>NC_139832.1:30333982-31007600 GCF_963691815.1 Echiichthys vipera | reverse complement strand
GACCGGAATTTAGTAGAACGATGCCTAAAAACCTCTAAAGATACTAGTGGTATCCACAATTTTTCAGAAAAAAGTTGGCAATAATCTTCTAGATGTGATTTTTAAGTTTCAGGTAGGATTCTTAAGATTTTTGTTGGATCAGGCCACAGGTGCAGAGAAAACCGTAACCCTTCAACAGTGCAGCTCTGCCAGTTTGCTACTGCTACTTCATGTTCTCACCACAAGTCCAGTGAAAGCTGCTTTCCATCTGTCTGCTCGGAATACAAGAATAACACAAGTGGTTATGTCTGCATTTTG
Source organism: Echiichthys vipera (assembly GCF_963691815.1). NCBI lineage: Eukaryota > Metazoa > Chordata > Actinopteri > Perciformes > Trachinidae > Echiichthys > Echiichthys vipera. The sequence continues at coordinate 31,007,303 of NC_139832.1, read as the reverse complement.
TCATTCATCTAATGTGCAAGCAGTTAGTGGCAAAGGGAAGAGTTCCCTTAACACTTCAATATTTTAAACATCTTGGGTTTGAAGGTCAGAAGAAAACATGTTTGAAGGACTTTCCCTACATCAGCAAACTTGCAGCTGAGGCCAGTGCCTAACCTGACAGGATAACTGAGGTAGGATCTGGAAAGCTGACATGTGGAGCACACGGCCACAGTACGAGGTCTTAACAGTAAAAAAACACAAAGGTATCTTAGCGATTAAAACCGAACAGGAGAGGTTATTGTGAGTCCCCATGGCATTAGCTTTTATTGTGAACTGTGGTCCCAAATGTATCCATATGGCTCATTTCCACAAGTTTAGCCCCAGAGAATAAAACGCTCAAAGCTGACAGCAGAGGGATGTGGTTGAAATATCAGCCACTCGATCTCCATCATTCATTGCTACTTCCTCCATATTTTAAAACAGCCGCTCTGGACGTTATCACTCCAATGGCTGTAGTCAATGGTTATCAGCCTCATAGATATGGGTTAGAAGGTACCTGCTATACCTACCAGTAGGCTGAATCATCTATTCACATAACAGTTGCCATTAGGACCCCTTAGCATCACTTTTTAAACGGTCTGGGAGTCGTGTTGTGAATTTAAACAAAACAGACAACAACAAAGGCATTAAAAAACTACATGGTTAGGTTAAGACAATAAAACTACATGGTTAGGTTTAGAAAATAAAACTACATGGTTAGGATTAAATGTTAAAACTACATGGTTAGGGTTAGTCAATAAAACAACATGGTTAGGTTTAGTCAATAAAACTACATGGTTAGGGTTAGTCAATAAAACTACATTGTTAGGGTTAGTCAATAAAACTACATGGTTATGATTAGTCAATAAAACTACATGGTTAGGGTTAGTCAATAAAACTACATGGTTAGGTTTAGTCAATAAAACTACATGGTTATGATTAGTCAATAAAACTACATGGCTAGGGTTAGTCAATAAAACTACATGATCATGTTAGGTCAATAAAACTACATGGTTAGGTTAAGACAATAAAACTACATGGTTAGGGTTAGTCAATAAAACTACATGGTTAGGTTTAGTCAATAAAACTACATGGTTAGGGTTAGTCAATAAAACTACATGGTTAGGTTAAGACAATAAAACTACAAGGTTAGGTTTAGTCAATAAAACTACATGGTTATGTTAAGACAATAAAACTACATGGTTAGGTTTAGTCAATAAAACTACATGGTTATGTTAAGACAATAAAACTACATGGTTAGGTTTAGTCAATAAAACTACATGGTTCTGATTAGTCAATAAAACTATTTGGTTAGGTTTAGGAAAATATCCTGGTTTGGGTTAAAATACTGAAGAATGAAATGTAAGAAGGTTAACCTAAAAATCAACTGTTGCATATGTGACCCAAACTCATGTCTCCTGTGTGAGAGTCCCGTGTGCGTCTGGCACATCCACCACCCCAGCCTTGCTCCTTACGTAGAATGTTCGGCCTTTTGTCACACATCATCATACATCGCCTTGGTTATGCATTTTAGAGCAATGCTGATGGATGAGTCAGCTTGCCATTAAAATAGATGATAATAGCCCACTAAGGCAACTGGGATGTATATTAGGGCCATATTGCCTCATATCTACGGTAGTGAAAAGCAACTTATAACGCCCATTCAATCATCTGACAATGGTCAAAACAGCTGCTTTAGAAAGGACTGAAGCACTGTTACATAGTTTCACTTTTTTCCCCCAGGATTATACCTTTTTTGTCAGGACTGTGTGGGTGTGCCATCAACAACTCCCTGACTCTCCTGTTTGGTTTGTTTCACCTGTCAGGGCAGGACAACCTTTAGCTCAGAGAAACTCTCTTGAACCAGAGCAGAGGTCTAATGAGCCGGAAAAAGTGAACACATCTGTCTGGTTGTGAAGGGCTTGACAGATGCCAAAAGGAATTCAATCCTGGCAAACAGAAACATAGTATTGTACTTCCTGATACTGGATATGAAGGGGTATTAAAGGAGGGGCCCTGTAGGTGTAGGGATCCTACACACATGTATGTTAAATGGTTATACAAGGAGCGCTATGCCTTCATGCAAATGTGTGTGGTCTATGTTTCAGGGAGATCACATTCATCCTGATCCTGCTAAGTAGATACATGGACGTGTAGGTCAAACTGTTGTGTTATCTTGTATTTCTACAACAACACTCTCATTATAAAGTAATGAGTATGATTGATTTGTCCAGGGAAAACTGATTTCATACATTAACCCATCCTTAAACAACCAACATATTTCTGAGATTGTCACCGGCATGAATGACTAAAAGTCCCATTGTCCCACAAGCTCTACTTCAGGACGGCATCATGTTTTTTTTTGTTATTTACAGATTATTTTTTGGCAGTTTTCAAGGCTTTTATTATACAGGACAGCCAGGAAATGGGGTGAGAGAGAGAGGGGCAGACATGCAGCAAAGGGCCGCAGGTCAGAGTTGAACCTGCGGTCGCTGCGTCAAGGACCTTCAGCCTCTTTACATGGGGCAACTGCTCTAACCACTGTGTCATCAGCCGCCCCAAGATCATGTCTTGAATTAGAGACCCCCAGCAGTGGTTTTCCATCGTGGGTCCTGGTGCAGGAGATGGGTCCCAGGGGAGGAGGGGGCCCAAGCCTGGAGCTCTGCAGCAGGACACTATTGTGTTTGCATTGCTGCTGTTGGAGTTTTAATAATAATAATAATAATTATAATATCAATAACAACAATAATAATAATAAACTTTATTTAGAGAGCATTTTTCATAACATAAAATGCAGCTCAAAGTTTTTTAACAAAAAAGACAGGTATTAAAACTCATAGGTCAAATTGTTGTGTTATTTTGTTTTTCTTTCAACCATTTTTTTTACGAACCTCTTAGTTTGACATTTACACAATCATACTATCCCTTATTATATCTGTTTATAATTACTTTTCAGAGACATGTACACTCATGTACCAACACATACCAGAAGCAGCATTAGCCTATAAGCAACATGCTTCTCACAAACCTGGCTCTCATTATGCAAATGCATGTGACTTGTGTTTCAGGCAATGTGACAATGTGCCAACACTAACCATGTGTGCGTCCAGAGATTATTCCTCCATTTTTTTTGCATTGGGAAAAAAAAAGGAGTCGTGCCAATCATATGCAGGACTGCTTCAGCCAAAAAATTGAATCTGGGATTCCTTGTAGGCCAGGCAGTTGAGGCCTTTGCATGCAAAGCGTACAGCTACTGCACAACGAGTTTGGCAGTAACTATATTTGACTCTGGGTGACAGGAAGAGCAGACAAATATTTTTGTCTTCCTGTGAATTTTTAACATTGAACACTATATTGCATTTCTAAAACAAGTGATTTCACATTTAATCGTTTAAGATCTATATCTTGGCACACGTATGACACCCCTAAACAGTTCATCATACAGGATTCATAATAGATGACAAGGAACGCTCATTCCAAATCACCTATTTTTTTAAATCCTTTTTTATGAGCATTATAATGTTATTTCAAATAAACAGGTTTCAATAGGTTTATTAAAAAGATCAAAACACTAATAGCAGAAATCATACACACAAATGGTTACTTGGCCTGGCGTATATTTACATTAGCATTGATGACTCATGTGATGCCTTTTCCTCGATTTTATCTCCAAACAATCTGTCAGATGTGCTATATCAAAAATAGAAGTCTTCGAGGCCTGTGGGCACAGGATATGAATGTGCCTTCTTCCACTTCTGAACAGAAAATGGGGAAATACTGCTGCCAATTATAGTCTTGTGGTTTTTACACACTTAATGAGGCCGCTCAGATCCAAAACCCTGTCTGTGCCACTGTTTCCCTGTTTTTCTGAGTCAGACTCTGTTCTTAATCGTCTTTCTTGTTCTGAGTCATACAACCCTGTAGTTATGGTTAAAAAGACATAGACAATGCTGTTTGTGCTGCACTCGTGCTTTGATCACTGCTCATAGACCATCATTTAATAACCGGATTCCCTAATCACATAATTACATTAATCCACAGTAAAGGCTAGGACTTGAGGCTGGCTACAGCAGGCTTGTAAGTGGAAATACATGATGTTATGTACTGTGACACAGAGTTTGTTAAAGCTTTCTGAGCCAAAGAAACAACCTCCTTTTGCGTGTCATAATGAGTGTCATCTCTTCTCTGTCATGCCACTCATTTTGGCCTTTGGCACATGCTGTCGTTTAAGACCAGGCTCAACTGTCACAGGCAAAGTGTAAGAGGTGTAAAATCAACAAAATGGGATTTTTATTTTATTTAACTGCTTAAGAAGGTAGCCACTGCATCTGGTCAAGTGAAAGTTTTTGTACAGATTTTTTTAGATATAACATGTTACCTGGTGACATTTAGAGGTGCTTGGCTGCCTTTGGTAAGAGCCAGGCTAACTGGTCCCCCCTTCTTTCCAATCTTTATGCCATGCCAGGCTTACCAGATACTTGTAGTATCTGTGCATTGAGCAGGGTGTCCACACCCAAAAAATGACTTTATAGGTCTGTGCAAGCAGCCTATAGAGTGGTACACGGATGACGTATTTCTGTAGGCCGGCTTCAAAGTTAGCATGGTTCCCTCAATGAAAGCCAATGGGATTTTTCTATTGGATTTTAGATTATTGCAAAAAATAAGCTCTGCTGCAAACAAACATTTATGATAATCATAGATTTTGTTCAGCGAGATAATCTTAACAAATGAACACCATTTTTATGATTCTGGAAGCATAAATGCAATCTCCAGAAGTAAAAAGCTAATCATTAATCATCACTATCATAAGTTAATCGTTATGTCCTTGACATCATTAAGTTTACCTAATTTCAAGCAAATTTGAGATCTTTTTCTAACCCTGACCAAGTTTTTTGTTGCCTAAATCTAACCACATAGTTTTGTTGCCTAAACGTGAGTAGTTCTGATTCACAAAATTATTGAATGGAACATCATGTGATCACAGTGGCCATGAGTTTCAAACTGCCATGTGCAACCGTTGGAGTCATTGGTAATCGCCATATTCTGCCCTCACATTCTGTATACTGGGTCCATAAACAGTCTTGAATGTCATAAGCTGGGGGTGCACATACTTCAAAATCAGAATCAGAATCAGAATCAGCTTTATTCACCATGTATGATCAAAAATTCAAGGAATTTGAGGACTTTTTCACTCCTCTGTGTAAAATACACAAAAATACATAAAAAGCACAGAAAAATACAAAATAAAAAGTAAAGTATTTACCATAGAAGACAAGATGAAAGATATAAATACAGTATATGTACATGTTTAGTGCTAATGGGCATGCAATGGCAGGGGGATTATGGGGGGATCAGGGAGATGCCCTGGGGAAAGAAACACTTTTTGTGTCTGGTGGTCTTGGCATACAGAGCTCTGTAACGGCCACCAGAGGGAAGAAGTTCAGACAGTTTGTGTGCAGTGATCCTTCCTGCCTGTTTCTTCACTCTGGACTGGTATCGGTCTTGAATGGAGGGCAGGATCGGCCTTGATGATTTTTTCTGCAGACCTGATTGTCCGTTGCAGTCTTTTCCTGTCCTGTTAGGTGTCCGATCCAAACCAAACAGTTATTGATGTGCAAAGGACAGACTGGATGATGGAGGTGTAAAAGATGATGAGCAGCTCCTGAGGCAGGTTGAACTTCTTCAGCTGTCGCAGGAAGTACAACCTCTGCTGGGCCTATTTCCTGACTGAGTTGATGTGGGACTTCCACTTGAGATCCCGGGCGATTGTGGTTCCCAGGATCTTAAAGGAGTCCACAGTAGACACAGTGCTATGGACTCCTTTACTCCATGACACCCCTGCATAAGTCAGTGCCCCACTTGGGCCACCCCAGTCAAAAAAGTCTGGATACGCCACTGGCTACAATAGGAACATTTAAATGACTAACATATAACAATATTGGATAATATATACATTTTCAGACAAACAATACAGTATTCTGAGACAAGTGCTCTTCCATAGTGGCACATCAGCAGCAGCAGCATCAAAATAGCAATGTTTCAAATACCATGAACATTCCCAATCCATCCAGCTGCCTGCCCTGAATCTGCTATTTACAAAGTTTGACCTCCCCTTTTGCAGTCAGCCAACTTGAGCTATAGAGTTTAAAGTACAGGGGTTCAAAACCAGTTCGGTCAGGGTTTTCCACAAGCATCTCAACAGTAAACAAGTCCTCAGTGAAGAGCCAGAGAAATCCACAGCCAACTATTTGCATTGGTTTCAGGATAAGCACACTGCCAAACAGCATTGTGTCTGGAATCTGCTGTCGATCAGTTCTTCCTCCCCCTCACTCTCTTCTTTCTTTTAACTTGTCTTTCCACTCCACCATCCGTCTCTCCACCTCTCCCCTCTTCGTTGCATCCATCATCCCTGTCTCCTCACTTCCTTCCTCCCTTTCTGTCAAACTCTCTTCCCAGCCTCCCCTCTCCTCTTCAAACTATCTCCCTTTACTTTACCTCTACCTTCCATACTTTCCCTTTTCTCAAACCTCTTTCAGTGTCTTTTCCTTTTCACTTGGATAAGTAAATATAAAACTATATATATGTTGTAATGCTCAACCAGAAATTCAAATTGAAACGGCATACCAGCAAAGCTTAACATTATCTTGGTTTGGATCTCCCCACTTCCTCTCCGTTCTTTCCCCAAACCCCTGTCCCACATACTCCTTGCTGCTCTCTGCATGTTCATTCCCTCTTTGTTAGCCCACCCTATAGTCCTTTCATCATCACAAGAAAGTGATATATCATAACTCCCTTCGACACATCCACAGGGATATCCATTAAGTTTCCCTCATTCAGTTTTACATGTCTGGTCTGTGAAGATCCAGTCAGCAAAGACATGTAATTTTCTCCTTAAAAGAATTTATGGAATTATTTATTGTAAGAAAAGGTTTTTTCTCTAGCCTTGGATGTATTTCTAGGTTCCAGAGTTTACAGTTTTGTGTGAATTTAATTTGATGCTTATGTTTACTGTTGTACATTATGTTTGTTATTTTTATCTTCTCTTTGTGAATTTGGTATGTAGGAGGTATGTACTGTATACTGTGATTATGACTTGGGGGTTGAATTTCATGTGTTAAAGGAAGAAAAGTGGACGACTAAGGGCTATATCTTCCACTGCAGCGCACAGCCCAGCATACAACAGATACTACTAGTTTCATACCGATGCAACTATCACTTTCACGTCCACAATGAGTAAATAACCATCTTCCTGGATGATGTAATGTCAGTGATTAAGTCTATGAGTGTGTCTGCATGCTGTGAAGGCAACTGAGCAATATAAGATGTTATTAAGCTGTGGATTTCTGAACAGTCTGCTCAAAAGATGCAAACCGCCGCTGTTTGGCATGCTTTTGGCGTTAGGCTTCATCCTCTGGCGACCACCAATGTCTGCACAAAATATTATGGCAATCCATCTGAAGACTCTTACAGGTATTGCTAAACTGAAAATACTGAGACATTACCCGGAGGAGCTGTGTAAGCGGTTGTCAACGGGAACTCCATTTCACCCAGTGCCAGCCCACAGTAGCTGCACCCAACAACAGACAACCCTGGCAATGCCCAACGCTATTGTCTGCTACAATGGAAACAGGACGGGACAGGAAATCATTGTCAAACCCGTCATAAAAAAATTAAAATATTAATTCAGACTAAATATATATTTTTATGGAATGCCTGTGGGTGTATTATTTTATTTTTTTAAATATAGCTTGTAATAAAGATTCTACATATTGAACCTTTAAATAGCATACCAGAAACAGAGGTGGTGATAGACGTGGTCTACTTCGTACTGTACTGTGTGTTCAGAGAGAAGTGGTAGGCCTACTCAGTATATTTAGACACTTCTTACTGTATATTTACAGTAAGAAGTTTGCTTACAGTGCCTAAACCATTGTTGAGGACAGGACAATGGGATTTTTTTGGACAAAAATCGGATCGTTCTCTCACTTCTCTCGCTGTCTGAGTGGCTCTCGTCCTCCCATGGCTCGGGCTGCTGCCCGCTGGGACGATTACATAAGCAGTCCTTCTCTGTAATCCCGGCCCGTGTGGCCCCTCCCACGCTCCTCTCTGTCTCCCCCCCCCCTGATGCAGCTGCTCATGGCGGGGGGACTCCCTTATATCCAGATTACAACGGAGGAAGCGACATGACCTCTTAATCTTAATCTCACCCGGCTACAGTGTCAAGACTGAATCACATGGATTTATTCTCAACCGAGCCACTGTTTTATTTGTTTGGACGCGTGATAGTTTCAGCCCGTGGCCCCATTTGCTGTTAAAGATAAATCATGCAATGGGACATTTAGGGAACTCATGATTTAAATCTCCCACTTTTAGAACATTTTCTATGCACACGAGTAAATGGGGTGGGTGATTTTTATTAATATATAGCATAAGTCATGCATTTATACATATATTTACTTTGAAATTATTCGTTTTGAATTTGGTCCAATCTGCCCTACGATATGCGATTCGTGCAAAGCGCGCTCCCGCGACAAACTTCAACAACTGTGCGCGCTCTGGAGCGGCTGGTACTTAACGCCTGGCGTCTCGTCTCTGTTACAGGAGCAGTGAATGTGTACACCGAATGAACGACGATAAAGAGGGATCCCGTGTCTATCGCCTCGCTATACGGTCAATAGTGTATCTGCCGTGAACGGAAGGATATTTCGTCCGAGGTAAGCGGGTGTGCCGTGGCGAGTGAGACGTCGTATTTTCGAGTGAAGTGTGTGTGTGTATGTGTGTGTTGGAGAAAACAACAGCCCCGCTGTAGCAGACGTTAGCTTCCTTCATTAGCGCGGTGCTAATGTTGGCTCGTTGCTAGCTGTGCTTCGCAAAAAAGCTGGCTAGCTGTGTCGGTAGCGTGTTTGTTGTCTTGCCCTTTAAAATGCACGCTTGTCTGCGGTGTGCAGTCGATTAGCATACCCGGTGAGCAAAGTTGAACGTTAAAGTCCACTGAACTGTGCGTGAAAAACGTTAATGTATCGGTTTCTTGCCCTGTCCACACACTTGCTAAGCTAACAAGCCACCGATTCAGCTATTAGCTAGTATGCTATGTGGTACTGCTTTACGGCAAGACAAGGCCTAGTGTGTCTCTAACAGTTACAGCTAGGCTACTCCGTTGTCTACCTTGCCAGACAAGGCCTTTTTGCTTTCAAAGCAGGTTAGTTGAGGTCAACAGAAACCCACCATGGCTTTGTTTTGTGTAGCAACGTTACTGGCATAACCTGGTTTAGTGACGGCTGTAGAGGAAGTGATGACTAATGTTTACTCAAAGAAACGACTACGGCGGCTGTCAATGTGTGTCCTGTCTCAATGGAGAGGGCGAGTGAATGTCAGTTTTTAAGTATTGTTGCTGGGATAGCTCTGCTTTATTACACGTTCATCGGTGTGTGCATTGAGAGTGCAGCCTGTCGCATTATTCTTGTTAACGTGGACACCTGTAGATGTGTTATAAACTGTGCTGTCAGACACCAAAGTAATGGTATCCCAGTATGACCTATAAGCTATTTCAGTCAAGTAAGGGAGCTTCATTAATGATCACGTTTGTTTGTTGTTATTCTGGTTATTAAGCTCTCTTCTCAGGTTGATATGGGCTGGATCTGTGCTGTAAAATTGGCAGAGAGATCACCAAATTTAATGAACTGATCAATGCAGAAGCTCCAGGTGTAAAGATGCTGCAACATGAAAGGCACACGCTGGGGCTATAGGTGTACACGTTTGTAAATGCTTGCCATTGGCCTACGTTGACGAGAGATGATTTTTTCAGTTTAGAATGAAAATTATTTTTGAAATGGTGTCAAAGGTTTTCAGTCATATACATGCTGGTGAGCCACTTTGGTTGATGTTTAGAATCACCAGAAATGACTGTATATGGGGAAAGATAGTAATGTATTAAGGGCAAGAGAGATGTAGTATGGCCTTCACTACAGCACAAGTACAGCCACATTATAGTCTTGAATCAATCCGACTGTTAAGTCTGACGTGACGCCCTTTCAAAATAAGACTTCCAGATCCAAACGCTCTGTTGAAACAAAACAGACAACAACGGCCTAACGTGAACAATTACAATCACCTCTTTCGACAGTTAAACACCTTTTTCATCCATAAGAAAGAGGTAAAATGACAATTGCGTTGCTTTTTTAAAAACTCAGATCTGTTCAAACAAGGGGGAACACGGCACTGCGTTGTGGAAGAAATACAGGGCTTCGACCTGCTTGGACCCGGAAATCATATTTTGAAAGGGCGTTGCGTCATGACTTAACAGCCGGATAGACCGCTATAGACCTTTTTAAATGGAATTCTATTGCTAGGCAACTGTCTTAGTCCTTGTTAACTTCCTGTCAGCTGATGTCATTCACATACACTGCAACAGGAAATGAACTAGGAGACATTCAGAATGTTTATGTATACATCTTCAAAAAGGTCTATAGAGCTAAGACTACTAAAGAGTTGGTGGACTCCTGGGTAGAATCCTTGTTCCATATACATTAAATATTTCACTATTGTCAAACTGTAGGTGAAGAACCTTGTTGACTTGATGTGGGTCCCATTGCAACTACTAATGGCATACACACTTTGCCTTTTTGTAAATTGATAATTACTTACAGCATACTAGACAGCCTGTTGAAATGGGGCAAAAATATTAAGGCATCTATTTTAAATGGACGTAAAAAGTCCTTAGGCCATTAAGGGCGCACTCGCACTGTCCATTCATACCGTGCCCCGTGCTTTAGGGTGATTGTCCCCGGATAGATTTGGTTTTCCTTCATATAAGCTCAAGACATGCTCAAGAGCTGCATCAAATTTATAAAGAGTGAGGTGGTCCCATTTGTTGTTAATAAAGACTGGATTTGAAACACGTCAGCCCACAGCTTGTAATAACTTTTACATGCACTGTAACTTGTCTAGTAATGCCAGGTGGTTGTTTCAATCCATTTCATTAATCCCAGTTGGAAATTGGATGATTGATTGGATGACTTGAATGAAAACCAGGGATGCAAGCGGTACAGAGGATTGAAAGTCTAGAGTTCAGCATATTACCTTAAGAAACTTGTTAACACATCACACCAGTTTTGTGATTTTGCCACATTGAAATTGGACTAAAGGCACTTTACACATGTGCAACCAACTCCAAGATGTGATTTGGGGAATAAATCCAGGACCCAAATGGAAACCTGTCCAAACCCTCTCTACAAAATCCTAGTGGGACCTTCTGTTTAAAGGTCTTTGGCACTAAATTTTTTTTTCCACACATAAAATTGATCAGGAATTGATAGGGGAATGGATAAAGAATCAGACTGATGAGCAGAATCCATACCAACATTGGTATCAATATAACTTTTACTTTATAACTTTATTTCCTATCTTACATTACACCCCCTGAACATCACAGTTTGATATAGAGGCCGCAGTTTTGCAGTTGTTGTTGTTGTGGTGTGCTTTGTACAAAGTCTACAGCCTCATCTTTGTTAGTTACTTTGCCATCTATGGGCGCTTTCACACCAGCCTTATTTAGTTCGGTTGAATGGAACTTTAGTGTGTTCCCTTATTTGCTACAGTTCGTTTGGGCAAGGGGAATGCAGTGATCATACTCGGGTGTTCACCAGAAGTGGACCAAATAAGCAGACTGAGACCGGGTTGAAGAGGTGGTCTTGGTCCACTTCCAAACAAACTGGTGCGGTTTGTCTGTGGTGAGAATGTGATCGGACCTGGGTCACTTACTGCAGAAAGCTCTGCACGTGATGATTAAGTACCTCCCCTGTCACAAGGACAACAACACATGAGTGACCAAAGACAAACCTGGAGTAGTAATGTAATAACCGAGGGCCAACGCCAAAATCAACCCCGCAGTTTTCTCTCCATTGTGACGTCACTTGTGGTGGATGCTTGTCTGTTCGTCACTCTGTTTACATCAGCATTTGGCAATTCTGACCAATATGAGAGCAGTTCAGGATCTACGTTATTGTGCCCTCCCCAGACACATCTGACCAATGAGTGAAGTGCCTTTTCCCTTCTTTTTTTTGTCCGGAACCTTTATTGAGCCGAGGTGCCAAATCATCTACTGATTTAGACCAGATCAAATGAATAGTAGTGAAAGCGAACCAGACCAGCTGGACATAAAAAACCCTATTCCTTTTCACATCTGGTGCACCTCAGTGTTGCACGGTATACCGATACTAGAAAGGTACCGTGGTACCCAGCCGTTAAAACCAATACTTTTAACGTTTTAACAGTATCGATACTTTATGAACTTTGTGCGACAGCGGGGAAGCGTGTCTGTGTCTCTGCTTCATCACTGCCTGTAGCCAGAGCGGGCATGGTTTCTTGGTAACATGTCAATCATAGTGAGATAGTCATGGCTGACAGTGGCTCGTTTAATTTTGCCAGTCGTCCTATTTGTTGAAAAAGCAAACACACAGAGCAAAATATTGAAGTATTTTGCTTACGTTGCCGACCGTAAGGGCAGGCCCACAAAGCCCGTCCGACCAACGACCAGCTCTGTAAAACATGGAGCTGACAGACAGGAGGACTTGTTCAAAGAGTTCTGAGAGCTGCAGGTTAGAGATAGATAACAGCTTACACTGGAGACATGAACGGAACTAGAATATGAGCAGGTATTTACAAGTCTGCTGATCAACAACACCAAGAACCTTAAATTGGCCAAAGAATCGTCCAGATAATAACAAATCTGTTCTTGTTTTCATATGTCCCTGTTCTGTGACAAATCAGCTGCATAATCATTTCATTTTTTGTTTTATGACAAGTGAAGATGTAAAGCTCAGCAGCTTTAACAAATATAGATATTTTTATTTTTACTTTAAGTTTAAGTGTTTTGATAAATAAATCATTTTAAGTTCCACATTCTGTCATTTAATACTTTTTCCATTACTTTTGATGGTGTCAATTATAGTCATCATTTTGGTATTGTGAAAACACGACATCAGGGAAGTGGACTAGAAACGGAATCTGAAAATACCTCCACGCACTTCTTCACAGAGGCTTTGGGGATGTGATTGTCTGCTCCGGACAGCTTTGCTCGCTAGTGTCGCTAACACAGTTAATGATAAGTCAACTGGTATGATTAGGTCAAGCTGATGCTGAATATTTAGAGCACAAGGCAAACTAGGCAAGAAAACGAATGGAACAGACAAACAGACAAGTCAGGGATATTAATCAGGCAGTCTGCACATGCTGTCTTTAGATTAGGTCTGATGAGCTAAAAGAGCCAAAAGCACACGCAAATACAACTCTGAGGAAAAGAATGCCTTCTTGTTGTTTTGCTGTGTGTTCTATACAGTGTTGGTTGTCTGTAATGCTGCATCAGAGATGAACTTGTCTTGACCAGATGGTTCTCCGTAGCTTTTAGTGAGGCTTAGTCGTTTGGGAATGTAGCCACTGGGGTGGTTTTCATATGTGGATGCATGTTGACAGATGCAAAGAGGATGAAGATTTATGTCATGGATAGGAAAGAGTCATCCTCATTAAATCCTCATGCTCAGTGAAATGCAAGAAAATAGGCCTTTGCTTTTATTTATCGATAGATAGATAGATAGATAGATAGATAGATAGATACTGTAGCTTCTACCGTGGTTATGACAAAATCAGTCAATCCCAACATCCCTGACACTGATTGAACTTTTTCAGTCCCGATGGCTTTGGGTATCGGCTGATATTGAGTGCAGGTCCAATACCCGTGGTTGATTTTAATAAACTGTATACCTCAGTGTATGGAAGTGACTGTGATCATTCTTTTACATGTAAGACAACATCAGACTAAAACACCACTTTCCTAACTTTGTAAAACATAATGTAACAACAAATCACGCTCCAGCAACTTGTAAACCTTTTAAAGGCAGCACCAAATTGATCCAAATGAAACCAGGAATTAATACTCCAGTATATTAACAATTTGAACTGAATAGAAGGGCCCCATTGTCACTGATACCCAATCCAGCTATTTGTGTCACTATCAGCCTGATATCAGTATAAAAGAAGGAGCTAAACAATTAGTCAATTATCAAAATAGTTTGAAGTTTCACCTTCTGTCCGCTGACCAATCAACTGTGTGTTGCAGCTCTAATTAATCACTCACTCAAACATATGCAATAATAAAAAAAAAATGTCAGTGAAATTACACAACTGCACACATGGCCCAACAAATGCCGATAACTATGTGTTTATTACATCTTATTATTACATCATGAGCTTGTCAGGCTGTTTGTGGTATGCATTTAATATCATTTTTTTGTCATACAGTATATCCAATGCAGTATTTGTTGACAGCGGCGTACCATTTACACACGAATTCTGACCCATTTTCATGCTGTTGTTTCTTCTGTGAATTGTTAGAGGTTAGAAACTATTTCCACACTGTGTTTTGGTTTTCTCTTATCTGTGGCCCAATCCTTGTTGGTGCCCAGTCTGAAAGTCCCTGAAGTTTGACAAATCAAAAATCCGAAGATTTTACCTAATGCCTCTGTGGATAATGATCCTACTGTCAGATAGTCTAATGACCTTTTAGGATTATGTTATGGCCATCCATTTTAATGGTTTTAATTTTTGTGTCTGAAAAATCATGCTTTGTCTGTCATTTTGTCCCGGCGGACAGGTCTAAATACTACAATACCTATGATGAGCCTCGGCCGCCGTTGGCATGGCAAAGACACCAGCCGGGCACAAATCAGAGGAATGGAGGGAGAAAGAAAATAGAGTGAGAGACTGTGCTGGAGCTTGTTCAGTGTTTCCCCTAGGATAGAGTTGTAGCAGTGGAGGTGAAGTGCATGTGTGAGGGAAAAAAGAATGTGAGCCTGCAAAGCCCGTCCTGTCGGAAGGGCTCTTCGGCCCTAAGTACATACAGTAGTTTTGTGCACACTAATGGGAAAATGTCTAGTATACTACTTGTCCAAATATGTGTCTGTTTGCTCCCCTTTCAAAAAATTGTTGCCAGACAGCACAGCCCCACCGCCCCCCCTAACTTTACCTAACCTAACGTGTCCTAACCTCAGTCTCACCACGGTCATCACTTCCCTTTCTTATAATCAACCAGTCGTTTGAGTGACCAGTAACACTCTGTGTTCATTTTGACAGCCATTTCAAGTGAATTCCTAGTCGTTTAGATGAAATGCAAATGACAAGTCATTTGACACACCACACAGAGATGAAAGCGGTATCACTCCCTCAAAGCCCACTCCAGTACTCGTTTTTCCAAATATATTTTTTAGAACGCAGCGCTTCTTCCTGCAGGAATAATAATGCACAACCTAATAATCCTTATTCTTAGTCAAAACAGTCACAGTTACCAACAGCTGACTTTGCTACGAGTTGATTGGCTGCTGAATCCGGTGACTTGCCTTACAGTCTCAAACCATCTGCTGGAGACGTGATGTGCTGTGTCGCAGGTAACCCCATCAGCTAGTTTGAGTCGAGATAAAAACGGTCAGTTCACACCGCTGTGGTGAACCTGCAACAAACTAAATGGGAGGCCTTACGTTTTGTCTGATCTAGTCTGAATGCCTGCTTTGAGTCATAGTTAACATACCACACGTTTTAATGTAGCATACACAAGCTCGCACCTCTGGACTTTTTAGAGCCCCAGCACGAAAGTGCCAAAGGCAGAGAGGGTACCCTATTGGGAATGATATCGGAATGCTATTGTTTATTATTATAAAATTTCAAATGTTAAAGGGGTTGGCGTGGCAAGCAGGCTCCGTAGCGCCCCCAAACGCACGCCATGGTTGGGATAATGTTCCTTTGATGTTCATGAAATTTGGTGGGATCATTGCTTTCATCTTAAAGAGCACATGTACATTTTGCACAAAATCTCACATAATGATTGGCCCTTCTTCAAACTAGTAATTACTTCTGTTTGTCACAGTTGAGCTTGGGGCTGGGATTAGTACAAGCTGGACTGTCAAAGAAAGTAACAGCATATGGAAATGTGAGCTTGTGTTCGACTCTATTCTAAAATGTTTTACAACTTCCCCACCAGTATGTGCTTTTTACATCTCCTCCTCATTTTGTCTTATCTTGCTCCCTTTATCACCCTTTAGTTATGCTTTATTGGCATGATACATTTCATATACTTTGATCAAAAAAAGTGTGTTTTTAAGATGTAACTAGTCCCTCTCTAACCTCCCTCCTACTCTCCTCCCCTTTGTGAACCTCTCGCTGTAGGTGATGAACTGCTGTCTGGTCCAGATGGCTCATTGTATCTGCTGCCCTGCCCCTTAATAACTGTGTGTGTGTGTGTGCGTGCGTGCTGGCTTTCGTACTGCATTATGTTTTATATTGTCTGGTGATATTGTGAACAGCTGTAGTTTAACGATGGTGAAGAGTATACAACAGAAAGGGTGCGACAGTGTGCGTCCTTTCTTCTTATTAAGCTAAGGTGTAAAGGAGCTTTCACACTGGTAATTTATCCAGGAGCTGTCCCCCTAAAAGACTGTTTGTATGGGGTTGGATGCAAATGTCATTTGTCAACAATTTCCTGATCCATAGTTTTTTAGGGTGGTAGCACAGAAGGACTTTATTCTAGGGATGCCATGGTAAGAACATTTCCCCACTGGTTAGCACCCTTGTGACAACACCATAGTTACCGATTACACCACAAACGCACCACAGCTGTCTGGCCCGGTTGAGCTTTTGCTGCATTTACGTGATGAGTGAAATCTAACTCCTGCTACTTTGTGCTGCGACAGCAAGTATACTTCTGCTGTACGGAGCAGAGCACACATTCTGGCATGGCCGCTGAAATAAAATTAACTGAATATGTTTTTTTTGTTTTTTGAAAGCAAAGCAAAGCAACGATGGGAGCAGTGGGCAAGAGATGTCATCAGTGTATACCCAAACACAGTATTACACCACTAAGACTGTCGCAGCAAGCTAATATTAACACTACTTTTCAGATTCTAAGATGTGGCCCTGGAGACATCTACTGTAACGGAAACTACCACAGAAGCAGTCTGTCAGTGGGGAGATTTTGTCACAGTGATGGCATTGCAACTGGGCAAGATACAGTCACAAAACGTTACAGGTGTGTAGTTTAGATTAAAATGAAGGTCTAATTCAGAGATTGGTATGGATCGAGCAAGTGCGTTGGAAGTAGGGAGAAGACCATTGCCCGGCCAATTTACGCCTGGCCTGAATTAGTTCATGGCTGATGTGATCCTATCACAAGATGGTCTCTAGTTTTTGTATATCATTTTAGTGATATGTGTGAACAGGGTTAGTCTCTTTCTGTATGCACTCATTTTTGAAAGTAACAAGTAGGGGTGGGCGATATGACGATATTAGATGGTGAAGGATCCGAACGTGTTGATGATCTGCCAAAGCCGAGATATAGTAGTATTTTCTGTAGGACACATTCTATCTATTACTGTTCTATTCTCTGCACAGACTCATCAGGGTTTTTGTCCCTCAGCCAAATCGCACTGTTGGCTAGTCCGCCTCATGCAGCGCCCTAAACACACACCGATTAACCAATCATTGTGAACTACAGGCAGTGACGAGGATGTGACCCTCATTAAGTTTGATTCAGAGAGTAGCAGGAAGTCATGGCTGAAAATGTTAACAGAACAGAGGAGTTACATCTCGTCCGAACAGCACACGAGCGCCAGACTGTTGCGTCACATCGAATGTATTCATAGAATGTGTGGAACAAGCTTTAAATTAGGACTCTTAGGGCGCACTCACACTGTCGTTCTGTACCGGGCCAAAAACGTTTTTTCAGCTAAAGCCTAGTACCTTTAAGCAGTGAGTGCACCCTTTCCGCGGCCCGCTTGAAAGAGGTGGGCTTTAGCGGAGCCGTTTGCACATGTACAAGCATGAGCCCTACGGCGGTAGCGTTATGTGCGCCTGTTCGGACATAGTAAATAGAACGACGGACCATGCGCGGACATTTAACAACAACAACAATGGCGGTGAAAGGTTCACGTTGGTGTGATGCGGAGGTGGAGTGTTTACTGCAGATTTGGTCGGATGATGATATTCAAAAACAGTCGACAAGACACACTAAAACTCCGAGGTCTGTGGAAAGATTTGTAAACAAAGCCACACACACGCGATCAATGCGTGTGACGTGTTATGGCGTGATGGCGTATGGACAGCAAGAAGTATTGGCCGAGGCCCAGGCAGTGTGAGTACAAACGGGGCTGGGGCGCGGGGGGAGAGGAAGGGGGGACAAGTACCCTAAAGCCCGGGTCGCGGTGCGGAAGGACAGTGTGAGTGCGCCCTTAAAACTGATGACAGTAAATGTAAAAAAAATGTGAATAAAATCATGATTGTGACCTTTCTGTAAAAAAAAATCTTGATGAGCCACATCATCAACTCTAACATATAAATCATATTGTGTTGGTCTGCAAATTGTGTTTTTTGGGCAAACTACCAAGTTTTAATGGCCTTCATTTTCAAGTGTAGCAGAGTGAAGTTAATTGAATGTGATCCTTAAACCTATTACATTGTGGCAAACTGAGAGGGGAAGCCTACAGAAGGATAGAATGAAAAGAAAAAGCCGGTGAGAAAGTGAGGTATGGTGTCAATGAGGGCAGCTGGTGGTGCTGCCTCCAGCCAGACAAGGCTGAAATCTGAGACTTCTACAACTACAGAGCCAGGCAGAGGGAGTGGGGGCAGAGAGAAAGGAACACAAATGGGAGAAAGAGACGGAATGTCCATCAAGGAGAAAGAAGGCAAAATATGCAGGCTACAAGGCAGAGCTTGCATTCAAGAAAGTGTGGGGCAAAGCGAGGAAAACTGTGAGATACTGATAAAAGAGGAAGTGTAGCCGGGCAAATACATATTGGAATCATTTGGAAGTCTGTGTGAAAGAGAAACGATGTGTCGTGGAGAAGAAGGGCTTGTGTGTTTGGTTAGGGATCTGCCAAGAGAGAAAGGGGAAGGGTGTGAGCGAGCATGCTCCGTTTGGACTGACATTGGATGCCCGTTTAACTCTCTGTCTTGCACAGAAACACACCCAACAGCAGTGACACCTACCACACTTCAGGGGACAGAGAGAACATGGCTTGAATAAAAGAACACAGAACAGAAAAAGTTGAGAGGGGAGAGTTTTTTTGTTCGGGACTTTCCCTCCTTTTCCTCTCCTGCGAGCTACAGCCCTCTCTTCCACCGGGAAAGCAAGAGAGAGCAGGGCTTTGTTTTCCAATCAGCAAAGGAGTATTTTTCCAGCAACTCTTTGGCGTTATACAAGCTTTGTTTTTCATGGAAACAAGCCCGTTTTAGCCATGGGAATTATGCTTCTTCTCCTGCAAACCTGCAAGTTCAAAAAAATGGTTTTGTAGGATATACCTTTTTTTTTTTTTTTTAAATCAGTGCCTGGAAACCTGGCACCAAGAAAAACAAAGGAAAAGGAATAGTATCCAGTACTGGAGCCAATCTACAGGGACATGGCAAAACGATCTCATGTTGCCTTTAGTTCCTAGTGGCTGATTGGGAGGAGCCAGGGAGTGGCAGCTTGACCACACACCGACAAGGCTGTCGACTACATTTGAAATGCTTTCAGTGTAATGGGAAGTAAATCAGTGAGTTTGTCCATTTCTCTGTGCTACAGCAAAAGCACCATTCTGCTATGGGTTCATTCTTTTTTTTGCATTCAGTTTGGCCTGATAGGCAGCTCTAAATGATGCCTGTTTTACTTAATGTTTCAATGACTGGGGGACTTTGGAGTAGACTTGTAATATTTTGTAGTTTTTGAAAAAAAAAATATTATTCCATGGACATAGGCACTCTGTTATCTGTCACTCAAACCCACTTGTAGGCTGTTATTTTTTCTGGGCATTAAGCATCAGTTTGCCCTTGTCTGGAGTGGACATATCTCTCCTCCTTTCATTACAGCTTTCCCTGGACCCTCATGAGCTTATGCTTCCTAAACGGTGGACCCGGAGAAGAAATGTGATCCTCTGTTTTGTGGTGTGTTTTGCGCAGCAGCAACAGTGTGTTTTCCATGGAAAAGGCCAGAGAAAAATGGTGATGAGGGACTGCATGAATGCTCTACCCCTATGTCTCTGGTCCAAGTGAAATCAAAGCAAGCTAACGTAACACTGCAAGCTCGGCTCTGGAGTTCCTTGTTCAGACTTTTCTCATGTGTAGCCAGACGGAGCGAGCACAGAACTAAAGGTGAATGAGATAACGACGACACACATAAGAGTGCATTTACTTGTGGAAACATTTCCACCCTTTTCTCCTCATCAGCTTAATGTGTTATGTGCAGCTTTTCTTGTAGCTGCAGCCAAGGTGCTGTAAAATGGTGTAAATTCCTTTGCTGTAGCTCTCTGTACCAGGTTGATGAACTGATACTTTGTGTTCTGCGTACTGTATGTTGTGACGGAATGCAGTGTTTCCCCTAGGTTTACAGCGCTGGGTGGGGAAAAAAAATCACCAGACGGAAGGATCACAATTTAACAAGCAATAATTAGACCCACAACGCAAACTCAGTTTAAATCAGTGTATTGCACAATGAGCTACACTCGACATCAGAAAATGGCTTTTAAATAATTGTCCAAAAGTTCCAAATAATGTTATCCAACAGACACAGAACAAAGTTAAATCAAAAATCAACAAAATAAAGAAAGAATTTCAGTTTGGTTAATTCTGTTTTAGTTGTTTTTTTGTAGGAGTGAATCATCTTCTCAAACTAAATAATAAAGGATCTCTGATAAGTTTCAGTTTCCTTTTTACCGTTAGGAGTGGAGCCTCTCTCAAACCACTTAGCAAACGATCTTTGAACAAGTGAATCTCCATTGCTGTCAGAGTTTTCAGAGGATTGTAAACACGCGACCATGTAGAGACAGAATTTACATGCTGTCGTATAAATAAGATAAACAACATAAGTCTGTTTAGTTTGTTTACCAAAAGGACGAGAGCCGTTCTATAGGAAAGGATCCTAAAGGCGCACTTACACTGTCCGTCCGTACCGTGCCCCGGGCTTTAGGGTACTTGTCCCCCATCCCTCTCCCCCCGCGGGCCAGGCACGTTTGTACTCACACTGCTGGGGCCTCGCGCGAAGACTACTACTGTCTATACGTCATCACGCTGTAACACGTCACACGCATTGATTGACATCATCGCGATGCGTCGCTTTCATTACAAATCTTTCCATAGACCTCAGAGTTTTTGTGTGTCTTGTCCAACTGTTTTTGAACATTTTCATCTGACCAAATCTGCAGTAAACACTCTCCGCATCACACCAACGTGAACCTTTTGACGCCATTGTTTTAAATGTCCACGCATGGTCCCTCCTTTTTTTTCTATGTCCGAACAGGCGCACATAAAATGACGTCAGAACCGCCGCAGGCCTCGTGCTCGTGCTCGTACATGTGCAACCGTGTTTTACAAAAGCCCACCTCTCCCTAACGGTCAGTGGCCAGCAAGAGGGCCGCAGCTAGGCGCAGTGCGGTTGCACTCACACTGGTCAAACGAACTAGGCTTCACGGTACGGATTGACAGTGTGAGTGTGACCTTAAATGACTTCTGTTGGGATCTGACGCTATTCACAATCTGACGCTAATATAATGATAGGGGAAACACTGGAATATTTATTTTAATAGCTTGTGTGGGTACAGTAGAGGGTACAGAAGTACGTGTGTGTGTGTGTGTGTGTGTGTGTGTGTGAGAGAGAAAAGAGTGGGCTATGAGTTGAGAACAAAGAGTAGCATGTTTGTGTTGAAGCACAGCTTGTTTTCTGGCTCTGCTCGTCTGTCTCCCATCCATTTCTCTTCCATATCCTCTTTTCTGTAGCTGTATCTTTCCCCCAGCAGTTTTTCTACATTTCCTTCCTTGCTACTTGTTTCTTTCCTGCTGCATCTCTCTTTTTTTTTTAGTTTTACTCTCACTCCTCTTTAACCTGACTCCACCAGATGGATTGTTTCGCATAATTTGCTCTGCATATCCATCTGGGACCAGTCAGATCAACTAACCGTATGACGTACTAACAGAGCGTCGAGGCAAAGTTAACAACATGTAGGTAAAGGATATTTGCTGTTTTTAGTAATGTGACTCTAGGATCAAAGGCCCAAGTTCACGTACCAGTCTATATTCCAACAAAAGGATCCAAGAGGTAAAAGCGTTAGCGAGTGGCTTGCTCCATAGCTGTGCTCATCTCATTTGCAGAAGCCACCTTTGTTTACACTGAACAGTCTCTTCTCGTTGTGTTACACTTCGAGCCGCCTCAAAACCAGCGCTGATTGCTTCGATCACTTGGGCAACCTTCTCCAAATGTTCTCTGCTGCAGGTTACCAGACTGATCTGAGAGTAAAATACAACGAAGCTCAGAGTTCCGGGTGGGCTCACAAGGCTAACTCCTCTTGGCTTCAGTGTAGAATCAGCGGTCTCAGAATCTCTTTTTTATCCATTTTTTTATGTTTCTCTCATGCTGAAGGCATCTGTACGTGCAATCCTTTGTAGTGTGTGAATGTATTAGGGGTGGAACGGTTCACAAAATCCATTGTTCGGTTCATATCACGTTTTTTTTTGGTTCGGTTGTTTTTTCTATTTCTTTTAGATTCTAAAAATACCATGTATCAGAATTATAGCCTAATAATTAGATTATTTTATTAATCAGATATTCTTAAGGACATATCATGCAAAAACTGAAATAATGAGGCAGCTTGCTTAGGGATTACTGTAACAATCTTAAATGAAAGTGAAGTGAGATTTGGAAACAGTAGGAGAAACATTGCTGCATTTACGCGTTTATATATTTATTTGGCAAAAAGGTAAACACTTGTTTGCCTTCTAGGTAAGAATATAAACACTTTTACATTATCAAATCTTAGAAAAAAATGAAGAAAATAGGTTTTCTTTCACTAAAATACGCACAAACAGCAATCACTGAACTGACTGAATAAAGGCTACATCCGGGTTATTTAATTAATTATGAATTGAGGCCGGTTGACCAAAGTGATCCAAAATGAGGGGCCGTAAAAATCTGAGCATCACATTAATGGATATTGTAAAACAATGCAGAGACATAGGAGTGCATACAGTATATTGTCTTTATTGTATCAATGTAAATAGTAGTCATGACCTCAGTGCAACAAGCTTGTCAAAAAACAATCCTTGTTAAATGAACAAACCTGTGAACCAGAGGTTTACACTCAAGTAAAGGAGAAGAGCCTCAAACTTTACTTTAGTCCAATAATTGAGTATTTTATTTGCATGCTACTTTATACTTCTACTCCTCTACAAATCAGTGGAAATACTCTACTTTTTACTGCACTACATTTATCTGATTACTTCAGTTACTCGTTACTTTACCAGGCTTACAAGCACATATGAAACATTAGTTTATTAATAAAAAACTGTAAAGACACAAACGTAACATAAATGCAGAGTAGCATGATTTTTCTGAAAATGCCTTCTCAACTTCTCCTCTTTCCACTCCGATATGGCTGCAGAGTAAACACAGGCTTCACAGTGACAGAAACTAAAACTTCTCTGTCTAATCTCTGGTGAACTGGTGGTTTTCTGTGTCGACGTAGCGCGGGAGCGAGCGTAGCGTTGTGGCCGCGTGCGTAGCGTTGTGGCCGCGTGCCTAGCGTTGTGGCCGCGTGCCTACAGGTCTCTCAGCGCGCTGAGACGTAGCGCTGAGATACAAGAGAAGACAGCGGTCATGACGGCTTACGCTACGTTGCACCTCATAAACCGAACGGTACACATGTGTACCGAACCGTGACAAGCGTACCGAACGGGACTGATTTTTTTTAATAAACAGTTCCACCCCTAGAATGTATGGGTTTGTGTTTTTTGTCTAAGGCAAGTTGGCGCTTGCTGCAGGTTAACTTAGACATAGATGAACCGATCCAGTTTTTTATCAGTTACCGATACGTGGGCTGAGCGTATCGGCCGATTCCACTCCGATCCTGCTGTTGAATGATTGAACCGTATACATGCCATGTGAGTGAAGACATCAGGCTTAAGATGGAAACATTTAGCCTTGTTAAAAATAAAGGTAACAAATTAACACAGATATAAATGAACTTAATATTATTTTTTTAACAAATGACGAAGTGCACATCAGCAGAAAAAAGAAACATATAACACTTCTATGTAAAGTGCACTGCAAACATAGTTTAAAATGTATTATAAAATAGAGAAGCTGCCTCAAACCCAACCATCAATGGCTTAATTAACTTGCTGTGTATAATATTAATAAAAAAGAAATGACTGGATCAGAATGCTGGATCGGCCTCATTCATCCCATATCAGATCCAGCTAATTAGTCCATATGGGAGCAGATATCCGATCTGGGTATCGGATAGGTACATCTTTACTTAGACATTACATTACATCTTTAATGTGTGCTGCTGCATTATCCTCGGTGGCATGAATTCAATAATCCGATTCTCCAGTTGCAATGTTTACCTAACCATTACTAACAGTTAACATATTATGTCTGGGGTAAGCCCATTTGGTGTGGTAACCTAACACAGGCGTGGATGTGTGTGTTTGTACGTGTGCATGTGGGAGAGTAAGAGAGACGAGATGTGTGTGTGGTGTAGGCAGTACTCGCAATTTTCCATGAATAAGTTACTATTTAAACAATTCAAAGTGGTGCATAAAATTCTACGTGACACTTGTTTACTTAAACAGGTTCCAAAGACAAATCCCTTCCTGTTTACTGTAACAACAATCAACGTACAAACCACTGACAGATGGGGGGTGGGGGTGATACAGCAAAAATATCATATCATGATTGTTTTACAGGAAAATCGTGATCACAAATGAATTGCATTTTTTCCATTCATTTTTAACTATTTTGCAAGTCACTGAACAGTGCAAACAAAGCATTTCCCTATGTTAAAACACAGAGGCCAAATAAGCTTTCTGAACAGATTTGAATCAGGGTGCCATGTACAATGGACATTTAACAAAGAGCTCCCTAAAGCTCCTGTTTCCTCTGCTGCTGTGGTGTGGCTGGACTCCTCACTGTTTCACTCTCAGCAGACTGTATAGGATGCTGTCTCTAGTTTAGGTGGTTGAAAAGGTTAATTGTGTTACCATCCGATGTGCGCACCTTGTGTGACTGTGTATTTGGCAGTCCGCACTTGCACAGACCATATACCTGTTATTTTATGTGGATCTTTTACAGCTTGTTCCACACATTATGTGAATAAGTGAGGACAAACAACGTGGATGCGACGCAATAGTATGATGCTCATGTGCTGTTCGGACACGGTAGTTTTCATTTTCTTCTTGCTACTCTCAGAATCAAAGACAGTGGGGGGTGAGAGATCCTTGTCACTGCCTGTAGTTGGCAATGATTGGTTGATCGGTGTGTGTTTAGGGCGGTACATGAGGCGGACTAGCCAACAGTGTGATTTGGCTGAGGGACAAAAAACCCTGATGTGTCTGTGCAGAGAATAGAACAGTAATAGATAGAATGTGTCCTACAGACGATACAACGAACTCTCTACTTTGGCAGATTACAATGATGATCGGAAAATATATATTTTACTTTCTACATTTTTATGGGCCAGTGGGTTGCCAGATTAACCTTCCCAACGTGCATGCCCCGGGCCATTGGGCAATCCTTATTGCCGTACCCTGACTTGGGTAAGGCCAGTGGTAGCCTATACAGTGCCTATAGAAAGTTAGGATACCCTTTTAAAATAGTCTTTTTTTTTTTGTTTTAGAGCCGGAAATGATGATACATAAAAAAAGATTTTTGTTCCAGAGTGATTTACACATTTAGCCTTACAACATTCCAGTGAATTTAAAAAAAAAAATTGAATTCTGAAAATTAATGAAAAGTGAAAAACTAGAAAAGCAGGGTTGGAAAAGTGAGGAGTTCCCAGATGTAATACTTTGTGGAGGCACCTTTTTCTTTAATTACAGCATCAGTCTGTCTGGATCTGCCTCTACCAGCTTTGTGCACCTAGCCTGGGAAATATTTCCCCATTCTTCCTGCAGAACTGTTCCAGTTCAGTCAGATTCTGTGGTGAGCGGTGATGGACTGCACTCTTCAAGTCCATCCACAGATGTTCTGTAGGATTCAGGTCAGAGCTGTGACGGGGCCACTCTAGGACATTCACCTTCCTGTCCTTTAGCCACTGTGTTGTTTTTATGGAGGTGTGTTTTGGGTCGTTGTCATGCTGAAGGTGAACCACCTGTCCATTTTCAAGTGTCTAACAGAGGACTGAAGGTTTTCCTCAAGAATTTGGGTGGACTTGGCGGCATCCATGTTCTCTTCAGTCCTGACCAACTGCCGGGTCCCTGCTGAAGAGAAACAAGCCCACAACATAATGCTGCCACCACCAGGCTTCACTGTAAGGATGCTGTGTTTTGGGTGGTGTGCTGTGTTTGGTTTCTGCCACACATAGCGCTTGTAGTTCAGCCCAAAAAGTTCAGTTTTGGTCTCATCTGAACATATAATCTTTATCCACATGGCATCAGAATCTTCAGTATATGTTTTTTTTTTTTTTACGTGTGACATTTTTTCAGAAGAGGCTTCTTTCTTGCCACCCTGCCAAACATGTAGAACTTGTGAAATTGTTGTCACATGCACAGATCAACCAACCTCTGCCATTAAGACTTTAACTCCTTCAAGGTCACCATGGGCCTCTTGGTAGCTTCCCCTCCAGTTTGGAGGGGAGGCCCGAGGCGAGGTCTGCGGGGAGCCATATGCCTTCCACTCCTGGACAATACCCTGAACGGTCCTCAGAGGGATAGTTAAAGCCTTTGAAATCTTTTTAGATCCTTCTCCTAACTTGTGCCTATCCACAACTTTATCCCGGAGCTCTTTTGGAAACATCTTTCCAACCATGGTGAATTCTTTGTGTTACCATGCACTACTAGGAGTGGAATCCTCAAGGAACAGCTGATTTTATTCTGAAGTCAAATCAAAAACACCACAGTTGATTTCAGGTGGAGGCAAATTAACTTGGTGTGATCCGGAAGGTGATTGGTTATACCTGAGAATTTTTATAATGGTTATGCTAAAGGAACTCATCACTTTTACGACACTGCTTTTCTAGTTTTTCATTTTTTATTAATTGTCAGAAATTTTGAAAAAAAGAAATCACTTGAATGTTGTATGGCAAAATGTGTAAATCAAGCTGGAAAAATATATTGTATTTCAGTCTGTGAAACAAAAAAAGTGACTATTTCAAAAGGACTTAACTTTCTATAGGCATTGTATGCGGTCAAACGTGACAGTTCTGAAAAAGCTTATCAACCGTGTTAGTGCACAGCGTTCAGCCGGCCGTTCAGTCACTTCCGGAAATGATGCCTCAGCATACTATGATCCTGACATTAATTTGGAGCAACCAACTTTAATTTATGGATGGAGCTTCATCTGCTTTATGAAATATGAATTAACAATGCTGGGAAACCAATGTGAAGCCAATAGACAGCACAGTAGCAATCAATGATTTTAGAAGTCTAGTTTAATGTACATTGCATTAGCAGCACAGTAAGTAGCTTAAATGCCTTCAATGGGCAATGCTTAATCCATGGAAGTGCACGAGACAGACTGCACCTTTCATGGTCTCTTATAGCCAGTTGGCTGAGAGGGTAACCTTAAACATTAGACTGTCATCAGGCTTCAAATGAGCTGACTTGAACATGTGTTATACTCACTGACAGAGCCAGGCCTAATAGGGTTTTTCCAGTTGTACCATGCTGAGCCAAACCAAGCTGCGCCACTTTGCATTTCCATTACCAGTTTTGGCACGCTTAGCCATGCCTGAGATAGACCATGTCCGGAGTAGGGCCACATCGCTCCCCACCCCCCTCATGCAACGGTGCCACCTTGCAGGCCATGGCCAACCCATGACCAACCTGTGACCACCCCCCTTCACCCCCCTTAAATGTTGTGAGACTCAACTAATTTTATGTGCTGGAGACCAGAGAGAAAGATATTTTTAAAAGTTTAGTTTCTCTCCTGCATCCCTGTTTGGATATCTGCTCAGATATCTGATGTATCCCAATATTTTGGTGGTGTCTTAAAAAGTAGCATTAAAGTCTTTAACCCTAATATGGGGTGGGCAAAAAAAATCAATTCAGGTAAAAATTGAGATTCTTTTCTTCTAAGATTCCAAATCCAAAACTTCCAAATATCGATTTTTACAAACTCTTTTTTCCATCTCACTGTGCGCACCACAACACAGTTGCAGCAAGCAGTCGGCTAGCCAGTCACTACTGATTTTTAATCGGGAATTGATTTGAATCAAAAATCGATGAGACACCGAAAGATTGGTATGCTTTCGGTTAGAAGGCAATGTGTTTTAACCATTTAGGAACATCAGAAATAACAGTGAGACGTTACTGCTCTGTGTCAGAAGACGATAAGTGTCGCGTTGATGGCCTCATTTCCACTCCCAAATGTAGTTTTGAATGGCTGCAGAAGCGACCTGTTATTCTCTTTTGAGGTTCATACGTGTATGTTATGTTTCTACTCGGACATGTTTACATGCTTTAATGTTCAAAAACACTTTATTTTTCTCATCCTGCTCATGGCTGCTGCACCTGTATTCACCCTCTGTCTGATAAACCCAGTCTGCTCTGATTGGTCCGGCACTTCCTGGTCTCCTCCCTTGCTGTTCCATATTACTCCTGCTAGCATGTTGCTTAGTTTTTAACAGTATACTGGGGCAATAAAGCAGTGTTTTCTACTGTCAGAAATCACAAATAACACTTTATAAACCAAACACCACACAACAATGTTGTGGCAGGCATCAAATATTACAGCTTTTGTTGCCATTAGCATTCATCTACATGTAGTAAACAGCAACACGGTCCTTTAGGAGCTGTGCATAGCTGTACTTCGTGGGTATGCCCAGTGTGTCGTGCCAGAATCAGATGACCTTATTTGAAAATCTTTCTGGCTCTCTTGATGCCAGACTGCAGAGAAAAAAAACTGCCCGAACAAAAGGCACCGACGGCAGCATAAAAAGACCCATTAAACATCCTTACAGGCAAATTCCATGGGTTTCATACACGGTATGACACAGCTGTCCCAGGATGTCCACAGCAGAGTGCATCCATCATTTCCAATACAAGTAGCTACAAAGTCTGTGTAGCAGGTAAAAAACCTGCTGGGCCCTGTCTTTGTACACCGCTTGCCCGTTCCCCATGTAGTTTGGCTGTTAGGTTTGTTCCCACTCCGTCTATCTGAATTATGTTGCGCTGTTCCAACGGTCCAAGAGATTTAACCAGTTCGAACTAAAATTGGCGATGAGGTCTTAAAATGATCTTGAAAAAGGTCTTTAAAGGTATTAAGGTTAAGGATCCCTGCCTATCATCATCATGTTGAATAGGAGTTGTGTTAAGTAACTGCTGATGAAAACCCACCTTTTCTTGATTTTGCTGGTTCACAATAAATGCTTTTAAATGACAAAATAACAAACTAGAAAAAAAAAAAAGTCTGCCACCACCAGGCAACAGCAGCTCACAGAGCTTCAAAGAGTTGGGAATAATGCAGGACGGTGGGCGGCTGTCAGATCTGTACAGAATAACATCCAAAACACAAGATTCACTCTGAGTGGTTTCTGTGACATGAGCAATGCTACAAAAACAGCCAAAAGAGCTTTAATAAAGCCATAGCCCACAAAAGCCACTCCACACACCTTCAGGCTGGTAGCCCTGTTGCAATGGAAATGTAAACCCCTGCTATGCTGGGCTGACATGTCAAGTAACCCCCACCCCCCGAAATAACATGTTCGTACACTCACTGACTGTTACTTCATGGTTATTGCAGATGTACTGTTGTGCTATGATCAGTTGGTATTCCCACAAAATATTTTCTAGCTGTTTGTTTAAGCTCTGTTTTCTCTCTCTCTCTCTTTTCAGAGGTCCCCACATTTCAAGAGCAGACGAAAGCCTTATTTGGAAATCTTATGGACGAAGGTTGGTATTTGTTTCTGTTTTTTCCACCCTCTTCATCAGTCTTCTTGTACAATTTCAGTTGTATTTGTTGACAATGGTTCCAGCAACCTTTTTCTTTTGAAAAGTTTCCCAGTTTGCTCTATTTAAGCAACATGTTTGCATGGATCCAGACCTTCTAATCGACCTTCATGAAGATGCCCCAATCTCACTCGCTAAAAACGCCCCTAATTTGCACATGACTCGCTCAAGCGGCCGTTTGACCGACTGTTTGTTTACCCTGTCGCAGAACAGGACCTATTTTCTCCCCTGAGAGAAGCCTGGTTGCTGATTAGATGTAGCTCTCAGCGGGATGTGACATGTGGTAGTACAGACGCCACTTCAACACGGCGAAGTAGAGTCACTAGTCAGTTAATGTTGGCATACTTTGAAGTCAGCCTACACACAACATGACCATGTAGAGACAGAAATGACAGGCCACCGTGTGAATAAGGTAAATATAGGGGTGCACCGATTTTCTCGGTCAATCCCGATTTCGTAGAGAGTCTAACCTGCAGATACCGATTTTTGCTGATTCAAATTTTTTTCCCCTTACAGGTAACATAACATGTATAAAACAAAGTAGTATAAATATTGGTAAAACTTACTGTGGTGAGGTAGTCTAAAGCGAATAACAGATTAACAATACAGAACTGAAGGCACCTTTCAAAAAATAAAATAAATAAGCTCAAATAAAAAATGCAGCAGATAATGGGACCTTTAAAATATAATATATGTAAAAATGAATGTTACTCTTATCGTCCCACCCCTATTCACCAGCTGACTGACAGAAATTTACTGAACCAAACATGAAACCAAAATAGTTTTCATGTCAGCACCATGGGAAGAAATCAAGTGTTCAAATGATTCATTGACTTTATTTCCCCCGCCCGGTGCAGCGTGAGATGAAGTCTGTGGAGACACAGACACAGACTGAGCAGATCGGTCAACGGAGATACGGTTAATATTTTCAAAACACACGGGTGGGGGTGGATATATTTCATAATATGGAAATGTATCTGTACCTGTAAAGAAAGTTCTGAAAATCTTGTCTCGTTCTCGTGAGCCCAGTACGGTGTTTCGTATATTGTCTCGTCTTGTGAGCTGAGTTTGTAGTCATACTCCTACTCTTTACCGCTTTGTTGCTCCTTCCCAACACAAGGCTGTTTTTCCAGTCACTGTTGGTGTCTGCTCTTCTTTGTGCCCTCCTTTTTTCCTCCACCTCCTTGACACAGCAGTTTGTGCTCATCATCTCTCCATAAGGTTAGCGGACTCACTCTGTCTCCCCAGCCCCTCTGAGCTCATGTTTTTACCCCCTTCTGTCACACTCTTTGTTGTACCCTTTTGTTGAAGGTCTAATTAAGTTATAAATCTGGAGAAGTATCATCACTAATAAGCCACTGGTTCTAGTCACTGTCCACGTTGTAAAAACTCAAATCCAGAATAATATAAAATCCTTTTCCAGCCACCTGCTGATAACTACAAGGTGCCGGGCCTTGCTTGTCTGTACTTTAGTCTGTACTTTTTCATCTTGGCAGTGTCAATACTTGGGCCCCTCTGCCAACTGAACAAGTGCTACTATATTTATCCCACTACTGTCTCTCTTTAGCTGGGCTTGTTGCTACTTGTTGTAGCCTTCAGTGTTGCCAGCAGCTATTGTAGCAATGCCCTTCTTAACATAGCTGCAACTTGTTTTCAATGTTCTTAAAGCCATTATAGTATCACCAGTTCTGCTGTTGGTGCTGTTTAGTGTATAACGTGTACAACTGCTTATGTTAGCTAGCTAGCAGACGATGCTAATCTGCTTACCAGTTACTACTAGAGTCAAGACGATAAGATGAAAGTGATGGAATATCTAAACGTAACAATACCAGAGGGTGTGTTAACATGTCTGAATGTGTGGGATGTTTCCTAGCTTTCTAGCTTAAACTGGCATCGTTGGCCACTAAAAGCTTTCTGCCCAGAGACTCACATGCATCGTTGTTGTTGCCGAGAATGGCGGTGGTGATTCTGTAGTTAACATTACTGGCCTAAAGTTACCTCAGGCTATGTGGGTCGTACTGGGGGGCTGAGCTCTGCGCTGGGTGCACTCAGACTGCCCCTCTTTTGGCTTCAGCCAGCGTAGCACAGTAAGAGCAGAGAGTAACACAGTACGTTGACAGTTGCGCATCGTCGTCTCAGCTTGAGCGGAAGCAGTGCGAGAGCAGCGTGTGCAACAAAAACAATGCAAACTGAACGAAGCTCAGTCCTTTTTCCATTTATTCCACCGACGCAAACCCGTTTTGGTTTGCATAAAGTGTTGAAAACTTAAACAGAAAATCTAAGTCAGTGCCCACAGAACTCTTTGTCTCGAGGTCGACCCGAGAGAGAATATTGATCGTTCCGGTGACAATTAATTACATCACTGGGGCATCGTTGATCTTAATCCATGCCGCAAAGTCATTTATAATCATCGCCTTGGCAACTACCTTGGAGTGGAGACGTAACTGCACTGTCTCTCCCAGCACCATGTGTCCGAGCACTCATTTGTGAGCTCATTCCTCTAGGTGTGGCCATTTAGCTTTTAGCCCATGATTAGTTTTTTGTTTTCTTCATTGCAGCAGGTATCCTCTGCTTTTCTCCAGTCCCTCACAAGTTTCTTGCTCAATCCAAACTCTTTCTAGTCTACATCTCTCTCTCTCTCTCTGTCTGTCTGTCTGTGTGTCTGTGTGTGCGTGTGTGCGTGTGTGCGTGTGTGCGTGCGTGTGCGTGCGTGTGCGTGCGTGTGCGTGCGTGTGCGTGCGCGTGCGTGCGCGTGTGCGTGTGTGCGCGTGCGCGTGTGTGTGTGTGTGTGTGTCCCTTGAGCGTAATGATCAACTGATCAGTTGTGCACAAAATGTTCAGGTAATTCAATTTTATTTACAGTGCCAAATCATAACAAAAGTTATCTCAGGACACTTTACAGAGTAGGTAAAGACCATTCTCTATGACTTATTTATGATTTACATAGACCCAACAATTCCCCCATTGAGTTCGGTGGCAACCAAATCCTTACCTTTAACAGGCAGGAACGTGGGACAGACCCCGTCTCTGTGGAGGACGGACATCTGTCTGCACCGGTTGGGGAGGAAGAAAAGGAGAGAAAAGACAGACAGATGGACAGAGAAAGACAAAGACAGACTCAAAGACAGACAAAGACACTTCCAGAGATGCAAGCAACCACAAATCAGTAACAGTAACTATAATAAAAGCTATAGTCATGTGAATATGACTTACAAGTTATGGCACTTAGGGCGCGCTCACACTATCCTCCCGGACCGAGACCCGGACTTTAGGGTACTTGTCCCCCCTCCCTCTCCCCCCCGCGCCCCAGCCCCGTTTGTACTCACACTACCAGGGCCTCGGCCAATACTTCTTGCTGTCCATACGCCTTCAAGCCGTAACACGTCACACGCATTGATCGCGTGTGTGTGGCTTTGTTTACAAATCTTTCCACAGACCTCGGAGTTTTTGTGCGTCTTGTCGACTGTTTTTGAATATTTTCATCCGACCAAATCTGCAGTAAACACACCACCTCCGCATCACACCAACGTGAACCTTTCACCACCATTGTTGTTGTTGTTAAATGTCCGCGCATGGTCCGTCCTTCTATTTACATGTCCGAACAGGCGGACATAACGCTACTGCCGTAGGGCTCGTGCTCGTGCTCGTACACGTGCGCACGCTCATGCTCGTACATGTGCAAACGGCTCCGCTAAAGCCCACCTATTTCAAGCGGGCCGTGGCGGCCCAGCTGGCCCCAGTTGAGCGCGGAGCGGGTGCGCTCACACTACTTAAAGGTACTAGACTTTAGCTGAAAAACCGGTTTTGGCCGCGGCCAAAAGGATAGTGTGATCACGCTCTTAATACAGCAGAACAGCAAGAAACAGGCACAGCTAGAGTGACAGAACGTGACAATGATAATAATAGTGGTGGCAAACATGACGTTTTTTTGTATAGCTCCTCTTCTGTTAATCTTTGATAATAAATTAGATAATTAATTTAGTAGACCATAAGGCACACAGCATTTGTATAGGATACTAAGCTGCAAAGTGCTCCACAGGGAGCACGGAGAGGTGTGTAAGACTGCGACTCTGCTTCCTGTGCATCTGTGGGAAGGGCAGCGCAGAGAGGTAATGTTGACGGTACAGTGAGAAGAGTTTGTGCTTAGACAAATGGAGTAATTTGGTTACTGAGCTTGCTGTGAAAAAAAACAAGCTTCCAACTTCACAACCAAAACACATTATAAACCTATTTTTATATGAATGCATAGCATTTCCAGATAATCAGGATTTGTACATGTCTAAGCTACCCATCTACAGTTGTCTCTTTGCCACCAATTCTGATCAGAGCATTCTCTTTGAATTGTATTCGCCTGCCTGTACAGATCTACTCTGTTAGTTATTTCACCCTTGAATGCTAGCTGACTGTGACCCTGGCCTTGGCCTAGCAGAATGTCCTGAGCTAATTTGGTCCCACTTCTCTTAGCACTGCTGCTAGCATGCTAGCCAGCTAAGAAGTTCTAATAATAACTGCTAAGGCAGATATGCTTACAAGCCGGCAGACACAGTTACAGCTAACTAATGCTGTTCTTTAGGTCCATTCTAACCCCTGCAGTTGGCATGTGTATGAGAGAGGCTTTACTCTTAACAGATGCACAGAAGTCCTTGCCTGCTCGAGTAATGCAAGAAGTGATGACTAAGATAAAAGCATCACAGTTGGTAATCATGATTAATTTTAAATTCCTAGTATACTAGATATTTCTTCCGTGACAACTTTTCACGGTCACAAATAATTTATTGCTTTTAAACTTATATGACAAAACACTGAAATTAAAAAAAAAAAAAACTGGAACAAAGTACTTCCTTACATCTGACCAAACTGTGTTTTTTGAAGATTTAAAAAAAAAAAAAGGTTAACTTGTAATAAAGTTGTCATTGAATTATCAAAAAAGGGTCAAAAGTACAAAAGCAGCACTTTAACCACAAAGATTATGATACACATGCAAAGACCATGACACATTTACAAAGCACATTCAAATGATAAAGACGAGTCTGCCCACTTGATAATGCTCCTATGAAACGTATATTTATTAGATCACCACCAAGGTGACATTTCAAGCATCCTGCTCTTCTTTAGACCATGCAAACACCACCCGTGATGTTCTGATAACAGCAGAATTTTCTATTAACGCCTCATTATTTGACCTATTTTAAAACCAGAACATATCTTATCTCATCATTGGCTTACACTTGATGCTGGTCCATTCTGACTCAGTTTCTTCCACAGTTCACTAACTGGAGTGGGTTTCTTAGACATTACTTTGTTGCCAAGAATTTTCCAGAGATTCTCTATGGGGTTTAGATTTGGACGTCCTCCTCCAAATTTAACTGACTTCTTTACACACTTGGGGCTCAGTCTTTCCCCAACCCTTGGCGAACATAATGTTTCCCATCAGAAACAAATAAATTGAACTGAGATGTTTTCTGCAGCAGGAGTTGGGCCTCTTGTACAGTAACAACTACGCAGATGTGCTGAAGTCCTTCAAAGCTGTGGCCTCTACACTTCCTATTCATTTTTGAACCCTATAGAAGAAAACATTGTGGAAATCTTCTCTTCTAACACAATGGTAACTGTTACTCTCGTTTTTTATCCCCAGTGTATAGCTGCATAGTATCTTAGTCTTGTGTGTTGATCAGAGTTGTGCTTGAAGGTTGGGCGAGACAAGATTTTCAGAGTTCAAATCAGACCTCCAGCATTATGTCATTAAGTTAAGACCTAGAAATGTTATTTATTTAAATGAGGACACATCACACATTAATAAACATTACTGTAACTGTGCATGTGGTAACCAGCTGACTAATTTTCAATTTTAGTCCTTCTGTGCAACCATGCAGAGCAACGATGAGCAAAGAAACATAAATAGAATACAACAATCATGAGGGAGATCTTGATAAAATATTAAAAGATGCTAGGTTAGGCTTTGGCAGCATTTTGCTGGTGGGTGTAATTCCCCAGCTGTTGTGCCGTCTGTGTACATATTGCTGGGCTGTCTCAATACCTGACTCACTTCTTTTTGTCTTCACCTCCCACACATACTATCCTCTCTTTGCTCCACATTTTCTCCTCTCCTCTGTTCTGGGTCTCCCTGTGCTGCATCTGTCTGTGTGTAGGGCTACACAAAGGATGCTAGGTAGCAGAGTAGGCAGGGACACAGGCATGCACATTCATCCCACCAAATCCCTGTACTGCCCTGCCCTGTACTTTTTACATTTTCATTCCTTTTTACTCCCCCATCATCCTCTTCACCATCCCCATCTTTACATGTTCCACCTCTGATGTACCCGCCATGCATGATTCCTAAAGTTTTCTGTATCCTTCCTTTTGTATATCTCTAATATGGCCAGGGCTACTTTAATGTAACTCCAGTTCTATGAATATCTGCTGAGCCCTCTATTTTCAGTAGTAAGTAAGCTGACATGTTTTATGTGCAGGACCAAAATAATGCTTTTTTTTGTATTTTTCTTTCCAAAGCATCAGATAATAAATACCCTGATAAATAACCATGAAAACCATTGAATTTCTTCTGACAATAATCAAGATATCATAGTATCCTGACATCCCTACTTAATACATACCTATTCTTCCGGCCATCATTTTTACTCTCCTCCTCTCTGCCCTCTCCTTTACTCTGCTCCACAGGCCATCCCATACTTAACCACAGACCTGTTACCAAGGCAACTGCGCAGCACGATAGGAAACAGCAGCTCCACACACACCACATCTGAGTTCACTTTAGTGCTGGTTCTTTTTATACATATATATATACAGTGCTGTGAAAAAGTATCTTAAACAAGTCACTGTTATCGAACTTTGTTGTATCATAGACCCAATTAAAATTAAAGCTACAAGCAGTGTTGAACGGGTCCTTGGATTTAAACTGATTTTAGTATTTATTCTTTGGATCACTTTAGCTGTCCACTATGTGGTGCTTGAGAAAACACCCTCATATGCCTGTATCCTGTGTACCCCACACTATGTAAATTTCATGTAAATCAGATGTCAGTCACATAAGCTTTTACTTCCTGTTATCAGTAGGTGGTGCTGTGACTCTGACTCAATATGGGCATGTAGATGTCTTCATGTGTGGTCTCTTATCAAGAATGTGAATTCTGGGGCAGAATGGACAATGTAAAGTCAAGTTACAACAGTTTACTGTGTCATGACAAAACATGCAAATTGCCCACCTAGCAACTGCAACCCCGTTTCAGTAATATACAAAGCAATTTGGCATTGTGAACGTCTTTGAATTCTGCTGACCACATTTGAGATGGATCTGTTGAATTCTCTAGGAGGAATTACAAAAGTTCCATACCTGTAAAGTGCCTAAAAAGTTGTCACATGACTTATGACATCATCGTTCGAGGTATCGACTATTCCTTCAGAATTTAGAGTTGAATTAGCGAGAGGATTATACTTAAAGATCCGATAATCTTTCTAGGTGGAGTTTAAAAAAGTTTGCATAAAATACATGAAAACTGTACAAAATTCAAAATAGCCGAATTAGTGTTGGGCGGAGCTAATGAAAGCTAATGGGTAATATGTCTGAAATTATTATGCCATGTACGTACCTAATTTCATGAATATCAGAGCAACTTTGTTTCAACTAAGACCTTACAGGCGTTAGGGGATGCTATGGCTACTATGTCTAAGGGTTTTTATGTGTCTGCCAAGTTTTGTGCGCTTCGAGTATAACAAGGGCACTGAAAATGAGTTCAAATGTTCAAAGTAATTAGGGGGGCTATAGACTGGACTTGCCACACCTAAGACAAATTATAACATCAAATCGATAAAAATGACCAATTTGAACATGTGTCCACAGTGTTGTGTGTTTTTGTGCATCCTTGAGGCCTCAACAGGGGCACCGCCAGGGATTTTGGGCCCCATGAAAAGATGTCACACTGGGCCCCCCAACCAGGCACCAGCTACTCCAACCTAACGTGACGTCCATAACCCAACCGACCCATTTAAGCTTGAAATACCTTTAAATAAATAACTGCTCATAGTGTAACATCACTATATTTTTTCGTGATTCATTCATGATTAGCACATTTGCGTCACACTGTGTTTGCTAAATTACTCTAGGGTTCAAGAGTTAAAATATTGCCCAAGAAAAGGTGAGAGTTTCAAGTAAACCTTTACTACAGGTAGCAAACAGAAACTGTTAGCAACATAAGAGATTTTCTGTTTCACAATAAAGCTTTGTATTTGTGAAGCTCTTTGTTTCGAGACCTTTTCTTTTTGAAAACACTTATATCTATAATAACAAGCCCTGTTTGCACTTTCTTCCTACTCTCCCTCCTTCTGTGTCTCGCGCTAATACAAACTGTTTCGTGGGTCGCGCTAGGTAGAGAAGAGGACCAAACCATTACTTCTAAATACAGAGGTTTGAAAGTGTTACTTTTGGTCAGAAAACAGTGAAATTAACCGTTAGTTTTTATGTCATTTACATCAGAATATAGTCCGGCCCTTAATTCTCACAGAGATCCATTCATATGCAGAGAGGTTTTAGTGTTTTGTAAGATGCTTCAAATGAAATCCAAATGCCTGGACTTACAAGTTGCCAGTAGTCAGATTGGTTTGAAGCACTGTGGTTACAAATATTACGTACTCTACAGCAGTCACAAAAAAGGGAGGTGGTGCAGCACTAGTCAGGAGTCTGAAGCAAGTGGTCCACCACACTGATTGCTTCTCTAAGACAGTAAAGCTGACTATACATTTAAAACACACACTGAATCTATGAAGAATGTAATAATATTGGCTTGGGATGCAAATTTGTTTTTTTTGTTTTTTTCCCTGATCAACCATTAACAGACAAGCACTTCCAGTTGGTCCCAGTTCACCCTTCCGGGAGACTCCGCTTACTTTCTGCATTCCGTGGACAGCTGCGGACTTGCAGTTGTGCAGCCACAATGTGGCGTGCAGAGGACACATGCAGCCACCTTCCTGGAACCTCTACAAGTCCGCATCCACCTGTCAGGTTGTCAGCTTTGTGTCTGCCTGACATACTCTGTGTGTAGGACTGCAGATTGAACCTGCCAGTCCCCACTGATATAGTGACATGTGTCTCATAGATTTTTCTGCTGCACTAGCAAGTTGCGTTTCAAACTCTTTTTTTCCTGTTAAATTGTCATGGCTCTCCCGGCCAACTGCTGGAGCGACGGAGCAACAGACAATATGCCAGGCAGACACAGATAACTAAAACACAATTTGCTATTGCTTCAGCTCTATAATGAGCTCCTCTAATAACTCCAATAGGTTGTATTATTAAAAAATGAATAATATATTTTTTAACTGTTTAGTTGACAATATTTATCCCCAAAGAAATTTCAGTCAAATGCAACTGGACTTGGTTATTTGTATAGGAAGACGTTTCACCTCTCATGTACATGAACGGATGAAGCCTCTTGGATGAGAGGTGAAACGTCTTCCTAGACAAATAACCAAGTCCAGTTGCGTTTGACTGAAATTTCTTTGGGGATAACGATGACCTGGGCAAATGAGAACATTCACAGGCTTGGCTGATTATATTAATTGGTTAAACTTTTATCGTCAGTTAAATGGTTAATTAACATCCCTAATACTTTCACAATCCACATATGATCACAAAGATTGCAACCGAATTGCTCCCTGTGCTGCGCATGGGTGTGTGAATGTGGTGTGAATGGTTAGATTAGATGGTCTGTAGATGTCCACTGCCATCAGTGTGAATGTTTGTGTGAATGGGTGAATGTGACAAGTAGTGTGAAAGCGCCTTGAGTAGTCAGAAGACTAGAAAGGCGCTATAGAAGTCCACGATTGGATACTTTATTGTGTGGTGATGAGTGTGTGTGGCATTGTTGATGGCTAAACATGCCGTATGTGGCCAACACAATGGAGTTGGGCTCTGCATCTATTGCTGCGAGAGCTTCAAAGCGTGTCACTGACAGGATCAGAATATGTTAGCTAAGCATGTATCTGCGTGTCATCATGTAAACTGAAGAGTGCAACTGGTGAACCATTTGAGGAGGGAAGTTAGATTTCCCGCAGACCAAGATTTGTTGAATCCAGGCCACGTTGAAACAGTGATCTCTCACATGATGATGATCTTAAGGTTCACCTGTTTATTTGAAGCAACTACAATGAGCTTGGACATTGTTACAATACATTATTTATTCACCAAGGTTAAGAAAGTATGAAAATATTTTAAGGCTGAAATGACATACTGTAAGATTTAATGTCATATCACACAGGCCACGTTGTCAGTGTCAGCCTGGCTTGGCTACCATCCTTCTCTTTTCCCCACATTTGTTTTAAGTGGATGTGCAGAAAGTAAAAGAAAGTTAAAGGAGAGGTCGAGAAAATTGCCCATTCTTCTCTCTGACACACAGACTAAGTTTCTGATACACTGCCATATAATGTGCTGAAAACCTCATCATGGCCCTCTCTCTTTATCAGAAATGAGTCGCCAGACTGCCACCGCGCTGCCCACAGGAACCTCCAAGTGCCCCCCCTCCCAGCGCGTGCCAACCCTGTCAGGCACCACCGCCTCCAACAGCGACCTGGCCAGCCTGTTTGAGTGCCCTGTCTGCTTCGACTATGTCCTACCCCCCATCCTGCAGTGCCAGTCTGGGCACCTGGTATGTACTGTCTCACTTGCATTACATTTTAATGTCTAAATTATTAATGGTATAGAATAATTTTAAATGTGTGGGTGTGTACACACTAGGGGTGACCCCGAATAGTCGACTATTCGTAGATTCGCTCCGAGGAGCCTGATTCGACCGCCGGTCTCAGTCGAATTGTCGCAAAATGTGGTTATGAAACAATGGAATTGTGGCTCTGGGGATGCTGAATGATTTTACATATAGATGCTTGGTTTCTCCCAATAAACCACGATAAATAGCCTATTTGGGTATAAATATAAGCCTTTTAATAAATACTGTTGCTACAAATGTGAAAATAACTCTCCTAAATTTGCAGGATTAACCCCCTCACCCCCTCAGACTAAGTTGTTCTATCCAGGATCCGGCACCGTCAGAGCGCATCTTGGCTGTGCTTTAAATCTATCTGGGCGTCAGAAAAACAACAGTCTGCTGCTGTTTAATCATCAGCATCATTTACTTTGAATATTTGCCCAATTCTTGTTTTTCATTAAAGACGTTCAATCCGTCACAGTCTGACACAGCTCCGTGAAAGTGAAACTCCAGTTCTAAATATATCGTCAGCCATTGTCAAAGAAAGATTCAAACAAAACACATTTATGTTATAACAACAAATACTTTTAATAAGATGCACCTATCAGAAATCAGAAAACACATCTCTCAGTAACCCTCTGTCTGACACTCGTGACCGCGCAGCGCTGTTATATCGGTTACTTTCGCAGCTGTATTTGACAACCCATGCAAAGGCGTACATTTCTGGCGTAAATTTTGCATATTGCCGCATCTAAATTTTCTGGCTCTCCCTTTTCATTCAGTTGAAGGCCGAAATGTTCCCAAACCAGCAACATTACTTTTGGCGTTGCGACTAAAGCAGCTGCCATTTTTCAGTCATACACGCTTTAAAGGCAGAAGTGCATCATGTGATGCAAATTGTGATTTGTGTGTGATGAATATTGTGGTTGCTTGTCATCAGTAGGATGGGCAACCAGCCTTTTATGTATTTATAACTCATCTTGACTCAGAGTTTAAGTCAAAGGAAAATGTTCCATGTTATAGGCTAAAATGTCATTAAAAATTGGTGATATTTCAGAATCCTCTCCCCCTCCTCGGAGAGAAGAGCATGTCCTGGAGGGAAGACCGCTAACTTGTTTTACATGTCCCTTTCAGGTATGCTCCAACTGCCGGCCCAAGCTCACCTGCTGCCCCACCTGCCGGGGCCCCCTGGGCTCCATCAGGAACCTAGCCATGGAGAAGGTGGCTAACTCTGTCCTCTTCCCCTGCAAGTACGCCTCATCAGGTTGTGAAGTCACGCTGCCTCACACCGACAAGACGGAGCACGAAGAGCTGTGCGAGTTTCGGCCGTACTCCTGCCCCTGCCCCGGCGCCTCATGCAAGTGGCAGGGCTCCCTGGATGCTGTCATGCCTCACCTGATGCACCAGCACAAGTCCATCACCACACTGCAGGTCAGACATTGACTCCTCTCCTCAGCTGTTTTTAAAAAAAAAATTTTTTACTGAATTTTGCAGAAAGTCAAAAAAGAACAGTTGTATAGTGCATCAGCGAGTCTGCCTAAAGGTGAAAAACAAACAAAAACCCCCAACATGAATCCCACTATCCCTCCCAACAACCCATGTCACACGTAGTCACAATAACCAACTAAGTAATTAAATAACATATAACATAAGTAGATAAGAAAGGTACAATGAAACAAAATAGAGTAAAAGCTATAGCTTATAGCAAAATAATTAGTGGAATGCTGTCAAAGATCCCTTCTGTGAAAACCTTAACCTCTCCAATCGGAGACACTGTAAAAAATATCATCTGTTGTAAGTTGGTGGAGAAGCATGTTTCCTTTTAAGGGGAATGGTACGTCTGGCGAGCAGGGTGGTAAAGGCCATGACACGTTGTGTAGTAATGGGCAGATTTTTAGATGGAGGGAGCCTATAAATAGCAGTCAGAGGATTTGGTTCCAAATTTGTGTTAAGAGCCTGTTTGAGGGTTTGAAATATATCGGACCAAAATTCTGCGAGCTTTGGAAACGGGGAAAGGCGAAAAGTGGCTATTAGGCGGGTTGTATTTGTCCGACATAGATGCAAAGGACGCATAAACACCTCCGTCACTCACAGGTCGTTTTGAGGCCCTTATCTGACATGTGGAACGCAGGGTCGGTACAGGAAGGGAAAAACGCATAGTTATTCAAAATTGGGGCTAGGACCGAACGAAGCCCTTTGCAATCTGTACTGCTTCCTGAACTAGATCCAAATTTTGATGGTATTGACAACAACCGGATTGGGAGAGACCTTGTGGGCAGTTATGGGGAGCTGTGAGCAAATCATAGAGTGCCAAGATTATTAATGAAGTTTATGATTAAGCAAATTATTAAGAATTTAATTAATGTTGCAGGCCCAGAAGTAGGGAGGGAATGCTAGTCCCTCTTTAGGTTTAGGGAGTTGGAGAATATGTATTTTGATACGGGCTGGTTTATTCTGCCAAATAAAAGCGTTAAGTTGTTGGTCTAGATTAGTTAAAAAACGATTTGTTAAGACAAATTGGGAGGTGTTAAAGATACAGAAACTTTGGTAAAATGACCATCTTAATAAGATTAACCCAGCCTGCAAGGGACAGGGGGAGGGCTGCCATCAGCTGCTTTTATGAACTACACACTAAAATAAAATATATTAATATATACAAATCAAAACAGTTTTACTAACACAACACAAATATTTTCCATTATTTTCTTTATTTACAGTATGTTTACTCCATCTAAAGCCACTGAAGCACAGACTCATGTTTTCTTCCGTAGTTCCTGGTTAATTATCTCTACTGTTCCTGTCTGTAGAGTTACAGGTTCACTTATTCATTTAATTCTCCATCTCTACTGTTCCTGTCTGTAGAGTTACAGGTTCACTTATTCATTTAATGATCCATCTCTACTGTTCCTGTCTGTAGAGTTACAGGTTCACTTATTCATTTAATGATCCATCTCTACTGTTCCTGTCTGTAGAGTTACAGGTTCACTTATTCATTTAACTATCCATCTCTACTGTTCCTGTCTGTAGAGTTACAGGTTCACACTTATTCATTTCACTCATTTAGCATTTAGCTTGTATAAAATGCTGTGTATGAAATATGTCTCTGTTTGGAGTTCATTTACTTATCTGAGCTACAAGACATATGTAAAAATGTCCAGTAATAACAACATAATGGCGTACAGAGTCAGAATTTAACATACGTGTTAAAAGTTGGATTTTAAAACCATTTATTTAAGCATCTAACAATTGGTATTGAGATGTTTAATATTGACCCAAAAAATCCTCAGATAAGTCTGGAAATTTGAGTTTGGAAAAGTCTTGAATGTAGAAATGGAAAATGTGTAGGCACCCTGATAAAGGTATAGATTGATGTCTGTCATAGAAAGAGCCTATTGAGACACAGGGAGAATGTCCATTTGTTTTAGGTGAATGAAGCTCCACTACCCCATGAAAGAATGAATCCTTCAAAGAAAAGCCTTAATGAATGTTGATTGACCGCGTCGACATGGTTAAAAACAGGACTGGCACATCTCTGCCCTCCCGTAATGGAACTTGCGTTCTGTTTGTAGCGGGTTATTACACCTTTGATTTTAAGGTTACAGTTGGATTCTGTTTTTTTATGCCTCCGCGCCGGCCATGGTCGTGGCTGGAGGCCTCATGTTTTCGGGTTGTCCATCCATCCCATTCTTGTGAACTATCTCAGGAGCACCTTGAGGGATTTCCTTTAAATGTGGTACAAATGTCCACTTGAACTCATTTTAAAAGGTCAACGGTCAAGGTCACTGTGACCTCACAGAATGTGTTTTTGTCCTTCCTTCTCTGATTCTAATTCTGACACATTTCACACAAATGTCTGACAGGATAAAATGATGAAGCGATGATATTTTCCATCCAAAAGGTCAAAGGTCAACTTCACTGTGACATCAGAATGTTTCATCACTCAGATACTGAACTGGAGACACTAATGTTGAAACTGTGCT
The DNA here is from genome assembly GCF_963691815.1 of Echiichthys vipera. Taxonomy (NCBI): domain Eukaryota; kingdom Metazoa; phylum Chordata; class Actinopteri; order Perciformes; family Trachinidae; genus Echiichthys; species Echiichthys vipera. The sequence goes on along the minus strand of NC_139832.1, from coordinate 30,962,641 downwards.
GATTGTAGAGATCTGAAGATGAGAAGCATCAACGTTTCACTGAAAACTACAATAAATCCTTTTAATTGCCATCATTTTTGGATGTACCACATTTAGGCTTCATGGGGAAATTAAATCTTTTCATTTGGCCTGATCAAAGCTCTTATTGAAGCAGGGTTTCTTCTGGTCTAAGCATCTGGGAATTCACTAAAATGTGTTCTACAAGTGGTAAACTCCTTTCAGGAATTAGTGTGTGTGCTTGGGAGAAAGAGAGGGGGTGTGACGATGTGAACTGCAGCAGTGCAGTGTGTGGTCAGATTATTTGTCAGTGAACAAATGCTACAGCTCCTCAAGGCCCGAGCCACATTCTCCGGTCTTACTTGCCATCTGATGGTACATCATATTTCAGTGCATCTCAACTGCTTCGATTGTGACTTTTTTTTATTTTTAATGTTTCTCTTGTAAGTGCTTCATGGAAGTCCTTTAGGATATAGACTCGACTATTATATTAAAGCCTTAAGAAATGACGACTAAACCTGTTTGACCTGTGTTTGTCCGACCAGGGGGAGGACATCGTGTTCCTTGCAACGGACATTAACCTGCCGGGCGCGGTGGACTGGGTAATGATGCAGTCCTGCTTCGGCTTCCACTTCATGCTGGTGCTGGAGAAGCAGGAGAAGTACGACGGCCACCAGCAGTTCTTCGCCATCGTGCAGCTCATCGGTACTCGCAAGCAGGCAGAGAACTTCGCTTACCGGCTGGAGCTCAACGGGCACCGGCGCCGCCTGACCTGGGAGGCCACGCCGCGTTCCATCCACGAGGGCATCGCCACGGCCATCATGAACAGCGACTGCTTGGTGTTCGACACGTCCATCGCACAGCTGTTCGCCGAGAACGGCAACCTGGGCATCAACGTCACCATCTCCATGTGCTAGGAACTTTTCAAGAGCAGAGGGTGAAAAAAGTTACAGATTGTCGGGGGAGGGGGGGGCAGTTTTAGGGGGTCAGATCCGTTATGACCTCACAGCGCCCCCTCCCCCCCTCTTTGCCTCACCCCTTGAGACATGGAACTGGACTGTCTGATTGGGCAGCCGTGGAGGCCCAGGGGGTGGGATGGATGGCTGGATGAATGGATGGATGGATGGTTGGATGGATGGATGAGTGGAGGAATAAATGAACAAAAGGACATAACTGTGTAGTGATGGTAATAGACTTCCAAACACATAAACATATATATTTGTGAGACGCATACACGCACAGGCAGTCTCCCTCGCGGTCACAACACGCAGACACAAACTGAAAAGCTGTTCAGTCAAACTCGTCTTTTCAAGTGATTTCCCTCCGCTCTCTTCTTTTATCGTCTCGCTTTCTTCCATTCCCTCCATCATCCTCAGACGTCGCAGACACTACAGCTTTGCGACACACGCTGGAGGCCAGTAACCACCAAGCAACACCGTGTCCTGACAGCTACACACACACTGACCAACCCTCAAGCGATATTGCAACACGGACTCCTGGTTAGTGCCCCAAACCCCCCCACACCCCCCCAATTCCCCGCTGTTTGTCCTCCACCTCAGTCCCCCTCAGACCTCCTGGATCGAATAGTTCACGACCATGGCCGTGGCTGGGTTTCACCACAGTAGGTGTCTTCATGAGTTAGCCAGCTCAGACTGGTACCCAGAGACCATGAAGTTCCTTCTCTGGGTATTTATCGTCACCTGTGAGCGACGTGGCTACCGACGGCCGGCAGTGTTTTCGGCCCGTACAACATCTGCACATCTGCTCATCTGGTTTCCTTCCGGCCTACGTCGATCCACCCAAGGCTAAAGATTGTGCATCGGACGCTCTTTAAGTAGTAGACTGTTGTCGATAGTTATTAGAACAGACTATGCTCTCATACTGTATGGGTTTAGGAAGACCCTCGGCAGCCCTGGATTTATTTTTCTTTTGTTCATGGAGTGGACACAGCAGTGGAGTTCTCACACACACAAAACACACACCTGTTCCTTGCATTACAGGCCGTGTGTACAGGTGGAATAGTGGATGAGTTGAGTGTCAGAGCATTATTGACAGAGGATTATAGGTTGTTGTTTTTTTTTGTTTTTTTTTACCAAACGAGGAAACAAAAACACTGCATTACAGTTGAGTCTCTTTTTTTTAAGTCTTTTTCTTATTCATTATTTTAGTTGTCTTTTTTTTGTGTAAGAGGAGAGAAGAACTCCTGATGTGCGTCTGTGCGTGCGTGTGTGCAGGGGCAAGACGGCAAAAGGCCCGCTCTCTTTCTCCTCTCCTTTCCTCTCCTCCTCCATCTCGCTTTGTCTGCCATCGTCGGCCTCAACCACTGATTGACTGATCACCCAACCAGGAATGAGGGACAGTTTCTACCGTTACAATGTTGCTATTGTTATTATTAAATGGAGATTATCCTAATTATCATTTTTTGTAATGACTTTTAAAAAAAATTAAAAGGCAGTTGTAAAACTTGTGGCTAAACTTCAGTGTTTGTAGTTAAAAAGCAAGTTGTGTTGTTCTTCTGAAGGTTTGTGTCCCCCCCCCCCCCCCCAAAGTTGGATTGTTTTTTTCCTCATCTTTGTCTCCGTCCTCTCGTTTGTGTGGACAAGTCTTTTCTTTTTCTTTTTGTCTGTGAGGAGGGAGGGAGGTCAAGCCAATCATCTCTCCCTTTCTCTTCATGTGGAGTCTCAGTAATGTTGCTGCTCTCCCTCAACTCCCTTTTTTTTCTGTCTTAATTTGTCATTAAATAAATCTATCTTTTTCATACCTGGTGCCTTTTATTTTATTTTATTTCAGGCGGCTTCAATCCAGTACTGATGAGTTTCAATTCCTGTGTCTGTATACTTAAAGAAGCCCTATGATGCTAGTTGTTAGGGTCATATTTTTATTTTTTGGGTCAACTACAATAGGTTTACATGCTTTGATCTTTAAAACAACAAATTATACATTCAGTGGCCACTTAATTAGGTGCTTACCTGGTGCTTAATAACGTGTCAGTGTGGTCTTCTGCTGCTGTTCCCTCTCTGTAGAAAGTAGGTGGTGTTGTGTGTTCACAGATGTTGGAACCAGTGGATATTTGAGTTCCTGTTGCCTTTCTATCAGCTCCAACCAGTCTGGCAATTCTCCTCTGACCTCTGGCATCAACGAGTCAGAACTGCCGCTCACTGGATCTTTTCTCTTTTTGGGACCGTTCTCTGTAAACCCCAGAGATGGTTGTGTGTGAAAATCCCAGTAGATCAGCAGTTTGTGAAATCCTCAGAGCAGCCCGTCTGGCACCAACAACCACGACACGTTCAAAGTCACTTCAATCACCTTTCTTCCCCGTTCTGATGCTCGCTTTGAGCTGCAGCACATCCTCACCATGTCTACACGCCTAAATGCATGTGGTTTCTGCCATGTGATTGGCTGATTAGAAATTTGCGTTGACGAGCAGTTGCAGGTGCACCTAATAAAGTGGCCGGTGAGTGTATTTCTCATATTGGCAGCTCTGTCTGAGCTTCTGCCCCCCTGCTGCACAACATGCTCACGTTAGCTTTCTAACTTCCAAAATAAACTGCATAAAAGTGGCCGAACTCACAGCTTACAGTTTGAGCCTGTGTGTAGAAGCATGACCAATAGGGAAGTCAGGATTCTTCTACGGAGACAAATCCAGGAAATTCAGAAATCTCCAATAGTGACCAACACCCAAGAGTTCAGAGCTGAGCACAGCAAACCCAGACGGTCTTCAGGGCTCACGTCTAAATGGAGTACTTCATTATTTGATGCTTTGGTATTATTAAACATGACTATAAAACATAACTGCATGCACAGGTCAGAAAAGCATGATAGGTCCTTTTTAAGGAAAGTGTACCCTGTGGACTGTTTGACAACTAGAAGCATTCTGGAGCAGTGTTTTTTCTGAGTGTTTGGTTTATTTGTAGCATGCACCTGCACGGCACGATTCACATTCTGCAGCTGGTTTCACTTTATTCCACAAATAGAAAGTTGGTGACGGCAACATGCAAATGTACCAAAGCACTTGCAAAGGCAGTGAAGATGCAATACATTTGTGGGAGAAACACTGAATGTAAACCAAACTTTAGAAACCAGAAAACTCCACAGTACACCTTTTTAAATGATAAATTGACATGCTTCATAAATCAAAGGACCTGAAGAAATAGTTCCAATCTTTTGGCAGGAGCACACGCAAACTTAGAATATTTGCCAGTGGACGGAGGTGTGTGCACACTACCAACCTAGTTGGGTCCAGGGGAAGGACCCTCAAGAAGCAGTAAACTATAAACAACACGTTTTGCTTGAGAAAGATTGTGTAGATCGAAATATTGCATCAATAAAAACTTTGAGGGATTTCAGCAAATTTCAGTGTAGGGACAACCTCTCCTCTGTAACAGCCGTCCAAAGATCACTGACATTGGAATGAGATGTAGCAGAGCATCAGATCTCATCCTTCCAATTAATATTTTGGTGTTTTCTGTGACAGCAGGAGTTCAGTAGCCTCATGGGCCCATCCTGATCTCTGAGCTCCATTGTATTTTACTCTCAGATCAGTCTGGTAATGTGCAGCAGAGAACATTTGGAGAAGTTTGACCAGTGACCGAACCAATCAGCGTTGGTTTAGAGGTGGATTTAAGTGAGGAAACGAGAAGAGACTGTTGAGTGTAAACAACATGGAGGCTTCCACAGATGAGATGAGCAGCTATGGAGCAAGCTGCTCACTAACTCTTTTTTCTCTGGATCCTTCTGTTGAATATGGACCGGGCTCCTGAAATTGGGCCTTTGATCCATAAATTCACGTTACACAAACGGAAAATATCCTTTACCCACATGTTTCCTTTCTGAGCTTTGCCTCCACGCTGTTAGTATGTCATATGCTTGGTTGATTTGGCCCGTATGTTGGTGATAGACAGATGGTTTATCCAATCAGATACCAGTATTTTCCCAGATGATGGATATGAAAAGAACTATGAGAATCAATCCATCTGGTGGAGTCAGGTTCTGAGTTCAGTTGTTCAGGTCCCAGTCAGACGCACAGGTTAATATTCGGGGATAGGAGAAAAAACGTTGCGGCCAATTTGTATTTCTTTAAACCAATCACAATTGTCCTGGGTGGAGCGGCAAAGAGTGTGCTTAAGTGTCCTCTTGGGAGCCAAAACGTGTGCTAATGTGCCCTCTTCAGTGGCGAGGACGTGCTATATGTGCCCTTTTTTTCACATATTCCTGAACGTATGGCATCACTGTAAAAGAATGTGCAGCACAGTATGAAATATTAATAAGTGTTTCTTCCGCAACCTGAATTGAAGTGAAAACCCAATCCAGACATGTTGGTCCAGCCCTCGGTACAGATCCCCTCTCCTGGTATCATGTGGTCACAGGGGACCGGCCTGTGTGCAGCGACCACACCTATACTGAGCTCATGTAAGAGCATACAGTACGAGCTGTGTGTGTGTGTGTTTGTGTGTGTGTGTGGGGGGGGGGGGGGGGGGGGGTGCTCTGCCATATGAAGTGGGCATGCTGCCAGTATGTTATGCACACCCCTAGGGCCTCTGGGTAATTATGCTGTACATTAAGGTCCTCCATTTACTCAGGGGGAAATGTGTGCTGTGGTGAGGGGGGGGGGGGGGGGGGGTTGAAACCGGAGGGCTTGGAGAGGGAGTCCATATACTGGGGTTTAACAGAGACTGGGTGTGTCAGCAGTAAAGTCACTGGGACACATGCAGTGTACCTGTACATCATCAAGACCAACATACAGACACTAATAATCCAGCTTCAGTGTTTGTTAATGTGATGAGTAATACGAGAGCTACTGCACACTTTAACATGTTTCTTTGATTATATGACTGTGCTGTGATGAAGCCCATCCATGCTGCTGTAAATGTCGACTTATCACTAAATGTATAAAAATTAGGCTCAGACCGTTGCGGTGAAGTTATTTTAATGTGTCACTAAACACAGTGCCGTGATTGTCAAGTGCTCCTCACAATTCTTTTTTCTTCTTTCTTTTGTTTTGAAAAGTTGTCATCGGCCAAAATCAGGCCAAAATAGAGCAAGAAAATATACCCCAATAATAAATCAACATAACACAGGATCAAATAAGTCATTTTAAACTTTATCTTACTAGAAATCAATCTGGAGAATATGTAGAAAAAATATTTAAAGCAAAAAATGAAATAGACATTTTTTATCACTATTCAGTGATCATTTTAACCTTTAACCTCAGCAGCTTTAAACTCCTATAAACACACACAATCCGTACTTTTAGCTTGTGAACCTCTTAAAATAGACTACATTTTCAACAATTTTAAAAACCTACAGGATTTTAAATATGTGACATTTTAACATGATTTGTTAATAGACATTTTATCCTGAATATGATTTACTACTTTTAAATACACACATTTTAATATGAATTTAACTGCATGATTTACTAAATACTAAAGTCCTCACAAACGAAAGCTCACCGGCTCCTTCTTCTTTGTTTGAAACAAGCTTTTAGTCCTGCGTCACTTTTCCAGGTCCAACGTCTGCACATGTCCTCTCTGACACCTCTGACCATCAGTGCATGTTACTAGTTCAACTTCTTCCCCGGAGTTGTTTGTGCTTTGTCGTCTCTCAGGTCTCTGCTGATCGTGGTGGTGCCTGCTGCTGTGGTCCTGCATGATGCTTCCTGCTGCTATTATCACTATTACTCATATAAACTATCACTAGTCTTATAAATTATAACATTCATAGCCATAAACACACCATCAGTAACATGTCTCATTGTATCACAGCTGTTATTACCACTACTCATCATTGATCTTTCTGAACTGCTGTCTATGATCTGAATTGACTTTGACTGTGTGGTTATTGTTGCTGATTTTAACATTCATGTTGACAAAGAGTAATGTTAAAAGAAATAAGGAGAAGAAGAATTCCTTAATTAGTCCTGCAACAGGGAAATTCGATTTTTCACTCTATTATTGTTATTCATGTTACACACACACAGGCCCGAAATACACACACATGCACAAACAGGCCTCATATACATGCAATTAATGGAGAGATGTTAGAGTGAGGGGGCTGCCAGTGACCAGCGCCCTGAGCAGTTGGGGGTTCGGTGCCTTGCTCAACAGCACCTCGGCAGTGCCCAGGAGATGAACTGGCACCTCTCCAGCCACCAGTCCACGCTCCATTCATGGTCCACGCAGGGACTCGAACCAGCTACCCTCTGGTTCCCAGCCAAGTCACCTATGGAATGAGCTGCTGCCGCAGAAAAGTCATCACAGAATGTAATATCACAGAAAACACCTGTGGAACCCTGGGTCACAGTAAATGAGGTTGTTGATAATTTTCAATGTGAAAATTACAAATATGATTGATGCCATTGCACCCATTAAGGTGAAAGTGGTCTCTGGCAAAAAAAAGTCTCCATGGAGAAATGCCACGTTGGTAAGACTAGAAAAAAGAGAGTGTCGGAAAGCTGAACGCAGGTGGTGGAAAACAACTCTCCAGGTTCACAATGACGTCTATAAAGAAAGACTTCAAATCTACAACTTGAAACTGAGAAATGCAAAACAATCCCTCTCAGACATCATTGCCAAAAACAATAATAATGCACGTGCCTTGTTTTCTACTGTCGACAGGCTAACAAACCCTCCTGTGTCAGTAGCACCTGAACTGCTTTCCACCAGGGCCTGCAATGAATTTGCCTCCTTGTTCTATGACAAAATAAAAAAAAAATGAGGCAAACAGCCAGTGCCTCCACATCAGGTGCAGGACATGTGCTGTCCATGCGCCCGCCTAACACTAACTCCCAACAGACCTTTTCGAAGTTGTATCCAACTGCATGGCCTCAGATCTTCTACATATTATAAACGGGTCTCTTTTTTCAGGTGTTTTCCCACAGGCCTGAAAACTGCTGTTATCAAGTCTCTCTTAAAAAAGAAAAATTATCACTTCACTAATGAATAATTATAGACCAATATAAAACCTCCCATTCCTCAGCAAAATCATTTAAAAAAGTAGTTTTTAAGCAGCTGAACAACTTCATGTTAATGAACAGCTGTTTTGACGTCTTCCAGGTTTTAGGTTCAGGTTTTAGACCACACCACAGCACCGAGACGGCTCTTGTTGAGGACTTCAATGACATCCATTTAAACACGAACAATGGCCAAATCTCAGTATTGGTATTATTGGATCTCAGTGCTGCATTTGACACAGATGATCACAGCATACTACTGGACCGTCTGTAACAACTGGTTGGGACTTTCTGGCACAGTATTAAAATGGGTTGAATCCTACTAGAAGGATAGGGACTACTTTGTGTTTATAGGTAAATACACATCTGAGCGGGCAAAAATTACAGTTGGAGTTCCCCAAGGCTCCATTCTGGGGCCTCTTCTGTTTAATATCTACATGTTGCCACTGGCAGATCATGAAAACAACAACATACGTATGTTACCATAGCTATGCAGATGATACACAGATCTACATAACTATATCACCAGACGACTACAGTCCAAAACAAGCACTGAGCAGATGCACTGAGCAGATGCACCAAGCAAATCAGTGATTGGACGGAGCAGAATTTTCTCCAATTAAACAGAAAAAAAACTGAAATGATTGTTTGTGGAGCCATGAAAGAACAATAAAAAGTCAGCACCTAACTTCAAACAGTAATGCTAAAAACCACAAACCAAGCCAGAATCTTAGGTGTAGTCATGGACTCAGACCTGAACTTCAACAGCCACATTAAAACAATTCCAAAGTAGCCTACTATCACCTAAAGAATATATCAAGGATTAAAGGACTTATGTGTCAGCAGGACTTAGAAAAACTTGTCTATGCATTTATCTTCAGCAGGCTCGACTACTAACAGTGTCTTTACAGGTCTCCCTAAAAAGTCCATCAGACAGCTGCAGTTAATTCAGAACGCTGCTGCGCGAATCCTCACTAAGACCAAAAAAGTCGATCATATCACTCCAGTCCTCAGATCTTTACACTGGCTTCCTGTCTGTCAAAGAATTGATTTCAAAATACTTCTGTTGGTTTACAAAGCACTGAATGGTTTAGGACCAAAATACATTTCTGATCTTCTGCTCAGCTACGAACCATCCAGACCTCTTGGATCCTCTGGGACAGGTCTGCTCTGTGTCCCCAGAGTCAGGACTAAACATGGGACAGGTCTGCTCTGTGTCCCCAGAGTCAGGACTAAACATGGGAAAGGTATGCTCTGTGTCCCCAGAGTCAGAACTAAACATGGGACAGGTCTGCTCTGTGTTCCCAGAGTCAGGACTAAACATGACATGGGACAGGTCTGCTCTGTGTTCCCAGAGTCAGGACTAAACATGACATGGGACAGGTCTGCTCTGTGTCCCCAGAGTCAAGACTAAACATGGGACAGGTTTGCTCTGTGTCCCCAGAGTCAGGACTAAACATGGGACAGGTCTGCTTTGTGTCCCCAGAGTCAGGACTAAACGTGGGACAGGTCTGCTTTGTGTCCCCAGAGTCAGGACTAAACATGGGACAGGTCTGCTTTGTGTCCCCAGAGTCTGGACGTGCCTGGAACACCTCCCAATGGTTCATCCTTACTAGATGCCCGAACCACCTCAACTGGATCCTTTCAACGCAAAGGAGCAGCGGCTCTACTCCGAGTTCCTCACGGATGGCTGAACTTCTCACCCCATCTCTAAGGGAGACTCCAGCCACCCTCCTGAGAAAACCCATTTCGGCCGCTTGTACCCGCGACCTCGTTCTTTCAGTCATGACCCAGCTTTCATGACCATAGGTGAGGGTAGAAACGAAGATTGAACGGTAGATCGAGAGCTTTGCCTTCCGGCTCAGCTCTCTTTTCGTCACAACGGTGCGGTAGAGCGACTTCAACACTGCCCCTGCTGCTCCGATTCTCCAGCCAAACTCGTGCTCCATCGTCCCCTCACTCGTGAACATGATCCAGAGGTACTTGAACTCCTTCACTTGGGGTAAGGACTCATTCCCTACCTGGACTAAGCAATCCGACGGTTTCCTGCTGAGAGCCATGGCCTCAGATTTAGAGGTGCTGATCCTCATCCCAGCCGTTTCACACTCAGCTGCGAACCGATCCAGTGAGTGCTGAAGGTCACTGACCGACGATGCCATCAGGACCACATCATCTGCAAAAAGCAGAGACGAGATCCTTAGCCCACCGAACTGCAACCCCTCCCCACCACGACTACGCTTCGATATCCCGTCCATGAAAATCACGACCAGGATTGGATAAAAAAACGCACCCCTGGCGGAGGCCAACCCCCACCGGGAACGAATCTGACTTAGTGCCGGGAATCCGGACACAGCTGTCGCTTTGGTTGTACAGAGATTGGATGGCCCACAGAAGTGACCCCCTCACCCCATACTCCCGCAGCACCTCCCACAGTATCTCCCGAGGGACCCGGTCATATGCCTTCTCCAGATCCACAAAGCACATGTAGACTGGATGGGCATACTCCAAGGCCCCCTCCAGGATCCTTGCGAGGAATTGTTGGGTCTATGTAAATCTTAAATAAGTCATAGAGTGTGGTCTATACCTACTCTGTAAAGTGATAACCTTTTGTTAGGATTTGGCACTGTAAATAAAATTGAATTGAATTGAATTAAATCAACGTCACCTGGTGCAATCAATCAGCTGCCCTCAGGCTGGGAGTCACACCCAGACCTGAAGCACTCAGGCAGAGAAGGTGGGGCCTGCAGCTCAGCTCAACAATAGAGAGAGGAGAAACAATACATATGTGTCTGTCCTGTGAGCTCCAGTTGGGCTGAACTCACAGCAGCTTCCCAGAGTCACACTGTAAACTTATAGTTGGTCCTGAAACACTGTTAGAGTTCTGAAAACACACTTGTTCCCTACTGTGGCAAAACTCACAGTAACTGACTGAGAGGTCTGATGAGAAACACCCCAGTAGGATGAGCTTTAGACTGTTTTCTGGGGATGGAAATATTTGTTTGCAGAATCCACTTGAGGCATGCTGACATGCTCCCACACGATTGGAGAGTTTTCCCAATTGACTTTGAACAGATGAGATGTGAGCGAGGCCAGTTGGTAATCGAGGTGTGTTGTTTTGAAGGTCAGGGTTTCTCAGGTGGACAAAGTGTGCTAAATGATGAGATCTGTGTTTAGAAGTATGCAAAAATGGGATTTAGAATTTCTAGTTTCATCATCTGCAGCCTTCTTCGGTTCGACCCTTAGGGCGGACTCACACTGTCCTCCCGGACCGAGACCCGGACTTTAGGGTACTTGTCCCCCCTCCCTCTCCCCCCGCGCCCCAGCCCCGTTTGTACTCACACTACCAGGGCCTCGGCCAATGCTTCTTGCTGTCCATACGCCATCACGCCGTAACACGTCACACGCATTGATCGCGTGTGTGTGGCTTTGTTTACAAATCTTTCCATAGACCTCAGAGTTTTTGTGCGTCTTGTCGACTGTTTTTGAATATTTTCATCCGACCAAATCTGCAGTAAACACTCCACCTCCGCATCACACCAACGTGAACCTTTCACCACTATTGTTGTTGTTGTTAAATGTCCGCGCATGGTCCGTCCTTCTATTTACATGTCCGAACAGGCGGACATAACGCTACTGCCGTAGGGCTCGTGCTCGTGCTCGTGCTCGTGCTCGCACACGTGCGCACGCTCGTGCTCGTACATGTGCAAACGGCTCCGCTAAAGCCCACCTCTTTCAAGCGGGCCGTGGACGGCCCGCTTGAAAGAGGTGCTCACAAAGAGGTGCTCACAAAGAGGTGCTTGAAAGAGGTGCTCACAGTGCTTAAAGGTACTAGGCTTTAGCTGAAAAAACGGTTTTGGCCGCGGCCATAAGGACAGTGTGAGTACGCTCTTAATATCAGCTCCTAGTGGATCATAATTACAGCGAAGAATTCAAAATTCAAAGGTGTTCAGCACATGACAAGGCCTGTTACAGAACCAGACACTGTAGGCTCCTAGAGTGTTTAAGATGGCTTCAGCATGAGGACAGCATGATTGGGAAAATAAAGATCTAATATTTCTTGTGTACTAAATGATTTAGGTTATGAATGCTCAGGAGTTCATGAAAACCTAGAGTAGGAATTTCTCTCTTTTTTGCATTAAAAAAGCATCAAAACGGAGCTTTTTCAAGTTCCTATTATTACTATGAGAGACGGGTGGTGTAGAAAACTAGTGGCACTAATGACTTTTAAATACGACACAACTGTGATTTCATAATAACCCTAGAGGCACTTGTGTCTTATTAAATACCTTTAAAAGATGCTTGAACTCTTGAGAAAGTGCTTTTTCATTCCTCCAGATGTCCTTCATTGAGTGACGTATTGAACGCACACAGGGATAAAACTGTATCAGTGTGTGTAAATGGATGTTTAGCCTGAAGCAGGGGGAAAAAGGATTTTCAACTCTGTGCCACAGATGTGACTTTTTCTTCCTGGAGCGATGTAATGTGAAACACCTGCATGTCGTGCATTTGTTCATATTCAGACAGCCATGGAAAGATGAATGGGCCCATGAAGAGCACTTTGCACAGATACATTGAGAAAAGCCGGGAACATCAAAAGACTAATACGGGTACGAAAGAGATTTTCCTCACAGCGCTGCAAACATCAGCAGTCCTGTGAGAAGGGATGAGGCTGCTTTGTGTTGCTAATTATTCAAATGATAAAAACAAAGACAATGTTAAGAGTGCTGCTCACAGGTCCCCATTTTGGATTTGTCTCATCATTTCATTGAGAAGTCACAAAAAATAGAAAAATCCAACCTGCGATAACCAGGTTTGTCCACTTGGGGGAAGCATAAGGTTCTAAACACAACTCAGAATCAGAATCATCACTGATTTGGCCAATTTGTTGGCAAACAGGTGTTTCCTGGCACATTTTTATTTCATGAGGTTTTTTTTTATTTCAGACATGTCAAAAAAGGAATTCAAAATACAAAACTACACAAAATTAAATTTTCACAATTCAGTAATTGCTGTAATCTATATCATTTATCTACTATGTGTCATTTGTAAATCTAACTATACAATACAACGTATAGTTTTATAAATAGCATACAATACATAAACTATAATATATATAAAGTGATATAATATGACGCCTACATATAAACACCCATAAAAACACATCTACACACACACACAACATTTATATATATATACAAATATTTGAACAGTTCTGAGACAGAAACGTACCATGTGCACATCTAGGTTTCACTGGGGTCCTCAGTAACATGACCTTTAAAGGGGTCCTTCAACTTCAAGTTGGCTGTGAAATTGCCCGATTAAATTGAAGATATGGCGTCACACCAGAGGACGTGATTCTTTGTGGCAACGGGTCTTAAGTTCCTACGCTTTTAGAAATATATGGATGAAATAAATGATTTCCATTTACTAAATTAGACACCTGTAACATTATGCTTGAGGTATTTATCAACATTTTTATACTTTTCTTTTTATTACAGAAAAATTGTAATTTTTTGAACCATGTCACACCATAGGACAATTTTGAGATTTGGCTCAAAAATGTAGGAAATCTAATGACAAAGCAGTTTTTATGACAATAGGTCCTTGTAAAGCAGAGAAATTCTTAATAATTTACTGCATTTTAATTCATGCCAACACTAATTATATTACTGTGACAGTAAAATTGTCACGTCACGTCAACAGCCCATATATATATTTTTTTTTATATATATTTACGGTCATATATATATATATGACCGTAAATATCCATATATGGCCCATATTTATACAGAAAAGCAATTTTTTGTTTGTTTATTTTTTAAAGCCCTCCCTCGTCCCTTTACCTTTTTTAGCTCCGTGCTCATTCCATTCCACAGTTTCACACTAACAATTGAAATGCACTTACCTTTTAAATTTGTGCGAACAGCTAGCGTCTTAAATTGAACTTTTCCCCCAAACTATAGCCCCCCTCCCCTCTCTGTCAAAAAAAGGGTCTGAATATTACCTGGTAACAGTTTGTTTGTTGCTCTAAACCTAAATTGTGCCATTTGAGAGTTAACCAGGTCACTGAACTTTAAAGTACAGGTATAAAAACAGGAGGCTGGTGTGATCCCAATATCCTGCTTTACTGATTGTTCTTATGGCTGGTTTTTGAAGTGTGATTGGTGGTAGCAGTGCGCATATCCAACAGAAAAAAAAGAAAAACATTAGCATCTGGAGTTCTGTACATTTGATGATGAATGTTCAGTATTTTAAGACCCATTTATGCTCCAAATATCTGAGTCTTTAGCTGCTAAATGCTCCGCTATGTTCACCAGCTCCTCGATGGATGATGATGATCCCAAATGAGGAAATTCTTATGTTACAGCAGTAGGTGACCTCTCTCTCTCTGAATCAGACCGACACACAGATGCTTTATTGACATGAATGGTAAAGAGCTGTTGTTGCCAATTCAGAACAATCAACAATAATATATATTTCATCTGCTAACATCACAGTGTATTTTCTGCAGATATATAAATGATGTACTGATAGGCCTAAATGAATTATAATAAAACGATGATCCAATTTATAGTTGAACAATAATGAAATACCACCTGAATAGTTCTAATGCTCTGATATGGCAGCAGTGTCACAGACGGTGCGGCTGAATGTATGAATTGGGGTTCTCCTGCTTAACACGCTTTCATCAGTTCATCATCACATGTTGTCTCTGCTGCTGTGACGTGTTCTAGGAAGCTCGTTCAGCTTCATTCAGCGGGCAGGAGAGGAGAAAGTGGACCTCAGTCTCTGTTTCTGATCGTGATGTTCTTCTTACACATCTCATATTCCTCATATTATTATCATGTGATTAGGGTTAGGCTAGCTAAACCTAGAAAAAACAGCAAACGCTATACTTCTGTATGTCAATTAGTATGTAGACCATTCTGTATACTAGTGTTTATTTCCTGTTCGTATTTTTGTACCCAAAAGTAAAATCTAGTGTTTTTAAAGCTGAAGTAATAATTTATTTGTTGATTTATATTTTATTTATCTGTATCTGCAAAGTTGCTAAAACAGTAGTGAAACTTATCAACTTAACTTGACTTTGGTAATCCACTTGAATGAACTTTACTATGAGAGGAGCTGGTACAGGGGCCAGTAGGTAAGTCTTTAAAACACTCTTAATAAACTCTGGGTTCACTAACTACACTGTCTGTGTAGGGACTCTTCTCATTCTGCTGCAGAAGTTTGCTGTTATTATCAGCAGTATTAGTGGTTAAAAAAGACCTTTGAATGCCTTCACTGTACTGCCCCGAGCTAATCAGTGTTAGCCAGATCCGGCTGTTAGCGACTCTCCCAGATTTCTTCGTTAATAGTTGTTAAAATGGCTTATTTGGTGTATGTAAATGTATGTAAGTGTCATAGAAAAAACATGGGATGACTTGAAGCTGGAATTTCACTTTAAGTGATGAGTTGTGTTTAAATCCTTATGCTGCCCCAAAGTGGACAAACCCGGTTATTGCAGGTTGGATTTATTTTTTATTTTTGTGACTTATCAATTAAAATGATGAGACAAATCCAAATGGGGACCTGTGAGCAGCACACTTGATATTGTCTTTGTTTTTATCATTTGAATAATTAGCAACACAAAGCAGCCTCAGCCCTTCTCACAGGACTGCTGATGTTTGCAGCGCTGTGAGGAAAATCTCTTTCGTACCCGTATTAGTCTTTTGATGTTCCCGGCTTTTCTCAATGTATCTGTGCAAAGTGTTCTTCATGGGCCCATTCGTCTTTCCATGGCTGTCTGAATATGAACAAATGCACGACATGCAGGTGTTTCACATTACATCGCTCCAGGAGGAAAAAGTCACATCTGTGGCACAGAGTTGAAAATCCTTTTTCCCCCTGCTTCAGGCTAAAAATCCATTTACACACACTGATACAGTTTTATCCCTGTGTGCGTTCAATACGTCACTCAATGAAGGACATCTGGAGGAATGAAAAAGCACTTTCTCAAGAGTTCAAGCATCTTTTAAAGGTATTTAATAAGACACAAGTGCCTCTAGGGTTATTATGAAATCACAGTTGTGTCGTATTTAAAAGTCATTAGTGCCACTAGTTTTCTACACCACCCGTCTCTCATAGTAATAATAGGAACTTGAAGAAGCTCCGTTTTGATGCTTTTCCAGCACCTTATTTACATGTTCAGTAATAATAATAATAATAATAATAATAATACATTTTATTTGTATTGCACTTTACATTCAACACTCTCGAAGTGCTACAAAGCAGAATAGAAACAATATAAAAATAAAGGTTAAATTAAAAAATAAGTTAAAAGGAGAACATCTAAAAGTCAAGTAGCAAAATATGTTGGTGAACAGGAACAGTTCAAACTCATAAATAATAAGCCTGCAATGATACTGTATATTATTGAGAGCCAAGATCTGGAAATGGAGTTTACAGGGAATGATATTTAATTTTATGTGTTGTTTTATATTACTAAGATGATTCTTTATTAGTGCTGTAAGTTTTTGTTTGTGCCACTGTGACTTTAAGACAGTACATGTGTACACCAGTGTTGTAGGATGCGTTCAGCTCTTGTACCTGGTAAAGGTAAGCAGTATTAGCGTTAAAAGCAAGTACAAATCCTGCCTTCAGAGCTGAACACCAGTAAAAGTACAAACTTATTAGCATCAACTAAATTCTTAAATTACAGAAAGTACAAGTACTCCTTATGCAGAATGTCTCATTTCGGATGTATTATTTAATCATAATTAGTGATGCCTTAATATGTTCATCACTGTAAGGCTGTAGCTGTAAAGGTGGAGCTAATTATAATGATTTTATACACTGCTCAGTATTTTATCTACAATATATATTAGATAATCTGATTTTCTCATCAGAGCTACACGATTCACATAGGTCACCTAATATTGTTTTCAAAACAGCGAATTTCGCCGAAAGGTGAGTGATTTTTAAGCATGTATAATTTGTCGATTTTTATTTTGTATTAATTATCTGAATCTGCAAAGTTGCTAAAGCAGTAGTGAAACTTAAAGTGCACTTCCCCCAGACGTAGCCTCTCCGTCTGGGTCTGTTTTCTTAACTTGATCCAATCGTCCTCACCTACGTGAGTCTCCATCTTGTCAGACTTTGACTCTGCCTCATTTCCTCTTACCAAAAAAGGGCATATATGTGACATTGGGGGGAGGGAGATACGTCCATCTGACTGACGTTTACCTTCGAGGAGAAGTGAGGGCCAGAGGCTAGCTGTCACTCAAGAGACCACGCCCCTAATTATTCATAAACTTTAACCTCCAATAAAATCAAAACTAGCCTGGTACAAAAAAAATCACCCCCCTCAGTGTTGTCATGGAGATATGACCTAAACATACAGACTAGAATGTTTTTTTGTCCCAGGCCTTAAACAGGTTTAATGATGATGTGAAAACAGCCAGTTTAACATGGGGGTCAATGAGAAACTGCTCTATTATGAAACCTGCCCCTAGTGGACACTCAGAGAACAGCAGTTTTTGGTACTTCCTGATTGGATCAACCAGGAAGTGCGGAGGTGGGGGTTTAGGTTGAGCAGCAGTATTAAGTAACCTAAAATGGAAGTACTCAGGTAAAAAGTACATCAAAGTTGAACTTAAGTAAATGTACTTAGTAACTTTCCACCACTGTCAACTGTCACGCACAGTTTTTTTTTTACCTATAGTAAAACCAGCCGTAGTCCTGATGTAGTGTTGTGCAGCAAGAGCTTTGTAAAAAAAAAACATGTGAACACCATTTCTAATGGAATTATTATTTATTTATTTATTAGGAAACCCTGCTGAAGGAAAGTAGAAGAATGCTGTGGGATTAGACAAGTATAGTCCAGATGAGAGCATGTGGCTCACTTCATTTTAACAATGAACAGACAGTTCTCATCGTTATTGAAAAGGTACTCCACAGGCTAACTTCTTAGCCAGGTCATTGTCTTTTAGAAAAATACAAAATTCAGATGTTGGACGTGTACGCTCTCTAACTCTGCCATCGCTGCTCCTTCCATGTGTGCCACTCAGCCTGACCATCATTACATTACTGGATTGAAAAGAGTTTATATTTTTAGATTTCAATGAAACAGCAGAGAGTAGCCTAAAGCCAAGTACACTTTTATAACTTGCTAACATGTTCTCTTCATATAGCTAGCTAGCTGTTACCATGTGTGATATAGCTTGATCAAGCATGCTAAGGGGTTGGGGTTTTTAATTAATCTCCATTCATTCATCTTTTTTGTTTGACATTTTATTGATTACTGGCTCAATTTAAACACCAAATTTGTACACTTTCCACGTAGTCTGCCTGAATCTTCAAAGTATCTTTCCCCATTTTTCTTTTTTAGCTTGCTAGCTAGCTAACTCGCATTGTATGTATTTCACAAATGGATTCATTTGGCGAATCAATGGATCATGTCTGCCTATGATAATGTAAATGTTTGTTTCATACAGTATGATACAACTAAATGTACTCTTTTGTTGTTAGTTATAAGGTTTGCACAGCTAATTCATTTTATAATCTGCATTTAAAAGAACCAGTAAAACCAGGTGGCTGAAATGAGGCTCCACCTGATCACCATGTGTGATGAAACACAGTGATTCAAACAGACCATCGGAACACATCTCATCAGCTACCATCATCACATACACAGACCATCTCAGATCACTTTGCCTTTACTTTTCAGCTCAAATTTCTGGCCAAATAAACAGGTGCTGTAGGTGCTCACCATTAATAAGCTGACGTCCACTTGGCTTGGCTCCAGCAGTGCTGTTAATAATATAATGCAAATATCAAAGAAAACAGCAGCCAGTCAGTTTAGCAAAAATGAGACTGAACCCTGAAAGACACCAACATGACAACACTCAGTAGTGATGTGACCTGGTTGTAGTCTAGGCTGTGAAAGGTCAATAACGTCACATAAGAGTATTTATCCATGTAAAGTGAATTCTCCTACAGGGCTCCACTGAATCACAGCTTCCCAAACTCTCTTAAAGGGAAATTCCGGCGTAAAATCACCCCAGGGCCTTTTTCGGCATATAATAAGCCATGAAGACAATGTTTTCGTGTAACAACTCCGAGAAATCCGGGAGAGTCGCTAACAGCCAAATGTGGCTAACACTGATTAGCTTGGGGCAGTACGGTGAAGGCATTCAAACGTCTTTTTCAAGCACTAATACTGCTGAAAATAACAGCAAACCTCTGCAGTAGCATGAGAAGAGTCCCTACACAAAAAACAAAGCACCAATGGGCTCCTTCCTTTGGGATTGACTTTGGTAATCCACTTGAATGGACTTAACTATGAGAGGAGCTGGTACATGGGCCAGTAGGTAAGTCTTTAAAACTCTCTTTTAATAAACTCTGGCTTAACTAACTACGTTGTTGCTGCTTTGTTTTATGTGTGAGGTTTGGTGTTATTTTAGACGCTTTAATGCCTTCACGAAAATTTCTGATTCTGATTCTCAGTGCTGCCTCGACCTAATCAATGTTAGCCACATTACATTACATTAATTACTGTTAGCAACTGTTAGCGACTGTCTAGGATTTCTCCGTTAATAGTTGTTTCACGGAAAAAATGTCTCAATGGCTTATTTGATGAATGTATTTGGCGAAAAAGACCCTGGGATGATTTTATGCTGGAATTAAAATTTGAAAGTAGCCTTTGAACATGAATAACTCAACAGCAAAGAACCTTACAAAGGAATACAGAGGACTAACATGACTGGTCAGGATCACAGCTGTGCACACTGACTGGTGTTTTCTGCAACTGCATATCATGGAAAAACTCCCCAGACTAAGATGACACACTCTCTCCTCTGCTAGGACAATTCAGGAACGTTTCCTTCACTTCACATTGTCACTGTGTGTGTCATTACATCAGAGTGTTACAGCTTGCTGATCAGCTGAGGTTGTGTGTGGGTGCTGGCTGACCCTGGAAATCCCCCATCGAAGGCGGCATTCAGCACCTCGTCCAGGTTTGCGGCGGTGACAAAGTCGAGGTCGGCTCGGACGTTAGCTGGAAGCTCCTCCAGGTCCTTCTCGTTGCGTTTAGGGAGGATGACGAGCTTCACTCCTGCCCTGTGGGCTGCTAGTACCTTGTCCTTGATCCCGCCCACCTGAGGAAAATAGACCCATACTGTCTGTTAAAGCTGCAGATGGTTTTGCATCTTATTATGTGTTAAAATGTGAAAACTCACCGGCAGCACCAGGCCTCTAAGCGTGATCTCTCCTGTCATAGCAACGTCTGATCTGACCAATCGGCCACTAAAAAGTGAGGCGAGGCAGGTCACTATGGTAACACCTGCAGAGGGGCCATCCTTGGTCACAGCTCCAGCAGGGAAGTGGAGGTGGATGTCTGTACCTTCAAGTGGGTCTGGACTTCCCTCCACTGTTCAAACCCAGACAAATATTTGGGTATAAGCTCATTTAGTTAGCCTTTTTCACAACTTACTAGCCGCAGAGCATTTGTATTCCTGTGAAGGCATGTACAGTATACATATTTATCCGTGTGAACTTACTGTTGGTGAGCTGGTAGGTTTTAGCATTCGTTCGGAGCCAGCTGATAGCCAGATGGGCAGATTCTTTCATAACGTCTCCCAGCTGACCAGTCAAAGTCAGTTGACCGTCTCCCTCCATTCGACTGGCCTCTACAAACAGGATCTCCCCACCAAGGGGGGTCCAGGCCAGGCCCACGGCTACACCAGGCAGAGTGAGCCTCTCAGATACCTTCCAACACACAAAACATCTGTTACGCTGTAGTTGGTGGAATAATCAGAAGATAGAACAGAGAAGCTTCAATGAGAGTTTGTAATCTTGAAAAAAGGAATGTGAAACACAAAGCCAGCATGAGCTCATAGTGAAGGAGGGAGAAAGGGAAGTGAGATGCAAAGGTATGAGGGAGGGCGAGGGAAGTGTGGAGGGGGAGAACAAAGAAAAGAGGGGTGAAAAAGTCAAAGTATGAGAAAAAAGAGGGACAAACTATTGTGTTACACATTATACTGTATAATGACACCTTGAGTAGCTGCTGCATTATTCTTACTTAATGTACAGCAGCTGTTATGGAGCTGTGAGACATCTTTACAGGCTTTAAATTCAAGAGCTGCAAGAGCGGTCAAGAAAGTTCACACAGCTACAGGAAATAAACAGATTTTTAGAGTTTCTGCAGTTGTGAATCCTGTTGGTTCTGCTTACCTCCATTTCAAACAGAGGGGGTCCCAGGATGTCTTTCAGGGCCACGTTGTCGATCACTATTGGCAGCTCTGGGGGCGCTACCTTGTCTGAACACATATGAAATGAATTGAATCCTACAGAGAAGTACAGCTATTTCATTATGCATCATCTGTTAAACACACATTTCTTTCATGTGAGAGTGGTTTTAGGTGAGAGGTTCCATTAGAAGTGTCCCAAGAATAAATGATTAAAAAGGACAACGGTTACAGTTAGAGTGTGAGGAATAATCACATTTAAGTGCATATAAACGCACTGAATGCTGGAACCTCCACACATCAGAGAGGGAGCGAGACAAGTATATCACATAACATCAACTCACATCAATGATTTACAGTGCCAAATCATAACAAAAGTTATGCCAAGACACTTTATATACAGAGTAGGTACAGACCACACTCTATGACTTAGTCACGATTTATAGAGACCCAACAATTCCCCCATGAGCAGCAACAAGTTGCACTATCTTTAATAATAATAGTAATAATATTTATATACAGTATTAATCCAGCAATCTTGTGCACAGAGTAGAGACAAAAACCTTCCTTCACATGGCAACACATTTTACAAAGCAGCACAAATCGACTTGCTAATTTTCTAATTTACAGTAGTTGGTCTGCTGGTGGAGCACATCACTGCCGGTTATGCTGCGTTTACTGTTAATCAGAAATATGGAATCAGAAGTCAACACTCACAGTGGCCATGAGCGTGACAAGATGGAGGCTCTGGAAGAACAGGCTCACCTGCAGTTACATCTTACTGCCAAAGAGGCCGCTAGAAACAACGTATCTCAATTCTCAATTCACACAGTGTCTTTATTTATTGTTCCTGAGTAGAGCTCTCCTCAACACTGGCCCATTCTTATCCTAAAGTGTCCCACTCTGTGACGGGTTCTCATTCTGTTAATGATCAATCTCGCTATGGAGCGCAGGTGTTCTGCTGGCACAGAGGTGGCAGGTATCACCAGGTGCTGCTTTGCCAGAACGCTCAGGTTTTGTACCAGTGCCTTCTGGACTTCCACCACTCCAGTTGGTTTTTCTGAGGATGATTGCATGGCTCGCTGAAATAAGCTTCTATCTTGTTGACATCCAAAATCGAAGGTGTTTGTGTTTCGGGTCAAGCGCAGAAGCGAGAGGTGATGCACGTACACACACACACACACACATACAATTTGCCCACTTCGTCTTGGAAACCCTGTTGCAGTAAATGAACCCAAATGCTTCACAATTTGGCAATGTGAAGGACTTGTGATTCTGCTGGACACATTTGAGATGGGTCTGATGAATTCTTTAGGAGGAGTTAAAGTTCCATACCTGTAAAGTGTCTAAAATGTTGGGTTGTCACATGCCTTATAACATCATCATTTGAGGTATCGACTATTCCTTCAAAATTTTCCATCACATTAGAGGGAGGATTATACCAAGGAAATGTGAAATTAATCCGATAATCTCTCAAGAAGGAGTTTGAAAAAGTTTGCATAAAATACATGAAAACTGCACAAAATTCAAAATGGCAGACTTAGTGTTGGGCGGAGCTAATGAAAGCTAATGGGAAATATGTCTGAAATTATTAAAGCCATGTACGAACCTAATTTCATGAATATCAGAGCAACTTTGTTTCAACTAAGGCCTTTCAGACGTTAGGCGACGCTATGGAACCAGCTAAAAACACATGGACCAAATCGCCGTTTATTTTCACCATGTCTAAGGGTTTTTATGTGTCTGCCAAGTTGTGTGTGCTTTTGAGTATAAAAAGGGCACTGAAAATGAGTTCAAATGCTCAAAGTAATTAGGGGGGCTATAGTGTTGCACGGTAAACCGATACGAGAAAAGAACCGCGGTGCCCAAACTTTAGAAACAATACTATTTTACGTTTCATTAGTATCGGTACTTTATGAACTTTGTGCGACAGTGGGGCAGCGTGTCTGTGTGCAGCTCCTCTCTGCTTCATCACTGCCTGCAGCCAGAGTGGGTGTGGTGTCATAGTGACAGACAGTCACACAGAGTGAGACAGACATGAGTGCTCCTGCTGACTGTCCTAGGCTTGTTTATAAGCAGACGTATGGAGCGAAAATGTAGCCAAAAATATCAAGCCCACGGACACCACAAAGCCCGCCTATAAACGATGCTCAACTTCTTCAAAGAGTTAAGAGAGCTGCAGGTTAGAGATAGATAACATAAATATCCCCTGGATGTAAGAATAAATTGTACTTTGTAAATTTTTTATCTATTTAATTGTCTTTTAGGTGACTATCTATTAAAGAGTTAAAACAATGGTTTTGATCATATGACCCACTAATGAAAGCACTTGTTGCCCTTTTGCTGAGTATTCTAATCTGTGTGTCTGCGGAGACATTCCCAGGCCGGATGTAAATATGCCGCCATGTTAGTGACACTGCTGACAGTGGTTGGTCTGTCAGCCCAGATCATCACTAACAGCTATGCTGCCTTCACTTGTAACTGAAAATCGGTAACTTACAACTTCTGAGTCAGGCTTGTAATAGGAACATGTGCGATTATGGATTTTAAAGGGGGACATATAGGGGACGAACTCGAAGTAGAAAGGTTAATGTGTTTCAGTAAAGTTTACATTAGACCATCCATGAACGTGACAAGATGGAGGCTCTGAACGAACAGGCTCGGCTGCAGTTACATCTCACTGCCGAAGAGACCGCTATAAACAAGGAATCTCAATTCTTATAGAGTACAACTTTAAGTCCAGCGAGTGTATTTTGTGACAAGCACACTTTTTTAACTATCAGAGTATCAAAGTTAATCAGTTAGCTGTCAGATGTGGTTCATACATCTCTGTATGCGAAAGACATTAACCTCACCAGAACATGTGCTAGTGTCCACAAGTATGATCGACAACACTAATTATAAATGATCCATTTTATGTCAATCAGTGTTGGCAATAAAATCATAGCATGTACATTTTTGTAAATAATTTATAATATATATAATTATATATGTATATATAAATTATATTATTAGAGATTGGTCTGATTAGAGCACAGTGTTATATGCTTTATATGTATTTGTAGAATGAAAATTAATGCACAAAAGATGGCCGACTTTGTTAGGCCAAAAAAGTTCTAAAAATGTCAACATGTTCTTCAAGATGAGAGCAATGATCTCAACCCAATTTTGCGAACATAAAAAAAACGGTTTCCCAACCATGGCGTGCGTTTTGGGGCGCTATGGAGCCCGCTGGCCCTACCCAAGCCTAATTACTGCAGAACTTTGCATTTTTTGCCACTTCTGACCTGTGTGCCAGTTTTAGAGAATCCCAAGCTCCTCAAAATGCAATGAAGTTTGACACATAGAGCTGACTTGTTGTCAGTAGGTGGCACTATGACTATGACTCAATTTCAGCATTTAGATGTCTTCAGGCCTGTTTTCCAGCATGTGAAATCTGGGGCTGATTGGAAAAAGTAAAGCTGAGCTACGACAACTTCCTCTTTCAAGTTTTAGGCAAAATTTACCGCCACGCCACATCGAGGCGGTCCATGAATCCTCAAAAGCTTCGCAATTTAGCATCACAAAGGTCTTTGGAGGCAACCTAGTAGATTTGAAGTCACTCAGGTTAATTGCCTGAGAGTAGTTTGTTTAAGTACAACACGTTTGACTACCCTGCAAAAAAATGCCACAGTAAATCCAAAATGGACGATTTCCTGTTGGACTAAGTCTCCATACTTTACATCTGCCTAGATCATATTTAAAGGTGGTGGCAGTGACTTTTAAAAATATTCTAGGGGGCGCCCTCGAGCCAATTTAACACACACACAAGAGCAAGACCCATTTGAGATATTAAGTTTAGACACTAATGAGGCATGTGCAACTTCTTGTGTGCTTAAGAGCACGATTAGCACCTCCAAAATGCTAAAAGTAATTAGGGGGTGCTATAGTACCGACGTTCTATCGTGCTGTTTTGGCCCCTGGCACTTTTGTGATGGGGCCTTAATAATATTATAACCTCTTTGCTTACACTAAACAGGCTAGAGTAAACTCTGTCATCTGGCTGATTATAGTCTGTTTCCCTGGAAATGGCCACATGACTAAAACGTCAAGGGCTGTGGGCAGGGTTATCGTGCCCAACAAGAGCAATGGAAATGTGAACGCCTGACTCAACAACTCGTGGTGCATTCACATGTTTTGTAAATGAGATCACTCAGTGTGGAAGGAGTTATTTTAGGTATTAAACTATTCTCTAATACGTATTAGAAATGGTTTAACTGCGATATTTATCTTATCCAATCCCTAATAAAGGCAAAGAGGTCACCTTTAAAATACTAAATGATATCTATCCATCTAACCATTTCTTACATGCACAATAATTTGTGTGGTTTCTGTGAGAGAGACATTGAAATGGTGGAACATATATTCTTTGAATATGAGCATGTTATGGAATATCTTTTCAAAGCTGGTTGTTACCCAAACAAATTACATTGCACCCTTTAAACTGGCTGTCTATTAAAGTTGGAGTGGAGCCATAGAGAAGAACTTAAACTTCTTGCTGAACAATTTAATTACAATTGGAAAACATTTTATACATAGATGCAAATGCCTTAAGGTCAAGCCCCACATCAACGAATGGAAGAATACACTTAAGCTGTACAAAAAATTATTGTATTACATGACTTCTTTATTGGACTTGATTACCCTTCTTGAATAAGTCCCTCATTGTTATTTTCTTTATTTTTAGTTGTTTCTCTGTTTTTTTCCCCTTTTGTCTTGAAAGCGGTTTCAACATTTTCTATATCAGTATGACAAAATGTGCCTTAAATGTTTTATAATTTGAAGATACTTCAATAAAATCAGAACATTATAACCTCTTATCTTTTGGCCTCAGCAACAGACCCGGCGTAACTGCTAGACCACTGGGGCATTAAACTAGGCCGCAGCTTGGCTCAAGGCGTTCCTGAATAGTATGCTGCTGCAGAGTTCAACCAACGTTACTGAGCCTGGTAAGTTTCACTTTTCAAATGTTTTGCCTTGTTGCAAACCAACTATTAATAGCAGCCAATAGTAGCTATGCTAGCTTGGGTAATGTAAGCTGGCCAGCTAGCATGATATTGCCAACAATACTAACATTAGCATACATACTAACATTACTTTTTTAACACTGCCGCTGGCTCACTAAACGTTAGCAACTACCAACGTAACTTAACCAGTTCGGTGTACTATGAACCTCGACTGGGGTTAGCGAGGTATCTTGTGCTCAAAGCCGTGACACGAAAGTCACTCTCTTTTAGCATCGCTGTATCACCTTCATCTCCCATGAGATGTGCATTCATGTGTAGCTTAAAAAGTTCCAATTCCTATATCACATGGAAAACTTATTCACTAAAAGTTATGCAATTATGTTCAGTGTGGTGTATTACACCTTTGCATTTCTTGAAATATGGAATAAAGCAGGGTGGGCGTTTTTGCATTTTGCCAGCACACCTCCCCAGCCTTATTATGTGCAACTGTGTTGGCCCTTGCTGTTATATGTAGAATGGGAGGTAGAACCTTTAGTTACCAAGCTCCTCTCCTGTGGAACCAACTTCCAAGTCCTGTTCAGGAGGCAGACACTGTCCCCATATTTAAGAGTAAACTTAAAACTTTCCTCTTATAGTTAGGGCTTACAAGCCCTTAGTTAGGCTATAGGCCTAGTCTGCCAGGGGATAATCCTGTTTCTGATACTCTGAACTTCTCTCCTCTCTGTCTGTATCATTCATGTCTCATCAACGTCTTTTCTCTCTTTGTCTCTCCCTTTCTTTCTCCCCAACCGGTGCAGACAGATGTCCGTCCTTCACAGAGCTGGGTCTGTCTGACATTCCTGCCTGTTAAAGGGAAGGTTTTTATTTGCCACTGTGTGCTCAATGGGAGAATTGTTGGGTCTATGATCTGTCTCCAGGTCTGAGAAATTAAACCAATGATTAAGTGCCAAAAACTGCAGTTCATCAATCGTCCACTTGAGGCTCCACAAAAGCACAAATCCCCATAAAGCCCCATGTTAAAATGCTCAACTTTACATGAGAAATAAACATGGACTGGGAAAAAAACATCTACTCTGCTACTGTCACCTAAGCTCTGGGCCATGTTTGTGGTGCATTATTATTACTGTTACTGCGGTTTGTGCTATCTCTCTGAATTCAAGTTGACAGATGCTAAGTTATTCCATCTCTAGACTCCACAAAGACCTGCACGCTCATTAAAATCTAGGGGTTTGACCCTTTACCTTTCAACCAATCCGATCTGCCCACAGAGACAGTCAGAGGTCAGGTTCTTACCCTCCTGCTGTGTAGGGCCCTGGAGGGTCGAAGCCTCTGTTTTAGTGACGGTTTGAGCTTCAGTGACCTTCACAGCCACAGCACGGCAGATTGCCCCAAACTTCCTCTCTAGGGAGCGCACACCGGCCTCACGGGTGTAACTAAAAGAACAAGCACATGCAAACAATCAGCAGATGGATACAATTATGTGGGGGATGAAGTTTCACTGTAGCTATACTGGAAATGAATATTAATGCTTCATTATGAGAGAAATAAACTGGTTTCTACTAAATCCTCTGCACTTTGTCTTGACCCCAAACAACCCAGACTGCTTCTGTTTCTTTGAGGATTTAAAAGAGATCCAGCCAGATAAATCAGCAGTATCCCCAAGGATGCGCACCAAGCTGTGTACTGTTAGCTGTTTCTATAGTAGCCACAAACCAGACTGGAGTGCGGGCTCCATTTGTTAGGTCTGCAGGCAACATACTGCTTACCATCTGAACAGACCAGAAAGCTCCTAGTTTGCAGATTTCTTTTTAAACATGCCAGACAGTTTGATCAGTACTTAATACTATTAAAGTCACACTATTGCTAAATTAGGTTATTAATATAGACAGATAATTGGAATGGTTCCAGCTTCTCGATTGTTAGAATTTGCTTCTTTTCACTGTAACTTGAATGTATTTAGATGTACTGATGGGACATAAGGCTCCAGAAAATTGTGATCTACATGTTGCACTATTTTCTCACTAAATGATAAGCAATGCATAAAAAAAAAATACTCAAACTCATATTAATCAGCAAATAATTGCAAGTCCAAAGCCAGACCTAGAGTAAAATGTGCACTGGCTCAGATCCCATGGTGTTAGAAACAATAACCACTGTAGAGGACAACAGAACTGGAAGCAAATCCACTCTGTGAAGAAAAACGAAAATAGACCAACACACTAGATGGTTGCAGATAAAGGAGGCTGAGCTCAGTCATCTAAAGGAGGTTCTCTCTGATCAAAGGGTTACCTTGTCAGAGAAGTACTCAACATTGAAAACAACAGTGTGAAAAGATAGTTCACACTAAAAATTCAGGGACTAATGGTATGGCTCTGCTCTGCGCTGAACACAGAGCAGAGCAGAGACATGTGATGTGAACATAATGTTGTCTGGGCGGTTAACAGGCTCAGTAGTGAATCATGAGTGACTGAGGACCTTCAGGTTTGCATTTTAATATGTAAACGTGTTTACATTTAGCTTTTGTTGCGTTATACAATAACATCCAGTTTATCAAAATAAAATAAACATAGCCTAAATGAAACCATCAATTTATTTTGTTAGAGCAAAATTAATTGTTAAGATTAATCGATAGAAAAAAAGTTGTTTGTGGCAGCCCAATATTGTGTAGATTTTAATAAAGGGATCTTTTTCAGTCCTAATACGTCTTCAGTCTCATTTAGTGGGAAATCGTATCATGAACTCAGTGTATGGTTGCATCCCTAGTCAACAGATGAAGTGAAACGCTAAAGACTCCACAGTCAGTGAGTATTGAGTGATATTCCGTTATCTTGAGGTCAGAGGTCAACAGATTTTTCCTTTGGAGTGTTTTAAGCCCCCTGCCTGACCAGCTAGCATGCAATAGTCGGCCCCAATGGTTTCCTTAAGTTTTCGTGTTTCATGTGATAAATAAATGTTTTTATCAATCAATATTATATTATTATAAAAACTATACTATACTGCTTTACTATTATAAAACTCAGCCGTAGTTGGGGTAAGTTAGTAGTTAAGGGTACATACCCTGTTTTAATAATATTAGGGCTATGCAGGCAGCCCTAACAGATTTTTTCTTTGACTAAGACCTAAACCTAAATAAAAACAGACCCTGTACAACTATGCATATATCTTATCTATTATTATTCATCTACACTATGTTAAGACATTTATGCTGAAAACCTGTTTAGCCCTCCTTTTTTCCCAAACAGAAAGCAGAATCGATACCAGCATTGTTATCGATTAAATCTTAGCAATTCCCAGCCCTATGTAGAGGTAGTTAGAATAACAGTGAATAGATACCTGACTGGCCTATTCACTGGCCATAGAACACTATAACAAATCTGTGGTGGCTCTCACAGAGGGGACATAGGTGGTCCCCTCTGCCCGACAAGCCTAGTACTGTATGATGTTGTTTCCAGAGGCTAAACCAAAGAGGAACTGGCTCTGACAGCATACTGTATAATCTCAGGTGATGAATAAAGCAACAACAGTGACAACCCTGGATTATCTGGTTTCAATTAAAAGAACATAATATGGTATAGTGTGACCACCTTCAGTAACTAAACTGGGCAAATTGTCCTCACGTGTACATTTTTTCAGAAAATAATTTTAGTAACAACAACCGCACATAAAATTAGCTCTGCACCTCTGTAATTAAGTTGAGCTTAAAGTGAAATTCAGGCTTAAAATCAACCCAGGGTCTTTTTCGGCAAATACACTCATCAAATAAGCCATCGAGAGAATTCTTTCATGTAACAACTATTAACGGAGAAATCCAGGAGAGTCACTAACAGTTGCTAACAGTCAAACGTGGCTAACACTGATTAGCTCAGGACAGCAGGATGAAGGCATTAAAACGTTGTTTTTTTTAACCACTAATACTGCTCAAAATAACAGCAAACCTCTGCAGCAGCATGAGAAGAGTCCCTACACAGAAAACAAAGCACCAACAATGTAGTTAGTGAAGCCAGAGTTTATTAAAAGAGTGTTTTAAAGACTTATTTCCTGGCCCCTGTACCAGCTCCTCTCATAGTAAAGTCCATTCAAGTGGATTACCAAAGTCAATCCCAAAAGAAGGAGCCCATTGGTGCTTTGTTGTCTGTGTAGGGACTCTTCTCATGCTACTGCAGAGGTTTGCTTTCATTTTGAGCAGTATTAGCAGGGGTGTAGTGCTATTTTACCACTGGCGCACCAATGACGCACGTGCATGTGCGTTAATTGCGCACCTGAAATAACACACTGACGGTGACTGATGACCCATGCGCACGTTGCACATTGATCATTAATGTTGCTCTACGAGATGAAACGCCAAAGCCCAGATCCCACCTGGGCGCGCTGCATCGGTAACAGGTTGTGTCTCGTGAACACCTGCTGTAAAACCTCAAAGGAGAAAGAGCGATGAAAACGGAGTATACTGTGTGGCAGTTGTTTATCTGAAAGATATTTTGCACTTTGCAGGTAAGTTGGCACGTTATTTCAGTTTGTGTGTTGTCAATGTTTATAAGCAGCTTACCGCATTAATGCCACACACACACAAGGTGACAGATCCATGAGCGTGGATGCACTGAATATGTTAACATGGGCGCTGCACAGGCAGGATGTCTGACCATTACCGCTGTTGATATTGATTTGGGTCTAGCAATATTTTACCCTCTTAGCTTGTCCAAGAAAATGAAGGATATTTTGCTTCCCACAGTTGAGCTAAATTGTTACGGTGCCTATATAATTCAATCCTTTTCCACTATCATTCAGCATTTTGCTGCTGATGGACAGCTTCCAGAAATTTAAAGGTGGAGTGTTTTCTTTCATGGTATTTAGTGCACAAGTTGACATCTTGAATCAATCGAGCTACCTTAAATATCAAAATGATGACAAAGTATTTGTTGTGCCATCTCAACAGATTATACTATTATGTTTTTCTCACTTGGAGAAAAAAGTGCCGGAGTGCCCGGAGTATTAGTGGTTAAAAAAGCCGTTTTAATGCCTTCACCGTGCTGCCCCGAGCTAATCAGTGTTTTAGCCATATTCTGCTGTTAGCAGCTGTGGAGGATTTCTCCGTTAATAGTTGTTACACGAAAAAAATAAATCATCTAAATGGCTTATTTGATGAGTTTATTTGCCGAAAAAGACTGGGACGATTTTACGCCAGGATTTCCCTTTAAGTTAAGTTAGTTTCCTTTTAACAATATATATGTTTTGTTAGTGTGTGTACCTGCATATTATATCCTGTGTTGTGTCTTGTGGTATATGCAGCTGTTGAGGTGTTAATCCATGCTGCTCCAGCTGGTTTGGGATCAGGTGACGGTGAGCTATCTCTACTTTCTCCTCTTGAGTGTAGCCTGAAAAAAAAACGTGAGCACACACACACACACACACACACACACACACACACACACACACACACACACACACACACACACACACACACACACACACACACACACACACACACACACACACACACACACACACACACACACACACACACACACACACACACACACACACACACACACACACACACACACACACACACACACACAGTTCTTGATTTATGGAGCAATCAATCTTTGTAGAAAATAAATAACAGACTTTCTTTGTTATCTCGATGAAGTTCACAAATTCTCACTCTAGAGTTTTGTTTTGATAACTGAATATTTGACAGGGGCCATGTCTCAGTCATAGTATGAGGTGTAAAGCCATCTACGTTGTCCCACCACAAATGAGCTCAACAGAACAATGACTTGCTTTTGGTGTCTGAGGTTGTGCGTTCAAGCCCAAGCTGATACAGAGGAGATGTGCTAATGCCTACTCAGGCATTGTACTGTGTGAGTATTCAATTTAAGAAGCTTTAAATAATTATGGTTCAGGTAGCTCTACTGGCAGACTGTCATGTCCTCCTCCTTCTCATTTAAGCAGCCCCTTGCTCCACAATCCGATCACAAACGCTATCTTTAATTTGATTTTTATATATTTTAATTTAATTTTAAGTGTTAATAATGAAAGACGAACTCATGTGTATTTGTCTTGTCTTTTTTTTGTTTTTTGATCCGTCGCACTACTAACCAACTGTGATGACACAATTAGGCCAAAATGGGTTTTCTCAGGAGGGTGGCTGGAGTCTCCCTTAGAGATAGGGAGAGAAGTTCAGCCATCCGTGAGGAACTCGTAATAGAACCGCTGCTCCTTTGCGTTGATGAAGAGGCCTCAAGTGAGTGTGGATTTTTAGTCCTAACAGAACTTTGCCTTAGTATGCTTCATTGACACAAGCCGTATTTAATTCACTTGGCATTTGAGAAGTACTTCTTGAATAAGTATAGGGATGAGTGGTGGCAGGTAGATTTGCTAGGACATGCATTTTCTCAAAATAGTAAAGATAAGCTACATACTGCAGGGATCCAGTGTGAAATCAATTATACAGATGCACTCTGCCTGGGATTAGTTATGTTGCAAGAGTTTGGCTTTTAAGGTCAAATGGAAACTGCGGAGATGATTCCTGAGACTGACTCTAGGCTCCTAAACCCACCTGGTACCTGCAGCACCTCCATCCTGTCCAGCAGGGCAGGGGGGATGGTTGCTGTGGTGTTTGCAGTGGCAATAAATAGCACTTGGGAGAGGTCAAAGGCCACATTGAGGTAGTGATCTGTAAAGCTGTGGTTCTGCTCTGGGTCCAAGACCTAAGGGAACATGTAGAGACCTTTTCAGTGTGTGTTTTTACTTCATTTATCATCGGTTTACAGAACAACCCGAGGAACACAAACATGAAAAAAAAACACTAAAGGCAAAAAAGCAATTATATCAAAAGTTAAGGTGAACAGGCAGGTTAAATTAAAAACGGCAGGCAAGAATTAAAAAGCAGTGAGGTTATCTGATACTAGTACACGAGTCATCTGAGAAAGAAAACAGAGCTTGCCTCCAGCAGTGCAGCTGCTGGGTCCCCTTGCAGGCTCTTCCCCAGTTTATCCACCTCGTCCAGGAGGAAGACAGGATTGTTGACGGCCACTGTCTTCAAACCGTTGATAATGCGGCCCGGCATGCTTCCTACATATGTGCGTCTGGAGAAATGAGCAGGATTTGAACTACTGACCTACTGTGTAAATAATGTCAACAGAAAAGTACAGAAATACATATGTCAAAGTGAACATTGTGCCTTCATTCTTTTTCAACATGCCACATTATTATTGCATGGTCACGCTGTTATTGCCTTATTCTAAAACAATGCACGCACTACCACGCAACAATATCTGACAGCATGAAATGTCAGGGTTCTGGGGTTCAAATAGAGGATATAAAAGAAACAACTGGGGTGGTCTATCTATGAGAGGATTATGTTTGAGTTGAACAAAACAACCTTTAAGAACCTTAACAGAACTTGAAATCTTTATCTGTTGAACTCTGTTCACTGTTGGTAGGTGAGACACGTTTTCCATCTGGCTGAGAGATGGTGTCTCAGCGTTGTAGACTTGAGTCATTGTGACTCTGACTCCAGAAAACTCAAGTCAGTGTTTTGTTCACTTGAAACCAAGCCAAACCAACTTCCTGGTTGATCCAATAAGGAAGTTCCAAAAATTGCAGTTCTCGGAGTGTCCAATAGGGGCAGATTTCATAATAGAGCAGTTTCTCATTGACCCCCATGTTAAACAGGCTGTTTTCACTGCATAATTAAACCTATTTAAGGCCTGGGACAAAAAAAACATTCTAGTCTGTATGTTTAGGTCATATCTCCATGACAACACTGAGGGGGGTGAAATTTGTTGTACCAGGCTAGTTTTATTTTATTGGAGGTTAAAGTTTATGAATAATTGGGGGCGCGGCCTCTTGAGTGACAGCTAGCCTCTGGCCCTCATTTCTCCTCAGAGGCTAGTTCTCAGGATTAGCATGCTAACTGCGTCATCTCGACCAGGACTGCGGTCATTCGTGTGGTGGTGTTACCATAAGTGACAAGATGGTTTGCTCTTCGATCAACTGTTCAAACAGATGGTTTAGGAACACAAATGTAAGCTCTGTTATGCAAATTAAATAGCCGCACTTGACCTCCTGTGTCAGTCTCTACCCTCTTAAAGATCCCGTAACCGTTTTTTCATTTACAAAAATGACTCCAGATCGGTTTGCAGCCAAGTGAGAAACGGCTGGGATGAGGATCAGGAAAAGCAAAGTTTGGGATCCCCTGCTAGAGCTGCTGCCCCTGCGATCCGACCCCGGATAAGCGGTTGAAGATGACTGATGAGTGATTCCCGATCCCTCCCGGTCCCGGGAAAAGTCTCAACATTGACTCACTCCCGTTTATCTAGTAGCGTGTCTGTTAGCCTAGCTCCCGGGCGATGGTGCTAATGTGTTTAATCCAGTAAACGTCAGCCAGATGGATGTATCTCCCTCCCCCCAACGTCACATACATGCCCTTTTTTGGTATGAGGAAATGAGGAGGAGTCAAAGTCTGACAAGATGGTGACTCCCAGAGGTGAGTACGATTGGATCAAGTAGAGAGATTGGACCTCGATGGACAGGCTCAACCATTTTTTATACAGTTAATGCTTTCAACTTTACTTGGCTGAAAATAAATGACTTGACTTGTATTTGGAAGTTAAAGACTTGAATTGACACATGATGTCTACAATAACTTGTGTTCATTTTATGTTTTCAGTTCAAATATAAAATACTATCAGAAAGACTACCATGTCCTTCAAGCTCTTTGCGACGCTACAGATCATATCAGATCATCAGAGTCTTTCGAATGCAAGACCTGGAGCCGGTTTCATAAACACAGGACTGGTTTTTAGTGTTAGACCAGTGTTACAGTAATTTTGCTGCCTGATTAGTCTAGACATTTTAGACTATCTTAAGCCAAAAAAAGTTAGCCACTATAGCCCCAGGCTAACATTAAAGATTTCTTTGTCACTTAATCTCTTTAGTTCTCTGTTATGTTTCTATCTATCAAAGAGTGAGTTAAAACAATGGTAATTGATCATATGACCCACTAATAAAAGCACTTGTTGCATCTTTAGTCAAGTATTTCGATTGGTGTGCACCATCACCATTGTTTTACCTCCCTCTTTGATAGAAAGTAACTTAGCAGACAATTAAATAGAAAAAAAACATATGGATTATATCTTTAAAATAACATTTCCAAATCATGGCGATGCTACACTAACTGTTGTTAGGCCATAATTCATTGAACGTCAGTGATGATGAGGTTTATTTCCAGCATCACTAAAAAAAGCACATCTGAATGTGTTGAATCCTATAAAATGAATGCAGGACCTTGACAATCTTCTAAATTACACACAGGTGGATTTCCAGACATGCTGAAGAGAAATTGGCTTAGTTTTTTTTTTTGACATCTTGGGCCAGTGTGTCTCAAATATTTCATCCTCTCCAAAAATTAATCTTTAAAGAGAACTTGAAACAAGACCCATTTGTCTTTATTTCTTTTTTGTCAGTCTGGTGATTCTGTTTGAAATGTCATCCAAATACTTAGCTAAGGGAGCGATCTTATGTTCCCCGGGTCCTATGTTCCCAGCTTTTTAAGAAAAAGGTCAGATGTTCCCCGCTTGTGACAGAACGGGTTCTTTGTTCCCCGGTCTGTTATTATTTCCACAATCAGTGCCGAATTCCCCAGCAAATAGGCCTATGTAGACCCTAATAATACCCCCTAACCCTGACCCTAACAGTAATCCCTAACCCCAACAAAATGCTGAATTAAATCTGCGAAGGTAAAGGTAACAGAAGGCCAAAGAGCAGCAATCTTTTCCATGAAGAAGTTTTTAAAGCTTTCACAGAGGGCACCTGGTGACACTTGACTTCATTGTTGGACACACACATTTATCTGCAGCTCTACTGGTTACTTTCCAAGGTGGCAAGCTGCTCTAAGGAGACTTAAACCCTGAGACAGCAGGTTGTCCAGATGAAGGCCAAAGGGATGACCCTCTCAGCCATCAGAGAGAGGTTGGGCGTTCATAGTCTTTGATTTCAAGAATATTGAAACTTTACAAGGGCACAGATTGATTTAAGTCCCTCAAAAAGGGCCGGTCGTCCACGTGAAACAAGTGCACGAGAGGACAGGATTATGAGAAGACTCTCAATGGGGAGTCAGTTCAACACTGAACAGGGCAAGGATTTGTCTCTGCACACAGTGTCTCGCCGTTTAAGACTTTTTGGACTGAAAGCCTACTCTGCAGTGACCAAACCTCTCATCAGCAGAAAGAATAAAAAGGCTAGACTTGTCTCTGGCGGGGTGAATGCAAATGTTTATGTGAACCTCCTTCAGCAACATGCAGTACCTTCACTGCAATTGTCTCTCAATCAACTGCAATTTACATGCAAGTTAATGTCCCCTGTCGCACTGTAAAACAGGTTAAACAGTTCCTTGAAGCTAAGAATATTGAAACAATGAAATGTCGAGGACAGAGTCCAGATCTTAACCCCATAGAGAATCTCTGAAAATCTTTGTCAACAAAGCAATGTCTAAGAAACCCACTACAGTTACTGACATGTGGAAGAGACTAAAGAAGAATGGACCAAGATCAAACCAGAGCAGTGTGAGAAACTAGTGATGTCCTGTGGGCACAGATGTGCTGAAGTCATTCAAAGCTGTGGCCTCTACACTTTTAATCCTATAGAAGAAAACAGTGTTGAAATCTTCTCTTCTGACACAATGGTTACTGTTCTCTAAAGAATTTTCTCATCTTTGATACCTCTCAGGACATATGTATATTTATGTATATATCTTTATATATATCCCCCTACCTTTGTTGTCCACTACCATATAGGGAAACCATTCCCTTTGCATCTACACTATGGTCATGAGATATCTGCTGTTATAGACTCTTGTGTAGAGTTGCTATGTTATGAGCATACCTGTGTCCGCGGATGTCAGACTGGTCACAGACGCCTCCCAAAGCGATGCGGTGAAACTCTCTACCCAGAGTCCTGGCTATGGAGCGTCCCACACTGGTCTTACCTACTCCTGGGGGGCCCACAAAGCAAATGATGGGTCCCTGGAGACAAAGCAGTGGCATGAGATTCACTGATGAATATGTGACACATTATAGAAATGTTGATGGACTGAGCAACCATGACGGTTCTAAAGGGGGGAGATGGAGCTTGGGGTGGGTTGTAAAGGGGGGGGGGGGGGGGTTGTTGTAATATTAAGCCTGGACCTCACCCTGGTCCCCCTAACAAGACGTCTTTTTGGCTACATTTTGGCAAGGAAAAACTGACATGGCTATTTTCATGGGGATACCTTGAACTCTGACCTCAAGTCCCTCTTTTCAGACATGCACATGGTATGATAATCTAGACAGTTTGGGCAAAACAATACAGTTTCTTGTAGTGTATTTGAATGTCCCTAAACAGTATTGGAGTTGCATAAACTGGATCTGACTCGAAAAACTGACTGGAGACCCTGTTTTTGAAACCTCACCGTATAAAATGAGCTGTTGTGACCTCTGGGATAATCACAGCCTCATGAAACTTTATGACTACTAACTGAAGACCTAAGGCATTCAGAGGATGGATGGCTTACTTACGGATATTCACATTGAGTGGGTTTCTAAGCAGTTGCACATGTGTTTCTTGCAGGAATCTCTAAATGTCTAAAGTTTTTATACCAAATCAAAGCATGGATTTTCCTATTGGGTTGATCAATGTCTGGGTGTCATAATGTGGTATTTCAAAAGGTTTTGATAGTTTTTATCAATTCTCAAGTGGTTTAAATGGTTAAATATAGCAGCATTAATTTTTAGAACATAGGAAAACTGCCACTGGTGAATGATCTAAGACGCACCTTCAGGGACGTCTTCAGCTGCCTAACAGCCAGATACTCCAGCACGCGTCTTTTCAGTTTGTCCATAGCATAGTGATCGTTGTCCAAGAGGGTGCGAGCGGCTCGGATGTCCAGGGAGTCTAAAGAGAGTGTATGTGCGTGTGTTGGGGTGTATGTGAATGAGATGGAAACATTAAAGGTCAAAGAGGTACTGTACACTTTTGAGCTGTAAACTAAATGATATGACTGTACTGTGATGAAACACATTGATGCTGGTGTTAATATTGAAGTTTCTCACTAAATTTGCTAAAGGTTTTAAATCTACCCTGAGCTTGCATTTTCAGAAGGGTGCCCCCAAATAGTCGACCAAGCCCTGGTCGACCAAAAAATCATTAGCTGACCAAAATTTCATTGGTCGATTGGTCTAAGGAAAAAAAACAAAAAAACATTTTGTCTTGTCAAAATTAAGTGAAAATCTATGTGACTGGCGGCTGGCCTAAAAGGCTGGAGGGCTTTTAATTTGAAGGCTCAGATACAGGAAGTCTCGACGCCTACTCACTCAATGTTTTTTTTTTTTTTTAAACACAGCACGGGCAGTTAACAATTATCAGGAAAGATATCTAAAATATGGGATCAGTTTGAAAAGAACAAAGATGACCCCAAGAAGGCCACATACAAAATTTGCGTCAAAAACATCTATGTACCGTTAGACGAAAATGACCTACCATCATAAACATGTAAGTAACATTCGACGAACATGACCTACCACCTTAAACATGTAAGTAACGTTAGACGAACATGACCTACCATCTTAAACATGTAAGTAAGTTAGACGAACATGACCTACCACCTTAAACATGTAAGTAACGTTAGATGAACATGACCAACCACCTTAAAACATGTAAGTAACATTAGACAAACATGTCTACCTCCTTAAACATGTAAGTAACCTTAGACGAACATGAGTGATACAAACATGATATCAAAGATTGAATGTTGATTGATCATATGACCCACTAATGAAAGCCCTTCTACCTACCTGTTTGCCAAGTATTCAAATCTGTGTGTCTGTGGTGACATTCCCTCTCTAAAGGTAAATAAGTTGCGATTTTATGTCACTAACAGTTATGCTCGGTTCTCTTCGGAAATTAGGAACCTCAACTTATTAGTCAGGATTGTAGTAAGGACAGAAGTGTAATGGGAACATGTGTGTGTGTATTATTTTAAGAGGGGAACATATAGGGGACGGACTGGAAGTAGAGAGGTGAAGAATGTTTTTCAATAAAGTTTACAAAAGAGCAAAAAAAATTAAATAGTCAACACCTATAGTGACATTGAACGTGACAAGATGGTTGCTCTGAAAGAGCAGGCTCGCCTGTAGTTACATCTTACTGCCACAGAGGCTGCTAGAAACAACGTATCTCAAAACTCATGGGGTACAACTTAACAATATAATATGTAATGAAGACTCTGAAGGAATTTAATAAATCTGTACTATTTTTCTGTGAAACGTTGGTGCTTGACATCTTCAGATCTCTACAATCAGCACAGTTTCAACATTAGTGTCACCAGTTCAGTATCTGACCAAATGTCTGTTCTGAGTGATGAAACACTATGATGTCACTGAACCCTTTGACCTCTGGATAAGAAATATCATTACTTCATCATTTTATCCTGTCAGACATATGTGTGAAATGTTTGTGAGGTCACAGTGACCTTGACCTTTGACCTCCAAAATCGAATCAGTTCATCTTTGAGTCCAAGTGGACGTTTGTGCATTTAAAGAAAATCCCTCCAGTGGTTCACAAGATATCACACTCACAAGAGCAGGAGTGGATGGACAGATGGACAGAAGGAGGAACAACTCGAAAACATAACAGCCTCCACGCTGGTGACAACATCTTTTTACACTTGTAACACTTATAATTGTTGGCCAGAGTGCAAAGACAACGCTACAGAGGTATCAGAAATATCATTCACAATCTGAGGAATCTGACAGTTTTGGCTTGGGGACTGGTCTCTGCTAAAAGTCGCCTTCAGCTTTGTTTACCTTTGGTGCTTTTACTCCATGGCAGTTCTACCATCAGATCCAAGTAGTTTCTTGTGAGGGCATACTCAGGCATGGACTGGGGCATCTTCTTCAATCTGAAACCAGAAAAATTTGATTAAATATATAGGCTGCAGCCCTTCTGGCCCGTCGGTACCTTGCAACTGCCCCCGGAGTCTTCTGGGATAACATATTCGGGAAGGACAGTTGGACAGCTTCCCTGACCACCGGTGTCCATCAGGGTGTTCGAGGGTTACCGCCCCTTGAGGCACCTAAGACCTTGAGGCCACAGCTCACTGCCGCAGCTTCAGCAATGGAAGCTTGGAACATTGCCCTCACCGGTTTAATGCGTCCAACCTCCACAGGGATGCCAGAAAAGCTTCGCCGGAGGTGTGAGTTGAAGATCTCTTGGACAGGGGCCTCCTCTAGATGTTCAAGGTTCACCCGCACTGCTTGTTTGGGCTTACCTGGTCAGTCCAGAATCTTCCCCCATCCTCTGACCCAACTCATCACCAGATAGTGATCATTTGACAGCTCTGCCTCTCTCTTCACTAACAAACATACGGCCTCAGATCAGATGATACAATCACAAAATCGATCATCGACCTTTGGTCTAGGGTGCTCTGGTACCACGTACACTTATGAGCCTCTTTTTGTTCGAACATGGTGTTTGTTATAGACAATCTGTGACTAGCACAGACGTCTAATAACAGACGACCGCTCGGATTTAGATCAGGGAGGCTGTTCCTCCCAATCACGTCTCTCCAGGTGTTGCCATCATTGCCCACGTGGGCGTTGAAGTCTCCCAGCAGAATTATGGAGTCCCCTACTGGAGCCCCATGCAGGACTCCATTCAGGTTCTCCAAGAGGGCCGAATACTCTGAACTGCTGTTCCGTGCATATGCACAAACAACACTCAGAGTTTTCCCCCCTACCACCCGCAGGTGTAAAGGGGGCGACCCTCTCGTCCGTCGGGGTAAACTCCAGCACTGCGGCGCTCAGCTGGGGGAAACTCTAGAGAAAAATAGGGTCCAACCCCTATCCAGGAGTACGGTTCCAAAACCAAGACTGTGCGTGGAGGTAAGCCCCACCATATCCAACTGGTAGCGTTCCACCTCCTGCACAAGCTCCGGCTCCTTCCCCCACAGAGAGGTGACATTCCACGTCCCCAGAGCCAGCCCAGAGCAGAGCACCTGACCCCAGCGGTTCCTCTTGTGAGTGTTGGGCCCACAGGATGGAGAGGGGGGAGGTGCGTGTCACGTCACTTTTTCGGGCTGTGCCTGGCCGGGCTCCGTGGCAAACCCCGCCACCAGGCGCTCGCCGTCTGGGCCTTGATCCAGACGGGGGCCCCGGGATTCCTCCGGGAAGGGTTCTCTCTTCCTCTTCATCGTTCTTCCATAAAGTCTTTGTGAACCATTCTTAGTCCGGTCGCTCGCCTGAGGCATGCTGGGCACGCTCATGTGCATCCGTGCTTTTCAAAAGCCTACCTCTCTCAACCGGGCCGGGGTACAGATGTACTCACACTGGTCAAACGAACTAGACTTTAGCTTTGAAGCGTGTTGGGCGCGGTACGGATGGACAGCATGAGTGCGCCCTGAGATAAAGTCTATATATATATAGATATAGTCTAATGACATTAAAACGCACGCCGAAATGGCTTTGTTTCTCCTTGATCAATAAGCTAACTTTCATGTTTACTTAGCTGTAACGGCTAACAGTAACTGTCAGTCAAACTCCTCTAATACTTGTTTTTATGGTGTGATTTTCCGGAGGGGATGGGTTCAAACAGGCTCAGGTCTCCTGTAGTCTACTGGGTCGGGTCTGACCAATCTGGCGACAAGACTGCTGGAATTATTTTGTGTTGTTGCGACTACGATCTTTAGACACTAGATGGCGGGGTTCTGCTCATTCTCCATATTCAACCTTTAAGGTAGGTTTGGGTGATTTGACAAAAATATCTCTCCATCCCCAGTTGTAGATTTTGGGGCATTTGTTTAGGCAATGGTTATCATTTTTGCTAATTTGATGGCAATCATTGAAAGAACAATTGGGATAGCTGCTCATCAAGCAGCGGGCAGACAGATGGGAGACAGCACTTAAAGGCATATTTTCACATCTAACTCTGTGAATTGAGGATTTACTTCAACCCAACCCCACATTAATGTGGGGTGGACAAGCTATTCTCATTAAAGTGACAAGCTGCTCCTCAAGTTTGGCTTTAGGTGATCTCTCCCTCGTTGACATCACCAATATACAAATGAACATATGATGTCATTTGCACTGTCAAAACCCAGGGAAACCCCTTAAACTTACAACAAATGAAGAGATATTTGAAACTGTGGCTGTTAAAAACTTTTGAGGGATAATTAGGACACAGTGCACACAAATGTCAGGGCTTATAACGCAAGTTCACCTCTTGAGCTCTTTGAGGCAAACTTTAAGTGCAGCTTCAGGCATCTTGGCCCCATGGACCTTCCTTTCCAAGGCTGCAGTGTCATCACCATCCTCATCTTCATCTTCCTCATCCAGGTTGAACTGACGGCCAGGGAACACTCCTCCTTTACGCCCTGATAACACCTGAACAGATGAGACTCAGAGAGGTGAACAGGCATTTAATTACAGACACTCTTGAAAGGAAAGGGAGAAATGTTTATTACCCTCTTCTCACTGTCAGGATTTATTTTCCTGGTTTTCTGCAGAAGTTTTAGTCCCTCTATCTGTCTGGTCAACATGGGCAGAGCCTTCTTAAATCGTTCCTCCAAGGTCACTGCATCTAGGACCTTCATAGCAAAAACTTGATTTCAGAATACACACACTTTGAAAAAAAAATTGCAATTATGTAGAAAAGTATAAATGATGCTCTTACGCCAACAACACAGTCATCAAAACAGCAGAGAGAAAAAGAAAAATGAAATGTTCAGACGTAGAGCTACAGGTCCTGACTAAGGAGGTGCAGAGCCATTCCTCCAAACTTCAGGCAAGGAATTTAAACAGTCTGTCAGTGCTGTTTGTGTTTTAACACACACCTTAAGGGTCTACTCACACTTACTATCCGTACCGTGCCCAAACAGTACAACTGTTCTGTGCCAAGGCACGGTACACTTCCCGGCCACAGCCCAGTTGAGAGAGGTGAGCTTTTGTAAAGCATGATTAATTGTGTACGAGCACAAGCACGAGCATTGATGCTGGTCCTGATGTCTGTTTATATACACTACTGTTCCCCGCAACAGACTTTTAAAAAGACACAGCCAAACAGTTCACAGGGGTGTTTACTGCAGATTTGGTCAGATAAAAATATTAAAAAACAGTTGGACAACAAAAAATCTCTGAGGGGTGATGATTTATACGGCTAGGCAAAGGTCCTATTGGATTTTCTCTGTCTTTTCTTTTTCTTCCTTTCCCCAATGAATTGTCTTTTTGGAGGGTTTATCGTTTCAAAAACTCACCAAACTTGCGAAAGATTCAGGAATGGTGAAAATGTACATAGTTCATTGGTTTCAGAATTGGACGTGGCAAATTGGCTTGCCGGCGCCCCCTAGAATACAGCCCCTTCTCCAAGGTTGACGTAAATTTATGAAACCAGTCTGCATACAGTATATAACTCTTGGAGCGATGTCCTAAATACAACTGACAGTCAGCCATTTTGAATTTTATGGCCATTTTCCAATATTTGCACGTGTTGTACTTTAATGAACTCCTTCTAGAGATTTAACCCAATCAACTTCGAACTTGGTCAGTTACATCTTAAGACATGTCTGATGAAATGATGCTGAAAACCTTTTCCCTGTATTGTGTTGATGTGGCGTGCCGCCAAAATATCACTTTTAATCATAAAACAGGAAGTTGCTGTAACTTCAGCATACATTGTCCAATCTGCCCCAAATTTCTCATGCAACAGAGTCCTATCATCGAATAATTCATTTCCCACGTATTCCAGATTAAAACTAGTAACTTTGGTAAATATTGAGAATTTCAAGTATCAAAAGTTTTATGTCCTACCACCAAGCGTTTAATGTTAGTACATATTTCAGTCACAGCTAGTAACTTAAATGTAACGTTAATATGGAGATCTGTTTCTTTCCTAGCAAAAGTTAAATGATGCGCTACAGGTGCGAAGGGCCATTCATTGCTGCTTGCAGCTTTAATTAGAAATTGTATTGTTATTGTAAATATATGTAGATGGT
The DNA here is from genome assembly GCF_963691815.1 of Echiichthys vipera. Classification (NCBI taxonomy): domain Eukaryota; kingdom Metazoa; phylum Chordata; class Actinopteri; order Perciformes; family Trachinidae; genus Echiichthys; species Echiichthys vipera. Next base: position 30,918,436 of record NC_139832.1, on the reverse strand, counting down.
GTATCTCTACTTCCTCCAACTGTTCAAAAGTGAAATATCCTGGATACAGGCACCGACGTCTTGTCATTTGGAGCCAGATTCAGCGCAGTAGAGATTGAGCAGTATCAAAGTCCTGACCATACACCCACCAACCAAAAGAAAGTCAATCATAGCTGTCAATTATGACATTTCACCCCATTGTAGCATCAAATAACTAATTAAAGATCAGCATGATCAGAACTACCTAAAATGACAGAAACCATCTCTAGGAAAAATATTTTATTTGATGTGTACTGTAACTTTTTAATGAAGGCTTTATGACTTATACTGCTACCAGATGTTTAAGCTTCACTTTTGGGGAGCTTTGGTAATTTCAAAATTTAAATGTGAATGTCGTGTCATTTTGAAACATGGTGTTCAAATGTATCAATACTTTTGACAACCTCACCTGTAGTTTCTCTTTGTTTGAGGTGCGGATCATGGAGGCTACCACATCCGGTAAAGTTTCCTTGGGCAAACTGTCCAACAGACGCCTGAACTTAGCCACCACTGGAACTGACATATCCAACATACCTAACAACTACAGAACACACACACACACACACACACACACACACACACACACACACACACACACACACACACACACACACACACACACACACACACACACACACACACACACACACACACACACACACACACACACACACACACACACACACACACACACACACACACACACACACACACACACACACACACACACACACACACACACACGATTAGATTTACTCACAAAATGAAGTGCATTGTCAAGGCTAAAGTCAACTGCATCATGTTGCTGTCCCAATCCATCACAGTTTAGTTGCTTATTTATATCCTCATTTTGTTTAGTTTGACTCTTTTTAAATCATTTTCTTGTGTCTTTTTATATTGACCTATGTTGCTTTTATGTCTTTTCTTCATGCCTCCTATGTAATCCAAATTGAAATTCCTTATTGTTGAAAGGTGCAATACAAATAATATTGCCTTGTCTATGGGGGATAAAGGAATGTTGCCGGTTTCTTGTTATTAACTTTTGACGTATAGAGTTTTCCAGGAATCGCGAAAAAGCGTTGGCATTGATGATATATGATGAAGTCCTTTTTTTACTTTGAGTTATAGGTGCTACAAGTGCTACACACCTGCAACCCACAGGTCTTCTCACTCTCCAGAGGAGATTAGATAAGAAAGATCTTTATTCATCCTGGAGGAATTTTGTGTGCCCAATACCAAAACTATGCTGCAATGCACCAACAAAAGCAGTGAAGAACTCCCTAGTCAACACAAATGAAAACAAAGCTGGATTCACTTAAAAAACACATTTGTTAAAGCTTATGGATACCCACAGTGTTATGGTGAGTGGCATTGAATAAAACAAACATTTGTTTGTTTATCTGACCAGAGACCGTATGTATAGACGTTTGTACTGTTTTAAGATGTTCTAACAAAAGAAGTACCAAAATTAGGCAATATGGAATAACATTTTCTCAGATGAGAAGTTGTTTTTCAATACTTTACTGTTTACAATGTATTGAATTGAATATATCACTAGAGGTAGCCCCTTATTCAAAGCTAACATAAAGTTAAGTTACCGTCCTGATAATACATGAAGCTAACACTAGTTTATGTCATGTATTTAGTTATTAATAACTAATCAGTAAGATGCTTAAAATTATGTTTTGTCCTGTGGGTTAAATAATGAAGATCACAGTCAGTATCTGTGCTCCCTATGTGGAGGTGATCTGGTAGTCCACTATGACCTAAAGGTCTGATGACATCATTGACATGCATAATAATTAACCATGTGCAGGAGTGGCACTGTGTACAGCTGGTAGAGAGGAGGGGCTGTTTTGCCCAAGCCTGCAGCTACATTAACAAGAATTGGCCACATTAAAAGAAATGTCGTAAAATTAACCGTTAAACCCAGTTCAGATCACCGAAGGGTTCGGTGCCTTGCTCAACAGCACCTCGGCAGTGCCTAGGAGATGAACTGGCACCTCTCCAGCCACCAGTCCACGCTCCATTCAGGGACTCAAACCAGCGACCCTCTGGTTCCCAGCCAAGTCACCTATGGACTGAGCTACTGCCGCCCCCAAACATGTGCGTTGGCCGGGAACACCTCCCTGTACTTCTGTTTTACTTTTTTCTCCGACTTTTCTCGTAGCTGGACACACACACACACACACACACACACACACACACACAGACACACACACACACACACACACACACACACACACACACACACACACACACACACACACACACACACACACACACACACACACACACACACACACACACACACACACACACACACACACACACACACACACACACACACACACACACACACACCTGTACAGCAGCCTGGTAGAACTTGTAGGACAGCTCCCCCAGCTCTCCATCTTCCTTTGCTACACCCTCTGTTGATGGGGTCGTGTACTGCTCCAGTTTATCCAGTTGCTCCACCTGCATTTAAACATTGGAGAGGCACATACTGCAGTCACCCACTTCTGTATTGGTGAAATACTGAGAGTTAGCTGTTTATTGTTTGTGTTTCTAATATTGCCTTTTAAAAGGAGTTATTAGTAATGAGGCCCCAGAAATGCACCTTTGACAATACCTGTGGATACACCAAGCCCCCACCACAGCGACTTCCTGGTTGATCCAATCAGGAAGTGCCAAAAATGCAGTTCTCCGAATGTCCACTAGGGGCAGTTTGCACAATAGGGCAGTTTCTTATTTACCCCCATGTTAAACAGGCCGTTTTCACAGCATCATTAAATCTTTTTAAGGCTTGGTAGAAAAAAACATTATAGTCCTTATGTTAAGGTCATATCTCCATGACAACACTGAGGGGGGTGAATGTTTTTGTACCAGGTTAGTTTTTATTTTATTGGAGGTTAGATTTTATGACTAATTTGGGGCGTGGCCTCACTTCTCCCTACCTAGAGGTATACGTCAGCCAGATGTATATCACATCAATGCCCTTTTTTGGTAAGAGGAAATGAGGAGTCTGACAAGATGGAGACTCCCAGAGGCGAGGACGAATGGATTAAAGTCCATGGGTTACATCCACAAATTTTTTAATTCTGAGTGAAGTCATTCTGATTGGAGATTTGGGGTCAACTCTTTACAGGGGATGTGATCTAATATGGTCTGGTGTCTACAAGCGCTGATGCTTACGAACTCACTTTGGACTGAGTTCCATGTGAAGGTTTCGAGACAGATTTTCCATGGAAACTCCAAAGGATGTGATATTATGCTCCGCTAAAATCAAATGAGCATGCTGTTCTTCTGTTATACATTCTTCAGCGGTGGCCCCGAGATGGACTTAAGGTTGGTGGCTGTCCTCCAACCTGTCACGGAGGTGAACTCGGGAAGGTCCAGGATCAGACCCCCAGTGCTGGGGTTAAGGCTGGCTGAGTGTCAGTGGGCTGTGGCCTCTGCAGGGTGTGTGTAGCAGAGGCCCAGCATGTGTGGACTCTGTCGCGATTGTACAACAAAACACCTTTTTCCTGTTGCTGATACAAATCCTAGAGGAAAGACGGCCATGTGGAATATGCTGTGGTTTTAGCTAGAAGATTAGTCAGTCAAGACAGTCTTGATTGGATAACATCCGATAATTCATCTAGGCTCCCGGGGCTGATCTGGCTGGCTCACAACCTGCAAATTACTTTATCAGTTAACGTTACCAAGCAAGCCATGTCAGATCCATGCAACTTAGCTAAGTTTCAGCTATCTGGCTAACGTTAGCTTGCTTGCCTGCTAATGTTAGCTCACCGAAACCTAAGCTTGCTGTGGCTTGGTCAGTTGCTTCGTTGTGTTGGTTGATTAAGGGATTTGCAAATAGCAGGCTAATGATATTGTAAATATGATTGTATTTCATTTTACAGCATTATACCAATATGATGGTGGTGAATTATGTTCAGTCTCACTGCTTTGGCTATGGATTGTGCGAGCATGCGTGCGTGGGCAACAGGATGCTGACGTTCGCTACTGGCCACAATCGTTGCTAATAACAAAGAGTTTTTTGAAAGTTACAGAGAACCTTTAGCCCTGTTTTTCTCTGCTGAGCTGTAGCTTTAGCTAGCTCATGTGAGCTAGCAGTTTTAGTTAGCCCTTTCAGCCGAGAAGGCCAAGCCTCTCAACCATGAGTATGCTTCCTTCTGTGTAGGGATAAAGATGTAGTTCTGTAGAAAGAAAATACTGTAGTTCCAACTTGAAACTACTCACAAGAAAGAGATGTTGCTGCAGAATTTTTAAAATGTATGATTTTGGTGCTTTAAGCACCTCAAGCTGTATGTTAACTGAATAACACAAAATAAGGATTTACACATTCACATTTAACTACATATAATTTCCAAGCACCTTAAAAAATCTGCACTACTAAAAAACTGGACAACACTACTGTGCAATACCTTTAACCTTAGCCGCTTTTCTTATCCATCTGTATATATTATCTTTATTAGTTATTTGTATATTTTATCCTTATTGTTGTTGGAGTGAACTTTCCCCTTTAATCTTGAAGGATGGATTTGTTGATCCTAATAAACTATTGTCTGATATTAAATCATTTTTACCTCTGCCAGGACAAAGGGTCGCTCCTTTAGCAGACTTGACACACTAAAACGGCACAATCCGGTGATGAGGAGGGTGTAGTGGGGCTTGGGCCAGTTGCTGCCTACCACCTGCACTGCTATCCCTGCTGTACCGATTCTACAGAGACAGATACAGAGAAAGTGAGAGTGAGACAGGTGACAACTCACTGGAGGAGGGTCAAACCCAATTGTCCTGAGCTTAACAGAGGCATTAGCTTATACTAAATGATAATCCGATTGTTTCGAGTTTGTTCAAATTCAGTCATTGAATTTGCTGATTAGGATCAAACAACACTGTTAGAATCAGCAGGTTTGCTGTAGTTTCCATCCAAACCTTTCTTCTGCATCTTTTTCTCCTCAGTACAAAGTAAAGCAGTTACTTAAAAGACTTCCAGGAAAACATGCAAGATTCTCAAAATCCTTTGGTCATTTGGGAATAATAAGTATATTGTGTGATGCTGACACTTTCTCAAAACATGCAGTGTATGGGCATCAATAACTTCATTAGTCAAAAGACTTGACTTCAATTTACGATTATAAAATCAGGAAATCTAGTTTCTTAGCAGCAGTGCAGCTTGAATTACCACTGTGGGTGTACATGGCAGTGTATGTGAATTTAAGTTGGCTACAGTTATATGTTGAAAGTGGCTGATTTGAGAAGGCTCCTGAAGGTATTAATCAAAGACATGTGCATGTTCAAAGGGAAAGTCTGAATGGGTATAAGTAGTACATTCATCTTTTCCCTAAATTGTTGTAAAGCGTGTTCTTAAGTGCCCCCTAAAGGCCAAAACGTGTGCTAAAGTGCCCTCTTGGAGCCAAAACATATACTTAAGTGCCCTCTTGGAGCCAAAACGTGTGCTAAAGTGCTCTGTAGGAGCTAAAGTGTGTGCTAAAGTGCCCTCTTAGGAGCCAAAACGTGTGTTAAGGTGCCCTCTTTGGAGCCAAAACATGTGCTAAAGTGCCCTGATGGAGGCCAAAACGTGTGTTAAAGTGCCCTCTAGGAGCCAAAATGCGTGCTAAAGTGCCCTCTAGGAGTCAAAACGTGTGCTAAAGTGCCCTCTAGGAGCCAAAACGTGTGCTAAAGTGCCCTCTTAGGAGCCAATGCGCGTGCTAAAGTGCCCTCTTAGGAGTCAAAATGTGTGCTAAAGTGCCCTCTAGAAGCCAAAACGTGTGCTAAAGTGCCCTCTAGAAGCCAAAACGTGTGCTAAAGTGCCCTCTTAGGAGCCAAAGCACGTGCTAAAGTGCCCTCTTCAGTGGCGAGGATGTGCTATATGTGCCCTTTTTTTCCTTTTTGCCCCTACCCTTCAAAAAGTCTGTGCACGCCACTGTGGCTGATTTGAGAAGGCTCCTGAAGGTATTAATCAAAGACATGTGCATGTTCAAAGGGAAAGTCTGAATGGGTATAAGTAGTACATTCATCTTTTCCCTAAATTGTTGTAAAGCGTGTTCTTAAGTGCCCCCTAAAGGCCAAAACGTGTGCTAAAGTGCCCTCTTGGAGCCAAAACATATACTTAAGTGCCCTCTTGGAGCCAAAACGTGTGCTAAAGTGCTCTGTAGGAGCTAAAGTGTGTGCTAAAGTGCCCTCTTAGGAGCCAAAACGTGTGTTAAGGTGCCCTCTTTGGAGCCAAAACATGTGCTAAAGTGCCCTGATGGAGGCCAAAACGTGTGTTAAAGTGCCCTCTAGGAGCCAAAATGCGTGCTAAAGTGCCCTCTAGGAGTCAAAACGTGTGCTAAAGTGCCCTCTAGGAGCCAAAACGTGTGCTAAAGTGCCCTCTTAGGAGCCAATGCGCGTGCTAAAGTGCCCTCTTAGGAGTCAAAATGTGTGCTAAAGTGCCCTCTAGAAGCCAAAACGTGTGCTAAAGTGCCCTCTTAGGAGCCAAAGCACGTGCTAAAGTGCCCTCTTCAGTGGCGAGGATGTGCTATATGTGCCCTTTTTTTCCTTTTTGCCCCTACCCTTCAAAAAGTCTGTGCACGCCACTTGTGCTGAGACTGATGGGGTTGACTGCTGGTGAAAGGTTAAAGTCCAGTTTGTGATACAGAGCTACTGCTAAACTGTAGACGTTTCTAGAACAAATCACACACTGCAGCTTCTGTCAAGACTGATGAACTGCACATAACACAAAAATATAAAGATGACATGTGATGACATAACTCGTATAACTGGCAGTCATTTAAGAGATGGGGACATCCTGTACTGTCAGCTGGTACGTCAACCTCTCGCCTCTATAACAAGACACCTTCTTATCTAATTCGGGAAATGACTCAACCTATTACTCTCTATCCAGATATTTAATGAAATGTTTATTACTTGTGCAAAGTGGGGAGTTCGTCGGTGTCATGCTCTGGGTCTCTGGTGTTGGGAATCACTCCTATGATTGTGCTTTTCAGAGAAGTCCCCTTCAGCAGCCGTTGGCTGACCAGGTGCATGTTCCGCGGAGAGTCCACGCTGAACCTGACGGTGGAGCCCGGGAGCAGCACCCCTTCATTGCTCAGCAGCAGCGGGAGACGGCTCGGGATCTGAATTCCGCCACCGGAGGCCATTGTCCGATGTTTTCAGAAGCCAGGTCACTGTTTATAACACTTCTCCTCTTACTGTCAAACAGACCTACACAAGTGTAAACAGAAGACTTCCGAGTAGTACTTTCAAAATAAAAGTCTCATCGATGAACCGAACACATAATTACCTAAGTTAAACGCGTAGAAATACACGAAGCACGTGTGCGATAAAGTTGCTAAAATTAAAATGCGGCTGTATTTGTTTCCACACAATTTTTTTGCACCATTCTTTGCCCTGAAATTCCGTATTTAGGATTGTTTCCTCTCCTTCTCCTTCTTTGACTTCCTCTACACTCTACGGTAAGTACGTAAGGACAAACTACACGATATCGCATAACATCCATAACACCAACACTGTAAAAGAAGTTACAAAGCATCTGCAGCCTGTTGGCTGTATTTTAGAATCAGAATCAGAATTAACTTGATTTCCAAGTATGTAAGCAGATTACATACAAGAAATTTGACCTGGCGATTCTGACAAAATCACAGAAAGAATACACATCATTTAGCAAAAAAGGCACTAAAATATTATGTATATAGAATATAAAATGTAAAGTTAAATGTGCATTTAGTTTCCATCTGTTAGATGTGATAGAAAGTAACGCAGTGCACTAACTGAGGTACTCTACTTAACAGCAATCTTGAGCTACTTCTGTTCTTCTATTCTACTTCTATTTTCTGCTTAAAGGCCTTACTGCCTAAAGGACTTACTACTTAGAAGATTAAGATTCTACTTGCAGAGCATAGGGTCAGTTTATAAAAAATGATGCATTAATATAGATTAAACTACTAATTATTTAACTGCCCAACAGTATGAAATGGTATAATTAGGTCAAACTAGACCAGGTGCAACATTAAAATGCTTCTATTCAATTCAATTCAATTCAATTTTATTTATAGTGTCAAATCATAACAAAAGTTATCTCAGGACACTTTACAGAGTAGGTAAAGACCACACTCAATGACTTATTTATGATTTACATAGACCCAACAATTCCTCTGTAGAGTACAGTGGCAACGAAAACCTTCCCTATAACAGGCAGGAACGTCAGACAGACCCAGCTCTGTGGAGGACGGCCATCTGTCTTGACCGGTTGGGGAGGAAGAAAAGGAGAGAGAAAGAGAGAAAAGACACACAGATGGACAGAGAGAGACAGACAGACACACTTCCAGAGATGCAAGCAAAGCCTAACAGTAACTATAATATTTATAGTAATGTGAATATAACGTATATGTTAAGGCAGTTAATACAACAGAATAGTAGAAACAAGCACAGCTAAGGTGACAGAATATGAAAATGATAATAATTATGGTGGCAAACATGATCAATGATGAGTAGTGGCAATAGCAGCTACGATACAGCTACAAATTTTATAGTTTACAAGTGAATACATCAGAAATAATAATGATTGTTATAATATAATCTGACAGCGGTCAATATGCTGCATAGTGATTACTTACTGGGCTCCCATATAATGACCATCTTATTTCACAATAACCTACTGGTCTAGTTACCACAGACTACGTAATAAACTTGGAGGAAGCGAACACAAGCATGTTGTTTTTTTTAACGGTTAGCAAATATAATTCTAACTTCCAGAGTTAATTTTGTATTAGGAACAGTCTTCTGTTCAGTTGCATTATCCTACTTTTTAAATGTATTACTTTATTTGTATTTTTTTTTTTTTTTACTTTTAAACTATCCAGGTTCAGAGAATACAACACTTTTCCAGAAGTTTATATCTCATGACCAGGACCTATAAGCATAGTCACGTCCCTGTATAGGTGATATATGATGATGCTTATATTGGTAAAATTTCTAAATTAGCAACACAAGATTGAAAGTCCTGCATTTCACTATGCAAAACAATTGGACAAATTGGAGTAATAACAACCGACTCACTTTAATAATGACTGGACACCAGACACGGGGTTAGTTGATAAAAATAGCAATTTAATTTCTATTTCTTTCATTGAAGTACTGTCAAATAGCATTATACATTTCCAAAAAAATAAATAAATTCAATATTTTGTTTATAAAAAAAAATCAGTTTCTAAAAACCACGGACAACAAGTATCCATGTGTTATCAATTCTCTGTTGTTGCGAGCTTCGTGAAATATTACTTTATGTTGACAATAAGGGATTTTTGAATAAATCTGTAAATGCTCTTATGGTTACAAAAAGACAACCATACAGTTATATATGATTACGTATTATAAAAAAATATACTTGCTGCATTTAGAGCAGTACACCAATAATTATAATTTATTTATTACATCATTAAAGCTCCTTTCAGACTCAGGCTCAACCCATTGCTGTTTATATAACATCATCATTCTCCCCCTGAAAGTAAAACAAATAAGCTTACAGGATTTTAACTATGTCCTATGTAAAGTAAGGTGTGAATATAACAACTGACACTATTTATTTTGAGTGTTTTTTTCATTTAATTTACACTCTCTTACTTTTTTGGTTAACTCCCGAATACAATGTAATTTCCTTTAATTTTCAACACAACAGTAATGAGCACTCTTAACTGCTACTTTGAAGCATGACCATTTTTTTCTATTTGCACAGGACTTTGAGTGTATTTTTGCAAACAACTCTGGTAACAACTATGCTATCATAATAAAAACAGTTAGCCCAAAAATTATTGAAGGGATAAAGAAACATCACACTATAAACTGACTAAAGCAGCGAGTTAAGATTTGTAGGCAGGAATCCAAGTGCATCGAGATAAAAGTTGGCACTTTTCTATACATTAACCTTGATATGTTGATCCTCATAACCATAGTGCCTATTAAACTTAAGTATGACCCCTATGATAGGTATATGTGTATGTTAATGTATGTATATTTATATACAGTGGAGATCAAAATTAGAGACTAAACTATAAATACTTGATTTATTCTGAAATACTGTTATTTTTTATTGTTCATAATTTAATAGAATATCCTCTGTGTCTATCCCACCAAAACCAAGGCACTTCAACAACAACCTTTATTTTTTGAAAAGTAAGAGTGAGTAAAATCAGAGAACAGTGTTCATTGTGTCAGAATAGAAGATTTCAACAATGTTTTCTTCAATAGGATTAAAAAATGAACAGGAAGTGTAGAGACCACAGCTTTGGATGACTTCAGTTTGTAGAAGAGAATCCTTGACGTGCTGAACAGGATGGGAGTGGACCCCTATCTGGTGGACTGGGTCAGAGACTACCTCACTGACAGGCCACAGTATGTCAGGCTGAAGGACACCATGTCTGACACTGTGGTCAGCAGCACTGGAGCCCCTCAGGGCACAGTGCTGGCTCCTCTTCTCCTCACCCTGTACACCTCAGACGTCTGCTACAACTCGGAGTTGTGTCACATACAGACGTACGCCGATGACACAGCCATCATGGGATGTATCAGAGGTGACAGAGAGGAGGAGTATCGGAGTCTGGTGGTGGACTTTGCTCTCTGGTGCCACACTAACCACCTACAGCTCAACACCTCCAAGACCAAGGAGCTGGTCATGATTTTGGGAGGTCCAGACCAAGACCAGTCCTGCTAGAGGGAGCTGAGGTGCAGGCTGTGGATTCACACAAATACCTCAGGCTGTGGCTGGACAATAAACTGGACTGGACAACACACACCAGCCACCTGTACAGGAAGACACAAAGCAGGTTGTACTTCCTGAGGAGACTGTGGTCCTTCAACATGCGCAGCAAACTGCTGTGGATGTTTCACCAGTCTGTGGTCACCAGCGGGGTGCTGCCAAAAAATCAACTCAATATAACTATACTATCACTTATATTATTAGTATGGAATGGAGTTAAGTTTCAGGTTACATGTTCAGAGCTAAAATTCTGAAAGGAGCAAATACCCCAAGCCACCCTGGCATGCCAAGTCCTCTTCTACACTGTTGTGTGCTGGGGGGCAGCATATTCAAGAAGGACACCTCCAGACTGGATCAGGCGGGTTGGCTCGGTTGTTGGCATGAAACTGGACTCGCTGGTGACGGTGGCAGAGAGGAGGACACTGGACAAACTGCTGGACATTTTGGACAATGCCAGCCACCCCCTGCACACCGTCAGCAGCAACCAGAGGAGCCTGTTCAGTGGAAGGCTGCTCCTGCCCAAGTGTAGGACCAACAGGCTCAAGAACTCCTTTGTCCCTCAGGCCATCACACTCTACAACTCCTCACTCAGGGGGAGGAGAAAATAAAGAGGACAGAAGGGAAGAAGTGCAATCACTTTATCCACCACTTAAGTGCAATAATTTAATCTTACTGCTCATTTCTGTCATATACAGTCATTCATATTTTATCTTATACAATACATCTTCTTCAGTCTCTTCCACAGTTCAGCAACTGTAGTGGGTTTCTTAGACATTACTTTGTTGCCAAGGATTCTCCAGAGATTCTCTATGGGGTTTAAATCTGCACTCTGGGCATTTCATTGTTTCAATATTCTCAGCTTCAATGAACTGCTTCACCTGTTCTACAGTGTGACAGGGGACATTGTCTTGTATGGAAATTGCGGCTGATTGGGAGACAGTACCAGTGAAGGTATTGCATGTTGCTGAAGGAGGTTCACACAAACATTTGCATTCACCCTGCCAATTAGCTGTACAAGAGGCCCAACTCCTGCTGCAGAAAAAAAAAACATGACACTTCTTTCAAATGTAACTGACTTCTTTACACACTTTGGGTTCAGTCTTTCCCCAGTCCTTTGCGGAACATAATGTTTCCATCAGACCCGAATAAACTGAACGTCCTCTCATCACTGAAGTCACTCTGGACCAGTTCTCCGCTGTCCACACAACATGCTCCTCAGCAAAGGCATGTCTAGTCTTTTTATTCTTTCTGCTGATGAGAGATTTGGTCACTGCAGAGTGGGCTTTCAGTCCAGAAAGTCTTAAATGTTCAGCACTGAACTGGCGAGCAACTCCAGCTGCAGTGTTGAACCGATTCCCCATTGAGAGTCTTCTCATAATCCTGTCCTCTTGTTCCTCACTTGTTTTACGTGGACGACCGGCTTTTTTAGGGGATTTGAATTAATCTGTGTCCTTGTAAAGTTTGAATCTTCTTGAAATCACAGACGGTGAACGCCCAACCTCTCTCTGATGGCTGAGAAGGTCATCCCTTTGGCCTTCATCTGGACAACCTGCTGTCTCAGGGTTTCAGTCTCCCTAGAGCAGCTTCCATCTTACAAAGTAACCAGGAGAGCTGCAGATAAATGTGCGTGTCCAATAGTGAAGTAAATTGTCACCAGGTGCAGATTAACACCAATAACTTGGGAGGGATCTGAAAGTGTTCTCTCATTTTGCTCATTGTTTCTTTCACAAAATAAAGGTTTTTGTTAAAGTGCCTTGGTTATTTAAAAAAAAACATTCTCGGACAGCAGTGGTATAGACACAGAGGATATTCTATCAAAACAAGTGAATAACTTTCATTTTACACCCTTTAAAATGGGGTTGAGGTGGGGTGTGCAGGCTCTGTCTGAATGCAATTTTATGGGTAACAAATATATTATATAAGGACTTCTTAGATTGTCTAGTTTTATATGATACAGATATATTCACTCTAGATGTAATACAGTGCCAGCTGCAGCCTCTTAAAAACAGTCATAGGGCATTCAGACTGGATAAGACAGTTGAGCAAAAACACAAGTCCTCCTATTTATTTTAAATAGGGGTAGTCTATTTAGGCTGCTGCGGTGGAAGCCGCAGGGGGGTGCTACCAAAAAATCAACTCAATATAACTATACTATTACTTATATTATTAGTATGGAATGGAGTTAAGTTTCAGGTTACATGTTCAGAGCTAAAATTCTGAAAGGAGCAAATACCCCAAGCCACCCTGGCATGCCAATTTTGTTTGCTCTGACGAAATGTAACCTATCACACTGCATATTGTTTTCAATGTAACTATTTTTAGATTATTTATCTTTATTTATATATTTAAGACTATTAAATTCATGTTATCCTTTTGTCTTGTTGTAGGGGCAGGGTTAGAGCAAAACTTTTTTGAGCGATGTTTGAACTGATGTAGTTATGGATGTGTATCAGCCAAATGCTTAAAACATTTTCAGAAACTAGAAGATGTTACCTTTCAAATGAAACCTCACACTTGCATTTTGACATTAAATGTCTTTTGTTACAAACTTTGGCTCAAAAAGTGTTTTGATCTTATCCTACCCCCAGCCGAGCAGTGCGGAGGAGGGTTTGAATAAAGTATAAAGATTTCAGGCCTGATTATTAAGTATAAACAAATTAGACGTTGATGTCACTTCATATTTGAAATGCCAATGGGCACTCTTCAAGTTTTGTACAGGTGATTGCGTCATCAAAATATTCAATAGTTGCCTGGGGAAGTACAACTCCATAACAGAGAGTAAGTGTAAAATGCATAGCTTGCTGAGAGACATGACTATATAGTATGTTGCTGTTGTTTGTCGGGATTGAACTCTCACAAACACATGAAATGGGGCAAAAATTAACAAATTTGTTGTGACAGCTTTTAAATAAATAATGTGGGCCTATAGGACAGATCTAAAAAGAACACTTTAAATGTATGTGAAGGTAAGAAATGCATAGTCAACAGCTGATGATGGAAAAGAAAACAGTAGTTATCAGTCTGCCTGTGGGTTTGAAGTTCAGTTCATGTACATTGCTCTCGCTCATTGATGTTTGAAAAAGGCTTATGTGGAAGAGAAACCTGGCTATGGTACAAAGTCGACTGAAGTTTCTCAATATAATAAAACTCCAATGTGCCGTCTCTCTTACTGCTTCTTGTTGGTCTCTGAGGAGAACCCTGCATGTCCACTGGAGCACATCACAGGCTTCTTGGCCAGAGATCTGGCAAAGCCACAGTGATTCAATTTCATGATCAATTTCATCCACGTATGTGAACATGAACAAATCTCTTCCAAAACTTGAAACCCAAGTATCAAAGCATCAATCTGAGCTGCCATCAAGAGCCAAATACTTCAGGCCTCCTCAGTGACAGAGGATTGGGAAATCTGAGGAGTTGAAGGAGGAGCTTTATTTCATTTTAGCAGAAAGTGCATATGCTCATAAAATCACCAAGAATAATGCTGTTACACCTACAACATCAGTCTGATTTGGCTGATGGAGCAAGTGTTTGTGTCTACATCATATCATCTAGACAATCATAGCTCTGTTTGGTAGATTTGGGAAAGACCTATTGATGTTCATGAGACAGGACTGAACTTTCTCGATTCTGTGCGGATTGTCCTTTTACCCGTCTCCCTCTCGCTCAAGGGAGATAATGATACCCATCCTTTTATCAGTATCAACAGCTTCACCCGCTGGCCTCTTCTCAGCTCTCAGGATGTAAGTCTCTCTTCCTGCCTTTCCTCCAATGGGAAACACTGCAGTCTGAAAAGTAGATGAGAAGAAAAACTTGATTAAATCATATAAATATTATTCCTTGTCTCTCACCGCATGTTTTATTGCACACTTGGAATCTGGACCACTTCTCTGTCTCTTTCCATATGGATAAATAGTACGAGCCTTTGAACAACTCCACCTTTTATAAGCACTTTTTTTCTCTCCTATGGAATATATATCATTCAATTCAGTGTGTACTTAAAAACAACTCTTAGGTTTCACCTTTTCGGGGAATAACATACAAAGTAGTTGCAGCTGTAGTTGTTTAACTGAACTATGTTTGTTCTGAACTATAAGACTGTGACCAAACCACAGAGATTTGGAGCACTGCAGCAGCATGTTTAAGTGATAGTATATGGTTCATTTCCAAACCATACACAGACTTCCTTATGCAACGAGGCATGTAGCATCCAATAATGTAATAATTTCCTGAAAATGTAATAAAATTAGCATTTAATCTGATCAAAAATCTAATAAACTTTTCTTTTCTGAGACTGTAATCTACTCTCACTGGGAATCACTGTTGACTGCAATGAAAAAGAACATGGAAATGGCTTTTTGCCCTTACCATGCATATGTCATTTCAAAATACACTATTTGTGTGTATTTTATATTTTTTATACTTGTACAGTTTACATTTATGAGGAAACAAGCATAACTTTTTATTACATTTATTAATATATATTATATTATTTTGAAAAAAAGGACCCTGCTTAAAGGTATAACATTATCAGTGCAAATCTTTATACAATATCAGTCAGGACATTTTATTACTTAATTAGGTTTTATTTCAATCAGGTTAAGTGGAAATTTTTGTTACATGTTCAGGCATTATAACATTTTAAGAAAATTATTACATTACATGGTGACAAAGCATCTATTTTAAAACATGAACAACTTTTATCTGCAAAGTACAAATGCATCAATGCAGGATCAAGTCTAGACTGAAGGTTATTTTGATACTGTGGTATAAATGAAATGTATGAATGAATGATGCCGTGCTTAAAGGAATAGTAGTATAATAGTTTGTTCTTCTGGGAATAACACCAGTTTTTCTTATTCGAGAGCTATGAGAAGATGGATACCACTTAGCTTAGCCTGAAGACTGGAAACAGGGAGAAACCTCTGTCCAAATGTAAATGCAAAAAAATGAATTGAAGAGAAGCCAAACCATCAGGCAGTGACAGTGTCGTGCACAAACTTTTTGAAGGGCACATACTGTATAGCTGTCAGGTTTCCCAAAATGGCGGGCAAGAACCCAATAACATGTTACAGAAAACAGTTCAGCTGCCAAAACAGAGTTTAATTCAAAGCAGGGGTCAAAGCAGGTAGTCAGCCAATGTTGCAAACAAAACATATACAGTGAGAGCAGACAAAAGGGGAAGTCAAAAATCCCAAAAGAAAGTTATAACACAGACAGAGACAGGATCAGGATCAGGGTCAGGATCAGGATCAGGGTCAGGGTCAGGGTCAGGGTCAGGGTCAGGGAACACTGGAGAGCTAGGTCAACACACTGGATAATCTGGCAGAGATCTGAGGGAAATGGACCATATAGAGTATATACTCTGAAGGGGCTGATTAGCTGATGAGGGGCAGGTGAGTGTGGGGGTGGATCAGGCCAGGTGAATGAAATCAGCAGGTTGTGCAGAGCAGAGGGGAGTGGCAGAGTCTGAAATGACATGAGCGTTAGATCGGCAAAACAGGAAACAGATGGATAAAAAATGAAAGCCTGGCTGAAGTTGTGACAATGGCAGGTCCTCGCCAATGAAGGGGGCACTTTAGCACATATTTTGGCTCCTAGAGGGCACTTTAGCACATGTTTTGGCTCCTAGAGGACACTTTAGCGCATGTTAGCACATGTTTTGGCTCATAGGGGGCACTTTAGCACATGTTTTGGCTCCTAAAGGGCACTTTAGCACTTGTTTGCACATGTTTTGGCTCCTAGGGTGCACTTTAGCACATGTTAGCACATGTTTTGGCTCTTAGAGGGCACTTTAACACGCATTTTGGCTCCTGGACGGAACTTTAGAACACGTTTTGGCTTCCAAGAGGGCCACTTTATTGTGGCAGATGTTACATAAATGGCCTACACCTGTGCCAATACTGGCTTATGACTCTATACGTCCCCGGTCTGATAAACGGCTATGTCACCACATGTTAGCATACGTTAGCCATGTATTTTTAGCCTGCCGGCTTCTTAAACATATATACATAAATGCTTCATCGACTGTGGAGGGACGTGCCTAAAGCGCCGCCATCTTGGAACAGGGCTAGCAGAGGCAGCGTTGCATCAACATACAAAGGAAAGAGGTACTCCTCAATCTTAAAGTAGAATCATTAACTGAATTTTGGCCCGATTTCCAAATGTATTGATTTGTTAAAAACGTCACCGATGTAGCTATGATACAGGTTGCTTGCATATTTTAAAAATGTTGTTTTTATTACCAAATACAGATTCTACTTAATGTTATCAGCAGGCGAGCTTCTGATTTGTGAAGACTGAAGACATAGAGACAACAGATCCTATGGCTACAATAATAATAATAATAACAATAATAATAATAAGATGACAACAATAGGTGTCCCTGTTCCTTAATATAGTGGAAGAGTAACTGTACATTTATGTGTAAACATTTTAAAAGATCGCAATGGGGCCATGTCCGCCATTGCAATAGAAGGACACCAAAAATAGTTTCAGTAACCTAAAACAGGGACAAAAGGCCAAAACGCATAGAAAAGACTATGTTTCAAAACATACCCGTTTACATGTGGACTGGTGATTCGTATAAAACAGTGTTTCTCAAATTAATGTGTTGTTCACTGACAGCAGGAAGTCACTTACTGAATGTCCAAAATGAGAAAATGGACTTGTGGTTGAAACGTAGCATCTGGAACATGGAGAATAATAAAGATCCTCAGTGAAGCAGAAGCCCATGTGTCTAACTAAAGTGTAACTTTTAATTACCTCTTTACTGAGTATATTAGTGTATAGTGGTAGTAACAAAAGTATGCAGTTCAATGTAACTACAATGAATGTTATGCATTATGACAAAAAAATGGTTTGTCATGATGTTAGTGATGGAAAGATTTGAAATGTAGCATTGTAAGTGCTAAATGTTTAATGGACGTCTATAGCACCTTCTGGTCTTCTGACTGCTCAAGGTGCTTTTACACTTGTCACATTCACACAGACATTCATACTGAAACCAGAGGCAACCTGCCCATCATCTAATCTAATAATTCAAACCATATTCACACACCGATGCACAGCACAGGAAGCAATTTGTGGTTCAGTGACTTGCCCAAGGACAGTTTGAACCACCGATCTTCCAAATGGAGGACGACCCGCTCTACCTCTGAGCCAAAGTGTTTTTCAGTTACAAAGTTGTTTACTAAGGCAGAGTTTCTATATACTTTATATATATATATATATAGACCTCAGTGGCCCCTCCAGTGACCTCAGTTAGCACAGTGACCTCAGTGGCCCCTCCAGTGACCTCAGTGGTCCCTGCAGTGACCTCAGTTAGCCCAGTGACCTCAGTGGCCCCTCCAGTGACCTCAGTGGTCCCTGCAGTGACCTCAGTTAGCCCAGTGACCTCAGTGGCCCCTCCAGTGACCTCAGTAAGCCCAGTTACCTCAGTGGCCCCTCTAGTGACCTCAGTGGCTCCTTCAGTGACCTCAGTGAGTCCAGTGACCTCATTGGCCCCTCCAGTGACCCCAGTAAGCCCAGTGACCTCAGTGGCCCCTCCAGTGACCTCAGTTAGCCCAGTGACCTCGGTGGCCCCTCTAGTGACCTCAGTGGCCCCTCCAGTGACCTCAGCAAGCCCAGTGACCTCAGTGGCCCCTCCAGTGATCTCAGTTAGCCCAGTGACCTCGGTGGCCCCTCTAGTGACCTCAGGGAGCCCAGTGACCTCAGTGGCCCCTCCAGTGACCTCAGTAAGCCCAGTGACCTCAGTGGCCCCTCCAGTGACCTCAGTAAGCCCAGTTACCTCAGTGGCCCCTCTAGTGACCTCAGTGGCCCCTTCAGTGACCTCAGTGAGTCCAGTGACCTCATTGGCCCCTCCAGTGACCCCAGTAAGCCCAGTGACCTCAGTGGCCCCTCCAGTGACCTCAGTTAGCACAGTGACCTCAGTGGCCCCTCTAGTGACCTCAGTGGCCCCTCCAGTGACCTCAGCGAGCCCAGTGACCTCAGTGGCCCCTCCAGTGACCTCAGTTAGCCCAGTGACCTCGGTGGCTCCTCTAGTGACCTCAGTGGCCCCTCCAGTGACCTTAGGGAGCCCAGTGACCTCAGTGGCCCCTCCAGTGACCTCAGTAAGCCCAGTGACCTCAGTGGCCCCTCTAGTGACCTCAGTGGCCCAGAGACCTCAGTGAGTCCAGTGACCTCAGTGGCCCTTCCAGTGACCTAAGTGGCCCCTCCAGTGACCTCAGTTAGCCCAATGACCTTGGTGGCCCCTCTAGTGACCTCAGTGGCCCCGCCAGTGACCTCAGGGAGCCGGTGACCTCAGTGGCCCCTCCAGTGACCTCAGTAAGCCCAGTGACCTCGGTGGCCCCTCTAGTGACCTCAGTGGCCCCTCCAGTGACCTCAGGGAGCCCAGTCACCTCAGTGGCCCCTCCAGTGACCTCAGTAAGCCCAGTGACCTCAGTGGCCCCTCCAGTGACCTCAAGAAATTGTCTGGATTACAGCAGACAGCCAGGTTTACTCTGGTTCTCACATATTTGACCCCACAAACATCAAAAGTATATCAATGTGTTCAGCAGAGTCTCTTCTCTCTGGTGATAATCATATTGTATATATTATATATTATATATTTTAATTAAAGAGGTGTAATCTCAATTAAATGAACTTTCTGACCTGTCTACATAAGTTGCTGTTTACCTGTCACCGTGGAAACCAGAGCTACGACAGGTAACTTTGATTGATGGAGACAGTGACCCAATGACTTAACAGTTGCTGGGAAAACGGAAGACAGGACAAATCTAATTTGACATTTCCAATAGATGTCTGATTGGCCCCCTTGGACTTTATATTGTATTAGCCTGATGTAAACATTAAAGTAATTTCTTCAGTTTTTCTATACAACTTTTGGACTTTGAGCCAAGAGAGGATTATTGATGATGCCTTAGTGCCACAAATGCTACCACATCCTGCGCCTGGACAGATTTCTTAACTGTTTCACCCTGCTGTAAGAAACCTGAGTCTAATGCTCTGCTCAGTATCAAGCTTCAGCTGTTTGATAACTGGAACTGAGTCTAAATGCTATATCTTACCTCTTTATATAGTTTTCTTTTACTCACAAAACTGACTCTGATGTTGCGATTGTGGGTAACTGAATTACCAGAGGGCTGTTTTTTTTCACATGGTTACACATTCAGATCAGATCGGATTCAGCTATTTCCAGAACGCAGATTTATCCTGCCGGTCCCGGGGATTGAATGACCCTCCGGTCACAAGCTCGCTTCTCTAACCTTTAGGCCACCAGGATATTCCGGTTATCCTGGCTTACTTATCCATGATCCGGTTGCACGAAAGCACAGGCACCTCAGTTACCATGGAGATTGATTCTGTGCTGGTAGCCTGGTCTGGACCTAACAGCCTCGTTTAATAATCCTGTTCTGTCAGCTGTCACTCTGATCACAAATCAAACAGGTTTCACAATTATTCCATCATCTTTTAGCCTAACTAAAGTTTTATTAGTAATGAAAGTACCAGAGATACATTGTGTGTATGTGTGTATGTGTGTGTGTGTGAGTGTGTGAGTGTGTGAGTGTGTGAGTGTGTGTGTGTGTGTGTGTGTGTGTGTGTGTGTGTGTGTGTGTGTGTGTGTGTATGTGTGTGTGTGTGTGTGTGTGTGTGAGTGTGAGTGTGTGTGGCGTTTTTGATGGCTAAAAATGCCGTATGTGGCCAACACAGTGGAGTCGGGCTCTGCATCTACTGCTGCGAGAGCTTCAAAGCGTGTCAGTGGTGGACTATTTGAGGAGGGAAGTTAGATTTTCCGCAGAACAAGATTTGTTGAATCGAGGCCACGTTGAAACAGTGATCTCTCACATGATGATGATCTTCAGGTTCACCTGTTTATTTGAAACAACTGCACACTTAAAACACTCAGTGCGTTTACATGCACATCGGTAACCTGAAAATGGTCTTACCCCGGTTTAGGGAATAATTGGATTATCATAGTTCCCCTTGTTTACATGAAAGGGAGTTGAATGGGAAAATGACGGAGTTACTCGACCTCCGGTACATACAGCTACCCACAGAGCATGGGCGGCTGTGGCTCAGAGGTGGAGCAGGTTGTCCTCCATTCGAGAGATCGGCGGCTCGATCCCCGGCTCCGGCATGTCGAAGTATCCTTGGGCAAGACACTGAACCTCGAATTACTCGCTGTGCTGCAAATGGGTGGGTGAATGGTTTTATTTTGGCTTTATTTTGCTTACGACAGAAACGGGTCTTCTTGGTAGTGATGTTACTTGCCGTGGAAAAGTCCTCCCTTGGTTTAAAGGTAACGCTGTATTATTGTTGATTTATTCATGTTGTTATTCATGTTGTTTTTGGCTCCGTTGCTTCTATTTCCAGGTCAAACCCACTGCTGCGGAGTGGGGAGGGGGAGTTATAACCCAAGGAGCATGAGTAGACGGGAATCCCGATAGTAACCAAGATAAGCTGTTTACATGCACGAATACTCCGGGAACTGAAGGAGTTCTCTGCTGATCACCATGCCATCCTGCTTGCTCCGGCTTACATCTCTGTCATGACAAGGGTGAAGAAAGTTGTCAAGAACATCAAGCAGTGGACCAACAAAAGCATCATCACACTCCATGGATGCTTTGAATCCACTGACTGGGACAACCTCCTGGCCCCCTCTGATGACATAAATGAACATGTGGACACTGTGTCATCGTACATCTCCTTCTGTGTGGACAACATCATCCCCTCCAAAACGGTCACTATCTACCCCAACAACAAACCCTGGATCACCAAAGAGCTCAAGGAGATCCTCAACAAGAAGAAAAGGGTCTTCTTCACCGGCTCCGAAATGGAGAAAAAGGAGGTCAACAGAGAGGTCAAGCATGCCATAAAAACTGCCAAGCTGGAGTACAAGAACAAAGTGGAGGAGTGCTTCACGCAGGGTAACCTCCGCTCAGCCTGGCAGGGACTCAAGAACATGGCTGCTGTGAACACTGCTGCCAGCAACACAAAAACCATCCAGGTTTCAGGCAGCAGCTCTTCATCTCTCCCCAACGACCTTAACTCTTTCTACACAAGGTTCGAGCAGGACACCACCCAGCTGGAAGAAGCGATGTCCAAGCTCAAGCCCAGTGACTCAGCAGCTTTCACCTTCAGCGCAGAGGACGTGGTGAAAGCCCTCAGGAAGACAAGGGAGAACAGCTCACCTGGCCCAGACAACATCAGCGGCCGCGTCCTGAAGCACTGTGCTGAGCAGCTAGGGGGCGTGTTTCAGACCCTGTTTCAAAGATCCATGGACAGCAGCATAGTCCCCCAGCAATGGAAACACTCAACAGTTATCCCCATCCCCAAGAAGAGCGCCGTCAAATGTCTGATTGACCTCCGGCCGGTGGCCCCCACCCCTCTTGTGATGAAGGCCATGGAGAGGATCATGAAACAACACATCATCAGGGAAACCCACTCCCAGATGGACCTGCTCCAATTCGCTTATCGAGCTGGCAGGGGCGTCGATGATGCAAAAACACTCATAATAGACACTGTTCACAAACACCTGGAGCGCTCCAACACCTCAGCCAGACTCGGGTTTGAAGACTTCTCCTCTGCATTTAACACCATGCAGCCCCACATCCTGGCTGACAAACTCTTTCATCTGGACCAACAGCTAATCCTGTGGATACTGGACTTCCTGACCAACCGTTCACAGAGAGTCCTGGTCAACAGCACCTTCTCCGACCTCCAACACACCTCAACCGGCTCCCCTCAGGGCTCACCTCTGCTCTTCATCCTCTACACCGATGACTGCAGAACCACACAGCCTAACTGTCATCTGGTGAAGTACGCTGACGACACCGTCCTCCTGTCTCTGCTTTCAGGCCCATCTCTTCACCACGGACCAGCTCTTCAGGAGTTTGTGGAGTGGTGTGACAGCTCCTTCCGGTTCCGGCGCTGTGTAAAGCGGCAGCCAGCAACAGTTGCTCTCTCTCTTTTCCGCACTTTTTTGCTATTTTATCTTATTTTACTGTCTTTTTATTAGTGCTTTTTCCTGTAAGTCGTCGTGCTAACCTTAGCCAACTATGTTCGTGAACTTTCTTACGTGTTTTTTGTCCGTTTCTCATTTCTCATTCTTGGGACTATTTTTGCCGACAGCGTCTCCGTCTGGACGCAACAATGCGGCGGCTCCATTGTTTACACTCGTGAACAGCTGTTGTCGCTAGCACCAACGGCGCTAATGCGGGAGAGGCCTGAAATCCCCACAGAACTGAGGAGAAAGTACAGGGGATGTAAGGCTGGACGTAAACAACGTGAAAAGAAGAGGAGATACAAACCATCTCTCCCTTCCATCACCATGGGGAACGTGAGGTCGCTGGCTAATAAGATGGACGAGGTGGCGGGCCTGGTGAAGACTCAGTGGATGTATCGTGTGAGCAGTGTGCTGTGTTTCACGGAGACGTGGCTCCACAAGGACATCCCAGACTCTAACGTAACTGTGGACGGCTTTCAGACTGTTCGGGCGGACAGGAGTCACCGTGAGAGTGGCAAGAGGAAAGGTGGGGGACTTGCTATTCTTATTAACAACAAGTGGTGTCATCCTGGACACGTTACTGTAAAGGAGCATGTGTGTAGCCCGGACATTGAGCTGCTTGTCGTGAGTCTGAGGCCATATTATTTGCCGAGGGAGTTTTCACACGTGATCGTTCTGGTTGTTTAAATTCCTCCGACTGCAAACGCGGCGCGCGCGAGTGACGTCATCCACACCGTTGTCGCAGGACTTCAGACACGGCACCCAGACGCATTCATTGCAATATCTGGGGACTTCAACCACATCACTCTGGCTGCAACACTGCCCACTTTCAAGCAGTTTGTGGACTGTCCCAACAGGGAAAACAAGACACTGGACCTGCTGTATGCTAATGTTAAGGAGGCTTACAGCTCCACTGCACTTCCTCCTCTTGGAAGATCAGACCACAACCTCATCCACCTGCAGCCCCTGTAAAAGCCCCAAGTCCAGCGGCTTCCTGTGACCACCAGGACTGTGAGGAGATGGTCACAGGAGACTGACGAAGTTTTACAGGGTTGCTTTGAACTCACAGACTGGGATTTGCTCTGTAATTCACATGGGGAGGACCTTGATGATCTCACGGACTGCATAACAGAGTATATCAATTTCTGTGTGGACAGCGTTGTTCCTACAGTGACTGTACGCTGTTTCCCAAATAACAAGCCGTGGGTCACCAGAGACATCAAGGTCCTGCTGAATGAGAAGAAGAGGGCCTACAGAGATGGGGACAGAGAGCAGATGAGGCAGGTCCAGAGGGAGCTGAAGGAGAGGATTCAACAGGGCAAAGACACCTACAGGAGGAAGCTGGAGCACAAATTCCAGCAGAACAATTTAAAGGACGTGTGGAGTGGCATGAGGAGCATCACTGGCTACAAACCATCTGGTAGCCAGACAGTAGGAGGTGGTACTGAACGTGCCAATGAGCTGAATCTGTTCTTCAACAGATTTGATGAAAGGGCTCTGGACCAACCCCCGCGGCTCCTCCACAACCATCCACCTCCAAACCTCCAGTCCTGCTGACACCCCCCCCCCCCTCCCTTCCTGATTTTGCCCTACCTGTCCCCTCCCCCCCGCCATCACCTCTCTCAACCCCCATCAACACACAGAGCAGACAGACCTTCACCGCAGAGCAGGTGAGGAAGGAGTTGTGCAGACTCCGCCCAGGCAAGGCAGCAGGTCCCGACGGTGTCAGCCCGAGGGTCCTCAAAGCATGTGCGACCCAGCTGTGTGGAGTACTGCAGTACATCTACAACCTCAGCCTGAGTCTTGAGAAGGTTCCTGTTCTGTGGAAGACATCCTGCCTGGTACCAGTACCAAAGAAGGTGCGTCCAAGCGCCTCCGAAGACTACAGACAGGTGGCGCTGACATTGCACCTGATGAAGTCCCTGGAGAGGCTGGTTCTTTCACTTCTTCGGCCCTTGGTCAGCTCATCACTGGACCCTCTACAGTTTGCCTACCAGCCAAGACTAGGTGTGGAGGACGCTATCATCTTCCTGCTCAACCGTGCCTGCACCCACCTTGACAGAGCGGGAACCACAGTGAGAATCTTGTTCATGGACTTCTCCAGTGCGTTCAATACCATCCGGCCTGCTCTGCTGGGACGTAAGCTGACGGCGATGCAGGTGGACCTTCCCCTGGTTTCCTGGATTACGGATTACTTGACGGGTCGACCACAGTATGTCAGACTGCAGGACGGAGTGTCTGACACTGTGGTCAGCAGTACTGGAGCTCCACAGGGAACTGTTCTTTCCCCATTTCTGTTCACCCTGTACACCTCAGACTTTCAGTTCCTCTCTGAGTCCTGCCACCTGCAGAAGTTTGCTGACGATTCTGCAATTGTTGGCTGTGTCAGTGAGGGAAAGGAGGAGGAATACAGGGGTGTTGTGGACTCCTTCGTCGACTGGTGTGCAGCTAATCACCTGATTCTAAACGCCACCAAGACTAAGGAGCTGGTGGTGGATTTCCTGCAGGAGTAAATCTGCCCCCCCACCCATCTCCATCAACGGCGTGACTGTGGATGTTGTCCAGGATTACAAATATCTTGGGGTATACCTGGACAACAAACTGGACTGGTCAGAGACACTGAGGCTGTCTACAAGAAGGGCCAGAGTTATCTCTATTTCCTGAGGAGGCTCCGGTCATTCAATGTATGTAACACCATGCTGCGGGTATTCTATCAGTCGGTGGTAGCCAGTGCCATCTTCTTTGCTGTTGTGTGCTGGGGCAGCAGACTGAGGGCAGCAGACGCAAAGAGGATCAGTAAGATCATCAGGAAGGCTGGCTCCGTCCTGGGGGT
This sequence comes from Echiichthys vipera, assembly GCF_963691815.1. Lineage (NCBI taxonomy): Eukaryota > Metazoa > Chordata > Actinopteri > Perciformes > Trachinidae > Echiichthys > Echiichthys vipera. The sequence continues at coordinate 30,892,816 of NC_139832.1, read as the reverse complement.
CAAACTGGACTCTCTGGTGGCGGTGTCTGAGAGGCGGATGCTGTCTAAACTGCACAGCATCCTGGACAACAACACTCACCCTCTCCACCAACTGCTGACCTCCAGCAGAAGCACCTTCAGCCACAGACTCATTCTCCCCCGATGTAATACTGAACGCCGGAGGAAGTCTTTTCTTCCGGTGGCCATCAAACTTTATAATTCATCTCCCCCTGGTCAGGTAAGGAACAGTGGAGACACTGTATCCTAAAAATGTCACATGTCACTTTATATCATCACTGCACCACTTTACACAGTTGTACTGTCACTTACTTAAGTGAGAAATGCTGCTATACTTTACACTGTCACTTTATATCACCACTACATCACTTTATTTAGTGGTACTGTAACTTACTGCTGCTACTCTCTTCACTGTGGTTTACTGTAACTTATCTCTGTAAAATGCTGCTACACTGTACTTTACTGTAACTGACTGTAACTTACTCCGGCGAGAAAGGCTGCTACACTCCACTGTCACTTTATATCACCACTACATCACTTTATCTTGTGGTACTGTAACTTACTGCTGCTACACTTCACTGTGCCATACAATCACTTAGTTATGTGGGTATTGCTGCTACATTTATAACACTGTTTTCACTTATCACTCCTTACCACTTATTTAGTTTATTTAGTTTGTACTTATTTTATTTCAGTATGCTGCTAAACGGCACGCTGCGTATTGTTGTATATTGTATGCGCTACGCTCAACCATATTGTCTTTTGCACTCTGTCACGCTTAGTTAATTGATTTATTTTATGTTAGCTTATTTTATTTGATTTATGTTTTATGGTTATTGTTACTCTGATCCTTTCCCACCTTTGTATTGAAACTGTTGCACAATAATTTCCCTCGGGATAAATAAAGCTTCTTGAATCTTGAATCTTGAATGTCAACAAAACCAAAGACATGGTTGTGACCTTCTCCAACAAGCAGAGGGAACTGGCTGCATCAGCAAACACCGTGATCCACGGGAAGCCTGTTGAAGCAGTTGAGGAGTACAGGTACCTGGGCACCATCTTCGACAGCCTGCTGAAATTCTCCTCCAACACAGAGGAGATTCTCAGGAAATGTCAGCAGCGGAAATACCTCCTTAGGAAGCTCAATTCCTTTGGAGTCAGCAAGAACATCCTCCTGACCTTTTACTACTCCTTTATCGAGAGCATCATCACGTTCTCCATCACATGCTGGTTCTACTCCACCAGCCTCCAGAACAGAAACCGCCTGCAGAGCATAGCCACGGTCTGCTCTAAGATCATTGGACTTCCTGTTAGAACTCTGTTAGCCATCCATGAGCAGCAGACACTCAGAATAGCTGGTCGGATCATGCAGGACCCCTCTCATGCTCTCTTCTCAGCGTTTGAGTGGCTCCCCTCAGGACGCCGTCTTCGCTGTCCCTGCTGCAGGACACAGAGGAGAAGAGCAACCTTCATCCCCAGGGCTGTCCAGCTCCTCAACTCCTGACCCCTCTGACACTCCCCCTCCCCACTCTTGACACCCTCCCCTGGACACTTCACCCCCCCTCCCTGGAAACCATCACCCCCCCCCTGCCACACACACACTCCAGACACCCTCCCTGGACACCTCACCCCCCTCTCCACCCCTGACATCCCTCCCATCACCCCTCCTCCTCCCCTCTCCAGACACCCTCCCTGGACACCATCACCATCACCCCCCCTTCCCACCCCCGACACCTTCACCCCCTGGACCCCCCCCCCCCCCCGGACACCCCCTGACACTTACCGGACACGTGAACTGGCTACCTACCTCCACTCCTGTCCTCAAAGCTGTGAACTACTGGTTTGATGCACTACTCCACTTTATTCTGTTCATTCTGTTATAATGTTACTGGTTTGTTGCGCTACACCACTTATTTATTCTGCTTACTATGTTACTCCGGTCTGTTGCACTACTCCACTTACTTATTTATTCTGTTATTATGTTCACACCGGACTTATTCTGTTACTATGTACTTACTGGTCTACTTGATTCTGTTAGTTATGTTAATTTATGGTATTAAGGCACTACTCCACTTTATTCTGTCTATCAGGTCTTATATTGTATCCATCATAGCACTATGGTCACTTTATTTTTCAGTATTCATCTGGTTACACAGAGCTAGCATATACTTAGACTGCTGTTTTCCTGCCATGCACCACTATCACTTTATTATTTAGTATCTGCACGTAGCTTATAGTTTCAACAGTCTACTGCATGTTTACATCATATACACCCATTCACATGTCTGCTTACATCTGATATACGCATGTCTTTCTACATCTCACGCCGACGATGTTCTCCGTATCTAACTCTGTGACTCGATTCTAACCTGTACTAACACACTAACATCCTGACACTTATTCTACCTGTACTAACACACTAACATCCTGACACTTATTCTTCTTTTACACTTTATTCTTATAGTTAGGTTAAATGTTTTTGTATAGTTGCACTGTCGTTATTTGCTGCTCTGTGTGCCCTGAATTGCCCCCCGGGGACAAATAAAGTTTTTTGAATTGAATTGAATTCTCTAGGTCTGTTAACCAGGGTATGATAACCCCGATTCTACCCGGGGTACAGTGTTTACATGGTGTTTGAGAAACCAGAGTATGCCCTTAACCCGAATATAATCGTGTTTTTAAGCTGCATGTAAACGCACTGACTATAGCCACATTCAAAAGAATGGAAGGAACTGCAACGCCTGATTTGATGAGAATGCAGCCTTGACCCACCGTCTCAGCTATCAGCAACACCAGCAAAGCTTAGCTGTGTATACATGTATAGGAGTATTGATTACCATGGATAGGTTAATGCAGAATGAATTTGAAGAATTTGTTCAGTGCATTTTAGTAATTGATTCCTATGAATTTGTGATCTATTGGAACAGTTTTCGGATGCTTACGTGACACTATTAGTAAGAACACCATGTTGATATCTTCCATTACTCCTGCTATTATAAAAATGTTTGTGTGTGTTTGAGTGAGTGTCTGTGTTTGGCAATGTTTTTGACAAGTCGGAATGTCCATGTCAAGTGTTTCTGTGTAGAACAATAGCACTTTGTGGAAATCTGGAGCCAAAAATTTTTTTTCCAATTGGCAAAGTCTTGACCCGGAGCATCAAAGACTTGGCGATGCTTGGACGAAGAGCAAAAGAGGCCCAGCAACAAGAAATGATGGACATGATATCCTAAACTCAACACTGAACTGGGTTTAAATATCAAATCTAATCTGATTCTGACATTTGCTTCACATTATTTTCAACCCCATATTGTGTCTTGTCCACTGGCTGACCCAAAATGAAGAAGAAAATGTTGATGGAGCCTTTGACATCAGGACAACGTGTTAGAATGTCCTGCTCGGGGAGTTTAGACAAGCTTATAGTTTTTCTTTTCTCTTTCCACAGCCTGCGTGTGTGTTTGATCCTGTTATTATAATAATTATAATACAGTCACATGAGAAAATATAACTATTTGAAGTTTGAAGATAGAACCTGGGGTGTCACTGGAGGGATTCCTTTGTTATACTCACAGTCCTGCTGTGCTTCTGTGCTGGTGAAGCACTCCCTGAAGAGGCAGGACATGGTGTGGCAGAAGTTGTCCAGGAGGGACTTTGGGGATGCAAATCGCCAGCTGGACTCTGGCACTCTGTCAGGTTCTTCTGTTAAATTATCCCAAGTATCCTGGATAGTCTCTGGAAGCTCCCGCTGAAACACCTGGACACACATAAAAAACACATGCATGCCAGTGGTCCACGAGGTTTACATCAATAAAAGTCAGTATCTCATAAGTTATCAATCAACAACAGCGTGACTTGGCGTCAAAAAATATATTCACCATGGGCATTTCAAAATGTGATGATTATGGTGGTTCATCGTGGCCTAATGGAAGAAAAAGCAAAAAAAGTCCCTGAGCAGTGAATCACTTCTTGCTACAGTTTTCAACCATGTATTTGGAGAAAGCCAACAGATGCTTTTAATTCACACGTGTCCACATAGAACTTGCGTGTCCTCACACCTTACATCCACCCACATGCAGGCCCTCAATAAAAGGACATGTGGGGTCACTTTAGGAGCGTTTTCCATTGGGGTAAAATGTGGCTGCTGGGAAAGTTTCAGGCCACGCTCTCTCAAAAGTCCTCTCATTCGCCCTGTTTCCATTACAAAAAAAAAGCCCCAGAGGGATTTACAAGACTCTGGAGGGTGATCAGCTGATCAGTGATACAGCGGCGCTCACTCTTTCTCAAAGTGAGAAATACAGAATAGTTGCAGTTTCATTCGACCCTTATGCCTCCCTCGGGCAGAAAAGGCTATTTTTCACAAGCTTTTGGGAATTTTGTGATCATTTTGGCTGTGTTATAGCTTGCGGCAGGTATTTTGGTAAAAACTCTAATTAGCCGAAGTTGTGAAATCCAGTGTCTTTCTCTGACATGTCTTTTCTACTCTTGCAATGCATTTTGCTACCTTTGGTACCCCTCGTGGCTGAAAACGTCCACGCACAAAACTCTGCTATAAAATCAAATTAATAAATAACTCAAACTTCAGGCATTTAAAGGGATAAAATCCCAAAAATTATTGAATATTCGATCATTTTGATCAGGGATGATGTTGATAAAGTGATTTAAGTGAAAAAAATAAATAAAAAATTGATGTATGAGGATTTTATAGCAGTTTTTGTGCATGGACGTTTTCAGCCACGAGGGGGACCAGAGTCGGTATCTTGAACTGCATAAAAAATACTAATGTATCAAATCAATTTTCTTCTCCAAACTTTGACATATCCAAGACTCTAATCACCGGCAATGTTTCATCAACCAACTATTTTTATATGGAAAATATTTCATATCTTGTGTTTTTTTTGTGATAAATCACTAACACTAATAAAGCTGTCATTCAAAAGGTTAAAATCCTGAAAATGATTGAATGTCTGGTAGTTTTGAGCAGGTTTGAATTTGTTTAAGAGATTAATTTTAAAGAAATCTGAAAAAAAATATTGATATGTGATGATTTTATAGCAGTGCTTTGTGTCTGGACGTTTTCAGCCATGAGGGGTACCAGCGTTAGTGAATGAGGCTTAAGGTGGCCCGTATGATTCATAACGTCAACTCATGTACAAGTAACATGAAAGAAAACACTCCACCTTAAAAATTCTGGGCGCTGTAAAAGGGTTTGTTGACAGACAGGCTGTCACCCTGCTTGCAGTACTACAGTGTGTGTGTGTGTGTGTGTGTGTGTGTGTGTGTGTGTGTGTGTGTGTGTGTGTGTGTGTGTGTGTGTGTGTGTGTGTGTGTGTGTGTGTGTGTGTGTGTGTGTGTGTTGTAAGTAAATGGGAGAGAGATAGAGAGAGGGAGACAGAGAGAGGGAGACAGAGAGAGAGAACATGCAGCAAAGGCCTCCAGGTCAGAATCAAACCCGGCCGCTGCAGCACTCATTTTATCAAGCCTGTGCAAGATCACTTTCTGTGCTGCATTCTACTACCCCACTTCACCCTCTTCAGACTTCAACTATTGAACTGAGTCCTGCCACCTTTAAAAGTTTGCTGATGACTCAGCAATAGTTGGCTGCATTGGAAAGGGGGATGAAAGTGAATACAGGACTGTTGTGGGCAACTTTGTCACTTGGATTGAGCTGAATCACCTGCACCTCAACATGACTAAAACAAAGGAGCTCATAGTGGATCTGAGGAGGGTGAAAACACCTGTGACCCCTGTCTCCATCCAGGGGGTCCATGTGGACACTGTAGAGGAGTATAACCTGGGGGTGAACTTCAATAATAAGTTGAAATGGTCTAGAAACGCTGAGGCTGTCTACAAAAAGGGCCAGAGTCGACTCTTCTTCCTGAGGAGGCTGAGGTCCTTTAACATCTGCCGGACGATGCTGATAATGTTTTATGAGTCTGTTGTGGCCAGTGCAATCTTCTTTGCTGTCACATTCTGGGGCAGTGGGCTAAAGGTCGCAGACACCAACAGACTGAACACACTGATCAGGAGGGCCGGTGATGTCGTGGGGGAGGAGCTGGACACCTTGACGACCATGGCAGAGAGAAGGATGCTGCCCAGGCTCCGGTCTATGCTGGACAATGTCTCCCACCCTCTCTACGACACACTGGCCCAGCAGAGGAGTACCTTCAGCAGAAGACTCCTCGCACCCAGATGCACTACGGAGCACCACAGGAAATCTTTCCTGCCTGTGGTCATTAAACTATACAACGCATCCCTAGGAGAGTCTTTCACCCCTCTGTTACACGGACTCAATCATAAACAATCTGTTCTTTGCACATATATGGTACTTTGCACATTATTACAGTACTTTTGTATATATTACTATTGTAAATTTGATATTTTATATATACAGTATTTATATAGTTATACATATTGTTTTATATTTCTGTTTTTCCAAACATATAGTTTATTGTATGTATATATTGTTGTTGTTAATATGTTGTTTGTATAGCTGGAGTTTGCAAGGAAAATAATTTCCCCCTGGGATTATTAAAGTATTTCTGATTCTGTTTCTGAAAAGTGTCTACTCTACTTCACTGTGTTGTTGTGGCGTCTGTACTACCACAAGTGACATCACTTAGGGTTATATCCAATCAGCAACCAGGTTTCTCGAGCGATTCACATGCAAATTAGGGGCATTTCGGTGAGATAGACTCATTCCGGGTATTCAACCCTAATGGAGACGTACCTTTTGCTTGCCCCTTTTTGGTTGCAGTCACCTTAATTTTCATTATGTTGACAATGTACTTTAATTGTGCCTAGCTGTTATATGATTTTAACATGTTTTTTCCACATAGAAAGCAGCTGGAAGCACATCTTCAATTTCTCCCTCATTGAGAAATTCTGGGTCTGGCCTCACCCCACTCACGTGCTTGTGCTAGATTTAGACTCTTCGTTGAAGATGGCTAAACACTGGAAAGGATCCACCCTGCATGTTTGAGCCTGTTACGGGAGATGACTGTCTCACTGAGACTTGCAGGTGGATGGCTGACTCACAGAGCTCGTCCTGAACCCGGCGTCAGTCAGACCCAGACTCATATGAGGATTATGTTGTGCACTAAAAAGGTGGACTAGGAGACGTATCAGAATGGTAAGTGTAGTCAGCGTCTTTTATTAGTGTCTGTTGTCTGTTAGCTTGTAACTGTCAGTGGCTTACAGCTATGATGGCGTTGTGTTTTCGCTCTGTACTGACAGTCCACTCTGAGCTGGAAGTTTCAGGTTTCTTTGCCGGCGTTGTGTTGAAGCTGTTCTGCTGTGGAATAGTGTTTCACATTTTAGACAGTGATCGGTATATGGATTAGTGACAAACCAACTAAAGCTGCCCAGGATATGTTTGAATGTCAGATTTCTCCTCCTTCAGTAGAGGAATATGTGAAAACACCTCTCTAGTGAAAAATTTTGATAGATACAAGTCACTATAGTCAGTGTCATTTTAGACATTCTAGAGGACAGAAACAGAAGGAAAACACTTTTTGAGTGGAGAGGGACTTTAAGTACAGGCATTCATGAAGTGTGATGTAAATCATAGAAGCTAACTCCACGGTTTCTCTTATCTTAATATGATCACAGTTCCTTAATTAATTAACGTTGCTCTCAAAAGTCTCAAATAATTTGATTTAAGTAGTAGTATTTAGTACAAGGAGTGTTATCACTCACTCAAGATAAAATGCTTTGTGAATGTGGATCTGGCACTCTGAGGGAGGTCAGACCATTGCAGCCATCCAGCTGGAGTGGTAAAAACTAAGGGCGCACTTACACTGTCCATCCGTACCGTGCCCAAGCACGTTTTAAGGCTCAAGTCTAGTTCGTTTGACCAGTGTGAGTGCAACTTTACCGCGCCCAGGCACGACACGCCTGCCAGCCGCCTGTTTGGGAGACGTGGGCTTTTGTACGAGCACGAGCATGTGCACGTGAACGAGCAAGAGGCCGACGTCGGTCCTGATGTCTATTTATATGCGTATGCCGCCGACTGATTTGCGGTGTTCTGATGTGGTGGCCTGATGTTTCCAGCAGATTTGGTCAAATAAAATGTTAAAATACAGTCAGAAAAAAATAATCTCTGAGGGGTGATGACGTAAAAGCAAGATGCATTCACGCCGTGGCCCAGATTACTTCAAGTAATGTGAGTACAAGTGGGCCTGGGGGGAGAGGGAGGGAGGGACACACCCTAAAGCACAAGGCCCGGTACAAACGGACAGTGTGAGTGCGCCGTAAGAGTAAAAGACAGGGGCCGGCTGACTTTAAAGTCAAGGACTTCAAGAACAAGGAGTTCAAGTAAGCAAATCCCTGAGTAAATATGATGGGAGAGGATACATGTTTTACTGCAAATCACAAGAAAGAACAAACCAGATATGGATCACAATTAAGACATCTGACCTGTCTGGCCTGGAGTCAGTCCAGACTTACTGTCTGCTGACTCTAGACTAACTGTCTACTTCAACACAAGGCAACAGGGCTTTGCAAGGAAGATGACTGATAGGACTATGGTATGTCAATTGAATTACAAAACCACCCCAAAAACAGTAAGAATCATGTGAGGACATGAAATTAATCCGATAAGCAAAGCTGCCTCATGTGCTGCATTTTTGAGACAAACTGCAAAAAGTAGGTAGATTGTTCAAACGTCCATGTCTATCATGTAAAGTCTGCTATCGCTGGGCCAACGCGGTTAAACACAGGGGACGAAGAGGGAACATTTTCAAACTGAATAAACTGGACAGGGATATTAAATTAGGGGTGAGTGAAGGATTGGAGTGTGTTGACGATCTGCCAAAGCAGAGAGATTGTAGTATCGTGTCTATCTATTACTGTTCTATTCTCTGCACAGACGCATCAGTTTCTTTTTCTCCCTCAGCCAAATCACACTGTTGGCTAGTCCGCCTCATGCACCGCCATAAACACACACGGATTAACCAATCATTGCGAACTACAGGCAGTGACGAGGATGTCTCGTCAGAACATGAAAACAAAACTACCGTGTTTAACAGCACGCTAGAATGTGTGGAACAAGCTGTAAAATACGCGTTTAAAACAGATAAATGTCCCGTGCACCAGCGGACTCCTAATGTGTTTAATAAGGAGGCACCTTATTCACACCTTCACAGATGCCGCTTTCTTTCCAAACATGCAACACACACACACACAGTCACACAAGGTGCACACATCAGATGGTAACACAACAAACCTTTTCAACCACCTAAAGAGACAGCATCCTACACAGTCTGCTGAGAGTGAAACAGTGAGAAGTCCAGCCTCACCACAGCAGAGCAGCAGCTTTGTTAAAATGTCCACTGTATTTGGAACAAGTTGGCAAAATTAGACAAACTGATTCAAATCTGTTCAGAAAGCTTCTTTGGCCTAAATTATCTGTTCTATTTTTTCTCTTTTAGGGTTATAGCCTATTTTTACATAGGGAACACTTTGATTGCACTGTTCAGTAACTTGCAAAATAATAAAAATCAATGTCAAAACCTGTGGTAAAATCGTAAATCGTTATTTTTAGGGATGTCCGATAATATCGGCCCACCGATATTATCGGCCGATATTGAGTTAAAAATGTAATATCGGGAATTATCGGTATCGGGTTTTTACAACCGATGTTAGTTCTGTAGGCTTCAGCATTTCCGAGTGTACCTGAATGCAACACGGGCCGTAGGCTTCAGCATTTCCGAGTGTACCTGAATGCAACACGGGCCGTTTACAGGCGCGTGCTTGATGACGTATAACAACAACAACACGCTCACTCGTAGGTTGCTAACCGTGGCTAACAAGCTTCAGCTCTCCCGGTGCATGAGATGTCCGTGGTTTGGAAGTTTTTCCAAGTGTCACCTCCTAACAGTGAATGTGCGCTTTGCAATGACTGCAAGGCGTTAGTTATGAGAGGAGGAAACAAGGCGTCTCCCTTTAATACATCACATTTAAACCCACCGCAAGAAGAACCATGCGGAGTTAAACGCTACATTTGTGCAGCACAGTGATGAAAAGAAGCAACAGCCGACACCGAGAAACAAACTTTTTCTATTGTTCAGGATGCCGGATTCACCAAACGTGTGGAGTTCCTCGAGCCACGTTATGTCTGTATAACGCCCAGTCGCAAGTATTTCTCAGACCGGTGCTGACCCGAACTGTACAGCGTTGTTTACAGTCACGTCGAGAAGGTAATTTCTGGTGCTGTATCCATTAGATCCAATACAGGTTAGCATGTTGAGCTTGACTGCTGATTTATTGATTGTATTATTTGTCAAGTTCCGGCTCAGTCGTTACTCAGTCTGGGAAAAGAAAACTAAGTTTGTTTACTACTGTGGACTGAAGCTATGCATCTTCCTTGTTGTGATTTTGTCTGTAGTGTGTTTGAGGCTAAATATTCTCTCTAAAAACACAAACAATTAAATGAATGGCACTTTTTTCAATAACTTATTTTGTACAGACTGTGTTTACATTTGAAAAGCCGTGTTGCATTTATGTATGCATCCAGTGGGGCATCACAATAAAATTAGGCATAATGTGTTAATTCCATAATAGGTGATATGTGATGAATTTTGGTGTAAAAAGGCTGCATATATCGGTATCAGGTGATATCGGTATCGGGTGATATCGGTATCGGAAATTAAGGGTTGGACAATATCGGAATATCGGACATCGGCAGAAAAGCCAATATCGAGCATCCCTAGTTATTTTGCTTTTAAAAAAATTGTGATATGATATTTTTGCCATATCGACCACCCCTATATTAAATGTTTGATAAAATAACAGCACATATGACTCATCATTCAAGGAAACTAAATTTAGAGAACCTCCCAAGTACTCATTACCGTGCAAAATATCCCTTATAGAAACTGCACTGAATGATCAGTGAACGTACTCGATTCACTGAACTCTAAAAAGAAGTCACATTCATTCCCAATATTGATAGATAGGAACAATGTGACATCCATCTCCCGTCACATGACCCCTACGGTCCGAGGGAGGCTTACTTACTAAGTGAATTGCTTCATTTGCAGAAGAACGTAATACTGTGGTGGTACAGATATGTGAACTCGAGCTTACCTCAGCGGGATGTGACTGTACAAACACGCCCTCTGCATCCTTGAAGCGTCTTTCCAACTCTGTGGTGTACGGGCGTGAAGGATGTCTCTCTGGCATAACCCGGATGATCTGAAATTTCAATTTGTCTTTAGTTTAAGACAACAAGATTCTCTCAAACTAAAAGACAACACTCTCAACTATCTTCTCCGTTCAGCTCTTTGACCTCTTGAACAGAGATAAAGAAAGATCAGGGAAAAGTTTGAAATTCACAATTCATATGCACTATACGGAATATATTAGGGGTGGAACGGTTCACAAAATCCACTGGTTCATATCACGGTTTTGGGGTAACGTTTTTTGCTTCGGTTCAGCTGTTTTTTTCTATTTCTTTTAGATTCTAAAAATACCATGTATCAGATCTAAAGCCTAATAATTGGATTATTTTTGAATCAGATATTTTTAAGGTCATGCAATCATGAGGCAGCTTGCTTAGGGATTACTGTAACAATCCTAAATTAAAGTGAAGTGAGATTTGGAAACAGTAGGAGAGACATTGCTGCATTTACGCATTTATATATTTATTTGGCAAAAAGGTAAACACTTAGTTTGCCACTAAAATACGCACAAACAGCAATCACTGAACTGACTGAAATAGGCGACATCAGGGCTGTTCAAGTAATTTGGAATTGAGACCGGTTGACGAAAGTGATCCAAAATGAGGGGCCGTAAAAATATGAGCATCCCATTAATGGATATTGTAAAACACTACAGGGACATAGGAGTGCATACAGTATATTGTCTTTATTTTATCAATGTAAATATTAGTCATGACCTCAAAGTGCAACAAGCTTGTCAAAAACAATCCTTGTTGAATGAAGAATCCTGTTAACCAGTTTCTGAAAATGCCCCATCAACTTCTCCTCTTTACACACTGATATGGCTGCAGAGTAAACACAGGCTTCACAGTGACAGAAACTAAAACTTCTCTGTCCATTCTATGGTGAACTGAAGGTTTTCTGTGACAACCTTTCTTTTTTTCACAGTAGAAAGAGACACTGATGTGTTGATTTAACCACGGATTTAACCAGACAGAAATGATTGAGAACAACAACAGAGCAAAGCTTAGCGAGCTGTTGCCAAGAGGATTCAGAAACCCACGAAGAAGAGCGTAGCGCGGGAGCGTGCATAGCGCGGGAGCATGCAGAGCATTGTGGCCGCGTGCCTACAGGGAGCGCGTGGAGCAAGTCTCCCAGCCGGTATTTGACACGCTGAGGCGTAGTGCTGAGACGTAGCGCTGAGACACAAGAGAGGACAGCGGTCATGAAGCCTTACGCTACGTTGCACCTCATAAACCGAACATTACACATGTGTACCGAACCGTGACAAGCGTACCGAACGGGACAGATCTTTTTAATAAACCGCTCCACCCCTAGAATATATCTAATAAAAAACAGTAAACATATGTCCAGCCTGCAAACCCTCCAAAATAATACCAAAAAGTGAAAAAAAATGTAATTACTGCCTTGTGCTTGTATTCCACAGTCAACAGTCAAGTTACAGTTTACATCCAAACAGTCCACACTTAAATAAAATATGTAATAAAGACTGAAGGAATTTAATAAATGTGTGGTTTTCAGTGAAACGTTGATGCTTCTCATCTTCAGATCTCTACAATCAGCACAGTTTCAACATTAGTGTCTCCAGCTCAGTATATGACCAAATGTCTCCTCTTCTGTTCTGAGTGATGAAACATTCTGATGTCACAGTGAAGTTGACCTTTGACCTTTTAGATGGAAAATATCATCGCTTCATCATTTTATCCTGTCAGACATCTGTGTGAAATGTGACAGAATTAGAATTAGTGAAGGAAGGACAAAAACACGTTTTGTGAGGTCACAGTGACCTTGACCTTTGACCTCCAAAATCAGGTCATTTTTGAGTCCAGGTGGACATTTGTGCCAAATTTGAATACATTTTCTTCAGTTCCTGAGCTATTGGGTTCACAAGGATGGGATGACAAGCTGTTGCCAGCTTGGAGGCATAGAAAGGTAGAGTTCTGACCTCTCAATAACTACTGATGTGACTCAACTGAGAGGGGGTGCTTTAGATTGGTTGCTTTGGACTGTGTAACAAGTGGGAGCATTGCAGGACAAAGGGAAAGAACTGCAGGCAGGACCTCACTTTTCCACACATTCAAAAAAAAGTATTTTTTTCTCCATCGTTCTTAAAAAGTTTTACGTCCACGCGGTCTCGGCTCATAAATATCTGTGTCCAAGCGAAACCAGTGAAACCGACTAGTACACATGCCAGGCCTGGATGTGGCACTGTAACTGCCACAGAAATACACCAACAACAGAGAAGAAGAGACGGGACGCTATAGAGAATACAAACACCGGAGAGATTCTCTCCAAATTTGGAGACTTCCCAAATCCTCCTCCATCCTAGAGACAAATGTGTCCCTGTTTCTGGTGTGAGTGGAGACTTTTGTGCTGTTTGGACTCTGATGCACCAATCACTCAGCAGTTAGTGTCCTCAACGAGCAGAGGGTGCTGCTGGGAACCCCTTCCCCGTCCCAAAGCACTCACAGGCGCCACTTTCTCACCACATTTAGAGACTTTTCACACCTTCTTATCAACTTTATTTATAAAAAGCTACCAGTGACCAATTTAGCAACTTATTAAGAGCATCAGGGAAAGGGAGAAATCTGTGGTCGGCCTAATTCATTCCCATGCATGTGGCTCAGAGTCCAGTTTAGTAAACAGTCTATGGGTCTGTCTCTCTCCTCTTACGCAGCAGCACTGTTGTTGTTATGTGACGCCACAAGGTTAGAGGTCGGAGGTGGGGCGATGATGCCATAGTTTAACAAAGTGTGTGGTTTCACTCTGGGACCTGGTTACAATTACAGTTGTGCGGTTACAGGAAAACGAGTCTTTGTATGGACGGGCCTTTAGGTACATACATGTAAGCATTGTTTTCAAATCCCCTTTCTTACTGTTGTAATTAGCTGAGGTCTTGTCGCTCATGCAAATATGTCTCCTCACTCATTTTCTTTTCAAAGTTTTCAAATACAGAACAAATAAGCGAGAACAATAATTTAACTAAAATCAGAATCATTGTACTTTCTCGAAATCAAGCTTAATACAATATGGGATGAATCTAATGGAATCAACTTTTTGTTGATTACTTGTAGTCGGCAAACCAGCCTCAGTTACTCCTTCCTAGCTAGTACACTGTGATGGATTGAGTGACTCATTAGAAGTGATGCACTAATTCTCGGGCGATACCCATTGTTTAAAAGAACTATTTGGCCCATATGTGTTTTTGCTGTTTATTTTGTTTTTGTTTTTATTTATTCCCATTATCGAGCACAAATTCCATCACACAAACAAACTTAAATAAACCTTCTTTCACATTAAAAAGATTATAAAAAACAAACAACTTCAAAAGCCTTTTTTATCTTTTAACACAACATTTACTCAGAGAAAATCCAGTGTGTGAGGGAAACCCTGGATTTTCAGTTCAAGAAAGAGATTAACTTAAATTCACAGAGTGACTCTGTGAACCAAACCTGCTCGCTGGCAGGTGGCACAAACCCTGAGTTTCTCTGAGTCTCCTCCCTCTTAGGGCGCACTCACACTGTCCATCCGTACCGCACCAAAGCACGCTTCACAGCTTAAGGGTCTGCTCACACAGTCCTCCCGGACCACGACCCGGACTTTAGGGTACTTAAACGTATAAATAAGCGGACTAATTGTAGTGAAAATGTAATCATATAATAATCTAAGGTGCAGTTTATGAGAAAAACGTGTATGCACAGAATGTGATCAATTTGACAAAACGAACGAAAAGACTGAAACAACAAATAACAAAGTATTAAAAAACATGACAGGAGCTGCTGCTAAAAGCTGCCGCCTGAGGCAGCGCCAGGCCAAAGCGTATGTAAAGTAAAATAATAATAAGTTAAATAACCATCAAAAGAAGCGTAAACTGTGATAAAGTGAATTTTTATTAATCTCTAAAGAAAAATGTGTTGTTTGAAATGACTTTTTCTACATCGTATATTGCCAAAGTTACAGAAATGTTGTGATACCTAAATGATACTGTACTGTTCTGTACTGTATTAGGAAATCAAAAAAACAAACAAATATATTTTTGTTTGTCCCATTCTGTATGCATGTGCCATGTGATCATACTGTACATTATCATATAAGATGTTATTTGAACACATTATCAAAATATATTTAGAAAAAAGAAAGTGGTCGGATGAATATGTACAACATGGATTTACATGTATAACGGAACGTGATGGGACCCAGCGTCCTATCTGCATGATTTGCAATGCCAAGTTGAGCAACTCTAGTCTCGCACTGGCAAAACTAAAGGAACACTTCTTGAAGCTGCATGGAGATGGGGAATACAAGAATACAACGCTGCAAGGTGAAGAGAGCCAGATTCGATGAAAAGGCCACTCTGCCTGCTTTTGGATTTGTACCCATTAACAAACCGTTCCTCACAGCATCGTACGAAGTTGCTTACCTGATCGCAAAGCAGGGCAAGCCACACACCATTGGTGAAACATTCATAAAACCAGCTGCGTTAAAGATGGCGAATCTGATACTCGGAACAGCGGCCGAAGGTAAATTAACCCAAATTCCTCTTTCAAATGACACCATCAGCGACAGAATAGAGTATATGAGGAAAGACATCTTGGCTCAAGTAGTCGCAGATCTGATTTCAAGCCCGGCAAAATTCAGCCTTCAACTCGATGAGTCCACAGACGTTTCTAATCTAAGCCAGCTTGCTGTTTTTGTACGCTATGTGAAAGACGACATGATAAAAGAAGAATTTTTATTTTGTAAGCCTCTTACAACAACAACAACTAAGGCAGCCGATGTGAAGAAGCTTGTGGATGACTTCTTCAGAGACAACAATCTTTCCTGGGATATGGTTTCTGCAGTTTGTGTGGACTGAGCTCCAGTGATGCTGGGAAGAAAGTCTGGTTTTGGCGCGCTAGTAAAAGCCGATGCACAACACACCATTGTTACGCATTGTATTCTGCACAGGCATGCGTTGGCAACAAAAACCTTGCCTCTAAAAATGGCAGAAGTATTAAAAACTGTAGTGGAATGTGTGAACTATGTGTGAAATAGTGCTCTGAGGCACCGCATCTTCAGTGAGCTGTATAAAGAAATGGGCTCTGAATTCGAGGTACTTCTGTACCATTCTAATGTTCGGTGGTTATCCCGGTGACAGGTGCTGAGTTGTGTTTTTGCCATGCGTGTGGAATTAGCCCTTTTTTTGCAAGAGCGCCAACATTGTCAAGCAGATTGCTTAAAAAATTCTGAGTTCATTCTCATTTTAGTATACATGGCTGATATATTCGCAGCTCTCAATCATCTCAATCAGCAGATGCAGGGTGGTGGAGTCAACATCATGGAAGCGGAAGAAAACCTGAAGGTTTTTCAAAAAAAGCTACCGTTATGGAAACGATGAACAGAGAACAATAACTTCGCAAACTTTCCCCTTCTGGACGACTGTGTAAGTAAGATCGAAGATGTGTCTGGAATCGGAGACATTTCTGTACCCATGGAACTGAAGCAAACATTTGCTACGCACTTAGGTGAGCTTGCAAAGTCTCTCAACAGATACTTCCCTACAAGAGAGTCATATCCAGCATGGGTGAGACAGCCGTTCACGTTTGCTGTTGAGACAGCAGATGTCAATGATGAACACCTCGACAAAATCATTGAAATTCAGCAGAGCCAGGTTCAACAGCAACTCTTCAGAACAACAACACTCTCAACTTTTTGGTGTCAACAAATGGAAAAGTATCCAGTTATTGCTAAGAAAGCCCTGGAATTTTTCATACCATTTGTTACAACATATCTTTGCGAGCAATCCTTTTCGAGGATGCTGGACATAAAAGCGAAGAAAAGGAACAGACTTTGCTGTGAGAATGACATGAGAGTGGCACTTGCCAAGGTGAAGCCACGCATATCTGAACTGGTCTCTCAAAGGCAACAGCAGAAGTCACACTGATTTGCAGGTATGTAATTTGTTGTGAGTTCATGCACTGTGTTGGTTTTGTTCTTTGAACAAGGTGATATTCATGCACGATTCATTTTGTGCACCAGTAAAAAAACATATACCTATGTCTTGAATTTGAAAAAAATCATATTTTATTTTTCACTAAAGAAGGGTTCGGTGAATGCGCATATGAAACTGGTGGGGTTCGGTACCTCCAACAAGGTTAAGAACCACTGATTTAGACTATCAGACTATTTAACATATCAGTTTTCTTGGCTTGGCTACGACGGCTAGGTGTGCTGACGTGTTACGGTGAGCGTATTGCGTAACTTCCGGTGCTTCTGTGTATGTTGGTCACTCGTAGTTTCACTGTTTGCTGCTCTCACTAAATTCAGCTGTTTTTGCTGTAATATCCACCACAGAGGCTAACTACCGCTTAACATTTAAACATCCACTAGTTCTACTCAAGCCCTCACAGCTCTCCTTCTTTCAGCAACTTTCTTGCTAATTCCATAGTGTCACACGCTATCTGTTAGCCACTTTAGCTTAGCAGTTGGAAGCTCAGTCTTATGCTACAGTAGCTAGCCGGCCACCTATAATTATAGCCGGTGCGGAGCCGCACAGTATAGCATTAGCTTCTGCTAGCCCTCCGATCCCTGAACAGCCAGGGTGCTCCTGGGTGCCCATGGTAAACCATCCACCCGTTCACGTTTCAAACAAGTTTTCTCCACTCAGTGACACACCTGCTGAGGGAACAACACTGGTTATTGGCAGCTCCAATCTGAGAAACGGGACCATAGTAAAATGCCTCCCAGGGGCCAGAGCGCCATAAACTATGTCAGACTCCGTAATTTTATCTGGTCCCCTGCCCAACTTGACTAGCGATGACATGTATAGCCGCATGTCATCATTCCACCTCTGGCTTTCTGGATGGTGCCCAGTAAATAATGGGCACAATTGGCAGTCTTTCTGGGGAAAACCTGGTCTTATTAGGAGAGATACAATTTTGGAGGGTGCCGCTCTCATATCTAAGAATCTGGGCAATGTTGTTAGCGGTCTAAAACCATGACAACAACCCAGTGCATGTGGATCACTTTCCAGCTCAGTATCCTATAC
The DNA here is from genome assembly GCF_963691815.1 of Echiichthys vipera. Taxonomy (NCBI): domain Eukaryota; kingdom Metazoa; phylum Chordata; class Actinopteri; order Perciformes; family Trachinidae; genus Echiichthys; species Echiichthys vipera. The sequence continues at coordinate 30,874,615 of NC_139832.1, read as the reverse complement.
AAACGCTGTCTGCCCCGCAATCATCTAAATTTATTAAATCAAAAATGAAAAGAAGAGGAGCAACACCAAATCTGCGATAATGCAACAAAATTGTAAAATAAAATGTGGACATTTAAACATCAGATCTAAAGCTGTATTATTAAATGTTTTGATATTAGATAACCATATTGATTTACTCTGTCTGACTGAAACCTGGCTGTGTCATGAAGAATATGTTAGCCTAAATGAATCCACTCCTCCCAGTCATATTAATACTCATATTCCTCGAGGCAGTGGTCGAGGAGGAGGCGTTGCAGCTATTTATGACTCAGACCTATTAATAAACCCTAAACCTAAACTAAATTATAATTAATTTGAAAGTCCTGTTCTTAGTCTTTCACATTCAACCTGGAAAACTGTGCAGCCAATCATACTTGTTAAAGTGTACCGTGCTCCTGGTCCGTACTCTGAATTTCTGTCTGAATTCTCAGCGTTTCGGTCAAATTTATTCCTTAAATCTGATAAAGTAATCATTGTAGGAGATTTTAATATTCATGTGGATGTTGTTAATAATAGCCTTAGTATTGCGTTTATCTCTCTATTAGATTCGATTGGTTTTAGTCAGAGTGTACATAAACCTACTCACTGTTTTAATCACACCCTCGACCTTGTTTTGGCTTATGGTGTGGAAATCAATGACTTAATAGTCTTTCCACAGAATACTATTTTATCAGACCATTATTTAATAACTTTTGAATTCATATTACAGGACTACTCACCTCTGGGCAAACGTTTCTACACTCGATGTTTATCTGATAGTGCTGTAACTAAATTTAAGGAAGCGATTCCATCTGCATTTAATTTAATGCCAGATCCTAATATTCAAGATTCTTATACTAACGTTAGTTTCTCTGAAATTGATCACCTTGTTGACAGTGTTGCAGGCTCACTACAAACAACACTCGACTCTGTTGCTCGTTAAAAAAGAAGATAATGAAACAGAGGAAGTTAGCTCCATGGTATAACTCACAAACCCGTGAACTAAAACAAGTGTTGCGAAAATTAGCAAGTAAATGGCGCTCTACTAAATTGGAGGAATCTCGCTTAGTTTGGCATGAAAGTCTAAAAACATATAGGAAGGCCCTTTCTAATGCCAGAGCAGCGTATTACTCATCTTTAATAGAGGAGAATAAGAACAATCCTAGATTTCTTTTCAGCACTGTAGCCAGGCTGACAGAGAGCCACAGCTCTATTGAGCCATGTATTCCTATAACCCTCAGTAGTAACGACTTCATGACCTTCTTTAATGACAAAAGTATAAATATTAGAGACAAAATCAACTCGCTTGGCACCAATTTGTCTTTAAACCAAGGATCCTTAGAACCAACTGTACGACCTGATATATTCTTGGACTGCTTTTCTACAGTTGACCTTAACAAATGAACCTCTACTATTTCAGCATCAAAGCCCTCTACTTGTCTCCTAGACTCTATTCCAACTAGGTTACTTAAAGAAGTGTTACCTTTAGTTAGCCCTCCTGTATTAGATATGATTAACATGTCTTTATCAGCAGGTTATGTACCACAGTCCTTTCAAAGTAGCTGTAATAAAACCTCTTCTTAAAAAGCCCAGTCTTGATCCTGAGGTCCTAGCCAACTATAGACCTTTATCTAACCTTCCTTTTCTCTCTAAGATCCTCAAGAAATTAGTCGCCAATCAGCTGTGTGACTTTTTACATAATAATGAGTTATTTGAGGACTTCCAGTCAGGATTTAGAGCGAATCATAGCACTGAGGCAGCACTGGTAAAAATTACTAACGACCTTCTAATAGCTTCAGACAAAGCACGTATTAGCTTCTTTGCACTGGCTACCTGTAAAATCTAGAATAGAATTTAAAACCGTTCTCCTTACCTACAAAGCTCTTATTGGTCAGGCTTCGTTGTATCTTGAGCATGAAATAGAATAAACCAGGAAGCAACAGCGGCGAAAACAACATGAAAAAAACAACAATAATAGTTACCTTTAAACCGAGGGAAGACTTTGCAATGGTAACTAACATCACTACCAAGTAGACCCGTTTCTGTCATAATTCCGTCCAAAAGTCGGCCATTTGTGGTTTTGTCAAAGGGGGAATGGAAAATAAAGCTGTATTCAGTCCAGCTGTATGTTAACGGGGCGCCATCTACTGTACCGGAGGAAGAGTTACTCCGTCATTCTCCCATTCAACCCCCTGCTCTTGTATGCGAGGTGAACTTCAATAACCTGATTATTCCCTTAACTGGGGTAAGGCCATTTTCAGGTTACTGATGTGCATGCAAATCTGCATGTCCTTTTTTTATTAACACTGTGACTGTGCAGACAGCGGTCAGTTTGTAAGAGCAATTCCACTAAAATGTTTATGGCACATTATGTGTATTACAGTTTTTCTCAATTGGTAAAACACTAAACCCTGTTGTCTGAACCAATTTCTCTGTTGCCTGAACCCACTGATTGAATCAATCACACTTTTGGCAAAACCATGAGCACTTTTCACCTGTTTAGACACAACTTCCCAACACATTTTCATTGTGATGCACCTGTGCTGCATAATGGTAAGCACAGGTGGCAAAAGTCAAACACAATTAAAGCACAGTTGTCACTACTTGAACACAACAACTCAAAATTGATCACACTTGTGGCTAATGATGAGAGGGGATATCTAAAGCCAGTTCAGAGAGCACTGATTTGTGAGGCACTACAATGGATAGAAATCTGAGACGAAGAGTTTGTGTGAGAGGAGGTTGAGGAGGTCGAGGTTGTCGAGGTGGTCAAGGTGGTCAGCAAAGACAAAGAACAGTAATATCTGATGAAATCAGAGCTACTGTGATTGACCATGTTCTTGTCCATGGTATGAGCATGAGGGAGGCCGGACAAAGTGTACAACCAAACATCGGTAGATTCACCGTGTCCACCATAATCCGCAGATTTAGAGAAGAGAACAGGTAATTATCTTTTTTGACATTATAGTACAGTATGTGAATGTTAAGAGCAAATTACTGTATGACATATTACAGTATATACTGTCCCACAGTATACTGTAAGTAAATATATGTTTCAGTACATCACTGTGCCAATGTACTGTAGTATTGTAATGGAGGGTTAGTCTAACTGTCTGTAGGCCTAGTATTCCATGTATATGTTTTGTAACTGCATGTTCTCTTTTTGTAGAATTGAAAGACTGCCACATGGGGGTGGGAGGACAGGTGGCACATGTACACAAGTGGCAAATGCATACAATTTCTGTTTGTTTTGTACAAGTGCTGCATGTAAATGCACAAGATTTCTGTTTTTTGTCTTTGTGTACAAGTGCTAAATGCACAGGTTTTTTGTTTTGCAACATGCATTCAGCTTCATGTACTGAGCATTGTGTTTTCTATTTTTCTATGTAGTCTTTAGTGACTGCTCAGTAGTGTTTTTAATTTTGATTGACTTGGGGCACGATTTGACAACAAAGTTCAGTTTTGGGCACAGATTGAACTGTTTTGAGGTGAAAGTTTGGTTTTGCAAGAAGAGTCTGAGGTTTTGTGAATGTAGCTTGAAAATTGGGGTTTGTGTTCACAGTTTAGAGAACAGGAGAGAAGCTTTCAAGAAATGTGTCTTAGCAATCGAGAAAAACTGTAATCTCAGTTTAAATAGTGAAAATCAGTATGAAGCTTTAGACAGTAGATCAATGAATAATTGTCTCTATCACTTGTGATGTGATCGGCCTCCACAATGAAACTTAATTTCTTTATTATTAGAGAGCAGCTACATGTCAATATAGTGAACAGGTTCGTGGTGGAGCTGCAGAATGAAGTTTGAAAGTGAGTTTTTTAAATAGTCTGATACAGTCTGAACTGTTTTAACAGCATCTCACCTTACTGTGTTTAAATCGAGTACATACTAAATGCGGTTGAGGCAAGATTCAAATAAATTCAGTCGCATGTAGACGGGGTGAAAAACATGTGCTAAAGTGCCTCGTAGGAGCCAAAACGTTTGCTAAAGTGCCCTCTAGGAGCCAAGACGTGTGCTAATGTGCCTTCTAGGAGCAAAAACGTGTGCTAAAGTGCCTTCTAGGAGCCAAGGCGTGTGCTAAAGTGCCTTCTAGGAGCAAAAACGTGTGCTAAAGTGCTCTCTAGAAGCCAAAACGCATGTTAAAGTGCTCTCTTCAGTGGCGAGGAAGCGCTATATCTGCCCTCTTTTTCCTTTTCACCCCGGCCCTTCAAAAAGTCTGTGCACACCACTGTTCAAATTAATTTAAATCTACTGTATTTTAACCTGCAAATCCCAAACACTTTACTATTACTGGATCAGTGATCACACAATCATGTCTATGTCTTTGATCTAGGTTAAATATGTTTTTAATTTTCAACTATATTTTCAAATGATGAATTAATAGAGAACACAGAATTAAACTTTATTGTTTTAACATATTGACACTTTCCCTGCTCTACCATGCACAGTCTGCATATAAGGGCGCACTCACACTGTCCTTCCGCACCGCGCCCCGGGCTTTAGGGTACTTGTCCCCCCCCCCCCTCTCCCCCGGCTGGCCAGCCCGTTTGTACTCACACTGCCTGGGCCTCGCGCAAATGCTTCTTGCCTGTCCATCACGTCACACTGTCCAACACGTTACACGCATTGATTGACATAATTGCGATGCGTCGCTTTGTTTACAAATCTTTCCATAGACTTCAGAGTTTTTGTGCGTCTTGTCCGACTGTTTTTGAATATTTTCATCGACCAAATCTGCAGTAAACACTCTGCCTCCCCATCGCACCAACGTGAACCTTTCGCCGCCATTGTTGTTGTTGTTAAATGTCCGCACATGGTCCGTCTTTTTTTTCTTTTTTCTATGTCCGAACAGGCGCAAATAAAATGACGTGAGAGCCGCCGTAGGCGTCCTGCTCGTGCTCGTACACGTACACGTGCGCACGCTCGTGCTCGTACATGTGCAAACACGCTTTACAAAAGCCCACCTCTCTCAAACGGGCTGTGGATGGCCAGCTGGCCGCAGCTAGGCGCGGAGAGGTTGCACTCACACTGGTCAAACGAGCTAGGCTGTATCCGTAAAACCTGTTTGGGCACCGTGCGGAAGGACAGTGTGAGTGCGCCCTAAATGCATTAATATCTCTGCATCCACTGGATTCAAAAGGAGGATCTGCCTTTTATTCGCCTGTTGCCATGGTGAATCGTTGTATCAGAGCTCCATTGATGATAGCTTTATATGTTCAGGTTCAACCTACTCAGAGTTGATTTAAGTAACTCTGATCAGCTGTTCTGGAACCGAAAACTCAGAGTTTCCCATCTCAGGATAGATCAACACAGAGTTCAGGAGTAGGCTCTGCTTTCTGAAACAGGCTCACATGTCAGACCCCTTCAGGCCGCTTAGCTCCACCCTCTAGCCAGACCATACTCAAGCGCTGTCATAGCACTGTGGCAGTCTGGCAATGTGAGACAAGGAGTAAATAGAATATTAAAGAAAATTACGTTTGGTGATGTAATTGTTGTGTTAAAAGTTAGAACTCTTAATAGGGGTCATCTCTCAACCAAGCCCCCACCACAGCCACTTCCTGGATGATCCAATCAGGAAGTGCCAAAAACTGCAGGTTTCATAATAGAGCAGTTTCTCATTGACCTCCATGTTAAACAGGCCATTTTCACATCATCATTAAACCTGTTTAAGGCCTGGTACAAAAAAACATTCTAGTCTGTATGTTTAGGTCATAGCTCCATGGCAACACTGAGGAGGGGGGAGGGGGGCGTGTACCAGGCTAGTTTTTATTTTGTTGGAAGTTAAAATCTATGAATAATTAGGGGCATGGCCTCTTGAGTGACAGCTAGCCTCTGGCACTCACTTCTCCTCGGAGGCTAGTTGTCAGGATTAGCATCATTAGCATGCTAACTCCGTCATCTCGACCTGGACTGCGGTCATTCCTGTGATGGTGTTTCCATAAGTGACAAGATGGTTTTCTCTTCGATCAACTGTACAAACAGGTGGTTTAGGAACACAACATGTTAGCGTTAGCTCTGTTATGTTTATTAAGTAGCCGCACTTGCACAATGACTTGCAATACAGCCTGCTTACATACACTAGAGGCTAATCTGGAGCAGCGGGAGGATTCTGGCCATGAGGGTCGGTGTTCTACAGTCTATGAGCATGGGACTGTGTTGAATATCAGTTTAAATCATAGATCATAAATGCTGCCTGCACTTTACTCCTAAAACTGGTGTAATCTCCACTAATCTCCTCTCTCCGATTTTAGAGGGGCAAAAAATCACAGATTACCAACATGGCAGTTGATATAGTAAATTTGAGAAAATAAACCTTTTCTGTGTGGATTGTACATCAATTTTGCACCGATATGACTCTAAAAAGGTACTTAGAAGGCTGCTTTCCTAGACAAATAACGTAGCAATGTATTATATTGTCAACAAATTCTAGAAATGGACACAGAAAATAAAGAATAGATAAAAAGAAACCAAATAGCTTAATAAATAGTTAGTATCAATTAATTTCTCACAATTGAAACAAAAAATAAATAAAACAAATTAAATTGCAAAACATTAATTTATGTTCAGTATCATTCATTTGTTAGACTCAGTCAAAGGCTTAATGTTTAGATAAAAAATAGCTATATGACATAGTTAGTAAAAAAAATAGTAAATCACCCAAAGAATGATTTCCTGCATTATGTGATCTGTGCCACGCATATCCATATGTCTGTGATAGGCCAATATCAGCTGGCTGCTATCGATCTGACTCTACTAATCTCACACACTTCTGATCTAATAAAAGGCATCCAAGATATTGTGCACGATGGATTAAGAGAAAAAACGGATCCATTTTCTGCTTCAGTTTTATTGTACAGGACAATTATCAACTTAGAAAGACAATTTAAAAGGCCACCCCATCAATTTTATACAACAAGATTACAACTAATGTAATGCTGCTCAGGTGGAGCTTTGTCAAGTCTGTGATGTGTCATTAGGGTCATCTTAGGGCGCACTCACACTGTCCGTCCGTACCGTGCCCCGTGCTTTACGGTACTTGTCCCCCCCCCCCCCCCCCCCCACTAGAGACACAGGAAATTAAAAAAAAATGACTCCTGTTCCCTTCCGGTCCCGGAAAAAAAATCAACATTGTCTCCCACTCCCGTTTATGTAGTAGGTGGTGCTAATGTTGTTAATTCAGTAAACGTCAACCTACCAACGTCACATCAATGCCCTTTTTGGTAAAAGGAAATGAGGAGGAGAAGTCTGATAAGATGGCTGCTCCCAGACGCGAATATGATTGGATCAATTTGAAAGAACGGACCTCGACGGAGAGGCTAGGTCCGGTTTTTATACAGTCTATGCTCTCAATACACTCACAGCTCGCCTCAGCCGTTGCACTCTTCGCATCAAACAAAATTATGCTTTGTGCAACCTTTAGAAGAGTTACAGCAATGGTTTCAGCTGTGCACCCGTAGGTCCATTGAAAGAAGATAAATTATCATATTGAATTATCAACCAGCTCTATGACCACACGCAATATAAATGACAGGTGCTATGATGACTTTGACAGTTTCACACAGTTGGGAGAGAAGGAAAAGAGGCACTAGTGTAGGCAATAACCTACATACCTTTTTTAACACGCCTTGGTTGACCTGGAACCACAGCCTCTGGAGAACTAGCTCATCCAACCCCTCCACCTGTAACCTCTGATGGGTTGAGAAGAGGAGAGAAGTGTAATAAATACATTCATCTGATTATGTGAATCTGCAACACTAAGTAGAATGCTAAATAACAAAGTTTAAAACATGTCCTATTGTTCAGCATGTAATCTTCAGTACATCAGCATATAGCACTAAACAGTGTAGACAAGGTAGACACAAGTTATGCAGGTTCAGGTGTTATTGGAGTTGTATTAGCCTGCATAGCAAGACCTTTGTTGCCTTGTGAGAAAAGAAGAGGGGCCACTGATTCTTGACCTTTACCATTGTGATGATGTTTGACAGTTTAAAGACTTCGTTATGATGGACCCTGATGGTGTAGTTGATGGGGAAGTTGTGCTTCTGTAATGCAAAGAATAAGAGAGAGAAAAGAATGAGCATGTGCATTTCATAAATCAGGGAGCTTCATATCTTTCACAAATTGGTTTTGACATTTACTATCAAACCAAGCACATTTCATCAATTTCTTACAAAATCACTCTTAAATCCAAATTGTCCAATAATAAGTCATAAATATGTCATGTTCTATTGATCATAACATCCCCATCTTGGCCAATCATTAATAATTTCCATAAATTTGTCAAAATTGGATTAGGAGGAGTTGTAAATTTAGTTTATTTGTATCATGTACATATAAATTCCACGTGGATTCAGATTATTTTAAAAAAAATACTGTTGCAGTGAAATTAGTGAGCAAATAACATCACTTCCTGCTTATAACATTACATGGAAAAAAAGAAATTTGTCCTCTCTCTCGTACCTGACCCATATGGGATTTTTGAGGTAGAGACCGATTTTAGAGGGGCAAAAAATCACAGATTACCAACATGGCAGTTGATATAGTAAATTTGAGAAAATAAACCTTTTCTGTGTGGATTGTACATCAATTTTGCACCGATATGACTCTAAAAAGGTACTTAGAAGGCTGCTTTCCTAGACAAATAACGTAGCAATGTATTATATTGTCAACAAATTCTAGAAATGGACACAGAAAATAAAGAATAGATAAAAAGAAACCAAATAGCTTAATAAATAGTTAGTATCAGTTAATTTCTCACAATTGAAACAAAAAATATATAAAACAAATTAAATTGCAAAACATTAATTTATGTTCAGTATCATTCATTTGTTAGACTCAGTCAAAGGCTTAATGTTTACATAAAAAATAGCTATATGACATAGTTAGTAAAAAAAATAGTAAATCACCCCAAGAATGATTTCCTGCATTATGTGTTCTGTGCCACGCATATCCATATGTCTGTGATAGGCCAATATCAGCTGGCTGCTATCGATCTGACTCTACTAATCTCACACACTTCTGATCTAATAAAAGGCATCCAAGATATTGTGCACGATGGATTAAGAGAAAAAACGGATCCATTTTCTGCTTCAGTTTTATTGTACAGGACAATTATCAACTTAGAAAGACAATTTAAAAGGCCACCCCATCAATTTTATACAACAAGATTACAACTAATGTAATGCTGCTCAGGTGGAGCTTTGTCAAGTCTGTGATGTGTCATTAGGGTCATCTTAGGGCGCACTCACACTGTCCGTCCATACCGTGCCCCGTGCTTTAGGGTACTTGTCCCCCCGCTGGCCAGCCCGTTTGTACTCACACTACCTGGGCCTCGCGCGAATGCTTCTTGCTGCCTATACGTCATCACGCCGTAACACGTCACACGCATTGATGACGTCATCGCAATGCGTCACTTTGTTTACAAATTTTTCCATAGACCTCTGAGTTTTTGTGCGTCTTGTCGACTGTTTTTTAATATTTTAATCTGACCAAATCTGCAGTAAACACTACACCTCCGCATCACACCAACGTGAACCTTTCGCCGCCATTGTTTTAAATGTCAGCGCATGGTCCTTCCTTATTTTTCTATGTCCGAACAGGCCCACATAAATTGACGTCAGAACCGCCGTAGGCCTCGTAGTCGTGCTCGTAGTCGTGCTCGTAGTCGTGCTCGTACACGTGCGCGTGCGCATGCTCGTGCTCGTACATGTGCAAATGTGCTTTATAAAAGCCCACCTCTCCCAAACGGGTCGTGGAAGGCAAGCGTGCAGCAACTAGTTGTGGTACGGTTGCACTCACATTGGTCAAACGAACTAGACATTAGCTGTGAAACCTGGTTGGGCACGGTACGGAAGGACAGTGTGAGTGTGACCTTAATCTTGCATTGCCAGACCTCTCCACTGCGCTGAAGAAAAGTCTGACTGCACCGCTTATAGGAAAAAAATGTTCAGACTTTTGTGTTTGTATTTCTTTAAACCAATCAAAATAGTCTATTGCCGGCGCTAAGCCATAGATGCAGCAACATTGCCCTTGCAAAATAGACAACAGAAATAGAGAAGAGGGAAATAGGCAGTCCATGGCTTTATCCAAACAATCTACATCCAGACTAGGGTCATCTCAACTAGGGCTTGAGGACTACACATTTTTAACAGACATCGTAAAGACATCACCATTTACCAGGTAGAGAAGGTAAGAAAGAAACTATTGTAGGAATTGTAAGAACAAGTGTTTATGGAGCCTTTCCAAATTTAGGAAATAAAAGTCTGGATGTGTTTTTCGCAAGTGCCCCAATTTCATTAACATTTCATCAAATCGATGGGGTGCCCCTATTAAATTTCACTTTCAGTTGAAGATTTTTTTCCTGTTATCATTATCATATCATTATATTGTTATTATTGTTGGAATCATGGAAAATCACTGACTGACTGAAAGTGAAAAAAAAGTAAAAAAAAACTATAATACGCCAAACTTCATACATGGATGATATTCAGTGTTGTTTGCAAACATGCCATCCTTCTCTCACCATGTACCGTTGCCTGTGGCTGAGGCTGTCGTTGAGAGTCTTCAAGGGGGTGCACATGCTGGCTGGTGTTGGGTCCGTCAGAACAGGCGACAGCAGAAACAGGCCTAAAGCAACCAGAAAACCACAGAGCATGAGATTAACTGCATTAACCAACCTTTTATTCTTACTTTTCACACTTGTGGAGTGTCCCGATCAACCATATTATAGAGAATACAGTCAAAGTACAGTTAAAAAGCATATACGTGTTGAAATGATTTCCCTCTTCTTTACAGAACAGAATTATATGGTCTGACTTTCTATCCCTAGACCCTCACTATGAATAAGGAGAAATATTAGATTTCACGCCACTCCTCAGGAGTCGCTATTGGGAAATTGTGTCCGTGTCATTTAATCTGATCTAATCAGCCTTGTTATTGTTTTAGCAGCTGTTGTCAGAGTAAAGATCCCAGCTTTTTTTCCATCAAAATAACCACAGGTTACAGAAGTCCAGCGTCATTCAACAAAGACAGTAAATATAATATGCACTGGGGGACACACATCTTTCCCTTATATTCATATCTTCTCAAATTGCCATTATTTCTACAGGTCCTAGATGTACTGCTGAGTTGCCATAACCCACCAGAAGCCATTGCTCACCTGCTGTGGTTAGGTAAAATCAAACACTGTAGTGTCTCTGTTCATTAAAACACGGCAGGCACAGGTGACTTGGATCTACATCGACAAGGTTCTCTGTGTACATAGGTGACATGTCCCTACCACTTTTTGAAATGGCCAATTTTGTCCCCACTCCCCACCACGTTAATAATTTGTTAAAATGTTCTGAAAAATAGCGTGTGATAATGATGGCAATGTGAGTCGTGTTACTCACATTGGCTAGCAGCAGTGTGACAGAAGGATAGATGATCTAAAGTCAGATTAAACATGCTAAAGACAAACCAAAAGGATAGAAAGAAGCTAATTTAGAAACAAACGGACCTAAGTACGGATTATAATGTTGGATGACTGTTTCAGCAATGTTATGCAGAGACACGCCAGACCTCTCATCCAAGAGGCTTCATCAGTTCAGTGAAATGTCTTCCTAAACAACTAACCAAGTCCATTTGCTTTTGACTGAAATTGCTTTGGGGATAACAATCAGACTGTAGGGCACATGTGGATGAGTTTTGGGAAACGTCTGCAGTGTAGAGGGTGAAGAGGAACAGAGCCAGGACCGTTCCCTGTGGGGGCCCCCGTACTGCAGACAGCCATGTCAGACACACAGTCCCGTGTCCTCACATACTGTGGACTGTTGGTGAGGTAGTCCAAAATCCAGTATGTGAGGTGAAAGTCCGCTCCTGCATGCTCCAGCTTATCCCTCAGAAGTGGAGGCTGCATCGTGTTGAAAGCACTGGAGAAATAAAAAACATGATTCTCACAGTGCTCCCAGGCTTTTCCAGGTGAGATAGAGCTTGGTGTTGGAGGAAGATGACTGCGTCGTTCACCCCAATGCCAGGCTGGTGGGCACACTGAAGCAGGTCCATCAATGAGCTCACCAGGGGGCGGAGAAGGACAAGGACCAGCCACTCCAGGGTCTTCATCAGGTGGAATGTTAGTGCCACCGGCCTGTAGCTGCTGAGGTCCTTGGGGTGTGGCATCTTTGGGACAGGCACCACCCAGAATGTTTTCCACAGCTGTGGCACCGTCCCCAGCTTTAGGCTCAGGTAGAACATGTGTTCAACTATCCCGCATAGCTGGTTTGCGCAGGACATCAGGAGCCGGGAGCTGATGCCGTCTGATGACTGATCGTTGAAGAATAAGTTCAGGTTATTTGCCCACTTTTGGTCCCCCACAGCCTGGGAGTTTGGTTTCTTATGGCCAGAGATGGTTTTAAGGCCTCTCCAAACTCCACTGATGTTGTTCTGTTGCAGCTGATCCTCCATCTTCCTCCTGTAGCTCTTCTTCCCCTCTCTGATTTTCTGCCTGAGCTTCTTCTGCACAGCCCTCAGCTCATCCTTATTACCTGACTTAAAGGCCCTTTTTTCTCCTTTAGGAGAGTCTTTATATCAGTATTAATCCAGGGTTTGTTGTTAGAAAAGCACCATCCTGGTGGGTACGGTGTTTTCCACACAGAAGTTGGTGTACTCTGTGATACGGGTGTCAGTGAGACTGTCGATGTCCTCCCCATGGGAATCACAGAGTTCCTCCTACACAGTTGTGTCAAAGCAGTCCTTCAGAGCCTCGTCAGCCTCATCGGACCATCTCTGCACTGTGTGGGCCACAGCTGGTTGCCTGTGTACCAGAGGTTTGTACACAGGCTGGAGATGAACCAGGTTGTGGTCCGATCTTCCTAGGGGAGGGAGGGGTGATGAAGTATGCCTCCTTGGTGTTGGCATAACACAAGTCCAGTATTTTACTGTCTGTCAGCGTGGAGGAATGATAGGCATTATTAAAGTCCCCAGAGATAAGAAGAAGGGCCTGTGGGTGCTCTGTCTGCAGCCTGCCTGTGACAGAGTCGACGACATCACAGGCTGCATCAGCGTTGGCAGAGGGGGGGATGTACGCAGCTATCACAATAACGTGCGGAAATTCCCGCGGCAGGTAATATGGCCTCATACCAACGGCTAACAGTTCAATGGTTCTTTCACTTCTTCGGCCCTTGGTCAGCTCATCACTGGACCCTCTACAGTTTGCCTACAAGCCAAGTCTAGGTGTGGAGGACGCTATCATCTTCCTGCTCAGCCGTGCCTGCACCCACCTTGACAGAGCGGGAACCACTGTGAGAATCTTGTTCATGGACTTCTCCAGTGCGTTCAATACCATCCGGCCTGCTCTGCTGGGACATAAGCTGACGGCGATGCAGGTGGACCTTCCCCTGGTTTCCTGGATTACGGATTACTTGACGGGTCGACCACAGTATGTCAGACTGCAGGACGGAGTGTCTGACACTGTGGTCAGCAGTACTGGAGCTCCACAGGGAACTGTTTTTCCCCATTTCTGTTCACCCTGTACACCTCAGACTTTCAGTTCCTCTCTGAGGCCTGCCACCTGCAGAAGTTTGCTGACGATTCTGCAATTGTTGGCTGTGTCAGTGAGGGAAAGGAGGAGGAATACAGGGGTGTTGTGGACTCCTTTCGTCGACTGGTGTGCAGCTAATCACCTGATTCTAAACGCCACCAAGACTAAGAGTAAATCTGCCCCCACACCCATCTCCATCAACGGCGTGACTGTGGATGTTGTCCAGGATTACAAATACCTTGGAGTATACCTGGACAACAAACTGGACTGGTCCAAGAACACTGAGGCTATCTACAAGAAGGGCCAGAGTTGTCTCTATTTCCTGAGGAGGCTCCGGTCATTCAATGTATGTAACACCATGCTGCGGATGTTCTATCAGTCGGTGGTAGCCAGTGCCATCTTCTTTGCTGTTGTGTGCTGGGGCAGCAGACTGAGGGCAGCAGACGCAAAGAGGATCAGTAAGATCGTCAGGAAGGCTGGCTCCGTCCTTGGGGTCAAACTGGACTCTTTGGTGGCGGTGTCTGAGAGGCGGATGCTGTCTAAACTGCACAGCATCCTGGACAACAACTCTCACCCTCTCCACCAACTGCTGACCTCCAGCAGAAGCACCTTCAGCCACAGACTCATTCTCCCCCAGTGTAATACTGAACGCCGGAGAAAGTCTTTTCTTCTGGCGGCCATCAAACTTTATAACTCATCTCCCCCTGGTCAGGTAAGGAACAGTGGAGACACTGTATCCTGAAAATGTCACTTTGTCACTTTATATCATCACTGCACCACTTTATTCAGTTGTACTGTCACTTAGTTCAGTAAGAAATTTTGCTATACTACACTGTCACTTTATACCACCACTACATCACTTATTTTTGTGGTACTGTAACTTACTGCTGCTACACTTTACACTGTCTCTTTATATCACCACTACATCACTTTATTAATTTATTAATGGTACTGTAACTATCTGCTGATACATTAACTGTGCTTAGGACATGCTGCTACATTTCACTGTGGTTTACTGTAACTTATTGTAACTAACTTCAGTACGAAATGCTGCTACACTCCACTGTGCCATACTGTCACTTAGTTATGTAGGAAATGCTGCTACATTTTTAACATTTTTAACACTTATAACTTATCGCTCCTTTTCACTTATTAGTTTGTACTTATTTCATTTCAATCTGCTGCTAAACTGCACGCTGCGTATTGTTGTATATTGTATATACCTACGCTTAACCACAATGTCTGTTGCACTCTGTCACACTTAGTTCATTGCTTGATTTATCTGATGTTAGCTTTATTTGATTTGATTTATGTTTATGCTTATTGTTAATTCGATCCTTTTCCACCTTTGTATTGAAACTGTTGCAAAATAATTTCCCTCGGGATAAATAAAGCTTCTTGAATCTTGAATCTTGAATGTCCTTACAGCAGAGTTGCTCCTTAATAGTGATGTGCCCGGAGTTACACCATCTATCATTCACAAACACTGCCTGCCCTCCACCTTTCCTCTTACCACTCTCCCTCGTCCTGTCCGCCCACAGCAGCTTGAATTGGGGAGAGATCTCACATTCCCCATGATGATGGACGGGAGGACTGGTCTGTATCTCCTTCTCCTGGGGCGGCGCAGCTCCCCCTTCTCCTCCTCTTTAGTTCACAGGAAACATCTGGTCTCTCATGGGGCAGCACCACTGTGTTGCAAAGCGTCAACAGCTGATCCCTACTGTAAACAATAGGGCCATGGCTGCGATCGCAGTCCTCAGACAAAGATGTGAAAAATGCAGAAAACAAAAGAGAGTAAATACGCCGACTTTGTTCTCCATGGTGCACTGGCACATTCAAAAACCCAAACACCCTAAAAGAATATATTAAGTAGAAGGAAAAGAGCTCAACCGTTACAGGCTGCCACTAGCGCGGCTCCATCTTCAAAGAATGTACTCTTCACAAATGAGCACCACTTTTGTGATTTTTGAAGTAAATGTAATCACCAGAAGTGAAAAGCTAATGTTAGGCTATAAACAAATAACACCACCTGCTCACCGACCTGCTCCACCACCACACTGCTTTCTGCAGCCTGCTAACGTAATTTAGCATATGCCTAGCTTGAGGCGTGTGCCTGTGATATAGTAACATGCAAGAGCGGGGACCTGTGGCGTGTGCACGAACTGTGACTGACAGTAAGCTCTCACACAGCTCTGTGATGAGTGGACAGGAGGATACTTGCACGGTGAATCTTGCAAAACAAAAACCTAAAACCGGATGATTTACGTAGTTCCATCAGAGCATAGTGTCGACTTCAGTGAATGTGATCAAACAAATGTTGCTGACAGCACGTTTAAGTTCAAAAATACGAACTTACTTTTTGGTTTTTAGAACTCACTGCAGCACTCTATGACTGGGTTGGACTCTTGGAAAACTTCTCTCCTCTCGAAAAATTCATGCAAATCAATCTTTTAGTCTGGATCAAAGTGGTGAACCAACCAACATCGCCATCCCTTGCTGAATATGACTCCCCGTACCTCTTTGTAATAAAACCTTGAAAACATCTCTTTCTCTTCTATAATCAGAGAAGAACGTCATGACTTCTGCCTCTGTTTTGTTAGCAACAGCTCATTACATGCATTTGAATCTATAACGAATCAAAGTGTTTTCTCCTATTTAAGGACTCCAATAATGTTTTACCTTCTGTTAAGATGTCCAATCTTTGTGTATTCATACTATTCACTTCAAATATCTGGTTTCACCCTGACCTCTGATACCCTTTTAAAACTCATCCTGTTGCTGATAGTATGTGGAGTGTTCATTTCTGGTATGCTTCAGCTGTCATTTCAGTATTTCATGGACTTCACTACTCCAAATCTAAGGTCCAGTCCTGGGAGCCTCTTTACAGACCCAAACCAGGTCTCCATCCAGCCAGCAGCTCTGCAGGTGTGGATCAAACTTGATGAATCGCTGTTTAGGTTCAAAAGAGTTTCTGAAATTGCTGTAATGCATTCTGTTAAGAATAAAGATGTGAGGACATTTTATTATTCCTCACACTAAACTGCTAAAATGTATACTGACAGAAAATAGATTTAAAACCAGATGGCCTCCAGATGGTCTGTGGTTTTCTAAAAGACTAATCTGTGTGTCAATCACAACTAGTGATAGTTCACCTCAGATCCACAGAGGCTGTATCAATTACACTAAGGATGGTGTCAGAGCCTACTCACACTGTCCTTTTGGCCGCGGCCAAAACCGTTTTTTCAGCTAAAGCCTAGTACCTTTAAGCAGTGTGAGTGCACCCGCTCCGCGCTCAACTGCGGCCAGCGGACCGTCCACGGCCCGCTTGAAAGAGGTGGGCTTTGGCGGAGCCGTTTGCACATGTACGAGCACGAGCGTGCGCACGTGTACGAGCACGAGCACGAGCCCTACGGCAGTATCGTTATGTCCCCCTGTTCGGACATGTAAATAGAAGGACGGACCATGCGCGGACATTTAACAACAACAACAATGGTGGTGAAAGGTTCACGTTGGTGTGATGCGGAGGTGGAGTGTTTACTGCAGATTTGGTCGGATGAAAATGCACAAAAACTCAGAGGTCTGTGGAAAGATTTGTAAACAAAGCCACACACACGCGATCAATGCGTGTGACGTGTTACGGCGTGATGGCGTATGGACAGCAAGAAGCATTGGCCGGCCCTGGCAGTGTGAGTACAAACGGGGCTGGGGCGCGGGGGGGAGAGGGAGGGGGGACAAGTACCCTAAAGTCCGGGTCGCGGTCTGGAAGGACAGTGTGAGTAGGCCCTCAGAGGGCTCAAACTTTAACTGCAGTTGAAAATTACCAACAATTAGCCCAGATCAGGGGGGCTTTAGGTGCTCTGTGTTGCGTACACAGCATCCAAGCGTGAGGAGAGGAAAAGAGAAAAGAAAAGCCACTGTAAATTACAGCAAAACGCAGTTAAGACTCACACTGAGCTGAAATGCAAACACTGTGCTAAGGAATGTGTAAAGAATAAAAATAACAAAACGAATATCCAAATAATTGGGTCCAGCCCAAGTAAAGGCTACTCAACTACAAATCTGTCAGTGTTTATGACAACATTATACATATTTACATTTCTGACATTAAGAGACACAGTAGTTACAATAGTACTGTAGTAGTAGTTGTAGTAATAGTAGTAGTAATAATTCTTACCTAGAATGGAAACCTATACAAATTGATTGGTCAAAACTAGGGATGTCCGATAATATCGGCCCTCCGATATTATCTGCCGATATTGAGTTAAAAATGTATAATCGGGAATTATCGGTATCAGGTTTTTTACAACCGATATTTGTTCTGTAGGCTTCAGCATTTCCGAGTCTGCATGAATGCAACATGGGACGTTTACAGGCGCGTGCTTGATGACGTATAGTTCCTCGAGCCACGTTATGCCATGCCCAGTCGCAAGTATTTCTCAGACCAGTGCTTAGCCGAATTGTACAGCATTGTTTACAGTCACGTCGAGAAGCTAATTTTCTGTTGCTGTATCCATTAGATCCACTACAGATATCTGGTCTTCAAGCGTTAACCAGGTCAGCATGTTGAGCTTGACTGCTTGACTGCTAATTTATTGATTGTATTATTTGCCAAGTTATGGACAGTTACTCAGTCTGGAAAAAGAGGACTATGTTTGTTAACTACTCTTGACTGAAGATATGCGTCTTCCTTGTTTTGATAATGTCTGTAGTATTGTTTGAGGCAAAATATTCTCTCTAAAAACACAAACAAATAAATGGCACTTTTTTCAATAACTTATTTTGTACAGACAGTGTTTACATTTGAAAAGCCATGTTGCATTTATGTATGCATCTAGTGGGGCATCACAATAAAATTAGGCATAATGTGTTAATTCCATAATAGGTGATATGTGATGTTGTTATCTTAACAATTTTGTTTTAAAAAGACAGCATATAATGGTATCGGGTGATATCGGTATCGGAAATTAAGGGTTGGACAATATCGGTATATCGGAATATCGGATATCGGCAGAAAAGCCAATATCGAGCATCCCTATCAAAACTGTACTGAGGATACTCTCTGTGACCAATCTAAGGCTAGATTTAGAAAAGGGTCAATTGGTTTGTGGCAATTCATGAGTTGCATATTTGTTTGAGAGCTTGAAATCAACTATAATGATAAGCAATAGGCTACATAAACAATACAGAGATAGTTGGAGAAGTAGTTGGGTCAATAGTGGGTGAATCAAACAATGTGGGCATATTCAGTGGGAGTTAAAGTGAAATTCTGGCGTAAAATCATTCCAGTAGCCCCCAAGTCAGAACTTGGCATACTTGGTATTAAGAAACGCCCACTTTCTATATGTCCAGGGACGGAGTGTTCACACGCTCAGTAGTTAAATCCCTTTAGTTCACTTAGCAGCTGGCAAAATATCACACGGGAATCGTCTTTTGTCTTGAGACGCTGCAGCATTTCTTAGCTCAGTGCACTACTTAACATTCACTTGGTCTCAACTTTTCTACTAGCATTAACTAAGACAAAACTCCACTCTGCCCTGCATGTATGTTCTGCATTCAACGTCACTCTCTCACTCGCTCCACCACTCACTCTCCCTGCGTACACACCATAGTACACGCATGCACTACGTACTGGTCTGCTATTCTCTGAGAGATACGCTACTTTTACAACAGCCTTAATCAAGAACAAACAGTGAATCTGGGGAAAAATGGTATTCTCGCTGTTTCATCAAGTTTCTCTCTATCTCTTTATATTTTATGATGCTACAAATTATATCAAGCTACGAAGTATTATTGATTTATTCATGAAGACACTTTATTCACATTTATTTGATCAATAATATGTTTTGGTTTAAGAAAATGAATTTAAATATAGGCATTTTTGCTTAAATTGTATCTTAATATAAAAACCAGACATTCACTGTATTTAAAATATTTTGATAAACTAAAACCACTTTAAAATAAGAATGTGTTAAATTACATTTTCAACTCAAAAGACTTTGACTTAATTTTAAATGGCTGCCAAAGTGAACACTGGGTGATACGGATCACTCATAACTGCTTGTTTGTCAAATCACATGTTTTAATTTCCAGATGAGTATAAGCGAATGGCTGATTATAAGAAAGGCGAGTGATGACCATGGGGAGAATGAGGTTAGATAGGTTAGGCAGGGTAAAGGTTTTGGACGTACCAAGTTTTAAAGTAGTATGCTAGACATTTTCCCATTACTGTGCACATCCCAGCAGTGAACGCTTTGCAGGCTCACATCTTTTTCTCCCATGCTCTTCACCTCCACTGCTACAACTCCATTCTAGGGGAAACACTGCCATTTATCAACTATTAAGGCCCGGTTTGAGAGAGGTGGGCTTTTGAAAAGCACGGATGCACATGTATGAGCACGAGCATGCGCACGGCTATGAGTCCTGATGTCTATTTATATACGTCGGTTCCTGTGTTAGACCTTTAAAAAGATGCCACCGAACGGTTCGCTGCGGTTGATGCAGAGGTGGAGTGTTTACTGCAGATTTGGTCACATGAAAAAAACAAAAAACAGTCTGACAAAACTCTGAGGGGTGATGACGTATAAGCAAGAAGCATTCGAGCCGAGGCCCAGATCATTTCATGTAATGTGAGTACAAGCGGGCGGTGGGGGAAGATCTGGGCCAAGTGTGAGTGCACCCTAAGAAACCTAAGTAGCTATAGCTTTACTATAGATACCACTCTATCCAACCTTCACCATGAATACATACAATCTGTACGATTCATACCGTAGGTCACATTCACCATTCAGCTGCAGCTCAAGCTAATTTAAGCCAGAAAAGAAGCTTTCTCCAGCTATTGATGTGACAGATTTTCACTTGTAATTAATTATGGAAACTAAATAAATGGTAACCCCCTTTATATGTCTGAAGTGGATTTGAATTTCTCTACCCCTGACTACAGTATTCCACTTTCTAAAAAAAGATTTTGAATTTTGATTTCTTTTGAATGTGGGTGGGAGAGTGAAAGTGCTGCTACACCATCTGGAAATCATTGCATGTAAACAGCACAGTAGAAAAAACATTGACACAACACTGATTACTGTACGATAACACAGGCAAAAGCTACTCAGGAAAGAACAGACATGACTTTTGTTTGGATCATTCAGTGTATATAAATACCACTTCACAGCTCCCCAAAGTGCCCCCCCCCCCCCCCCTCCATATTTATGGCTAGGACATGGGGACAAAACTAACAAGTCAAAATACACCTCAAATACCTTTTTCCAAAGATGTTTTCTGTCATTTTATGTACAGTAGTTCTGATCACTTTGATGTGTGTTATTTGATGCTTAAAAAATGGGGTGCATGATGGCAAAATGCAGTCGTTATTATGAGTTATATGTGTGAACTCTGGCTGTATTCCTTGTTTTGTGTTCCACATGTTGGCCATGTGCATGTTGAGGAGAGTCGGCAGGAGAGTCTGCGAGACTACATATTGCTATGGGAAGAGCTGAGATAACTTAGAATAAATTTCACTTATATTATGACTGGATTTTGATTCCAAACTGGTCCTTGTGTTAGGAGCTTTCGTAACAGTATAACATTTTGATTGACAGCTGTGATTGACAGCTGAAGTTGAATCGCGATTGGTTGTGTGTATGGACGGGACTTTGATACAGCGGCTCCACTCCCCGATCACTACTGCGCTAGTCCATTCACAGTGGTGGAATAAAGACTGATTATGAGGAACATGCTATCTGTTTTGCAAGGGCATCATCTCATTAGCTCTGCCCAAGATAATTGTTATTGGTTTAAAGAAACAGAAACAAGCCCAAGCCTTTTTTGCTGATCAGGCAATGCTAAACTACTACTGCGGAGACTCTGGTTTGAAATTTATGATAAGCAGGTATCGTTAGCTTAATTTTTGTACAGTGATGTCAACACTGTCATACTTTACAGGCGTCAACAATAAAGGCTTCTTAATCAAAAACTACGCAACTGGACATGTTACAGCAGGAACGTGATCTGAAGCTGAGGAAAAATGAACATCTCCAACCAAGATTAAAGCTTTCCCTGGTGTTAGCATGTAGCTACATGTAGCAGTGTAATGGTATGTGAAAACACTGCAGTAACATCTGTTGTTGTTGTAATCTTGGCTGCCAATGATTTTCATTTATCTCTTGCTTTAGCAAGGCTTTCACATCAGGGACCCCAAAGTCCAGTTCAGCTCATTGATCTGTGCTCAGGTCCACTTGAAAAGATGGTCTTGAATACAGTTTATGTGTGCTCCGGTACATTTCCCATTAAAACCAACTGTACTAAGACACGGAAATGGACTGCTATTTAACGCAAGAAGCGGCCACAAGTAGAGTTGCAAAGGCATTTCTTAACGCTGCCAGTCTCCTCGCAAATCTGCAGCACACACTAATCTCAAACTCTGAACTGCCGCCCATGGATGATAAAGTTGGAAGGCATATATGAGTGCATTCCCAAAGTAGCTTTGAGATGGACTCCACCTGGAAAGATTAAACAAGGGAGGCCAAAAACAACCTGGCTGAGAACTGTGACCTTGGAACTGAAAACGGCTTGTTTAACATGGGTCAAGGCACAACATGCTGCAAAGGATAGGGCCAGATGGAAGCACATACAGTGTTATGTTCCACAGGGATGGAAGAGGATGGAGTAATGTAACTGTATATTTAAGGAAACCCACAGGCACCAATTGGATGTGCATGCTTTTGAAATTTTTTTCATTTGACCACAATTGCTCAACAGTCCTTTTTCCATATGCGGTTCTGCAGTGTAAACATTTTATTGATTGATTGACTGATTTATGTTATGGTGTTAGTTACAGGGTCTTTGCAGGTTTAAAGTTAAATTTAAGACTTTTTAGACCTTTGTAAAAGCATCATAAATGCAGATTAATCCCATTTCACATCCATACTGACAAAAAATTATGAAGCACATGAAGGAAAATCTGAGTCCCAGAATTACTTGCCAAGTCAGTGTATTTATGAACATGACCAACAGAAGTGCAATGTTACATTACAGAATCGTTTTACACTCAAAAATCACTTTTGCACTATACATTGTTAATCTAACCGAAGAAGAAAAAAAAACCTCATCCTGTAGTAGGCTGGCGTTTGCTGCTGGCTTTTTTGTGGGCATGTTGTGTTCCTCCGACTTTGCATGCGATGTAATAGGGATATAACGATACAATGGACTCACGATTCGACTCGATTCTCGATACTGAGTTGACGATACAATTTGATTGATCCCTTCTATTAATATCTACAAAAAAAATGTTCTCTTATCTTTTATAAACTATAAACATTGCATATTTCCTTTTCTTTCTCTGATCTCTGCATATTCACAAATGACTGTGTTTACCCGGACATGAATATCCATGGCTTATCCTGGTTATGATCATATTCAGGATCAGTGTCGGACATGTTACTTTAAAAAAGTAGTAAGTTACAGTTACTAGTTACTTCTACCAAAAAGTAACTGAATTAGATACTGACTTACAAGTTCTAAAAGTAACTAGTTACTATAGAAAGTTACTATTGAAAGTTACTTTAAAGTCAATTTTGAAATGCTCAAATGTGTCAAAGCATTTTACCCCTCTTTAACAGAACTTAAAATACATGTGCATGTTGAATTATTCATGATAAATCTGAATATTATAATGAAATGGACACTTAATACAATAAATTACTAACAGAAACAGTGTACACACATCTTAACTATTTGTTGTAGTGTTGCTGTGGGACAAAGTGAGACTTGTCTCCAATCACATTTCATGTATTATTGTACATATCATAATTACTATGTTTATATAGTGCATCAATAAAAATAACACAATAGATGTTTTGGAACTTTTGAGTTCATGAGAACACGATGATCCTATCATAGCATGCACACTGGTCTGGTCACTAGAATACCACAGTGATAACATACAAATTCCGACAAACACATTCACACTCGTGTTCACCTTACTTAAAAAAAGCGAACTCAAAGACTGGAGCGGTAACAGGCTTTCGCCGTTTAAGGTAATTCAGTATTGGGTCCCATGTCAAGATCAGATCTGGTTAAAGCCCGGGACTTTATTGCTGTGAAGCAAGTGAGCAGAATAAAACAAATAAAGTACAAAAACCAATGCACTCCAGCTAAATGTGGACCCCATCAGTCACAGCAGCTTAAACTTGAGGGACTCACACACACACACACACACACACACACACACACACACACACACACACACACACACACAATGTAAACACTTTATAATGTGGATTGATAACTGCAGCAAATGGATGAATGCAGATGGGCCACAACCTAAATTAAAAACACATTGTATCCTTGCGTGGATGTTTACATTGCTGGGAAAAAAGCCACATATTGACTCTCCTGACAGTCTTCACTGTATGTTACCACCACAAAGCATTCCTGAGCAACAATACTGCCAGGCTACGCTGAAACTTCACACACAGTTGATTTGCGTGGATGTTGTATCATGAAGAGCTGTCAGTTATCTGCTGCGACTCATCCATCATTATCTCTACAAAAGACCCTGCTGTTTAACTGAACATTTACTCTGTTAGATTTTCTTACACAAGTTTAAAGAAGCATATCCGAACATGGTAATTCATGCAATGGTTTTAAAAGTTCTCTGAGCATCCAGACAGCCATCTGCTTCCTTTCATTTTGAGAAGGAATAAATCCATTTGCAATGATTGAAACTCGACATAATCGGTCACATTTAACAGCATCTCATATTTTATTTTATTTTATTTTATTTATGGTTAAGCAGTTTTACAAAAGGTACATGGAGTATTTTACTGTGATTGGGAAATATGCTAATATTCTCTTTGTACAGTCCTGTGTTCTGGCATTACTATAGAAACATCTGAAGCAAATATATAACAGATGTCCAACTGCTTATGTAGTAAACTGACTTTTGCCTTGACATTTGAAATGGATCACCGGTCACATTGTGTGTGCATTTTTTCACCTGGCTGTCATACTTTGATCATAAGACCAGGGAATCTGAAATATTGAACAGATAATGTATAATAGCTTTTACCTGCTCAAATTATATACTCAGAAATATAATCTGATATGTATATATTGGTATAATTGGCACAAAAACCCTGAGGGTGTCCTACAAAAGAATTGGTAGAATAAAGTTGAGAAACTTAAACAAAGTATACATTTTTGGAAGACTCTTCTAATTTCTCTTGAAGATTAATGCAATTAAGATGATTGTGTTGCCACATTTCCTACATCTTTTTCAGTCTCTTCCATGTTACATTGCCCAGTACTACTTTCAACAATTACATTCAATAATTGTACCTTAGCCATCAGGATCTCCAAAAAACACCTGTGTGTGGCTTTGCTTTACCAAACTTTAAAATGTATTGCCAGGCAGCTCATTTGTCTACGCCTTGCCTGGTTATGCTTAGAACAATCGCTATGTAACAAGACCTCCTTGCTAGCATTGCTCAACATCCCTGCCAAAATTAGGAAGTCACAGTATAATAACAGCTTTGTAATCAATGGTACACTACGTACATGGGAGCAGATAAAACTTCATATCAAAGCCCCAAGTGTATATATTGATACTCCAATCTGTGAAAATCACACTTTCGTACCTAGCCTAAATGGTATTGCTTTTTTTGCCTGGAAATGGAAAGGTATTAATAACATACATGATTTGTATTGGGGGGGGGGGGGGGGTACAAAGCTTTAAAGTTTTGAAAAAAACACAATGGAGACTATTAATAGTCTGGACCTGGGCACGTGTGGGGCAATCTATGTTTTCTATTGAATGCCTCATGATGGAGCTCCAGTGAATTGAGAAACTTATAAAAAAGCATGGACAGACGAGTTGAATATGGAAATAACTGATGAGATTTGGGAAGAATGTCTAAGAAACGTACAAAAGTGTTCAGTTAACACCAGGCACAACTTAATACAGTATAAATTGCTCAACAGACTCCATTACTCACAAGAAAAGCTACAGAAATTTTACCCGGATGTCCCACCAACATGTGACCAATGTACATCCTTGGTAGGTACTCTAGCACATTTATTCTAGGCATGTAGTAAACTTCATTTATTTTGGAAATGTATTTTTGAGTGTTTTTCTAAGGATTATGGTAAAAAATTTGGCACCCAACCCTCTGGTTGCTATCCTGGGGTCGACGAGTGTCCTGTCGCCTGTCAATAAATTTGAAAGAAGAGCAGTTTAATTTGGGATGCTGATCGCTAAAAAGCTGATTTTATGAGTGTGGAAAACGGACTCTGTGCCTACCTTTAACTTATGGTTAGGAGAACTGTTAAACACTTTACATCGGGAGAGACAGATTCTACAGTGAAGAGGGGATACGTTTGATAAAACATGGGACCCAATACTGAATTACCTTAAACAGCGAAAGCCTGTTATTGCTCCAGTCTTTGAGTTCGCTTTTTTTAACTTTCTAAACTTTTATTCTCTTTTTGTTTGTTCTGTTTCTTCACCCTAACTTCTGTGAAGTTCTGCCCTCTACAATGAGGTTACTTTCGATTGCTTTCGTGTTTCTTTTTGCGCTGTTTTTATCAATGCCGCTTCCACCAGGACACGCTCTCTTTGTTTACTCCGGTGAACAGCTGATCACGCTAATGCCTGCCGGCATAGCGGCAAGACCAGCTGATATTCCACCCAAACTCTGGAGAAATACACACCGGGGAAACAGAGGTGGGAAGAAACGGGTTAGCACCAAGATCGGTAAGCGGAAAGGAAGGGCGCTTTCCGTTCTAGTAAACCGCAGATAGTGTAATCCTGATCATATCACAGCAGCCCTATAGCCCGAATGTTGAACTGCTGACCATCTGCCTAGAGAGATCCCGCATGTAATCCCTGTTGCTCTGCACATCCCTCCCTCTGAAAACCCGACTTCTTCCTGCAGCATCATACAAACCACCATCTACAGACTCCAGACTCCAGTGCCCTCATCATCATGTTGGGAGACTTTAACCACGTCACTTTGGATAGAGTTCTGTCGACTTTTCAACAGTATGTGAGCTGTCCTACCAGAGAGGAGAGGACTCTGGACCTGATGTATGCTAACATTAAGGATGCATACATCAAAATAATAAACTCCAGCGTAACAACATGAGGGATGTGCAGAGTGAGCATGAGAACCATCACCGGGTTCCAGAACACTGGTAGCACAGGGTTGGAGGACCGTGTGGACCAGGCCAAAAAAACTGAACCTATTTTTCAATAGGTTTGATACAGCGGCGCATACCCCACGTGAATCTGCTGCTGCTGGCCCCTCAACCAATGTCACTTTTCCGCCACCTACTCCTCCTCTTTACAGACCCCTTGTCTGCCCCTCACCACCTCACTTCACACCTACCTATTCCACCCTTCCCCCCATCTCTACATCATGTCCTCCACAACCTGACGACCTCAGCCCTCCCCCAACGGACACCTTTACAGTATCCTTCACGCCTGACCTGGGGAGAAGACAGCTGACGAGACTCCACTCTGGCAAAGCTGCAGGCCCCGATGGCGTATTTCCCACGGTGCTTAAAGCCTAGGCCCCCCAGCTGTGTGGAGTACTGAGTCAATTCTACAGCCTGGACCTGCACCCCCAGAGGGTCCCTGTGCTATGGAAGAAGTCCTGCTGCGTGCCTGTGATAAAGACACCGCGTCCAAGTGGCCCTCAGGACTAGAGACCGGTGGCCCTGACGTCCCACATCATGAAGACCATGGAGAGACTCGTCCTGGAGCAGCTAAGGCCTATGGTCAGGCCCTTCACTGATCCACTACAGTTTACAGTCATCTGGACAAGCCTGTGAGCACTTTGAGAGTGATGTTCTTTGACTTCTCCTGTGCATTCAACACCATCCGTCCAACTCTACTGGGTGAGAAGATGCTGCGATGCAGATGGAGGCCCCCATCGTGTCCTGGATTGTGGATTACCTGATGGGCAGACCACAGTATGTACGCCTACAGATCTGTGTCTGACAAGGTGGTCAGCAACACTGGGGCCTGAAAGGGGACTGTCCTCTCTCCCTTTCTCTTCAACCCTCTTCACCTCAGACTTCAACTATTGCAGTCCGGCCATCTTCAGAAGTTTTCTGATGACTCAGCAGTAGTTGGCTGCATTGGAAAGGGGGATGAAAGTGAAACAGGACTGTTGTGAGTCACTTGGAGTGAGCTGAATCATCTGCACCTCAACGTGACTAAAACAAAGGAGCATGTAGTGGATCTGAGGAGGGTGAAAACACCTGTAATGCCTGTCTCCATCCAGGGGGTCCCTGTGGACACTGTAGAGGAGTATAACCTGGGGGTGAACTTAAATAATAAACTGAACTGGACTAGAAATGCGAAATGCTGTCTACAAAAAGGCAGCCTCCTTCTCCCTGAGGAGGCTGAGGTCCTTTAACATCTGCCGGATGATGCTGAGGATGTTTCATGAGTCTGAATCCTCTTGGCAACAGCTGGCTAAGCTCCGCTCTGTTGTTGTTCTCAATCGCTTATGTCTGGTCAAATCTGTGGTTAAATCAACACATCAATGTCTCTTTCTACTCTGAAAAATGAAAGGTCGACACAGAAAACCACCAGTTCACCAGAGAATGGACAGAAGTTTTTGTTTCTAAATGTCACTGAGCCTGTGTTTACTCTGCATTTTAAGAAATTTCAGTGTCAGTCATATATATATATTTATATATATATATATATATATATATATATATATATATATATATATATATATAGTTATATGTTATATATATTTATATTCTGTTTTTCTAATATATGTTGTCTGTATAATATTTGTTTGTATATCTGGAGTTTTGTAACGAAAATAATTTCCCCCTTGGATTATTAAAGTATTTTTGATTCTGATGTTTTTCTATACATGACAGGGATTCAATGATTGAAAACATGAAGTCTTTGAATAACACGGTAAAGAATTTAAAGTGACTCCCCGGCCCTAGAGGGCAGAGACGTTTAACAGCACCCACTTAGTGGGTCATAAGATAATTGATGAGATACATTTTGTATTAGTTTATACATTTTTTAGGGAAATATTACACATTTTACCTTTAGTCCAGGAAAAACAATAATAAGAACAATTTGGGTACTTTAGTCCATAGTTGTCTGTGTTTCGACCTCTGTGAAGATTAGGCAAATTAGTCCACTAATGTATGAAAAACAGATGTGACGAGGACTGCTAGGGCATTTTATATGATCATTTATCTTCTTTCAATGAAATCATATATCTGATATGGTGACACTCGATTACATCATCTAAATGAATGATAACGGCCCATACTAACTCAAGTTTCTCTGAAAATAAAGATATATTTTTTGAGTATCATTTGAAAATTGTGGTTTTGTTAATAGATCACGCAATTTGTGTGCATGCATTTAAACAAGGTCAGAGTTTACTTGTTTTTTTCTCTATGATTTCACATGAAACTTTTCTTAATCAAATTGTCAAAATGTGTATTTGTATTCACACAGTAGCTCACAAAAATAGACTTTACCATTATTTTATATATTAAATTAGTAGAAACTATTCTATTACATGATATACCGTTTATCGTTATTGAAATATGAAATGATAGAAGATTTTGGCCATATCGTCCAGCCCAAGCTCCTAATAGTCGCAGCAGTAAACACTGCAGCCTGCTGGCCTGTCCGTCGCAATTACATGAGACTTTGAAAAACAAATCATTGATTTTTTCTCACTGACATTTACTGCTGCATCATTTACTGCATAATTTACTGCTGCATGTTGGACGTAATAAATGAAATGCAGGGTAAGAGCATCTGTCTCCACAGTAAATCATCTGTTGAGTACTTAACGGATATATATTTGTGCTAGAATCTAACCACTGTAAGAAAAATCAGAAAATAACATTTAACTCTTTCACAACTCTCTCTCTCTCTCTCTCTCTCTTTAAGGAAGCTGACAACAAAGCATAACTTTTCTTTCAATGTTATCAAACAAACAAATAGAAATCCTCTTCACTCATCCTGAAATGTTCATAAGTCCTTGTCCCTTGTTTTATAAATGAAGCAGAACACAAGTTGAAGCAGCAACACTGTGTTTAACCAATCCCTGCTAACTCCACCCCGAAGGTTCAGAAAGTACCATCCTCCAATCAGGTACTTTTTGGCAGGGTAAAATGTCCCTGATTTAGACCCTGGTCCCTGCGGTCAAACACAACGAGCCCCTCAAGGGTTCAGAGTCTCTGGGGAAAGTCCCTGCGGTCTGGAAGGGACTGAAACAGACCAAGCAGACCGTCGGAAGAAAAGGTCTTCTTGGGCCCCTCTCATCTCCAGGGCGCTTACCATTACTTAACCATTAGCGGAATTGTAGCAATGTCTGTTGTACAAATGTCAGAGAGGGGCAAAGAGGAGAAAGGAGCCAGGCTGCAGATGCAGATAGCACTGCTGTTAAGGCCAGCTGCGCTGGAGGGATAGAGGAAGTGCCAGAGCAGGTGGACAGAGAGAGACAGAGAGGGGAGAGTCAGTCTGCAGATGAGAGCGGAGCAGAAGAGGCGAGCTGAGCCTGACAGAGGGTGGAGGGAGACAATGCGTCGGCCTCTGAGTCAGACCCAGAGTGAGCAGAAGTTATGTGCGTCAGAGCCGAACTGTGCCCACACAGCATAGGGCCTGATTACTATCACTATACTATAAAGAAAATCTTGTCCCGGGCAAAGGGAGGACACGCGGCGGGTCTGGCGACAGTTACATTAAGGAACAACAGTAGCTGGTTAGGATTAAGCCACCAAAAGGACAAGGCTAGGATTGTATTAAAAAGGAAAAGGTTGTGGTTTGGCTTAGTACTTCAAGGACACGAACACTGATGGGACACAAACTCCGGTCACCCTCTTGTTTTGGAACCCATCCACCAGCGCAACCTACCTCCCTAAGCTAAGAAAAGTGGTCAGCAGGTTTCCCCCAGCCACTGAAGCGGCATGAATGGCTGCAAAGCGCAGATGGCTGCCAAGTGGCAAGCGCCAACCATTTGCTGCGAATGCCTGAGATTGCACACGGCAAAGCTGCCTGCTCGCCAGTCTTTCTATTTATTGTGGGTCTTCACTACGCTTCAGCGGCTGGTGGAAACCAGCCATTATACTACGGCACCTCATTTTAAAATGTGGAATACACACAAAATAAATACGTGAAATACACTTGACTTACGCTGCATTGATTTCTACAGTAATAATTATATAATAATATTATATAATAATAATAATAATAATAATAAAAGACCATCATAAAGCCATCAGGTATGCAGTTTGACTGGGACACTACTGCCAGACAAAGAAAAGACATCCTACCAAAACACATTTTCATCCAGAAAAATGCTGTCCTCGCTTTCAGTGACCTGTCCCCAGCTACTGCTGTCCCCAGAAATGTCCCCACTGTGACTGAGAGATCCCAAAATGGAGTATAGGAAAAAAAGCCCAGCCCAGAGCAGAATGTCCATCTAGAACGCCAATATTTCTGGGATTTTGATTGGTGCAATAGCTGCAGGGTAGAATATTATTTCCCTTCGCGAGAGGCAGCTACAGGTACGAGATTCTTTCATGGAATTCATGCATTCATTCATCCAGCTATAGTACACACAGCAGAAATATCACTGATTGGTGTACTAAAGGTGTTCCTTTAAGTGTTACTGTTTATCATCTATGTTATATGTTATTTAACGTTATCTGTATTTATTAGGAATGAGCAACTACAGCATTATCTGTTTCAGTACTCAGGGTGGGCGGAACCTAACCCAGTGGTGGGCGGGATTTAACCCTCACGTTGGTTGAGTTGTCTTGAAATGGCCAGGCCTTTAACCAGTATGTAATTTTAAGCATAATATTGATATAGTTGATCAGAAATAGTTATGTTTATTGCTGATTAGAAAATTATTTCCAGGACAGCATCAGCATCGAGCTTCAGATCCATGGTTTTGATCACGACAGCAAACAAACAACAATGAATACAACACATGAATGTAACGAACAAGAGTTAACATACTTAACATAACTTTCTTTTTCTAACTTTTCATTTTTTATGATCAGTGGGAATAACTTTTGTTTGGTACTTTTTTATCTCAACAGCATTGTGTGTGTGTGTGTGTGTGAGTGTGTGTGTGTGTGTGTGTGTGTGTGTGTGTGTGTGTGTGTGTGTGTGTGTGTGTGTGTGTGTGTGTGTGTGTGTGTGTGTGTGTGTGTGTGTGTGTGTGTGTGTGTGTGTGTGTGTGTTTGGGTGTGTGTGTGTGTGTGCAGCCTAATTAATTTGTAACATTTATACCACTACTACCTTTATTTTTTATTGAATACAGCAAGAACGTGTCAGACACTCGGTTAAAATAGAAAAAAGAAACTAATCTCCAACAGGCAGAGATGCAACATGAGTCCCATTCTACCAAGCAGCACGTCTGAACAAACCCACGTTTACAGAACTCTGTTGTTAATAAGTGAGTACAAACCAAAGTTAAAACAGACCTGAAGCTGAAGAAACTTAAAAGTTAAAGGAAAAGACCTGTGAGTGAGGGAGAGAAAGAGCGTGTGTGTGTGTGTGTGTGTGTGTGTGTGTGTGTGTTGGGAGGGGGACACAGCAGCAGAGCGGGGCTGTGTAAAGCCTATCACAGAAGGCAGACACAGTCCTCTAATGAGGATTTTAATTCAATCCAAGCACGGATATTGACGCGTATTACTCGTATCATAGTCGTACTCTGCAAAAGTGGGTTATCCAGCTCATTTATTATCTACAATGTATGTGATAAAACAGATCTGTTTGTCTGTCAGCCACAGCTATTGCTAACATTATTAGCAGCAATGCAACTAACTGCTTAACACTACTTTAGGTCACACAGTTTTATTTCTATGACATTTCAGTTTCACTGTAGCTCCTTAGAGGTAGTTGGTAACTTGTCATTAAATAAAACCAGAAACTTATTATAACGAACTATTCATCACAAACTTGAACATCAGTGTCAGTGACGACCAGTGAGGCCACTAACATGTTAGCCTACTTAGTAACGCTACTCTAGTCTGACTCCTTTTTTTCAGTGACGAGGCTAGTCCAACACGTTACTATTTCCACATCAGCATGACAGACCCAACTCTTCAATGTAAATATTTTTGAGCTGAGTTGTTTTTGCTCTGACAAGACATCTTACCCAGTTGCGTTAGCATGGTTCAAATGCTTAGAGCTAAACAATCTTTAGAGTAATATTCCAACAGCAGCAGGATGAACTAAAAGTTTAAAAAGACTTCCGTTCATAATGGGTATGCTACATATTTTATCCAGTTTAGTTAGGCTCTAGTAAAGAAAGGGAAACCTGAAAGCAGGTGATGATGACCTTAAAACCATATCTATTCTAAAACCATATACCCCAGGTTGTCATTCAACATGAATTGTGTCATTTTCCATTTCAAACTCTTGCCCAAATCTTGTGAAAATCATGTGGTGTGAGGAGGAGGCCTTAGTTTAGGTGAAGTGTCTGATACCTGTTTATTACCGCTGCTTTTATGGATGTTCTTGATCTCAGCTACTTTGATCAGACAAAAAAAAAACTCAATGTTAATCGTTTCGTTTGCTTTACTGAATGGTAAGGGCGGTGACCCTGTTTTTAGTTTTTCAAACAGGAAAAAGCTACATGTTTTGAGCCTCTGAACTGAAAATGTCCCCAGATTTTGCCTAAAAAATCTGGTCACCATAGCCAGGCATGGCAGGATAACAGCAACTTCTCTCTCATCTTTCCACAATGTAGACACTACATGTAGACACGGACACTTATGATAACAATCCGTGCATGATAAGGATATTGATACTGATACTGATACTCACAGTTGACGTATATTGTTTGATTACATTGCAGCTCTGCTTTTTCCCAATTGGGAATACTCACACACTCTCTCTCTCTCTCTCTCTCTCTCTCTCTCTCTCTCTCTCTCTCTCTCTCTCTCTCTCTCTCTCTCTCTCTCACACACACACACACACACACACACACACACACACACACACACACACACACACACACACACACACACACACACACACAGGTCTCTTACCCATAATGCCTCCCAGCAGGTAGACTGAGGTGGAGTGTTGGACCATACTCTTGATCTTGAGTCCTTGGCTCCACAGTGCTTTAATCTCAGCACAGACACAAGGCTGGCCACGCACACAACACTGGTGTCTGCAATTCTTCAGTGTGTGTGTTTGGTGGGACTCACATGGGCTGTCAGCCTCCAGATCTTCATTGCATCGTGAGAATCTCTGGAACACACCAGCAGAGACAGATCCTGTTTTTTACAGCTCTTCTGTTTTTCCCTGTTGAAAACAAAGACAAAAACCAGTCAGGGAGCCAGATAGAGATTTTCATACATTAGTGGCCAGAAATAAATAATACTGTGGTGACGTGTCGCTACTGCAGCGCAATTGTTCACAAAGGGGGATCAGCAGTCAACTAAACATATGTAGGATTTGCTTTGTGTGTCTGATTATTATTAATGATTTCTAAACTACTTGAGTACTTGATACTTGAAAGTATCTACAGATAACTTTCATATGAATATATAATACACAGTAGGGAGAGGGAAGGACTCTGAGGGCGCACTCACACTGTCCATCCGTACCGTCTAGTTCATTTGACCAGTGTGAGTGCAACCGTACCGCGCCTAGACGCATGTTGGCCACGGCCCGTTTGGGAGAGGTGGGCTTTTGTAAAGCACGTTTACACATGTACGAGCACGAGCATGCGCACGTGTACGAGCACGAGGCCTACGGCGGTTCTGACGTCATTTTATGTGCGCCTGTTCGGACATAGAAAAAAGATGGAGTGACCATGCATGGACATTTAACAACAATGGCGGTGAAAGTTCACGGTGGTGTGATGCAGAGGTGGAGTGTTTACTGCAGATTTGGTCGGATGAAAATGTTCAAAAACAGTCGACAAGACGCACAAAAACTCTGAGGTCTATGGAAAGATTTTTAAACAAAGCGACGCATCGTGATGACGTCAATCAATGCGTGTGACGTGTTACGGCGTGATGACGTATAGGCAGCAAGAAGCATTCGCCGAGGCCCAGGTAGTGTGAGTACAAACGGGTCTGGGGCGCGGGGGGAGAGGGATGGGGGACAAGTACCCTAAAGCAGGGGGCACAGTACGGATGGACAGTGTGAGAGCGCCCTTAGAGCGTGCTCACACTATCCTTTTGGCCGCGGCCAAAACCGGTTTTTCAGCTAAAGTCTAGTACCTTTAAGTAGTGTGAGCGCACCCGCTCCGCGCTCAACTGGGGCCAGCTGGGCCGCCACGGCCCGCTTGAAAGAGGTGGGCTTTAGCGGAGCCGTTTGCACATGCACGAGCACGAGCGTGCGCGCGTGCACGCGCACGCGCATGAGCCCTACGGCAGTAGCCATTTTGAGATAATCGCCATCGATTAACTGCAGCCTGCTGTTGATTGAAGTTAGACCTGCCCTTTGTGTCAATAAGCCTTCAAACAGCAAAACTAGCTCACAGTGCTCAAAAAACTATTGTATGGGTACCTTCTGCCCCTACTCTCACTGCCGACGAGTTCAACTGGGATCAGATTTGTCTTTTGGGATGGTTGTCTGACAGAAAGTCGGTGACATTTTTTTGCCATGGTATTAAAAGAGATATACAGTATGTTTTTTTTCAGCAATATTGTTTCTCATTTCTTTTTGCAAAAAACAACAATATGATATCAGCATTATGTAACAGACATTTTAAACTTTATATCGATATTATAAGTTGAGGTTGAAGTTGCTACCTCAAGGGTTATATGTTTTTATCATCAACAGAGATGATGAACTGAGTTTCTGGATAAACTGTTTGTGTTATGAAGTTATTGATGTAAGTTGTCATCTAAGAAGAGGAGGAATGTAATGGACGTCAAGTGATGTGTGGCTGTATGTGACCAGAAGAAGGTGAATAAAAGGGCATGAAAAAACCTGTCTGAGTGGGGTAATGTGGTTGGTGTTACCAGAATAAGAATCAGAATCAACTTGATCCCCAAGTATGTACACAGATTACATACCAGGAATTTGACCTGGTGGTTTTGTGCTTAGCGGATGCATACAAATATACACATAGAAACACATAAAGAATACACAAAATTTAAAATTTAGCATAATTTAGCAATAACTACTATATAAAAAATAAGACATTAAAAGGTTATAAATATTGAATATAAAATATAAATTAAATGTGCATATTCTTCTGAGAAGCTGACTTTCCCTCTAAATAGGTTAACTGTAATAGCATGTATTACTACAGTTAACCCATTCAGTATTGCTGAAAAAAAACTAGACATACTCTAGACCTTTTTAATGGAATTCCATTAATACGCAACAGCCTTGGTCCTTGTCAAATTCCTGTCAGCTGATGTCGTTCACATTCACTGCAACAGGAATCAAACTTGGACACATTTAGAATGTTTATGTAGGTCTATACATAACATAAAATGCTATCTTCCTTATGATATAAAGAAAAAATGCAAATCATATTCCTTAATCACTCACTTGAGGGCAGGGAATAACATTTTGGCAGCATATCAAACATTTTCTGAATAGAAAATATCAAAATATTACACAGGCTACTAAACATGAAACTACACTGGGCATTCTCTCATCTGCGACATTGGAAACATTAATAACGGCATCATAAAAATCTTTTGCTGCTGACATTACCTGCCAGTCCGGTTCAATGTAGTGGCATGTAACTGTGATGTAGCTTTCTGTAGTCAAGGAAGTCCAACAGTCTGTTGTGAGGGCCACATTCGCGTTTGCAAGTTGTGTTTTCAACTCAGCCTTCTTCCTCGCGTAGCTTGCTTCCAGGCGGGTGGGTATGGTTGTTCGAGAGGGGATATTGTACCCTGGCTCCATGTATTTTATTACCTCTCAAAATCCCTGTCCGTCAACGACATTTATGGTCAGCATGTCTGTAGTAACCATGTTACATATCTGCTGGGTAAGGTCCTCTGCTTTCATAGAGTCACATAACCTTCGTCCCAATGCTGTGGTGATTGTAGGCTGAAAACCACTCGCTGCTTGTAGCACGGCTGAATCTGTGACATATTTAGGTGGTAATTCAAGTTGTGGAATTGTTGTACTTTAAAATACTTCCACATATTGTGCATTTGCTGTATTTGTTGTTGTCATCAACCAACTTAAAGTGGCTCCATACTGCGCTCCCCCTAAAAGCATCACACTGATGCATTTTGAAGGAAAAAATAATAAGTATGAATATATATATTAGATCAGGGCTATTCAATTAATTTGGAATTGAGGCCGGTTGATGAAAATAATCCAAAAATGAGGGTCCGGAAAAATATAAGCGTCACATTAATGGATATTGTAAAACACTACAGCGACATACAGTAGCAGTGCATATATTTTCTTTTTTTTATCAATATAAATAGTAGCTAAAGGCCTCAAAGTGCAACAGCATAAAAGCCAACTGTGACAGGCCAACTCAACAACCATGTCAAAAAACAATTCTTGTTAAATGAACATACCTGTTAACCAGAGGTTTCACAGGCTTCTACTCAAAGGGCCAGAAAATATTCCATCGTTCATTCGCACGTTCGTAGTTCACTGATAATCTCAGGTATACCTCCATGTCCCGTCCGTTCGCTTGTGTTCCCACGTGTGCGTCAAGCACGTCTGGCGTCGAGCACGACCTCACATGGACAGGCGGGGAATTACGTGTTCAAAGCGCAATTATTTGCAATTAATTTAAGCCCCCTGGTCGCCTTCCAGGCACGTCCAGCTGGGAACAGGCCTCGGGGAAGACCCAGGACTAGGTGGAGAGATTATATCTCCACACTGGCCTGGGAACGCCTCGGGATCCCCCAGTTAGAGCTGGTTAATTTGGCCCGGGAAAGGGAAGTTTGGGGTCCCCCGCTGGAGCTGCTGCCCCTGCGACCCGACCCCGGAAAAGCGTTTGAAGATGAGTGAGTGAGTAATCGATTAATTTCTTATCTACTAATTGTTTGCATCCCTAGTGCAGGCAATGGCATTAATGTGACACACCATGATAACATCAGACATTCCTTTGTTAGTCCCAAAAAGAGGAAATTTCCTTATTACAGCAGCAAAATGGATAGCAAACATAGAAGAAGCATTAATAATAAACAATAAATTGTAGATAAATATGAACTATATAAACACAAGGAAATATTAAAATAATGGGAACAATATATACCATATTTATCTCAGCTCATCTTCAACCGCTTATCCAGGGTCGGGTCGTGTGGTCAGCAGCTCTAGCAGGGGACCCCAAACTTCCTTTCCCGGGCCACATTAACCAGCTCTAACTGGTGGATCCCGAGGCGTTCCCAGGCCAGTGTGGAGATATAATCTCTCCACCTGGTACTGGGTCTTCCCTGAGGCCTCCTCCCAGCTGGACGTGCCTGGAACACCACCCTAGGGAGGCGCCCAGGGGGCAGCGGCTCTACTCCGAGTTTCTCCCGGATGGCTGAACTTCTCACCCTATCTCTAAGGGAGACTCCAGCCAACCTCCTGAGAAAACCCATTTCGGCCGACCTTGTTCTTTCCGTCATGACCCAGCTTTCATGACCATAGGTGAGGGTAGGAACGAAGATTGACCGGTAGATTGAGAGCTTTGTCCAAAAGTCAGCCATTTTCCCCCCGCTTGTGAGTTTGACATAGGTGAACCAGAAAAAAAGCTGTATTCCGACCAGATGTTTGTTGGCGGAGCACCAACTACTGTACCATCATTTTCCCATTCAACCCCTTCTCATGTATACGTGGACTGACTGAAGGAGCTCTCCAGTGCTGTCAGAGTTTCCTGCAGTGGGTGGGAGTCATTCTCCATCATGGATGACAGCTTTGCCATCCTCCTCCTCTCTACCACCACCTCCACAGAGTTGAGGGGGTATCCCGGGACAGAGCTGGCCCTCCTGATCAATCTGTCAAGTCTTCTTCTTCTTCCTGTTGGCTGCAGAGATGCTGCTCCCCCAGAGGACCAAACCATAGAAAATGGCGCATGCCACCAGAGTGTCATAGAAGGTCTTCAGGAGTACCCCCTGCACCCCAAAAGACCTAAGTCTCTTGAGCAGATAGAGTCTGCTCTGGCCTTTCTTGTAAAGTGTAGTTGTGTTGTGTGTCCAGTCAAGTTTATAGTTCAGGTGAACACCCAGGTACTTGACATAAGATGTCACGATCTCTATGTCCATTCCCTGGATGTTCACTGATGTCAGGGGGGAGTGTATTTGCATTTCCAGTTCTCTTGTTTTCCCAACGTTTATCTGGAGGCAGTTCCGCTGGCATCAGTCCAAAAAGTTGGTTTCATAACAGAGCAGTTTCTCATTGACCTCCACGTTAAACAGGCCGTTTTCACGGCATAATTAATAATGCAAAAAACAAAAAACATTCTAGTCTGTATGTTTAGGTAATTTCTCCATGACAACACTGAGGGGGGTGATTTTTTTTGTACCAGGCTAGTTTTTGTTTTATTTGAGGATAAAGTTTATAAATAATTAGGCGTGGCCTCTTAAGTGACAGCTAGCCGCTGGCCCTCACTTCGCCTCGGAAGTATAGGTCAGCCAGATGGAGGTATCTCCCATCCCCCAACGTCACATCAATGCCCTTTTTTGGTATGCGGAAATGAGGCAGAGTCAAAGTCTGACAAGATGGTGATTCCTGTAGGCGAGTACAATTGGATTAAATTGAGAGAACGGACCTCGATGGAGAGGATATGTCCATTTTTTATATAGTCTATGGATAGGTACCAGGCAGGAAGTCTTCCCAGTGCAGGAATTCAGGAGAAGATGGACTCAATGATGGCGGTGTAGAAGTGCACCATCATTACCTTTGTCAGGTTGATTTCTTCAGCGGCCGCAGGACGTACATCCTCTGATGTGCTTTCTTGGTGATGCAGCTGATATTTTGCTCCCACTTGAGGTCCTGGCTGATGACCACGGAAGTGGAGGGCAATGTTTACAGCATTGTCCACAGACCTGTTGGCTCTGATGGCAAACTACAGGGGGTCCAGGAGTGGTTCTGGGATGGATTTGAGGTGGGACAGGCCAAGGCAATCAAAGGATTTCATGACCACAGAGGTCAAGGAAACAGGTCTGTACTCACTGAGTTTGGTGGGCCTTGATATTTGGGGGACGTTGATGATGGTTAAGGATTTTAAGTGGCTGGTCTGTGGCATGTCTCTCCAGCATGGTGTTTCTGTGAACACTGGAGGCAACTGATCAACACAATGCTTCAGGGTGGAGGGGGAGACAGAGTCTTTCTGCCTCCTGAAGAGTCTGTTGACGTCTCCCTCCAAGATGAGTCGTGTTTCCACTAGCCCTACAGAGTGGCCGTTGGACAGTTTCAGAGCACTGCCTCTCAAATGGCCGTTCACTCGCCGTGTTTCCTTTACAAAAAAAAGGCCCGCAAAGGATTTGACGTATCACTCTGGGTTTTGTTCGCCGGTGATCAGCTGATCAGTGATACAGCGGAGTGTTCTTCCTCAAGACAATTACAGAATAGTTTTAGTTGGATTTAAGGTGGCCCGTATTAATCATGTCAACTTATGTACAAGTAACATGAAAGAAAACACTCAACCCTAAAAATTTGAGGCGCTATAAAAGTGTTTGTTGACAGACAGGCTCCCACCTTGCTTGCACTTTGCTTGCACCCTGCTTGCAGTACGGTGTGTGTGTGTGTGTGTGTCTGTGTGTGTGTGTGTGTTTGTGTGTGTGTGTGTGTGTATGTTTGTGTTTAAATGGGGGAGAGGGGGGGTCTCAAAGCCTGGGGTCGTACTGAGGTGGGGGAGGAGGGGGTTATGATCGGGGCTGATGGCTGAAGATACGGGGGATGGTGTCAGGCCTGCATTGTTCTTCAAAACGGCAGTGGAACTCATTCATTATAATGGATAAGAAACGCTATAACGTTCATAAGACCTTTTTCTTTAATGATGTTTTACTTTATGATCTTAGACCGATAGCTAAGCTAACATTAGTTTATTGATCTTACATCATTGTTATCTGGTCCATTTCTGAATTTATATCAGGTTTAAAATGTGAAATGAATGACGTATCTGATATCCTAAACACTAAAGTTATGTGGTGTAATCAAGCGCAGTACCTTTTAAGTAATACTTAGCTAACTTGTTTTGATGCACTTACATGTTGTGGCGATTATCTAACAGATATATTGGTATAGTATTGTATTGATGTTAAAAAAGCCTAGTTGAAGTAGTTTTTGGCATTGCTACATATCTTTAGCAGAGGTTCAGAGGTTAAATTTTAAGCTACTATTAGCTACTTTTAGTTGTTGCTAACTAAAGAAGGCATCTAGTTATTTGTTAACTTTATCTACGTTTTTGGCAAAGGCCCTCATAAGATTCCTGGTCATAACTCCTGTCATAGTGTCTTTTAAAGCTGAAGTGAGTAGCTTTTTCTGAATATTTTTCTTTTTTTTCATATTTGCTGAAATTGTCAATATATCCTTACAGCACAATGAGACAGACAACAGTGATGCAGTTTTTGGTAGACCTACAACCATCAGGGCAACACACAAAAGGGCACTGATCGACTAATGCAAGTTGGGGCATTGATCAGTGATCACAAAGTTTCGCAAATTACAGCTAAACAGTAAAGTAAAATGTGTTCCTGAACAAGTGCTAGCTTGAGGACAACCGCCACCACCGCTGCAAAACTCTTCTGCCTTCTGAAAAGGTAATTGGCATGCAGTTATCAGAACAGTGGATTAACTGAGATGTAAGCTGCCACACAAAAAGGTTTGCGTAAAAAATAAAGAGCTGTTGAAGTCACAGAAACCAAGCAACAGGAGATTAGTTAAAAGAAGAAACGGCATCTTCATTCAAATCGGCTTATATGGTGGCCAAGGAAAGGCTGGCATATAAAAAGCTACCAGCTTGAATGAAACTAAAGGGGCTCAATGGTGCAAAAGTAGGCACTGTGTATAAATCAGATAAGTCATGTGCTGAAATTATAGGCCATATTGCACAGCATATACGTACAGAAATTTGAGTATTGGGCAGATATTCACCATCAGGTGGGTGGCGAGTAGTTTTAACACTGTAAAAAGCATTCTAGAATAACTACCCTGCATCGGCACACCACTTCAAGACATCAAGCGAGGATTCATGTCGCAATGACACCGAGAGGTAGAAATTCCTGGGGCTACACAAACATCTCACTAACTCCGGGTTTTTAACATATCTGGCTGTTATGAAAAACATACTACGTGAGGTGCAGGTCCTCTCATTGAAACTTCAGCAGAGAGACATATCACAGCCATGAATTTGAGTGGCGGTAAATCCACATTGAAGACCGAACAGCGCACATCCCTGGGCCTGTTTAAAGATGTTCAACTTGTTGGGTGGAGGGGGAAAATCAACCAGCGTCAGTTTTATCAGTCTGTGATTGACAGCCTTAAAAGGTGAATGCCAGATGTCCACATGTTAAAGCCCCTGGATAATCACCTCCACAACGCATTGTTCCTGTTTGGAGAAAATGAAGTACAGACAATAGCTAAAGAACTTGGGGCGTCAGCTAGAGAGGCAGTAGATGAGTTCCACAACTGGAAGTTACAAGATAAAGCAACAGGCAAAACATTGGAAAAGCTGTGTACAGCAAACAGGACATATCTCGCCACCTCATCAGAGTGTGAGAGGGTTTTCTGCTGACACTAACACTGACAGCAAGACTGCAATATACTGCATGAAAACAGCCTCTCCTCACTCCTTTTTGTGGAACCAGCACCCTTTATCCCCTCCTGGATTAATTCAGGCCATTGCCTGTCCACATCATAGTTTTCTGGACCAACAGCCAATGAAGCTGATCCCAGGCTTGTGTGGTCAAATCGGTTTTAAGGTGAGGGCTAGTCTGTATAAACTTGTAATCTTGGTATTCTGTTTTTATTTATTTATGCTTTACACCAGGCGCGTTTGTTAGATCTGGGCATTCGGGGCTATAGCCCCGGATCTCTTGGAAATATCCCCGGACCTCTCTGCCATCATAAAAAAACATTATGATGATGAAAATAGCCCAGTATAGTAGACTTTTAAGTGGTTGCATTACCAGCAGCCACAGATGCAACATTGTAGCAGTGAAAACCGCAAAATTCTGACGTGTCCACACACTGACAAGTGATAACTTCAGAATCAAACTTAAAGCAGACTGACTTGATAACTTCAGAATCATACTTAAAGCAGACTGACTTGATAACTTCAGAATCAAACTTAAAGCAGACTGACTTGATAACTTCAGAATCAAACTTAAAGCAGACTGACTTGATAACTTCAGAATCAAACTTAAAGCAGACTGACTTGATAACTTCAGAATCAAACTTAAAGCAGACTGACTTGATAACTTCTAAATCAAACTTAATCTTGAGTTAATCTCTTAACTTTCATTTATTTTCCTACAACAGCATGACTACAAATCTCCTAAAAAAGTTTTCTTTTTTGAAGTGGTGAATAAAATTCTACGTGCACGTGTTTACAAAGGCAGGTTTCAAAGACAAATAGATTAATTTAGAAAATTAATTAGACATAGATATAAGTAGGACTCTCTCTCTTCCTGTTTACTGTAACAACAATCAACATATAAACTCTACTGACACATTTACTCAAACAGAACTATAAAGACTGATCAGGGAGGTGAGGTTATGTTTAACATTCATGAAAAACTAAGCATAGAGGCATTCACAAGGACAGCTACGCATCTGCCGTCACTATGGCAACCGCGGTCGCTTTCAGCTGAAAGTGTCAGGTTAACAGGTCACTGGTTAAACCCACATACCGGTCAGGAGAGAAAGCGTCCATCGGAGCAGTGATGTCTTCTAGTTTGCACAATTTTAGGAGACCTGCTGTGGATTCAGCCCGGTCCACTTGACATCAGGTCGGTGCATGTCAGTGTTTCTGAGGCTGTAGACTGTTCTCATGTCTCATTCTGCTGCTGGGGTCTGTGCTGACCTAAACATTAATCTACTCAGTAGACCTGCCCCCACAGGAGTCACACTTGACCAGGTCTTTCCTTTAATTCCCAAACTACGTCACAACTGCATGTTCATCAGCCCAATTTCAAGCATTTCAGGGGAGAGATCCCCGAACCCTGTCTGGATAGGACTCTGACTTCTAGGCTACAGCCCCAGATGTTTTCATGAGCTAGTGATGCACCTGCTTTAAACAACGCCCCAACCTCATTGGAATTGGGGTTTGAAGACAATATGTTTGTCCTGTCACAGAATAAAAATCCTTGCATCACTCCGACGAATGAGGTGATTTTTAGATGCAACTCTGGAGCTCAGGGCAACTTCACAGGAAGCAGCATAAAGATTCAAATGACATGTGCATTATAAACGCTGTTGGAGAGGTGCTTTGTCAGCTCTGTGATCTTTAAGAGGCTGTGGTTTTTTGGTGTTCTTGGACCGGAGTGCATTATATTCAAATGTGTTTCATAATTTCTATTACTTACGCAGATTAGAAACATCTCGGGGTGAGCAGAGGCATCCCGCGTATGATTTAAAGACTTTCAGAGCAGCACACCCACCGTGGCTTTCCGTGTCACGATTGTTCCAATCTCAAGTTAACTCCAACAAAGAAGGAATGCCTCTGATGAAACGCACAGGAACTAAACTGTATAACCACCGGTGAATGTCACTGATTTGTCACACACATGCAAGCGAAAAGGGTCAGTCTTGTGACAAAAAGTTCCACATCAATAATGATGACGTTCCAATAGTATTTTTCATAGCTAATTGAAAAGGCATTTAAACTGTCTCAGTATTGACTAAACTATTTATCCAGACAATAAACCATAACTAAAGATGAGTCATTTTTCCCTGTCTGTTTCCCCCCTCCCTCTTCTACTTCTCCTCTTCTCTCTTCAGATCTTTGCCTTCCTCCTCATGTCTCTTTTTCCCACCCTCGTGCATTTGCCAATAATCATTCCAGCACTCAACAGCTGCACGTTACCTCAGTGAGAAGCCAGCTGACTAACCCGATGACTTCCTGGCTGGTTGGCTGTGCCACCAATGGTGAAGTCACTCTGGAGGGTAGCCAAGCCACACAGATCTACAAATGACTGAACCCAAATGTTAATTTCAGAGCCAGAATCACAGCATGTATGGTGATGGGGATATTCACATTTGGAAGTTCTGGCTTGCAAATCAAGTTCCTGGTTTGGTCCCCTTGAGCTTGTCATATG
This sequence comes from Echiichthys vipera, assembly GCF_963691815.1. Taxonomy (NCBI): domain Eukaryota; kingdom Metazoa; phylum Chordata; class Actinopteri; order Perciformes; family Trachinidae; genus Echiichthys; species Echiichthys vipera. Next base: position 30,829,877 of record NC_139832.1, on the reverse strand, counting down.
CCGCCCCCACCCTCCAACTCCAGGTCTGAATGCAAATGCAGATAGCATTCTAGCCGTGTTTCCATTAGGGTAAAATGTGGCCGCTGGGAAAGTTTCAGGACACGCCCTCTCAAATGGTTGTTCACTCACCGTGTTTTCCATTATAAAAAAAGGCCCCAGAGGGATTTAGAAGACTCTGGAGGTGACGTATCACTCTGAATGGGTTTAGATCGCCGGTGATCAGCTGATCAGTGATACAGCAGCGCGTTCTTCCTCAAGAGAAATACAGAATAGTTGTAGTTTGATTTAAGGTGGCTCGTAGAATTCACAACGTCAACTTATGTACAAGTAACATGAAAGAAAACACTACACCTTAAAAATTCTGGGCGCTGTAAAAGCGTTCGTTGACAGACAGGCTGTCAGTGTGTGTGGGTGTGTGCGTGTGCGTGTGCGTGTGTGTGTTTAAAAGGGAGAGAGAGAGATGTGCAAAGTTGTGCGTGCACAGATCATTTTTCTGTGCTGCGTTCTACTACACCACAGGATAAAAGTGTCTACTCTACTTCACTGTGTTGTTGTGGCGTCTGTACTACCACATGTTACATCCTGCAGAGAGCTACATCCAGGCTTCTTTTCCTGCAACCAGGCTTCTCTCAGGGGTTTGAGCGGCCGTTTGTTGGCCCTGCTCTCCCCCAGGGTCAACAAACGGCCACTCGAGCGACTCACATGCTAATTAGGGGTAAGTTAGACCCGCCTCATTCTGGGTATTCAACCATGGTGGAAACCCACCTTCTGTATGATCATTGCCTTCCCTTACCCTATTGCTTCTATCTACATACTGCCTAATCACTCCTTCAGTTTATTGTATTAAAGTCTGTTTCATTTGCTCGGGATCAGCTCACCAGCTCAGATCTGCTCTATGTCTGTGAGTTCACCAGTTTGCCAGCACACTACACTAAATTCACAACACTACAGCAACTTCTGAACAAGACCTGAACAGTGGTCATCTCACAAATCAAAAATTATTACTTTTGAAAGACTTGACATTAAAACATGAGCCTACAGACAGCCTGTATACTACACATCTGAGTAAAACATAAATAATAAAATCAGATATAAGCGGAATTCTTTTTTAGGCACAGTTTCTTTAGCATTCAAAGCCTTGGATTTGGCTCATCTTATTAATACTCTTCTGATATTATGTTGCAGATACAAACAATGTACTTTATAAAGGATTATACAGTATACGGTGTCTCCGGCACTCTACTCTCTCTTTCCATTTCACCATTTAATTTTGATCTGGATCAGCTCACCAGCTTAGAGCTGCTCTGAGCAGTATAGCATCCTTCAGTCCTATCATCAATTAAATTCGACTCAGTTTTATTTATAGGGCCAAATCACGACAAATGTTATCTCAAGACACTCTACATAAAGAGAAGTGAACAAGGCAGGCTGAGACCAGACCAACGGCAGACTTGAACTATGGCTCAGTCCATAGGGACTTAGCTTGGGAACTGAAAGGAAAAAATCCTCATTCACTCTAACTTTGGCCATGTTCCCATTGTAACCCTGTGATTACTTCACACTAAGGCTAATAGACCCATGGGTGCAGACCCCCGGGGGGCTGAAAAACATGAATTGTCCCCTCCAATAAAAAAGACCCTAAATGATTCAAAATTGAACAAATGTCTTTTCAGACTTCACATTCTTCACATTTTAGATTCACATCTTAAAAGAAATGATTAAAATGGTGGAAGAAATAATCTATTTGTGACTCCACATCCATCTCTGCTCTGCTCCACTACAACACAAATGAACGGGAAGTTTGTTACACAGACACTGATGATCAGCAGGCTTTAAAAAAAAAGGGTTCATATTTTCATATTCATCCATATCAATGAATCATGCATAAAGTAGTCCCCTACACTGGGAGAAAAGGAAGACAATGAGAAGAACGGGGGTGAGCAGACATTACATAAAGACCCTTAAAGACCCTTAAAATGATGATTTACTAATATAACAGTTCAGTAAGCAGTGATACTCTGTTGGCCGTTTAGGGCAAATAAACACGAAAGGAAAGTTAGTCAGTTAGTTTCATGTATTGTCCACAATGTGGAAATTGTCTTTGGTCTCATAAAAACAACAAGCAGGGCGGCAACAACAACACTCACACACAAACATCTTCAGGACAGCAGTGGCAGTTCCATTAAAACGCATCAACGGGACATGGTGTTCAGTGCCCCAATGGCATTAGGGATGAAGGAATTTTCTTTAAAAAATATTACGATTTTCCCTTGGAAATTTATATCGTCTACCAGAGGGAAGAAGTTCAAACTGCCTACTGAGGTGATGAGAGGGATGGTTTGCTATTTTGACAGCTTTGTTCCTAAGCACTTCCTCCTACATACAACCCATGGTTTTTGAGGCTAGGTGTACTCTTCTCTGCCGCTTGCTTCTACCAGAACAGTCAGTGATTCCATGTGCAGTACTTTTTAAAGATATGGTGAGCCTCTAACAAGTAGGGATTTATGGTGGCATGGCAAAAAGAAAGAAAAAAAAAGCACTTTTGTGTCCCTCCCAGTCCTGAAATCGTATCTGCACCCCTGAATAGATCCTGAGGGGAGGACTGCTGATTCACAGTTACTTCATCCATGATGGATATGTGCTCTGGTGCTGGCTTAGCCTCAGCCCGTGAATCCAGCAGCACGGGCGCTTTCTTTAAACCTGCTGCGACTGAAACTGATATTGACAGTCTACTGTACTCGTGCTGCGCGGACCCGGGTCCCCCAGTGGGATCAGCCGGGGTCCCCCAGTGGGACCAGCCGGGTCCCAACTTATCTACATGATCTGTTAGCCTACAGCTGCTGCGAGGTTGGTGAAGTTGCGACTGGTTTGCATAACTCCACGCAGGCTGACTTTATCTTACCGCGCAAACATCCCCGGCGGGCCGTGTTGCCACTGCCCTCTGCCAGAATAAAGCGCCACTTGTAATAAATAAATCAATCAATAAATAACTTGAGTGAAAGTACTGCTGGGCATCTGAAGGCCACCACCAGTGGCACCCACATTAACATGCGTCACACACAAGAACACACCTGTGCATGCTTTAAAACAGTCCAATCTAAACCCAAGCTCTCGCACACACACACGCACGCACACGCACCTCCAGAGTTCCTTTTGCCCCGGGTCCCGGGATGAGTAAAGACTAGATCCGCTCAGAGGTGGCACGTTATACTGAGCTCCTGCTGAAGAACACGCCGAGCCGACACGCATCCAATAGTAACGGTGTAAGTGAGGGGCTCCGTAGTGTCTCCGTGCGTCCACGCAGCTGCGGTGCGCTGCGTCTGTGTGCGCCGCCAAGTGCGCAACAGGCACAGACTCTTCTGTTTTTCCCTTTCACACACACACACACACACACACACACACACACACACACACACACACACACACACACACACACACACACACACACACACACACACACACACACACACACACACACACACACACACACACACACACAAATACAGTCTGCTTTCAAAATAAAAGCTCAGTTCGGAGCTTCTGCATGTCTGGAAGGCTCTCCCCCTTTCTTCCTTACACACACACACACACACACACAGACACACACACACACACACACACACACACACACACACACACACACACACACACACACACACACAAACACACGCATAAATACAGTCTGCTTTCAAAATAAAAGCACAGCTCGGTGCTTCTGCGTGTCTGGCTCTCCCCCTCTTTTCATTCACACACACACGCGCACACCGGCCTCTTCCTCTTTAAGCTCAATTAAACCAGTGGACCATTAGGTTTACATACGCAATAAATCCTCCCGTCAAACAAAAAGAAGTCCGGCTGCCTGTTTGAATTATTTCCAAACACTTGTCTGTCATCATCGGGCTTCGCACTCTGTTGTCCCTACTGATGTGATTCCCACCCTGCAGGAAACGACATGTGGTTTCAGGTAAATTCTGAGGGCCCCTCGCATCTGCCCCTTCATTTCTTGGCATGTTGCATCAATTAATGAACTTAGTGTCCTTTCATTTGTATTATAACAGTTCAGTAAATGATGATTTACTAATATAACAGTTCAGTAAAATGATGATTTACTAATATAACAGTTAAAATGATGATTTACTGATATAACAGTTCAATAAAATGATGATTGACTAATATAACAGTTAAAATGACGATTTACTAATATAACAGTTCAGTAAAATGATGATTTACTAATATAACAGTTAAATAAAATGATGATATACTAATATAACAGTTCAGTAAATGATGATTTACTAATATAACAGTTCAGTAAAATGATGATTTGCTAATATAACAGTTCAGTAAAATGATGATTTACTAATATAACAGTTAAATGATGATTCACTTATATAACAGTTCAGTTAAATGATGATTTACTAATATAACAGTTCAGTAAAATGATGATTTGCTAATATAACAGTTCAGTAAAATGATGATTTACTAATATAACAGTTAAATGATGATTCACTTATATAACAGTTCAGTAAAATGATGATTTACTAATATAACAGTTAAATGATGATTTACTAATATAATAGTTAAAATGATGATTTACTAATATAACAGTTCAGTAAAATGATGATTTACTAATATAACAGTTAAAATGATGATTTACTAATATAACAGTTCAGTAAATGATGATTTACTAATACAACAGTAAAAATGATCATTTACTAATATAACAGTTTAGTAAAATGATGATTTACTAATATAACAGTTAAAATAATGATTTACTAATATAACAGTTAAATAAAATGATGATTCACTGATATAACAGTTAAAATGATGATTCACTAATATAACAGTTAAAATGATGATTTACTAATATAACAGTTCAGTAAAATGATGATTTACTAATATAACAGTTAAAATAATGATTTACTAATATAACAGTTTAGTAAAATAATGATTTACTAATATAACAGTTAAATAAAATGATGATTCACTGATATAACAGTTTAAATGATGATTCACTAATATAACAGTTAAAATGATGACTTACTACTATAACAGTTCAGTAAATGATGATTTACTAATATAACAGTTAAAATGATGATTTACTAATATAACAGTTCAGTAAAATGATGATTTACTAATATAACAGTTCAGTAAAATTATGATTTACTAATATAACAGTTAAAATAATGATTTACTAATATAACAGTTTAGTAAAACAATGATTTACTAATATAACAGTTAAATAAAATGATGATTCACTGATATAACAGTTAAAATGATGATTCACTAATATAACAGTTAAAATGATGATTTACTAATATAACAGTTAAAATGATGATTTACTAATATAACAGTTCAGTAAAATGATGATTTAGTAATATAACAGTTAAATGATGATTCACTAATATAACAGTTAAAATGATGATTTACTAATATAACAGTTCAGTAAATGATGATTTACTAATATAACAGTTCAGTAAATGATGATTTACTAATATAACAGGTCAGTAAAATAATGATTTACTAATATAACAGTTCAGTAAAATGATGATTTACTAATATAACAGTTAAAATGATGATTTACTAATATAACAGTTCAGTAAAATGGTGATTTACTAATATAACAGTTCAGTAAAATGATGATTTACTAATATAACAGTTCAGTAAAATGATTATTTACTAACATAACATTTAAAATGATGATTTACTAATATAACAGTTTAGTAAAATAATGATTTACTCATATAACAGTTCAGTAAAATGATGATTTACTAATATAACAGTTCAGTAAAATGATGATTTACTAGTATAACAGTTAAATGATGATTCACTAATATAACAGTTAAAATTATGATTTACTAATATAACAGTTCAATAAATGATGATTTACTAATATAACAGTTAAAATGATGATTTACTAATACAACAGTTCAGTAAAATGAAGATTTACTAATATAACAGTTCAGTAAAATGATGATTCACTAATATAACAGTTAAAATGATGATTTACTGATATAACAGTTCAATAAAATGATGATTGACTAATATAACAGTTAAAATGACGATTTACTAATATAACAGTTCAGTAAAATGATGATTTACTAATATAACAGTTAAATAAAATGATGATATACTAATATAACAGTTCAGTAAATGATGATTTACTAATATAACAGTTCAGTAAAATGATGATTTGCTAATATAACAGTTCAGTAAAATGATGATTTACTAATATAACAGTTAAATGATGATTCACTTATATAACAGTTCAGTTAAATGATGATTTACTAATATAACAGTTCAGTAAAATGATGATTTACTAATATAACAGTTAAATGATGATTCACTTATATAACAGTTCAGTAAAATGATGATTTACTAATATAACAGTTAAATGATGATTTACTAATATAATAGTTAAAATGATGATTTACTAATATAACAGTTCAGTAAAATGATGATTTACTAATATAACAGTTAAAATGATGATTTACTAATATAACAGTTCAGTAAATGATGATTTACTAATATAACAGTAAAAATGATCATTTACTAATATAACAGTTTAGTAAAATGATGATTTACTAATATAACAGTTAAAATAATGATTTACTAATATAACAGTTAAATAAAATGATGATTCACTGATATAAAAGTTAAAATGATGATTCACTAATATAACAGTTAAAATGATGATTTACATATATAACAGTTCAGTAAAATGATGATTTACTAATATAACAGTTAAAATAATGATTTACTAATATAACAGTTTAGTAAAATAATGATTTACTAATATAACAGTTAAATAAAATGATGATTCACTGATATAACAGTTTAAATGATGATTCACTAATATAACAGTTAAAATGATGATTTACTAATATAACAGTTCAGTAAAATGATGATTTACTAATATAACAGTTCAGTAAAATTATGATTTACTAATATAACAGTTAAAATAATGATTTACTAATATAACAGTTTAGTAAAACAATGATTTACTAATATAACAGTTAAATAAAATGATGATTCACTGATATAACAGTTAAAATGATGATTCACTAATATAACAGTTAAAATGATGATTTACTAATATAACAGTTAAAATGATGATTTACTAATATAACAGTTCAGTAAAATGATGATTTAGTAATATAACAGTTAAATGATGATTCACTAATATAACAGTTAAAATGATGATTTACTAATATAACAGTTCAGTAAATGATGATTTACTAATATAACAGTTCAGTAAATGATGATTTACTAATATAACAGGTCAGTAAAATAATGATTTACTAATATAACAGTTCAGTAAAATGATGATTTACTAATATAACAGTTAAAATGATGATTTACTAATATAACAGTTCAGTAAAATGGTGATTTACTAATATAACAGTTCAGTAAAATGATGATTTACTAATATAACAGTTCAGTAAAATGATTATTTACTAACATAACATTTAAAATGATGATTTACTAATATAACAGTTTAGTAAAATAATGATTTACTCATATAACAGTTCAGTAAAATGATGATTTACTAATATAACAGTTCAGTAAAATGATGATTTACTAGTATAACAGTTAAATGATGATTCACTAATATAACAGTTAAAATTATGATTTACTAATATAACAGTTCAATAAATGATGATTTACTAATATAACAGTTAAAATGATGATTTACTAATACAACAGTTCAGTAAAATGAAGATTTACTAATATAACAGTTCAGTAAAATGATGATTCACTAATATAACAGTTTAGTAAAATAATGATTTACTCATATAACAGTTCAGTAAAATGATGATTTACTAATATAACAGTTCAGTAAAATGATGATTTACTAATATAACAGTTAAATGATGATTCACTAATATAACAGTTAAAATGATGATTTACTAATATAACAGTTCAGTAAATGATGATTTACTAATATAACAGTTAAAATGATGATTTACTAATATAACAGTTCAGTAAAATGATGATTTACTAATATAACAGTTCAGTAAAATGATGATTTACTAACATAACAGTTAAACTGAGGATTTATTAATATAACAGTTAAAATAATGATTTACTAATATAGCAGTTCAGTAAAATGATGATTTACTAATATAACAGTTCAGTAAAATGATGATTTACTAACATAACAGTTAAAATGATGATTTATTAATATAACAGTTCAGTAAAATGATGATTTACTAATATAACAGTTAAATAAAATGATTATTCACTGATATAACAGTTAAAATGATGATTTACTAATATAACAGTTCAGTAAAATGATGATTTACTAATATAACAGTTCAGTTAAGGATGATTTACTAATATAACAGTTCAGTAAAATGATGATTTACTAATATAAACGTTCAGTAAAATGATGATTTACTAATATAACAGTTAAATGATGATTTACTAATATAACAGTTCAGTAAATGATGATTTACTAATATAACAGTTAAAATGATGATTTACTAATATAACAGTTAAAATGATGATTTACTAATATAACAGTTCAGTAAATGATGATTTACTAATATAACAGTTAAAATGATGATTTACTAATATAGCAGTTAAATAAAATGATGATTCACTAATATAACAGTTAAAATGATGATTTACTAATATAACAGTTAAAATGATGATTTACTAATATAACAGTTAAAATGATGATTTACTAATATAACAGTTCAGTAAAATGATGATTTACTAATATAACAGTTAAAATGATGATTTACTAATATAACAGTTCAGTAAAGTGATGAGTTACTAATATAACAGTTCAGTAAAATGATGATTTACTAATATAACAGTTAAATAAAAGGATGATTTACTAATATAACAGTTAAAATGATGATTTACTAATATAACAGTTCAGTAAAATAATGATTTACTAATGTAACAGTTAAAATGATGATTTACTAATATAACAGTGAATAAACAGTGATACTCTGTTGGTTGTTTAGGACAAATAAACAAGAAATGTAAGAACAGTAATGATTCCATATGCAGAACTGTTTTAATGATATGGTGAGCCTCTACCAAGCTGGGATTTATGGGGGCATGGTACGGGTTGGATACAGGCACCCTCGCCTGAGATGGTATCTGCACCCCTGACTAGCAGAACAATTTGCTAACCTTTGAGCACTTGGAAAAGGACTATATAAATTTGATGCATTCTTATTTATTATTAACTGTGAAGAACAAAAAAATCTTCAAATCTAATAGTTCTCAAATGAAATTCAACTTGCATTACAAGGCGCTGCTTTCAGCCATTCAATTACAACTCGTTCAGAGGAAATAAGATAATAGAATGGCATCTATGCCTTTTGTTGTTTGTTCAAGAGAGTCAAGCCGCTCTCGTCGTACTCTCTCCCTTTGTGCCCCTTTTTCACGCTCAGGAAACTCAGAAGATCTGCTCCAATCAGCCCGCTGACAGGTCGTTCCAGGGTAGGACTTGGCCTGGGTGCCTGTTGATCATGATCCGGTCCTCCAAACACAAAGTACAGTTTGCAGTGTTAAATTTAACACTGTGTCTGAGTGTATTTGGTCCTTGTCAGAATTAGTGTTAAATCAACTCTTTCCATTGTGTTAAAATTTCAGATTAAAAAAAAAAACGACTGTTAACTTTTGGTCAGCCTAACATCGCCATCACTGGAAGCCATTGACCACAAGTCTGAATAAAATGGCAATGTGGAACAATATATAAGGTGGCATCTGTCGTACCATACTTCATTTGAACATCAAATGGTTTGGAGTAAAAAAGATAATTTACACTTGTAGAACCTTGTCTGGATGTAGCTTGATCTTAAAGGCGTAATGGTCATCAAAACACATCCTTTCCATCAATTTTACACAGAGCAAAACAAAATCATCCTTTACAGCAATTGTCTTGATCTTACAAAACACAGGGATCTCACATGCTACCTCAGTACATATAATGAAGTCACAACGGCACTCTGTATCGTGATATTTTATCCATTTGGCAGAAAACACACTGGTTGACCCTACAGTTCCAAGTTTTTCAGCAATTGCTGCACCCTGTTTGAACTCATAAAGTGTCATCATTTTTCCTGGACCTCCATTTAATCTTTCCTTGCCAAAAGATTCATGATACATTGCCATATAATTTTGATGCTTTTTGGTTAATGTTGTTGTAGTGTTTTTAAAGCTTTTTTATTGTTGCTTGAAGAAATTATGTTTGCCGTTGTAACGCATGCACCATGTGTACAAAATCGGACCAATGTACCTTATGCTATGAGGATAGTGTATCATAAAGTGATGCTTTGGCAAGAGATTAATTTCAGGGAATAATTGCTTGAACAGCCGATGATCAATGATTAAATGTTTGAGGTATATGCTCATGCCTTCTGACAGGACAGGTGAAAATACAGTGTTAACAATATGTAGAAGCAAAAGTAGGAGATGCAAATCACCAAATAGTAAAGGCATATTGCGTAACAAGCACCAAGACTGTATGGCATTCAACCCCAAATCATTACTTCCATCCATCAACTTATCTGTTGGCAGAGGTGGACAGATCGCTGCTGATTGAAACCATAGTCATATGCATGTATTCTACCAGCCACTTGTTCAGCACTTAGGAAGTTTCCTTGAATGTACTTCAGAATCAGTTTCACCTCAAACTGACCAACCCCCTCTAAAATATCATGCATTACATCTACAGAGAGGTGGCTGTCTTGAAACACTCCAGTGAATTCAACAGACAACTGCGTTTCACACCATAAATTAGGCAGCCCAGGATCTGTTTGCACAGTCTGACAGTGCTGTGCATGCGCATCAACAGTTATTAAAACAACTGGTGGATCATCTTCACAGAATACAGCTTGAAAACAGTGTTTCCAAGGAGACAGAAACGACAGCAATACCATGCCCCAAATGACTCTACAAAGCCAAATGGACCATGCAAACCAAGATTGTCGCCAGTGACTTGAACTACAGTACCATGAATCGTATCTTCAAAAGTTGGAATTTGAAGTCCCTCTGTCTCAAGCACTTTCAGATCATTAATAAGTGGTTCAAGTATCAAATTAAAACTATATCACTTTATGTCGTGTGCATGGAATAGAGCACACAAATGAATATTAATCAAAGATGAATTAAACATTGTGGGGAAATTTCTTGAAGTAAAATATATAGCACCTAATTTATGTAAACCCCTTTTGGGTCCCAAGACATTTGCAGTTTCAAAGTCATCATAAAACAGCTGGATCTGCGAGACATCTTTGGAGCCGATCTAGCTTTTTTTATTTCATCTATTTATATGGTAATAATTAAACATCAAAAAAGTCTTTATGGCATACTGAAACCCTTCTGGACAGAATTCCAGGACTTTTTGCGGCAGGATGGATCAAAACATGCTGCCGTTTGCGTGTTATTTATTAAGGCAGTGGCTGTGAAGATGGAGATAGAGTTGTTTCTTTGTTAGAAGCTGCAGTTTCTTCCCCTTGAAGTCTGTGGGCTTCTTGTGCAGTTCCATGACAATGGGGCCCAAGGCAAAACATTTAGTGTCGGTGAACCTCTTTTTAGGTTTGTAGTGCTTGAATTCAAAGAAGATAACTGCTCCTTCTGGTAACTTCTCCACATGTCTCTGGATCTCCACGTCCACACTGAAGTGGATGTAGGTGTCTTCCTTCCTGGAGGCCACAGGGGCCTGCAATGGGTTCACATCTACACCGTTCAAATCTCTAACACCAATAGTCATGTAGGGTAAGGCAATATACCAGTTTCTACCAATCTGGATCTGAATGATGAACACTGACATTTTACCTCAGGCAAAAGCACTTTAAAGACAAAGGCAACAGAATCTATAGGTTGTCTCGCCCCTGGTGTGTCTTTAAGGATTCCAAAAAGAAAAGAGACAACTTCATCAAGCTGCGTGTCATCATCAAAGTAGATGGTGGCCATTTGCTTTTTTCCTTCCCACAGCGAATGCAGATAGCCGTTGGTGATGGCCTGCAAATAAACATCACTTTAAAACTACATGGCATTGATCATCTTCTGATAAACGCTTTAAGATAGACATCCAATGAATGCCATGACTGCTAATGAATTTAGTGCCATATAGATACCTCAAGGTGTTGTCTTTGTTTAGTGTTCCCTGTTATGAAGTCAATCAGTACTGAACACTGCTGTTTTCGCTTCTCCTGTGCCTCTTCTACCATTTCCTGTAATTTCATGAAGCAAATATTAAAATAATACTAAGCGCAGTTAATTCCACATACTAAGATGGCTTTTTACTGACCTCTAGTCTTCTCATGCTCCCTTAGATTCATTGTCCTAAAAGTAAACATTTTAAAATAGAGTTATGTTTAGTAAATGCTTGATATAAATTAGGGAGACTAGATAGCATGCTTCATACTACTAACTAAATCACATACTAACCAACTCAGCCAGGTTGATTGTGCATGGCCTCTTTAAGTCACTGTGCTCTGTGATGACGTGATCATCCTGTGTTAGCTCCTGTTGGCCACATTTATAATATAATGAACTTTTAGTAATGTCATGATAATTTACATTACTACCACTATTGAAAATTGTAAAAAAACACATTAGTTTCTTAAACAAATAATGTCCCAAACCTCCCCTTGGCTTGTCACCCCCTACTGGACATTAAAAACAGCTGTGTCCTTTTAAGGAAAGTATTTTTTTTTTTTTTTACCATGTCAAACTGTTAGAAATCAATCAGTTAAGGTGATTAACATACATAGCCTTTTATAATATTGGACCCTTAATTCACCTCTCTTTTTTGTTTCAGTCTAAAGACTGGTGGAAGAAGACCATTCAGCATGCTTTCTGCCTCCTTGGAAAAATGGGCCAACCTTCTGCCATGTCTGTAGAAAAAACAAATAGTCAAAATACAGACAAAAACCGACACAGACACAGACCCCTCCAGGTGCAGGTTTTCCACTAGCACTGCACACCACCATCTCCACAGAGCTGCCATCCTAAAGGAAGAACATTGCCACAAATACAAAGTGCATGTTTGTATTTTTATATGTTGTACAGTAACCTCATGATTCCAAAGAGATATTATTTCTGTTTGATAATGTCTACTTACAACAGTGAAGTCAAATGGTGCATCCATATACAGGTTAAAGAGAAATATGCGAGGGCTGGCTCACTTTTCATCATTGTGGTTTAATTTAATAAGCCTCTAGCGGCCGACACAACAATCTCAGCGCAGGAAAAACCCCTACACATCTCACAGGTTGCAAAAAAACTTTATCAAAAATGTATTTGCCACAGAGTGACAGCAGTATCCTCAAATTCCCGGGCATCAAAGATTGCTAGTTAGCTCGTAGTTAACATTATCAACAAAGAAAAGCTTACGTTGCTTTTAAACGTCTCCATTATCTTCATAATTTTCAGCCATGACAGCGAGTATGCTCAAATTCCCCCCTACTTTCTGATCTCATACGTCACTTCCGTCAAGCAAGGGGCTTGTGTCAAGTGAGGGACTTGTGTCAAGTGAGGGGCTTGTGCTCCGGGTCTGCAGCTGGATGCTACTCAAAGCTACATCCTCAGCCTGATTGTGAATCTCAAAAATGACTTCTTCCATGGATGAGACACACCTCTTAACATTACAGTGACTTAATCCAGCACACGGCCACATCCAGACTGAGCACATTTAAGGCAAAGATTTTTTTTCCCAATCTAAGTAACCATGAAATGCCTAACAAGTGTATTTGCGCAAGTTATCTCAGTCTGACAAACAAATCACTTCATGTCAAACAGATTTGTTCAAGTACTCATGAAGCAACCTAGCCCGAACTTCTGCGACATGTACATACATACATACGTTCCACCTCTCCCAGCTGAAGCCGGTGTCCACCAGCATGCTGTGCCCGCCTACCATCGGCCAACCCCCACCCCCGAACCTAGGATGCCATCCGGCATTGGACCAGTGACACAGAGGGCGCTGCTTCCAGTACCTGGTTGACTGGGAGGGATATGGTCCTGAGGAGAGGAGCTGGGTCTCTCTGTCCCTGATTCTCAACCCGTCTCTCATCAGGGACTTCTACCGGGCTCATCCTGGGAGGCCCAGTGGAGCGCCTGGAGGCGCTCGTTGAGGGGGGGTACTGTCAAGATCCATGTCCTGTCAGGCCTGTTCCCTCTTCCTTTTGTTTTGGTTTGTCTCTGTTCTTCCCTGCATGTGTCGTTCCCCTCTGTCTGGTAGGCGTGATTCCGCCCAGCTGTGGCTGATTCCCAATCAATGGTGGCAGCATAAACCGGATGTGGTACACATTCGGTGCCAGACCGCTCTCATTTACGTGGTAACTGCTTGTTGGCTCCCATTTCCCGTTTGATTGTATTTTCGCTCTGTGTTGGTTTGTTTGTTAATTATTGTTTCCTTGTAGTTTCCTGAGATCCCGTTCCCTTGTCCAAATACCCTCGACCGTCTCGTCATCCTTCGTAGTATACTTTTCCCCCTGTAATTGAATCCCATTGCTTTTCTTATTAAATATTTGTTTAGTACCCTACTCTGTGTCCTTGTCTCATTTGGGTCCGGTTCCTCGGTGTTATTTCCTGTCCCGTTCATGACACCAGTCCTGGAGAACGGATCACTGAGGTAGGGGAATAAGCTCACAATACCTGTGGCATACTTTTCTTTCACCCGTCTGGGTGGTGATGTACTGCAAGATATAAAATGGTAAAGATTTCTTATATGCACTGGGTTTAACAAAGTTTTGAATTTAATGCAAAAGCTACAGTGAGTAAACTAAAGACCATTTTTTTCCATCATGTCAGCTGCCAGTATGTTTACCATTTTCCTCCTGGTTTCATCTGTCAGGGACTTGCATCGATTGTATTCATTCATTGTGCGTTCGCCACCAGGTTTCTTGGTAAGAATGGATTCCACCAACTTCAGACAATAAGCAAAACAATTTATCATGTTGAGAATACATCACATTAATAAGTAAACAAATGGTCAAAAACAAATGGTCTTTAAAGAGACCTTGAGGAGTTTTTTATTGGGTTATACAAACGTCTCATATTAATGTGGATGAATCTACGTTACCCACACTTGTTAATGGATCCATTTCCGATAAATATATCGTTTTGAAATTATAGTTCTTTTTGTTATTACTATTTAGTGGTTGACTCGCCCAGCATTTCCTCCTTTTGGTTTCCGCTGCCCGGCGGGTCATGGGAATCACACCGCCGGATTGCTAGTTGGCATTGTTTATGGTCAGAACTACAACGGTATCTGATTGTCTTCCAACCTCTGACTTTTATCCTTGATGCAAATGCTTTCACCTGTCCATGCGCCGGTCTAAGAATTTCACTGACCGTACGTGCGGGGGCTCATGGGAAACGTAGTGTGAAAAACACTTTATTTAATATTATCGTGTGCATCCCTAGTTCATGTTGGTCTAATACTCACAAATGTCAAATGAATCTTGAACATTGCTTTTGAATAAACGTCAATAAATTAGTGTGAAATAAAACTACTCATTACTACGTTTTAAGCAAAGCATGCATTCAGAGTAATCAATGTGAGAGATGATAACATTTGTACTCAAAGTTATCGTTACAGTTACTTTTAGCACCTTAAAGCTTCTGATGGAAAACCAAATTCCAATGTCAGATGCGGCTCTGTTACTCGCACATTTTTTTTAGATATTTCCAAGCCTGGCCTTAATCAACATGGTTCCTGCAGAGAATTATTCTTAATTGTCACAACAGAGTATGTTTATAATAACAAAAACACAAACAAGTGCATGGTTTTCAACAGAGTAGCCAACAAGACCAACGTTTGTGAATAATGTTAAATTTGAAAATAAGATTAGTTGTTTGCTTCAGGCCACCAAACAGCAGACACATGTTCTGCTAGGCAAGGAAAGTTTAATTGATAACAACATCATCTACACTTAGACTCTCACATCGACTGAGGGAAAACTCTTTGCAGAAATGACAAGCAGGGATCAGAGGTCCGTTTCACAAAGCAGGTTTAGTGAAAACTCTGAGTATGTTAACCCTGAAATGAGGGAAACTCTGAGTTTTCGGTTTCACAAAGGGAGGTAACTCAAACCAGAGAAAGGGGTAACTCTAGCCTGTTTCACAAAGAGAGGTAACTTAACCTCTTGGTCAGTTACCATGGTAACATGCTCTCTGAAACTAACCTGGTCGGGACCAGGTTTTTCTCAGAAAAACTTGAGTTTCTCTCTGTCTCCGCCCTCTTTCAGCCACACACGGTGTTTGATTTCCTCATTCATTCAGTCAGCACGCGAGTTTTGGTGTAGTATAGTTCCGTCTGTTTTTTCAGAAAATCACTGCAAAAATCAGTCAGTAGGCCTACATTAGAAGTTATATTAGGTGGTGACTATTTCACTACCATGGCATGTCCTTTTGATAACGATCCCGTGGATGAAGGTGCAGAATTACTGCACAGAGAATTAAATATTCGTCGGGAGATGATTATCAAACTATTGATTATAGATGTTCTTGCATTTCCAGACAATTCTCTTTTTGAGCGGTACCGTTTCATATCCCAGCAGATATTGTGTGTTGCGCTGCGTTTTATTTGCAAACGGGAGTTTTTGTATACAACGTATAAAAATCATTCAGTAGGCCTATATAGAAGTTATATTAGGGGGTGACTATTTCACTACCATGGCGTGTCCTTTTGATAACGACCCCGTGGATGAAGGTGACGCCTTACCGCAAAGAGAATTAAATATTCGTCGGGAGATGATCATCCGACCGCGCATAGACGTCCTTAATATACTGCAGCCATAATTACAAAATAAATGAAATGGATCTTTTGAGCAAGTTAAATGTATTTTACTTAGCGTTTCCTAAATATAATCCCAGCTTTTCTTGCAATTCATAGGTTCAAAAGTGTGTGCTTTTAGTTGGGTTACCGGTATATAAACTACTCCTGTATAGCCTTCTGATCCAGAATATCACCTATAATGCGAGGGGTGCATTTCACGGCAGGGGTTCTGAATACGGCACAACACCGTATCATGTCACAGTCCATCTCATCCCTCCTTACATTTCCAACATTAACAACCAGTAATGCTCTCATATCACAGCAGATATTGTGTGTTGCGCTGCGTTTTTTTGCAAATGGGAGTTTTTTATACAACATTTATATGTTGTATAAAAAACAGCCACTTACGGTAATATTTACTTTACCATGTAAAACGTGCTCAAAATGAGGCGTCACCATGAGACAGTGCCGATGTTTTACCTGTTTGAATACCTGTATGTTTTTATGTTTCATCTTAAGCTGCTGCCAAGTGCGCTTCTCCCCCGTGTGAATGCACCTAAATGAAATAAACTAATAGGCTCCCACTCAAGCAGTTCCCCCTGTGATATTACTGTGATTGCAACAGGACTACATTTAAACTTATGCACTGACCCGAGCAGCAATGTCCTCCCGCACCGTCTCCCTCTCTTTTGCAGCTGCAGCGGTGTAAACCTGCTCAAACTCACCGTATGAGCGCATTAATATTTCCAATTTAAGTTGTAGCGTAGCGCTTCGTTTCCCTGTTGCCATGGTGACTCGTTGAATCAGGGCTCCATTGATGCTGTCTTTTTTTACTTGTGGTGCACGCGCTTAACTCCAGGTCAAACTACTCTGAGTTGATCAACCTAACGCAAATCTGCTGTTCTGGAACTGAAAACTCAGAGTTTCCTATCTCAGAGTAGATCAACTCAGAGTTCAGGGTTAAACTCAGAGTTTTTTTAACCTGCTTTGTGAAACAGGCCCCAGTATTAATCAGCACAGAGGCATTTTTTGGTGTTTCAAGGTAACATGATGTGCTTCCAATCTATCTATCGCGATGGGAAATTTAATCAAGATATTAATGATTCTGATAGCTGATATCAAGACCAACACAGTGATATATGCTACCTGGTGTTTATGATGCGTTATTGGTGAGAAAAATACAATTTAATGGATAAAATATATCCTGCAATGCATCATGGGAGTTTGCGGTAAGTTTTTTCCCCCGTATCTTGGAAACAGAAGGTCGTAGAGAGATGAAAGTTCTTGAAATGTTTTCATGTATGGGCTTTCCAACGCTGTCTTTGACCTTCTGTTCCCGAGATAGGTCAAGTTATCACAAATATGAGAATGAGAGGCTACATTTACGAGAAATGACTCATCCATGATAAAAAAGATTTTCAGAGTAAAATGTAATTAGTATTTTAAAGTTAATGTGCAGTGACTATAAATAATTTCAATTGTATTTGTAAATATATAATAAAATGTATTCTTCCCATTCAGTGAATTTGTTACATGAATAAAAATGTGTACATGTCTCCTACTGTTTTCACAGAATTTATTTGACCCCAGAAACTCTTCACTCTCCATCGATCCATCTGTCTGTCGGTCTGTCCATCTGTGAATCATCACTAAATATCGAAATGGAGGTCTATTAACGGCACAGCTTGTAAAGGACTGTGGAGGGGATCTCTGAACGTACATGATTGAGGGATATTGCATTGTTATAGACCAGGGCAAGAACACACCAAAGCACTCTGAGCCAAAGCCTTCACCACATGTGTTGTTCCAGCTGCTGAACTCAGAGGGGAAAGCCCGCAGCAGAGCACGGACGCAGCCAGTTTAGCCCAGCAAGGTTTTTTAAATGAATACTCCGATTTAGTTGTATGAGGTCATTTTCGATATTGCTTTTAGCCAGATTTAAAATATGACATTGCCATTATTATTATTATTGCTACAGTGCCAGAATGCTTGGACTGTGTCTGCATGCAGCTTTCTCAAGAACAGCTCTTACAAACAAATTCACACTCAAGTTGTGCCTACTCATGGTCAGAAACACCAGTGAAATGCACTCTGGTTCACAGGGATAAAACAGGGGCAGCCTTTTCCATCAGGCAAGGTAGGAGACAACCTGTGGCTCCCAAGGGCCCCAAACAGCTATAGATTTAATATGATGTTTAGATATCAATACAGAATTAGGTTACTTTAGCTCATTGTAACCAGAAATAACTTTAAAAATATAGAATTATTGTTAAACTGAGATCCTTCGACATGTGCAGCGAGATGTTGGAGATCTTTTATCAGTCGGTTGTTGTCAGCACCATTATCAAGAAGGCTCGCTCTGTACTTGGTCTCAGGCTGGAGTCTTTTGATTCTGTGGTGGAGAGGAGAACGCTAAACAAACTGTTAGCCATCATAGACGATGATCAGCAGCCTCTCCATCACACAGTGGTCAGACAGCGGAGCACCTTCATACACAGGCTGCTCCAGCTCCGCTGTTGAAGAGACAGGTACAGGAAACCTTTTCTGCCACATGCATCACACTGTACAATAACAGTTCAACCGTTCAGAACAATACAATCGGAAGCACCTTGTGTTTTTTTCTCATAATCTGTCCACTGCACCATATATTATTATATGTTTACATTTGCACTACAATTAGTCCGTTTATTTATACATTTTGTTTTTTAGGTTCCTTTTATATCGTATTTTTATGTTACTGTTTTGATGTGTCTGTGTGTAATGCTGCTGTTACACTGAAATTTCCCAGCTTAGGATCAATAAAGTATTTCTATTCTATTCTATTGTTAAGGAAGGTCAAGAAAAGAGCGTCAAAGTCAGTCATACACCAAAGCATGATTTTTAATGGGTTTGTATAGGATGATTATACATTGCAACTAATAGTTTTATAAATGGTTAATACAAAAAGTACTTACACAGCGATTTCCAATAACAAGCAAAATTTTGGGGTTACGTGATTGTCAGCCAATCAGGTTTCATAACTTGGCCTATAACTTACAAAACTTTTTTAAAAATACATAACAAAAAAAATCCTGACATATAAAGTAAAATGTACTGCCAACTGTAATGATTCAGCTCTGGCAGTGGTAATGCTTAGTAGAGACTCTGTGGTCGTACTTGATTACTCAAAGGTATGAACTAGAAAATGCATTTCCTCTGAAAATGTGTGGAAATGCTTAAAGGCTGAAGCTACACTGCAATGCTAGCTTGAATGTGTAAGAAAGTGTTGAAAGTGAAAAACTTTGTAAAAAAATAAAATGAAAAGCTTCGTATTTGAAAAATATAAAAGGCAAAACATTTTTGAAGATAAGCTGATATGTCCTTAAAGAGACAGACAGACAGACAGACAGAGGCAACAAAACACGATTGTCAGATGAGAGCAGCAACAATTATCAGAGCCTGAAGATCCTGGGGACAGTGTCCTAAACACACACACACACACACACACACACACACACACACACACACACACACACACACATACACACACACCATGACAAGTAACATCACTACCAAGAAGGCCGATTTCTGTAGTAATTCTGTCCAAAGTCGGCCATATTCACGCTGCTTTTCCAAATTGTTGTGATTTTGACATAGGTCAACTGGGGGAAAAAAGCTGTATTGTGACCAGGGGTCCGTTTCACAAAGCAGGTTCAAAAAACTCTGAGTTTAACCCTGAACTCTGAGTTGATCTACTCTGAGATAGGAAACTCTGAGTTTACCACAAGTAAAAAAAAGACAGCATCAATGGAGCCCTGATTCGACGAGTCACCATGGCAACGGGGAAGCGGAGGGCTACGCTACAACTGGAACTGGAAATATTAATGCGCTCATACGGGAGTTTAAGCAGGTTTACACCGCTGCAGCAGCAAAAGAGAGAGAGACGGTGCGGGAGGACATTGCTGCTCGGGTCAGTGCGTAAGTTTAAATGTAGTCCTGTTGCAATCACAGTAATATCACAGGGGGAACTGCTTGAGTGGGAGCCTATTAGTTTATTTCATTTTAGTGCAACCCCACGGGGGAGAAGCGCACTTGGCAGCAGCTTAAGATGAAACATAAAAACATACAGGTATTCAAACAGGTAAAACATCGGCACAATCTCATGGTGACGCCTCATTTTGAGCACGTTTTACATCGTAAAGTAAATATTACCGTAAGTGGCTGTTTTTTATTCAACATATAAATGTTGTATAAAAAACTCCCATTTGCAAAAAAACGCAGCGCAACACACAATATCTGCTGTGATATGAGAGCATTACTGGTTGTTAATGTTGGAAATGTAAGGAGGGATGAGATGGACTGTGACATGAAACGGTGTTGTGCCGTATTCAGCCCCCTCGCATTATAGGTGATATTCTGGATCAGAAGGCTGTTGTTTCCAACTATAGGAGTAGTTTATATACCGGTAACCCAACTAAAAGCACACACTTTTGAACCTATGAATTGCAAGAAAAGCTGGGATATTATATTTAGGAAACGTTGAGTCAAATACATTCAACTTGCTCAAAAGATCCATTTCATTCATTTTCGTTATCAAAATGACATGCCATGGTAGTGTAAATATTCACCACTTAATACAACTTCTAATGTAGGCCTACTGAATGATTTTTATACGTTGTATACAAAAACTCCCGTTTGCAAAAAAACGCAGCGCAACACAGAATATCTGCTGTGATATGAAACGGTACCGCTCAAAAAGAGAATTGCCTGGAAATGCAAGAACATCTATAATCAATAGTTTGATAATCATCTCCCGACAAATATTTAATTCTCTGCGCACTAATTCTGCACCTTCATCCACGGGATCATTATCAAAAGGACACGCCATGGTAGTGAAATAGTCGCCACCTAATATAACTCATAATGTCTGATTTTTGCAGTGATTTTCTGAAAAAACAGACGGAACTATACTACGCCAAAACTCGCCCGCTGACTGAATGAATGAGAAAATCAAACACCGTGTTCGGCTGAAAGAGGGCGGAGACAGAGAGAAACTCAAGGTTTTCTGAGAAAAACCTGGTCCCGACCAGGTTAGTTTCAGAGAGCATGTTACCATGGTAACTGACCGAGAGGTTAAGTTACCTCTCTTTGTGAAACAGGCTAGAGTTACCCCTCTGTCTCTGGTTTGAGTTACCTCCCTTTGTGAAACGGGAAACTCAGAGTTTCCCTCATTTCAGGGTTAACAGACTCAGAGTTTTCACTAAACCTGCTTTGTGAAACAGGCCCCAGCTGTATGTTGGAGTGGGGACACACCGCCTGGGCCTGATGCCTTCCTGATCTTCTGTCTCTGGAAGAGCTGACACACATCCTCAGTGCAGGTGGGGGAGTCTGGAGGTAGGGAGGACGTGATAGCAGGTGGTTGTGTGATGTTTGAGGAGCGGGTGAGGGGTGTGAATGTGGGCAGATCAAACCTGCAGTAAAACACATTAAGGTCGTCAGCTAGATTCTCCATAGTGGGGGAGGAGAGTTTCATTGTAGTTCTCCTGCAGGCCTCTCCACAATGACGCTGGATTGTTGGCTGTTACCTGTTTTTTCAGATTATTTTCCAGACAAATAATCAGGAATACTTTAATTGGAAATTGTTTTTGTTTCAACTCCAGCTATACAAACAACATATTGAACAACAATATTATACAGATAACATATATTTGTAAAAACAGAAATATAAAACAGTATATATATATATATATATATATATTCAAAATATCAAAATTACAATGGTAATATATACAGATCAAAAGTACTGTATTAATGTGCAAAGTACGGTAAAAGTCCACACAAATAATCTAAAACCGGAGCAACACAAGAGAGCGCATCACAGAGTCAGCCATCCGTGGCGCCATCTTGGATGTAAGCTGTATAAAAGCTTAAATTTTTACATTTAAAACAAAAAAATTCTAAATAAAAGCTAACTGCTTGAAAAGAAATAAGAAAAGGCTTAATATTTGAAAAACATGAAAAAGTTGAAGATAAGTTGAAATGTCGTTAAAGAGCTGAACATACCTGAAAGTATGCAGAAGTTGCTGTTGGGGGGCGGGGGGATCATAGTAAAAAAGGTGAAAAAATTACTTGGAAAAAGTGAATAAAATCAGAGGATAGGTTGCATATGTTGAAAAAGTATAGTTTATCATGTTGAAGTCAAAAACTATTAGCTGTATTATTAAAATGTCTGAATTTTCAGTCCATTTGCTACTCTGATTAAAGCAAATAGGTGCGTTTCCACTATGGTTGAATATCTGCAATGAGGCGGGCCTATCTCGCCAAAAAGCCCATAATTTTCATGTGAGTCGCTCGAGCTGCCGTTTGAGCGACTGTTTGTTGGCCCTGTGGGAGAGAGCCAAGAAACGGCCTCAAACCCTGAGAGAAGCCGGTTGCTGATTGGATGTAGCTCTCGGCAGCATGTGACGTGTGGTAGTACTTGACACCACAACAACAGAGCAGAGCAGACACTACGCAGCGTTGAAAATGACCTCTGCACAGGCTTGTGATGAGTGCTGCAGCGGCCGGATTGATTCTAATTTGTGTCCCTTTGCTGCATGCTCATTCTCTCTCTACCATTTACACACACACACACACACACACACACACACACACACACACACACACACACACACACACACACACACACACACACACAAACACACACCATAGGCTACTGCAGCGGGGTGACAGCCGATCCGTCAACAAAGACTTTTACAGCGCCCAGAATTTTAAAGGTGGGCTGTTTTCTTCCATGTTACTTGTATTTAAGTTAGTACATAAGTGAATCATACGGGGCACCTTAAATCAAACTATTCTGTACTGTCTTCTCACTTTGGAAGGAGAAGACATAGGAAGAGTGGTGCGCCGCTGTATCACTGATCAGCTGTTCATCTGCGATTTAAACCCATTCAGAGTGATACGTCACCTCCGGAGTCTCCTAAATCCCTCTTGGGCCTTTTTTTGTAATGGAAACACGGCGAATGAGCGGACGTGCCCAAAAACTTTCCGAGAGGCCACTCTATAGGGCTAGTGGAAACACGCCTAATGAGAAGGGAGCCTGGATGCTTTCTCTCCATTCTGTTGATCTGGTCAGCCAGGTGTTGTGGTGCCTCACTGACAGAAGCCTGAGGTGGGATATAAACACAGGACATAATGAAGGAGGAAAACCTTGACACTGTGACATCTGTACACCAACCTTTGTTTACTGCAGATTTAATATCCAATATGAAATGTAATATCCAAGGGAGAACTGAAGTCCACACAAATAATCAGAAATACTTTAATAATCCACGGGGGGAAATTGTTTTTGTTTCAACTCCAGCTATACAAACAACATATTTTACAACAATATTATACAGATAACATATATTTGTAAAAACAGAAATATAAAACAGTATATATTAAAATATCAAAATTACAACGGTAATATATACAGATCAAAAGTACTGTATTAACGTGCAAAGTACAGTAAAAGTCCACACAAATAATCTAAAACCGGAGCAACACAAGAGAGCGCATCACAGAGTCAGCCATCCGTGGCGCCATCTTGGATGTAAGCTGTATAAAAGCTTAAATTTTTACATTTAAAACAAAAAAATTCTAAATAAAGGCTAATTGCTTGAAAAGAAATAAGAAAAGGCTTAATATTTGAAAAACATGAAAAAGTTGAAGATAAGTTGAAATGTCGTTAAAGAGCTGAACATAGCTGAATGTATGCAGAAGTTGCAGTTGGGGGGCGGGGGGATCATAGTAAAAAAGGTGAAAAAATTACTTGGAAAAAGTGAATAAAATCAGAGTATAGGTTGCATATGTTGAAAAAAGTATAGTTTATCATGTTGAAGTCAAAAACTATTAGCTGTATTATTAAAATGTCTGAACATTGGAAGGGTTTTCTGAACACAGAGAGATGTTTTTGTGTGGATAAAATTAAAAATAACTGAGAAATCACAGTTTAAAATGAAGAGGTTTTCATACCTCGGTTAACAGACCTAGAGAACTCCTTCAGTTCCCCAGTTATTCGCGCATGTAAACTGCGTCCTCTGGTTATTATCGGGTTTCTCTTCTGCGTATGCTCGGCACTCCGCGGCGGTGGTTTTTGACCCGGGAATAGAATAAACCGGGTAGCAACGGCGCAGAAAACAACCTGAAAAAACAACAACAATAATAGAGTGTTACCTTTAAACCAAGGGAGGACTTCGCAACGGTATAACATTACTACCAAGAAGACCCGTTTCTGTCGTAATTCTGTTCAAAAGTCGGCCGTTTGTGATTTTGACAAAGGTGAACCTATAAATAATTTCAATTGTATTTGTAAATATATAATAAAATGTATTCTTCCCATTCAGTGAATTTGTTACATGAATAAAAATGTGTACATGTCTCCTACTGTTTTCACAGAATTTATTTGACCCCAGAAACTCTTCACTCTCCATCGATCCATCTGTCTGTCGGTCTGTCCATCTGTGAATCATCACTAAATATCGAAATGGAGGTCTATTAACGGCACAGCTTGTAAAGGACTGTGGAGGGGATCTCTGAACGTACATGATTGAGGGATATTGCATTGTTATAGACCAGGGCAAGAACACACCAAAGCACTCTGAGCCAAAGCCTTCACCACATGTGTTGTTCCAGCTGCTGAACTCAGAGGGGAAAGCCCGCAGCAGAGCACGGACGCAGCCAGTTTAGCCCAGCAAGGTTTTTTAAATGAATACTCCGATTTAGTTGTATGAGGTCATTTTCGATATTGCTTTTAGCCAGATTTAAAATATGACATTGCCATTATTATTATTATTGCTACAGTGCCAGAATGCTTGGACTGTGTCTGCATGCAGCTTTCTCAAGAACAGCTCTTACAAACAAATTCACACTCAAGTTGTGCCTACTCATGGTCAGAAACACCAGTGAAATGCACTCTGGTTCACAGGGATAAAACAGGGGCAGCCTTTTCCATCAGGCAAGGTAGGAGACAACCTGTGGCTCCCAAGGGCCCCAAACAGCTATAGATTTAATATGATGTTTAGATATCAATACAGAATTAGGTTACTTTAGCTCATTGTAACCAGAAATAACTTTAAAAATATAGAATTATTGTTAAACTGAGATCCTTCGACATGTGCAGCGAGATGTTGGAGATCTTTTATCAGTCGGTTGTTGTCAGCACCATTATCAAGAAGGCTCGCTCTGTACTTGGTCTCAGGCTGGAGTCTTTTGATTCTGTGGTGGAGAGGAGAACGCTAAACAAACTGTTAGCCATCATAGACGATGATCAGCAGCCTCTCCATCACACAGTGGTCAGACAGCGGAGCACCTTCATACACAGGCTGCTCCAGCTCCGCTGTTGAAGAGACAGGTACAGGAAACCTTTTCTGCCACATGCATCACACTGTACAATAACAGTTCAACCGTTCAGAACAATACAATCGGAAGCACCTTGTGTTTTTTTCTCATAATCTGTCCACTGCACCATATATTATTATATGTTTACATTTGCACTACAATTAGTCCGTTTATTTATACATTTTGTTTTTTAGGTTCCTTTTATATCGTATTTTTATGTTACTGTTTTGATGTGTCTGTGTGTAATGCTGCTGTTACACTGAAATTTCCCAGCTTAGGATCAATAAAGTATTTCTATTCTATTCTATTGTTAAGGAAGGTCAAGAAAAGAGCGTCAAAGTCAGTCATACACCAAAGCATGATTTTTAATGGGTTTGTATAGGATGATTATACATTGCAACTAATAGTTTTATAAATGGTTAATACAAAAAGTACTTACACAGCGATTTCCAATAACAAGCAAAATTTTGGGGTTACGTGATTGTCAGCCAATCAGGTTTCATAACTTGGCCTATAACTTACAAAACTTTTTTAAAAATACATAACAAAAAAAATCCTGACATATAAAGTAAAATGTACTGCCAACTGTAATGATTCAGCTCTGGCAGTGGTAATGCTTAGTAGAGACTCTGTGGTCGTACTTGATTACTCAAAGGTATGAACTAGAAAATGCATTTCCTCTGAAAATGTGTGGAAATGCTTAAAGGCTGAAGCTACACTGCAATGCTAGCTTGAATGTGTAAGAAAGTGTTGAAAGTGAAAAACTTTGTAAAAAAATAAAATGAAAAGCTTCGTATTTGAAAAATATAAAAGGCAAAACATTTTTGAAGATAAGCTGATATGTCCTTAAAGAGACAGACAGACAGACAGACAGAGGCAACAAAACACGATTGTCAGATGAGAGCAGCAACAATTATCAGAGCCTGAAGATCCTGGGGACAGTGTCCTAAACACACACACACACACACACACACACACACACACACACACACACACACACACACATACACACACACCATGACAAGTAACATCACTACCAAGAAGGCCGATTTCTGTAGTAATTCTGTCCAAAGTCGGCCATATTCACGCTGCTTTTCCAAATTGTTGTGATTTTGACATAGGTCAACTGGGGGAAAAAAGCTGTATTGTGACCAGGGGTCCGTTTCACAAAGCAGGTTCAAAAAACTCTGAGTTTAACCCTGAACTCTGAGTTGATCTACTCTGAGATAGGAAACTCTGAGTTTACCACAAGTAAAAAAAAGACAGCATCAATGGAGCCCTGATTCGACGAGTCACCATGGCAACGGGGAAGCGGAGGGCTACGCTACAACTGGAACTGGAAATATTAATGCGCTCATACGGGAGTTTAAGCAGGTTTACACCGCTGCAGCAGCAAAAGAGAGAGAGACGGTGCGGGAGGACATTGCTGCTCGGGTCAGTGCGTAAGTTTAAATGTAGTCCTGTTGCAATCACAGTAATATCACAGGGGGAACTGCTTGAGTGGGAGCCTATTAGTTTATTTCATTTTAGTGCAACCCCACGGGGGAGAAGCGCACTTGGCAGCAGCTTAAGATGAAACATAAAAACATACAGGTATTCAAACAGGTAAAACATCGGCACAATCTCATGGTGACGCCTCATTTTGAGCACGTTTTACATCGTAAAGTAAATATTACCGTAAGTGGCTGTTTTTTATTCAACATATAAATGTTGTATAAAAAACTCCCATTTGCAAAAAAACGCAGCGCAACACACAATATCTGCTGTGATATGAGAGCATTACTGGTTGTTAATGTTGGAAATGTAAGGAGGGATGAGATGGACTGTGACATGAAACGGTGTTGTGCCGTATTCAGCCCCCTCGCATTATAGGTGATATTCTGGATCAGAAGGCTGTTGTTTCCAACTATAGGAGTAGTTTATATACCGGTAACCCAACTAAAAGCACACACTTTTGAACCTATGAATTGCAAGAAAAGCTGGGATATTATATTTAGGAAACGTTGAGTCAAATACATTCAACTTGCTCAAAAGATCCATTTCATTCATTTTGTAATTATGACTGCAGTATATTAAGGACGTCTATGCGCGGTCTGATAATCATCTCCCGACCAATATTTAATTCTCTGCGCACTAATGCGTCACCTTCATCCACGGGGTCGTTATCAAAATGACATGCCATGGTAGTGTAAATATTCACCACTTAATACAACTTCTAATGTAGGCCTACTGAATGATTTTTATACGTTGTATACAAAAACTCCCGTTTGCAAAAAAACGCAGCGCAACACAGAATATCTGCTGTGATATGAAACGGTACCGCTCAAAAAGAGAATTGCCTGGAAATGCAAGAACATCTATAATCAATAGTTTGATAATCATCTCCCGACAAATATTTAATTCTCTGCGCACTAATTCTGCACCTTCATCCACGGGATCATTATCAAAAGGACACGCCATGGTAGTGAAATAGTCGCCACCTAATATAACTCATAATGTCTGATTTTTGCAGTGATTTTCTGAAAAAACAGACGGAACTATACTACGCCAAAACTCGCCCGCTGACTGAATGAATGAGAAAATCAAACACCGTGTTCGGCTGAAAGAGGGCGGAGACAGAGAGAAACTCAAGGTTTTCTGAGAAAAACCTGGTCCCGACCAGGTTAGTTTCAGAGAGCATGTTACCATGGTAACTGACCGAGAGGTTAAGTTACCTCTCTTTGTGAAACAGGCTAGAGTTACCCCTCTGTCTCTGGTTTGAGTTACCTCCCTTTGTGAAACGGGAAACTCAGAGTTTCCCTCATTTCAGGGTTAACAGACTCAGAGTTTTCACTAAACCTGCTTTGTGAAACAGGCCCCAGCTGTATGTTGGAGTGGGGACACACCGCCTGGGCCTGATGCCTTCCTGATCTTCTGTCTCTGGAAGAGCTGACACACATCCTCAGTGCAGGTGGGGGAGTCTGGAGGTAGGGAGGACGTGATAGCAGGTGGTTGTGTGATGTTTGAGGAGCGGGTGAGGGGTGTGAATGTGGGCAGATCAAACCTGCAGTAAAACACATTAAGGTCGTCAGCTAGATTCTCCATAGTGGGGGAGGAGAGTTTCATTGTAGTTCTCCTGCAGGCCTCTCCACAATGACGCTGGATTGTTGGCTGTTACCTGTTTTTTCAGATTATTTTCCAGACAAATAATCAGGAATACTTTAATTGGAAATTGTTTTTGTTTCAACTCCAGCTATACAAACAACATATTGAACAACAATATTATACAGATAACATATATTTGTAAAAACAGAAATATAAAACAGTATATATATATATATATATATATATTCAAAATATCAAAATTACAATGGTAATATATACAGATCAAAAGTACTGTATTAATGTGCAAAGTACGGTAAAAGTCCACACAAATAATCTAAAACCGGAGCAACACAAGAGAGCGCATCACAGAGTCAGCCATCCGTGGCGCCATCTTGGATGTAAGCTGTATAAAAGCTTAAATTTTTACATTTAAAACAAAAAAATTCTAAATAAAAGCTAACTGCTTGAAAAGAAATAAGAAAAGGCTTAATATTTGAAAAACATGAAAAAGTTGAAGATAAGTTGAAATGTCGTTAAAGAGCTGAACATACCTGAAAGTATGCAGAAGTTGCTGTTGGGGGGCGGGGGGATCATAGTAAAAAAGGTGAAAAAATTACTTGGAAAAAGTGAATAAAATCAGAGGATAGGTTGCATATGTTGAAAAAGTATAGTTTATCATGTTGAAGTCAAAAACTATTAGCTGTATTATTAAAATGTCTGAATTTTCAGTCCATTTGCTACTCTGATTAAAGCAAATAGGTGCGTTTCCACTATGGTTGAATATCTGCAATGAGGCGGGCCTATCTCGCCAAAAAGCCCATAATTTTCATGTGAGTCGCTCGAGCTGCCGTTTGAGCGACTGTTTGTTGGCCCTGTGGGAGAGAGCCAAGAAACGGCCTCAAACCCTGAGAGAAGCCGGTTGCTGATTGGATGTAGCTCTCGGCAGCATGTGACGTGTGGTAGTACTTGACACCACAACAACAGAGCAGAGCAGACACTACGCAGCGTTGAAAATGACCTCTGCACAGGCTTGTGATGAGTGCTGCAGCGGCCGGATTGATTCTAATTTGTGTCCCTTTGCTGCATGCTCATTCTCTCTCTACCATTTACACACACACACACACACACACACACACACACACACACACACACACACACACACACACACACACACACACACACACACAAACACACACCATAGGCTACTGCAGCGGGGTGACAGCCGATCCGTCAACAAAGACTTTTACAGCGCCCAGAATTTTAAAGGTGGGCTGTTTTCTTCCATGTTACTTGTATTTAAGTTAGTACATAAGTGAATCATACGGGGCACCTTAAATCAAACTATTCTGTACTGTCTTCTCACTTTGGAAGGAGAAGACATAGGAAGAGTGGTGCGCCGCTGTATCACTGATCAGCTGTTCATCTGCGATTTAAACCCATTCAGAGTGATACGTCACCTCCGGAGTCTCCTAAATCCCTCTTGGGCCTTTTTTTGTAATGGAAACACGGCGAATGAGCGGACGTGCCCAAAAACTTTCCGAGAGGCCACTCTATAGGGCTAGTGGAAACACGCCTAATGAGAAGGGAGCCTGGATGCTTTCTCTCCATTCTGTTGATCTGGTCAGCCAGGTGTTGTGGTGCCTCACTGACAGAAGCCTGAGGTGGGATATAAACACAGGACATAATGAAGGAGGAAAACCTTGACACTGTGACATCTGTACACCAACCTTTGTTTACTGCAGATTTAATATCCAATATGAAATGTAATATCCAAGGGAGAACTGAAGTCCACACAAATAATCAGAAATACTTTAATAATCCACGGGGGGAAATTGTTTTTGTTTCAACTCCAGCTATACAAACAACATATTTTACAACAATATTATACAGATAACATATATTTGTAAAAACAGAAATATAAAACAGTATATATTAAAATATCAAAATTACAACGGTAATATATACAGATCAAAAGTACTGTATTAACGTGCAAAGTACAGTAAAAGTCCACACAAATAATCTAAAACCGGAGCAACACAAGAGAGCGCATCACAGAGTCAGCCATCCGTGGCGCCATCTTGGATGTAAGCTGTATAAAAGCTTAAATTTTTACATTTAAAACAAAAAAATTCTAAATAAAGGCTAATTGCTTGAAAAGAAATAAGAAAAGGCTTAATATTTGAAAAACATGAAAAAGTTGAAGATAAGTTGAAATGTCGTTAAAGAGCTGAACATAGCTGAATGTATGCAGAAGTTGCAGTTGGGGGGCGGGGGGATCATAGTAAAAAAGGTGAAAAAATTACTTGGAAAAAGTGAATAAAATCAGAGTATAGGTTGCATATGTTGAAAAAAGTATAGTTTATCATGTTGAAGTCAAAAACTATTAGCTGTATTATTAAAATGTCTGAACATTGGAAGGGTTTTCTGAACACAGAGAGATGTTTTTGTGTGGATAAAATTAAAAATAACTGAGAAATCACAGTTTAAAATGAAGAGGTTTTCATACCTCGGTTAACAGACCTAGAGAACTCCTTCAGTTCCCCAGTTATTCGCGCATGTAAACTGCGTCCTCTGGTTATTATCGGGTTTCTCTTCTGCGTATGCTCGGCACTCCGCGGCGGTGGTTTTTGACCCGGGAATAGAATAAACCGGGTAGCAACGGCGCAG
Source organism: Echiichthys vipera (assembly GCF_963691815.1). Lineage (NCBI taxonomy): Eukaryota > Metazoa > Chordata > Actinopteri > Perciformes > Trachinidae > Echiichthys > Echiichthys vipera. The sequence goes on along the minus strand of NC_139832.1, from coordinate 30,798,016 downwards.
AAAACAACCTGAAAAAACAACAACAATAATAGAGTGTTACCTTTAAACCAAGGGAGGACTTCGCAACGGTATAACATTACTACCAAGAAGACCCGTTTCTGTCGTAATTCTGTTCAAAAGTCGGCCGTTTGTGATTTTGACAAAGGTGAACCGGGGGAAAAGCCGCATTCAGTCCAGCTGTATGTTGGCAGAGCTCCAACTACTGTACTGGAGGAAGAGTTACTCCGTCATTTTCCCATTCAACCCTGCTAATGTATACGAGGGGAACTTCAATAATCCGATCATTCCCTTAACAGGGGTAAGGATATTTTCAGGTTACTGATGTGCATGTAAACGAGTGGAGCATGTGGGTAGGAGGAGCCTTTGGATCCTAACACTCTTATTGAAGATGTTGTGCAGGGGGAGGGCGTCCCTTGACAACTCCTCATCTTCCTCATCACCCTCTTATCTAAAGTTTCCTCCACAGAACTTAGGCATGAACCAATGATGGAGCCCACTTTCTTTATCAGTTTGTTCAACTTTTCCTGTTGTTAACTTTTATACTACCGCCGAAACACACAACAGCATAAAAAAGGACACTTTCCAGGATCCCATGATAAAATATGTTTAAAATAGGCCTTCCCATATCAAATGCCCTCAGTTTCCTCAAAAAAAGCAGTCTAGACTGGGCCTTCTTGAAGCTACCTCTGCTGTTCTCTTTCCAGTTTAGTTTATTATCTAATACCCCTTTTCCCCCAAGACATTTTGAGGGCTGGTTCAGAGCCTTGGCTTAATCTTGAACCAGTTCTTCCTGTTTCCACAGACAAAGAACCGGCTCTCGGACAGGTAAACTGGCTCCAGAGCGGCACCAACTCTTTGCTGGTCGTGAACCGGCACCACAAAGTCTTGCATGCTTTAAACGATGTTGCGATTTTAGAATTTGTTTATTTTATTGTTGTTTTTTTTGTCAAAATTAACAACTTTTCTAGAGACATGTCTTCTTGGGTGGGTCATTAATTTTAACTGCATTGTGATCAATTGCAGGTAGTCTGGGCTAGGTAAGGTTAGCTAACATTAGCTAACGTTAGCCTCCAACACAGGGTAACATTAACATCTTACATTCAGTGTGAATGAGAATCAAAAGGTGTTAGATAATTACCTTTCTTCTCAAATGAAATCTCCATCCATTGTATTTGAGACAAGTGTGTCATAGTCCACCATTGTTGTTGTTGTTGTTGTGTTTGAAGTGGGTGTTTGCATTTCTGGGGAAACCTCAGACATATACAATGACGTAATGATGTGGCTCAGGTTCTGAGAAGGTTCCCAAGTTGAACCAACAGTAAACCAGCACCAGCACTAGAACTAGAAATAGGTCTGGGTTGGATGAAAAGTGAACACCAAGGTATCTCTATAAAGGAACTACCTCTCTTGGCTGACCTCTAATAAGAACAAGGGCTACCTAAATTGTTTTCCTTTTAAAATCAAATATTAACTCCTTAGTTTATTCACACATAAATCATTTCATACTGTATACTCATTGTAATGGACTTAAAAAGAAATTGCAGTTCTATGTTTTATGGTGTTAAGACGGATTCTAAGCTTTTTTCCAAGCACAAATCAAATAAACAAATCAGCAAAACCAAACCAAACATATGAATAAAACAAAACAAAACAAAAACAGCGACACATTCTGTGCGTTTGCATGCACATCAGTAACCCAAAAATGGTCTTAACCTGGTTTAGGCAATAATCAGGTTATTGAAGTTCCCCTTGTATACATGAGCGGGGGTTGAATGGTAAAATGATGGAGTAACTCTTCCTCTTCAGTAGGTGGCGTTCCACTACCATTCAGCTGGACTGAATACAGCTTTATTTTCCAGTTCACCTTTGACAAAAACACAAACAGCCGACGTTTGGACAGAATTACGACAGAAACAGGTTTACTTGGTAGTAATGTTACTTGCGGGTGCGAAGTCCTCGCTTGGTTTAGGTTTTTTCACATTGTTTTCGCCACTGTTGCTTCCTGGTTTATTTTATTTCCGGGTCAAAAGCCACCGCCGTGGATTGGGGAGCATGCGCAGTCAAGAAACCTGTTAAATTACCCGAGAACGCTGTTTACATGTAGGAATAATCGAGGAACTGAAGGAGTTCTCTAGGTCTGTTAACCGGGCTATGATTTTACCCCGAGTATGGTTTCTTTCAAATAACCCCTCAGTCCAGCACGTTCAAAAAACTCATGCGTGCCCTCGTCTCCACTTCAGTCACACACACATCATTCTCTCTTCACATTCGCATCAAACCAGCAACAATCATGTCTCAGTAGAACGTCATTGACTATGAAATTGCCTCTGAGCTATTGGCTGAGTGATGACACACCTGGCTTCAGGACATTAAGTGGACCATGGGCAGGAGTGCATGAAGATCCTGTTTACACAACAATGCTCGCGGGTGAAACATCAAAATATTTTATCAATTGTTCCTTTCGTTTAGACGGCAACAGCGTTTTTGGGGCTTAAAACGTAAAAAAGTGAAACCTCCCTCCAGAGTGGAAATCTTAATAACGCTCCACTGTTGTGTAGCTGTATTTCTGAAGCTGAATGACTGCTATCGTGTATCAAAGTGAATACCCTTCAGAGGCTGATTTCAACAGTTCAAGGTTTCAGATTCTCTTTGTAAAGAACAAAAAAACATACTTTATTTTTCCTGAAATGATAACAGTACAATATAGTAGAAAACTGAAATGTGTATAGCCTTTCAATACCAAAAAAGCATAGGCCTACTATATGCAGTACTGTAGTACAGTGTGAAAATAAAGTTACAGTGCTGAATCACTGCAGTCTGTCTGTCCACAGACTCTCATCCACCTCACACCAACATTAATGCTCTCCCAATACAACAGGATAAATGTCCCTTTACAACAAATGTATTAATCTAGCAGACTATTATGACCATATCATATCCATATGAATATAATTTATGAAACCTGGGCTCTGCAGATTTTCACAATTAGATTGACTTTTCTGTATGTGATGAATTACAAAAATGAATAATAAAAACGTTTTTTGGAGAGTCAAACTGTTTAACTAAGAAGAAAAACAATCTGTTTTCAACACAAAGACATACAATGTACAAACAATAGATTGTCAAATTGTAAAACAACTGCAAATGGTATCAAATTATGAGAAATGCACTTTCTGTTGAAACAAAATGTGGAAAGGATTTCAAATTGTGTTTTGATGAGTTGTCTGCAGAAGTGTCATAACAAAGAACAAATACTTTTTTACCTTACTTGAGTAGAAATTTGGGGTATCTATACTTTACTGCAGTAATTATGTTTCAAAAGACTTTTTACTTCTACTCGTTACATTTTCATGCAATTATCTGTACTTTCTACTCCTTATATTTTAAAAATAGCCTCGTTACTAGGGATGGGAACCGAAACACTGTTCTAAATTTGCTCCCGGGCAAGATTTTGAAATACCGTAGTATCGACAGGCTCTTCAATTATGGTTTCTGCTTAACAGCCCTCTCCATCCTCCTGAACAGACTCTGTGTCAGAGGCCATGCTCCTGTGCAGGGGGCGGGCCGGGGTGTCACTCACTCACTCACTCACTCACTCACCGCCTGCCTGTCACTCTCTCACATGTAGCGCTAGAGAGATGGTGGAGAGAACTAAGCGGTCTAAACTGAGGCTTTATTCAACCGTAGCTCAGAACTCTCCAGTTTCCCCATCCACCTCAGGTATGTTGAGTTATGCTAGCATTATAATATGCTAATTTTTATGCAGTCAGAGCCAGTGGTCTTTCAAGGAGTGGGAGCTCATTTCTCCGGCCCACATCATAAATGTCTTTGTTTATTAATATGTTAATTATACCCTTCGTTCCTTTTCAAGAAAAAGATCTGTGACCTTGTCTTACCAACTAGGCGTCCTCTCCAGGGACTTGACCAGTGTCCTCTCAATGATCAGCAGAGCTAGGCTGCTTAAGGGCGCACTCACCATCTGTACCGTGCCCAAGAACGTTTCACGGGTAAAGTGTAGTTTGTTTGACCAGTGTGAGTGCAACCGTACCGCGTCTAGGCGCTGTACGCTTGCCTGCCACGGCCCGTTTGGGAGAGATGGGCTTTTGTAAAGCACGTTTGCACATGTACGAGCATGAGCATGCACTCGTGTACGAGCACAAGGTCTAGGGCGGTTCTGACGTAATTTTATGCATGTTTGGACATCGAAAAAAGACAAAAGGTTCGGCGAAAGGTTCACGTTGGTGTGATGCGGAGGTGGAGTGTTTACTTCAGATTTGGTCAATGAAAATATTCAAAAACAGTTGGACAAGACGCACAAAAACTCTGAGGTCTATGGAAAGAATTTAAACAAAGCGATGCATCGCGATGATGTCAATCAATGTGTGTGACGTGTTACGGCGTGATGACGTATAGGCAGCAAGAAGCATTCCGCCGAGGCCCAGGTAGTGTGAGTATAAATGGGCCTGGGGCGCGGGTGGAAAGGGAGAGATAAAGAGATAGAAAGACAAAGACAGACGAAAGACAGAGAGACAGACACACTTCCAGAGATGTAAGCAACCAAAGAGTAACAGTAACTATAATAATATCTATAGTAATGTGAATATAACGCATATGTTATGGCAGTTAATACAGCAGAATAGTAGGAACAAGCTAAGGGGATAGAATATGAAAATGATAATAATTATGGCAAACATTATCAATGATGAGTAGCGGCAATAGCATATGGTACAGCGAGACATACCACTGATGGTGTTATTATGGTTACAAATTTTATAATTTATAAGACTAGTGATAATATATATGACTAATAGTTATAGTATTAGCAGGAAGCGTCATGCAGGACAACGGCAGCAGGCACCACCACGATCAGCAGAGACCTGCAAGATGACAAAACACAACGACTCCGGGGAAGAAGTTGAATTAGTAACATGCATAGATGAGTCATGAATGATACAGACAGAGAGGAGAGAAGCTCAGAGTATCAGGAACAGTATTATCCCCCAGCAGACTAGGCCTATAGCAGCATAATTAAGCAGATCAAAATCAACTTTAAAATAACAACATTGCTAAGGGCTCGTAAGCCCTTGCTGTAAGCTTATCAGAGAGGAAAGTTTTAAGTTTACTCTTAAATATGGGGACATCGCTGCCTCCCGAATAACACTTGGGAGTTGGTTCCAGAGGAGGGGAGCTTGGTAGCTGAAGGCTCTTCCTCCCATTCTATTTTTGGAGACTCTAGGAACGACAAGTAGCCCTTCATTCTCAGAGCGCAGTGGTCTAGTCGGGTAATACGGTACTATGAGCTCTTTAAGATACGATGGAGCCTGACCAATAAGTGCTTTTGTAGGTAAGGAGAAGGATTTTACATTATATTCTAGATTTTACAGGTAGCCAGTGCAAAGAAACTAATACAGGTGAAATATGTTCTCTTCGATTTGTTTTAGTTAGTACACGAGCTGCAGCATTTTGGACCAACTGGAGACTCTTAACAGACTTATTGGAGCAGCCTGATAATAAGGAGTTGCAGTAGTCCAGCCCAGAAGTAACAAATGCATGGACTAGTTTTTCTGCATCTTTCTGAGACACAATGTTCCTCATTTTCGCAATATTACGCAGGTGAAAATATGCAGTCCTTGTCGTAAATTTTATGTGAGAATCGAAGGATGTATCCTGATCAAAAATAACACCCAGTTTCCTTACTGGGGTGCTGGAGGACAACACAACATCATCCAGAGTAATAATGTCTTTAGCTAATGAGTTTTGGAGGCCTTTGGAGCCAAGTACAATAACTTACTTGGCTCCTTACTTGGCTGATGAGTTTAACATCAGAAAATTGCAGGTCATCCAGCTTTTTATTTCCTTAATGCACATTCGAAATTAGCTAACTGATCGGTTTCTTCTGGTTTGATCGACAAGTATAATTGTGTGTCATCAGCATTTCCTAAGGGAAGCATATACTGTCTGACTTTAGTGTGCATGGAGGATTTGTCGTACAAACTGAGATCTATCTGATAAATAAGACTTTAATGCCAATTAGATGCTCCAGTCTCTGTAGCATGATGCGGTGGTCAATAGTGTCGAAGGCAGCACTAAGATCTAGTAAAACAAGTACAGAGACAAGTCCTTTGTCTTAAGCTATTAGAAGGTCGTTAGTAATTTTTTTACATTTTTACTCTAAAAGAGAACTGATAACTAGTACCTAAAGTAGTATCTATGCTAGTATCGATAAGCAATATTGGTAAAAGTAGTAGTATCGTTAAAATCTTAACAACACCCATTCCTATTCGTTTTGCCTATTTCAGCTTGTTTTCATCACAGCTTGTCATTGTTAAAAAAAAAACACACAAAAAATCTATCCAGATAAATCCTGCCATCTGGATAGGGTGAATGTTATTGTGGTTGGATGAGAAGTATAAACATAAACCATTCGGACACCCTATACGTTGAACGCGATCCACACATCTGCACACGACACAAATCATGTACACTACACCAGCAGAGAGGTGTCAGGCCTGGGCAGGAATGAGGACTCAGATGCGGAGGTGAATAGGTAATGTTGGCTTTTATTCTGAAACCAAACTTGAGCTGCACTGAGCTAGTAAAAACAAAAGGAGGAAAACAAAAGGACTATTAAATAAGTTTCTCCATAAAAACAAAGCTGACAAAAATGCATTAAAAATCAAAATCACTCTTCTTCAGAGGAAAAACAGAAAAACAGAAAACAAGAGCGTGACGATACTCAGACTTAAAGGCTGGGACAAGGCTGTGGAACGGACTGGACGTTTTCGACATGACAGACGAAATACTCTGGCACACGACAGGGGAAGACACAGACTATATATACATGAGAGGGGGGGGGCACAGGTGGAAACAATCATGGATCAGGGGAGGACGTCAGACCGGTGACACAAAAGGAAGGGCAAGTGACCTGAAACGAGAGGAAACTTACTTTTCAAAATAAAACATGAAATTCACAAGACAGAAAACCCAAAGACAGGACTGTCCTCACCGCGGTGTGACAAGAGGTTGGTTGACAGGAAGACCAGCCAACCTTTTACTTTTATACTTTAAGTAGTTTTGAAACCAGTACTTTATTACTTTTACTTGAGTAAAAAGAAGTATTTTTAAACCCTTGTATCTATAATTCTACTTGAGTCATTAATCTCAATACTTATGACACCTCTGGTTGGAACTGGGAAAAACGGTCATCACTGAGCATGACCTGCCACTTTAAGTTGTTGACACTGTCAGGACTCTGCCCTCAGTGGTACATGGGAGAGATGAGTCATGAGGGAACTTCAAAAGCTGTCTAGAGCTTTATTGCCTTTTTTTTTTTTTAACTCTTTTTTTTACACTGGAGCGGAATTCTCCTAACCAGGCTATGAACTCAGGCTTGCCACATTTAGGTGACAATGGCATTTTTCTACTGAACCATGAAGTGGTTTAACCAGAAACACTATGAATTGACAATGGTCTATTTGTCCATTTATCATACAAATGTGAAATATTTAATCAGTCCTAGGCCTATTGATTGGATGTTGATGTTGATCCCTGCAGATGGAAGGCAGACAAAACTCATAGGAATTATCAGTTGCTGAGATTGTAGTATTTTACACAGATTGCTAGCAGCTCTGTGAGGCTTTACTTGAGCAAGGTTAGCTTGCCAACATGCTCACAATGAAAATTCTAACATGCTGATGTTGCGCAGATTTAAAGTTTGCCATTTTCACATTTTCACTAACATGTCAAAGTGAAATCCCAGCGTAGAATCATCCCAGGGTCATTTTCAGCAAATCCACTCATCAAATAATCCATCGAGACAATTTCTTTCCTGTAACAACTTTTAACAGAGAAATCCCGGAGAGTCACTAACATTCGCTAACAGCCGAATGCAGCTAACATTGATTAGCTCAGGGCAGCACAGTGAAGGCATGTGAAGTCTAATACTGCTCAAAATAACACCAAACCTCTACAGTAGCATGAGAAGAGTCCTTACACAGAAAACAAAGCACCAACAACGTAGTTGGTGAACCAAGGAAGGAGCCCATTGGTGCTTTGTTTTAAGTGTAGGGACTCTTCTCATGCTACTGCAGAGGTTTGATGTTATTTTGAGCCGTATTAGTGGTTAAAAAAGACGTTTAAATGCCTTCACCGTACTGTCCCAAGCTAATCACTGTTAGCCATGTCCGACTGTTTGTGACTGTTAGCGTATCTCACGGATTTCTCCATTAATAGTTGTTACATGAAAAAAATTGTCTCAAAGGCTTATTTGATGAGTGAATTTGCCGGAAAAAGACCCTGGGATGATTTTACGCTGGAATTTCAATCACATGAACTTTCCACAGGGACTTTAAATGTCTGTTTAACTGGACTAAAGGACTGTTCAAGAAGTATGTGCTCTAGTTTATTCAGTGAGTGAAATTCTAAGTTGGTATTGTATTTATCTGTTAGCAGATAGGTTATTATCCTGAATATGACTGTTGTTTCTCAACAGTCATATTCAAGGCGGCTCTCAACCAGAGTGCTCAACGTCCTCACGCTGAGGATGTTGTGCAAACTCAGGATCCAGCCACGTGGGAGGAGATACCGGTCATCATCGACCTGTGTCTCCGTGTCCAACGCTGCCCCTTTCTGACCTACGGGATACCCATGGGCCCCGTCCTGTCTAGGAAGGTGGTCACTACGGACACCAGCATGACAGGGTGGGGCGGGATTCACAAGGGTCGGTCTGTGGAGGGCCACTGGAGTCCTCCAGCGGCCTCACATACATTTTCTGGAACTTTCAGCCATGTTCCTCTCCCTGAAACACTTCCTTACGTTTGTCATCGGTCATCTTGTCCTAGTGAGGATGGAAAATAAGACGACGGTGGCATACATCAACCGCCAAGGGGGGTAACACTCTCGTCAACTGCACATGCTGGCACGCAGACTTATCCTGTGGAGCTGCGGTCATCTCCTCTCCCTGAGAGGGGGCTCACATGGGAACATCAGGCTCATGTCCAGAGGGTCCGCATCTCCCACACCCTGCATCCTCCACCCGGCAGTTCGTCGCCACGGAGGCCCAGTGGGCCATATTTAATCCATCATTCAATCCATTTGCCTCCATCGCTGAGGCAGTGGAGGCAGGCATCAGGCTGAAGAAGAGGCTCTCAGGCTTGGCAACTGAGCGTACAGCTACCAGGACACAAAGAACTGTGACTTTGTTCAACAGCTAGATGAGTCAGGACCTGTAGACAGGACTTTGCCCAGTCTGGTTTCAGCTAGAGGATAACCGCTGACCTTTGTTGCGGATGTGGAAGGAAGACTTTCTTGAATTCACTAGCCATGTGCCCTCTGTGAAGAGGGGTCTTGGAGGAAACCTTGCCCATCTCTTTAGAAGAGGGTAGACAAAAAACAGTAGCAGCAAGGTGCAAGAGGTGGATGAGATTCTGAAGGTGCTGGAGGCTGCCAGTCTTAGATCTCAGATTGAGCAGGAGAAGCATAGACGGGTGGTGCATCTCATCCTTTCAGCTTGTGTTTTGTTGACTAAGAGTGTTACCCTGTCACTTGAATGTCCTGAGGGGGCTTCTGCATCACAACAGGTTCTTGTGTGTCTTCATTCAAAGATGTCAGTCTTCAAATGAGACATTTTATCCAAAAGCAATTCCCACATTTTCCGAACCGCCCCCCTGAAGCTGAGATGGACCAACTCCTGTCTCTCAATGTACAACACAAACGACTGATATCTGCCATTTATAATAAGATTGCTCTTTTGAGCCCAGTCCCCACTGTTTCACCTAAAAATGCATGGGAAAAGGATTTGGGGATAGACATTACTGATGACCAGTGGAGAGACATTCTAAAACTGGTCCACTCGTCCTAGATTTGTGCCAGACACGGCCTATTACAGTGGAAGGTGCTTCATAGAGCCCATTTCACCAACGCTAAATTGGCTAAGATATACCCTAGTCACAATGATGCTTGTAACCGCTGTAAGCAGTCCCTAGCCAACCACACACACATTTTCTGGACGGGCCCAAAGCTTGCTGAATTTTGGTCTGATTCAAACCCTCAAACAGGCTATTTTTAGGCTCCCTCCGTCTAAAAATCTGCCCATTACTACACAATGTGTCGTGGCCTTTACCACCCTGCTCGCCAGACGTAACATTCTCCTTAAATGAAAACATGTTTCTCCACCAACTCACAACAGATGATAAATTTTACAGTGTCTCCGGTTGGAGAGGTTAAGGTTTTCACAGAAGGGATCTCTGTCAGCATTCCACAATACCTGGAACCCACTGTTAGCTTTTATTAGTAATAGAACCACTGTTATTCCTGACAATGATGAGGACACTTCCTAGTGCTGGAAGAAGAGACCCCCCCATTTATTAATTTTTTTGTTGTCTTTCTCTTTCTTAAATTATGTTAATAATTTCATGGGATTCATGTTGGGGTTTTTCTGTTTTTGTCTGTGTATTTTTTTGTTCACCTTAAAGCAGACGTACTGTACATGTGCTATACTTGTTTCTGTGTTCTTGTCTGCAAAAGCCGAAAAAATCGATCATTACTGAGTGTACTTACAGCAGTTTTATGTGGCTTACCCTCCAGTCAGTTAAGCAACAGCCAGTTAAACTCGTGTTTTACAAGTTTAAACTCTATAAAAAAGGCCATAAAATTCTGATTGTAGTTGTTTCAAGTAATGATTATAACAGTGTTACAGTGACCGCAGTAACACTCATGAGGTCTCTCACAACTCCCACACTGCACATCTGTAGCCTCCAGATAAGAGTAATCCCAAAGACTTTATATATAATGGAAACATCCATCTGGGATTGTTTGTCAGTCGTAAATGATACTCTTTTATATGTTCTTTGTTGAGATTTTTATTGCTGCTCTGCTGGTCTATTAAAAAACAGAACAAAATCCATAAAACCCTGGATGCCTATAAAACGCTATAGACATTTGTATCTATTAAATTCTCAACTGGGATCAAATAAACTGAAGCTGTCCTGTTTGTTAAAGTGTTTCACTGTTGTCACAGTATTGTCTGGGAACACAATTGTACTGTACAGTATTTTAAGCAGGTTTGAGTCAGAGATGCTAATTTATCTATTCTTTCTTTTAAAAGCTATAATTCAGTGTCTGATGATTGGAAAAGCTTTTTACACATTCAAAACCATGAACCAGTAGAGAGAGTTAAAATCCATCCATCTTCAACCTCTTGTCCCAATCGGGGTCACAGGGGGGGCTGGAGCCGATCCTAGCAGACATCGGGCATAAGACTGGGTCCACCTTGGACAGGACGCCAGTCTATCACAGGGCACATAGAGACAAACAGAGAAAGACATCCATTTACACCTATGGGCAATTTAGAGTCATCAATTAACCAAACACATGCATGCATGTCTTTGGACTGTGGGAGGAAGCCGGAGAACCCAGAGAGAACCCACGCAGAGTTAAAATGTCTATAGTAATTATATGAATATGACTAACAATAGTTATGGCAGTGAATATACCATTACAGTTACAAAGAAAGCATGCAGCATAGCTAAGTTACAGCTAGCTGGCTAACGTTAGCTTGCTTGCTCACAGTTATTTTAATGTACAAAGTGCTGTGGATATGCATTACTAAGCCTCTGTCTGGACTTTAATTCATGAAGCCCTTTCAAAGTACTATTTGGGGTCCAAGCCTATTTTTACAATGCCGCAGTGCTGTGTTCCCCGTTGTCTGAACAGGTCTGAGTTTTTAAAAAAACATGGAATTGCCATTTTACCACTTTTCTACACACACTCGACACAGCTCCTCTTCAGCCGAGATGAAATCAAAGACCGTTGGAATTTGAGGCCCAGACATGGCTCTGTCTGTAGCCAGTCCTCTGTGCTGTATCTCTGCCATTACATTAAAAGTTATAATTCATTGTCTAATAATGATTCAAAACTGTTCGTTATTAGAACAATTCAAGGAGGAAACTCTACTCTCCTAAATCCCCTTTGATTGATAATATTCTTAGAGATGTTACCCACCCCAGAGGTATCTTATTCTTAACATATAACAGAATTCTAACACTCACACGAGATTAAGCCCCTTGACACTAGGACCAGGGAAGGCGACCTGGGTAATACCTTTGAAGACAGGGTACAGAAATAATTTTGCCAGAAGCATCTAACCTTCTCATACAACAGCTGCCATAAACTTCTGTAGTTCAACATTATTAAACAGAACCTATTTCACACGGGAAAGACTTCACAGGATAAATTAATCCATTTCAGACCTTTGCCCTTAATGTAAAAAAAAAAAGACACGTAGTCTTCACATGTTCTGGGACTATGCTCATCTGAAGGATTGCTGTGTTTGACATCTCCTGTTCTCCTAAGGTGTGTTTAAAAAAGCTGGCCATGATTGCAGGTAAAATGTGTTTTGGCTTATCATGGAAAAGTAAAGACTCTCCTCCTGTGTCCATGTGGCTTAAAGCTATGCCCTCCAACCAAACCCCTCCCCTCATTATTCCACGATTCCTCCCCCAAGCTCGTATCGCTCTCCCTCACCTCCTAACGACACACCCCTCTGGCAGAGCCAGAAGCCGGCCGGCTAAAAACACATATCTAACATATGCTAATATGAGTTGACAGCCGTTTATCAGCCCGGGGACGTTCACAGTCAGAGGCCAGTACTGGCACAGACTAATGGAGGCTGTTAATGGAACATCTACCACAATAAAACACAAAAATGACCTGTTCATCAAAAAGTCTGCTGTCTCAGCATCTGTTTCCAGTCCCATATCCTGGCGTAGCCTTCTCCACCACTCAGAGGAATCCCCGATGTTGACTCATTCTTATTTAGCTCACATTTCTGCCTTTTTCTCGGTCGACTTACGTTTTCTTCTAACCTACTCCGTTGGGGCGAGCAGAGGCCACTTGCTGCTCTTTTCCTTCTCCTGGTAACAGAAGCTCAGATAGCTGAGCTGCTAAGCTAATCACTAGCCGCTCAGAGTTTACAGGGAGGGAGGGGGAGTGAGAGGGGACGACCAGGGACGACTAGGAGAAAGGGGGACGAGGGGATTGGATGGAGGGGACGAGCCAATGGGAGCCTTCCTGGACAGATGGTCCCCATTGGTCAATTTCTATGCAGGCCTACAGCTGATAAACTGAATGGATTTTTTATATCACTATTCATATTGTGTTGATCGGACTACAGGACAATAATCGCCATGTAAACAATGTTAATGATAATTACCAATATTCCAAATCGTAGACCATAGCTTTAAGAAAATCTCATCATACATGGCATCAGAAAAAAATCATGTTTAACTTCAAAGGAAAACCACATGCTGTGGTCAGACAAGTGTTGGTCAGTATATTAATGTGTGTCATTTTAATTAATTACTTTTTGGAGGAATATTTTTAGCTTTTGTTTGTTATGGTTTCTCTCCTTTTTTTCCATTCTGGCATAATTGCCCTATTGAGGCTTTTGTCTGGGGGTGAGGATGGGTGTCCTAGTTTTAGGGTTGTTGTTGTTTTGACCCCCTTGAACGTGAGCCGGTTCATCTCAAGGGCCATCCCTCAATAAATGTTCACTAGTGCTCATTGTTGCAGTTTAATACTATGTACTTGTGTTCTGTGGTGTCTTCTGTAGTGACCTGTACTTACAACATTCAATAAATACTATGTTAATTAGAATAAATCATCATTAATGTATTGTGTATGTTAACATGTGTAGCATGAGTGTAGGTTGAGAAAAGTCAAAAAGCTTGTAGCAGCAAACCCCATGCATGTATTGAATTAACAGGAGTGCAATTTATGGCCTATGAATTCATTCAAGTTTCATTAATAAGATGAAGATTGTGTTTTTTCGTCTTATGAAAGTTACAGGGGCTCACTTTAAGACAGCTTGGAAATAGATCTCTTTAACGCATATTGTGCCATTTCAGAGATAGAAAATAAATCATGATCCATTTCCAAACAGTTATGTCTAATATCGAAGAAGCCATCCCTCACTCACAGTGTTTGTTTCTACTTAATGACACCTCATCTTTAAAGCTAACTATAAATAATAAGCGTCTATTAGCTGGTCTCACAGCTGCTAAAAGAGTGATAACGTGTCGTTGGAAACCACATTCACTGTTGGTGAGGGAATGGCTTTTTTCCTATCAGGATATTGCACAGCTGGAGCTTTCTACGGCACGTTTACATTTTGCCAAAACGTCTAATATTGACTGTTAGTCAAAGCTTTTAGAGAAAATGAATATGTTGTAAATATATACGCTCAAATTGTCCTTTTCAGCTTGGTTTGCACATACTTTGTTCAGTACATAGTATATTATATGTACGTCATTTGGTTATGTCTACATGTATTTGATGTATATTATATGCAACTTCTGTGGATATCATATGATGGAGTAAATTAGCATTTATTTGCTATTTCTATGTCGGAAGGTGTTTATTTTATGTGCAAGGGATATTAGATTCATGGGTGGAAAGGGTTGAGAGTGGGCTCAGGCGTAAGGAGAGTTGAGAGTGGGCTCAGGCGTAAGGAGAGTCGAGGCCAGGCAGGGAGTTGAGGAGCCGTTGCAGGGACTCACCAAACAGCTCAGGAGAAAGGCAGACAGAAACCAGGAGGGACTGGACAAAGGTTGTGGTGGGGGACAGAAGGCTAAGGTGATATCCAGGAAGATGACAGGACAGGACAGGACAGGACAGGACAGGACAGGACAGGGGCAGGCAGGGTAGAAACTGTGTAGCCAGTCTGGAAATCACTGGAGCGTCTTGCACCAGAGCTTAGAACAATCCAGCAGAGAGTGAATGGTGAGGAGAGTCTATATAGGGGTTTAATTGGTAATCAGAGGCAGCTGAGTGCAGCAGGTGAGGAGCGTTGAGCTGATTAGGGGGGAGTGGCTGTTGTCGTTGTTGTTTTTACTTTTGTCTCTTTTTTCATTGTTTCATCACCTTGATTTTATCTTGTTAGGGTTTAGAGGGTGGGGACAAGGAAATGTGGGGGGGAGAGGGGGAGCGAGTATCAGAACAAGTGATATTTCACTGGGCCCTTGTTATTTGAATGGATGTAAAGATGCGTTAATTTTTTGGTTTTTTCTTTGTTTCTTTCTTGATGTAAAGATGCTTCCCCTCCACTGTGTAAATAATGAGAAGATACATTTTAAAAAATTGATCACCAAAGAATATCCATTTCCGAACAGTTGTTGTTTTTCTTCAATTAAATCAAAGTAAATCTTTATATCACTGATATTGAAGAGAACAGTAAAATAGCCATCTGCTATTTTTTTCAGTATCAAGAGCACTTCATCCATACTTTTTGTGTACATTTTCTTCACCTCATGTAATACCAATCAAGAAAATGGGCACCTAAATGTTTACTGGCAAAATGCTGACACCTCTGGACCCGTGCAACCACTAAAGTAAGAACCAATTATTAAGATAATTGTCACATTAAGCCTTTTCTTTACTCAGAGTGAAATAAATGATGCCTTCATCAATGCAAAGTTAAATGTAAGAACACATTTATTAATTTGAATGTACTTTCATCAACTCTTTTTACCATTTTGTTTTGTGAGTTCCACCACACATGGATGGGAACCATAATTAAGTCAGGCAGTGAGCTGATCCATGGACCTTATTGAATCGGTGCATCATTAAAAGCTAAGAGGAAAATCCAATGAGAAGTCTAAATATAGCAGTAATGTCCTCTGAGACAGAGCACCAGTGATGGCTGACAGTCATATGTTCCTCATGCCTTAAACGTTCCTCTCGTCTGACTTCACAGCACATACTAAAAGCGAGTAAGAGGATACTGACCAGACACATCTGACTATGTGGGTTTCCAAGTTTTTCAATTTCCAGTTTCATAGAGGATAATAATGAGGCTACATTGATTCCTGCAGCCTTGTGTCACTCAGTGCGTTTACATGCAGTGTAAAAAACGATTATATTCGGGTTAAGGACAAACTCCGGTTTCCTAAACACAATGTAAACACCTTACCCCAGGTAAAATCCGAGTTATCATACCCTGGTTAACAGACCTAGAGAACTCCTTTAGTAACCGGAGTTCTCGTGCATGTAAAAGCCTGACACGGATTATTATCAGGTTTCTTGTCTGCACATGCTCCATTGGTTAGAACTCCCCCCGCCTTCAGTGGCTTTTGACCCGGAAATATAATAAACCGAGAAGCAACGGCGCCGAAAACAACTTGAAAAAAAGAACAACAATAATAGAGCGTTACCTTTAAACCAAGGGTGGACTACGCACCGGCATGTAACATTACTATTAAGAAGACCGGTTTCTGTGGTAATTCTGTTCAAAAGTCGGCCATTTGTGATTTTGACAAAGGTGAACCGGAAAAAAGCTGTATTCAGTCCAGCTGTATGTTGACGGATCACCACCTACTGTACCGGAGGAAGAGTTACTCCATCATTTTCCCCAAGGGGAACTTCCATAATCCCATTATTCCCTTAAGGCCATTTTCGGGTTACTGATGTAGAGAGTTAACCCTCTCCTAATGAAGTGAATAGTGTGTAATCACTTGTTCCAACACCCAGCTCCAGAGGTGTGGTGGGTTTTTCTTCTGTGTTTGCTCATAAAATCACGTTTTACAAGGTGGAATCGGAAAATAAAACGAGCCATAAACAGTGGCATAACCCCATTAATTTGCATTAGGTGAAAAATCGAATTTATGGTAACTGGACAGGTATAGTAAGTTCAAACACAAGATGGGACATATTTGAGATGGCAGGATCATTACACCCATATCTGTACTCTGTTGTAAACATTTTGTTTTTTTCTGTTGTTGTTACAAACACAAAATAACTAAAGTTGATGCTTCAAGATACATCTACTATCTGAATGTCCCTCCAGTTCTTGTGTAAAGAGTCATCATCTTGTCACAGTGTGTTCGGCTCCTCCCCTGATCAGTCTACAGCTTTCACCTGCTGCTCTCCCCTGCTCACGATCTCCAATCAAGCCAGTATATATGCAGCCTCACTCCACTTACTCTTTGCCAGATTGTCTTCGTTCTCATGCCTGATTCTCCAGCACTTGTTCCCGGATTACTTACCTGGTATCGACCCGACATGCCTCTGACCTTCGCCTCTCATCTAAGCCCCTGTAAATCCACCAGCCTTCTGTCCCTGATCATGAGTATTGCCTGCCGGTTTTCTGTTCCTCATCTGCCTGTGGCTGGTTGGCGCCTGGCCTGTTTCTGCTCTCCCCTGGTCAGCCGTTTACCTGCTGAATAAAGACTGTTTTAAGACGAATACCTGGTTCATCTGTGCTGCAATCCCCTGCAGCCAACAGTGATAGCTAAATAGTCTGTTAACATCAACAAATTAAATGAATGGTAGAGAGATTTATAATATCTATAGTAATTATATGAATATGACTAACAATAGTTATAGCAGTGAATATACCATTACAGTTACAAAGAGAGCAACGCCATGCCATGCAGCATAGCTAAGTTACAGCTAGCTGGCTAACGTTAGCTTGCTTGCTCACAGTTATTTTAATGTACAAAGTGCTGTGGATATGCATTACTAAGCCTCTGTCTGGTCTTTTAAGTCGTGAAGCCCTTTCAAAGTACTATTTTTGGGTCCAAGCCTATTTTTACAATGCCACAGGTCTGAGTTTTTAAAAAAACATGGAATTGCCATTTTACCACTTTTCTACACACACTCGACACAGCTCCTCTTCAGCCGAGATGAAATCAAAGACTGTTGGAATTTGAGGCCCAGACATGGCTCCGTCTGTAGCCAGTCCTCTGTGCTGTATCTCTGCCATTACATTAAAAGTTATAATTCATTGTCTAATAATGATTCAAAACTGTTTGTTATTAGAACACTTCAAGGAGGAAACTCTACTCTTCTAAAGCCCCTTTGATTGATAATATTCTTAGAGATATTACCCACCCCAGAGGTATCTTATCCTCAACATATAACAGAATTCTAACACTCACACGAGATTAAGCCCCTTGACACTAGGACCAGGGAAGGCGACCTGGGTTATACCTTTTGAAGACAGGGTACAGGAATCATTTTGCCAGAAGCCTCTGACCTTCTCATACAACATAAACGTTTGCAGTTCAACATTATTAAACAGAACCTATTTCACACGGGAAAGCTTCACGGGATAAATGAATCCATTTCAGACCTTTGCCCTTAATGTAAAAAAAAGACATGTGGTCTTCACATGTTCTGGGACTGTGTTCATCTGAAGCAACACTGTGGTACAATTTGGGAGATTCTTAAGGATTGCTGGGTTTGAGATCCCCTGTTCTCCTTAATTAGCAGCCTTAGGTGATTTATCGGGTATCCCTCTTGACTAAAGGAGTAAGGTGTGGTTAAAAAAGCTGGCCATGATTGCAGGTAAAATATGTTTTGGCTTACCATGGAAAAGTAAAGACTCTCTTCCTGTGTCCATGTGGCTTAAAGCTATGCCCTCCAACCAAACCCCTCCCCTCATTGTTCCACGATACCTCCCCCGATTACAATGCCGCAGTGCTGTGTTCCCCGTTGTTTGAACAGGTCTGAGTTTAAAAAAAAACATGGAATTGCCATTTTACCACTTTTCTACACAAACTCAACACAGCTCCTCTTCAGCTGAGATGAAATCAAAGACTGTTGGAATTTGAGGCCCAGACATGGCTCCGTCTGTAGTCAGTCCTCTGTGCTGCACATTCAAAACTGTGTGTTATTTACTGTCAGCAGGGCTTAAAAGGCTGTTCATGAATCAATAAACGTTGACAATGCTTCAACAGTTTTGGCAAAAAACAGTCATCTCTGAACAAATCTTTGAAAGTTCTCATTCCTTTTTTATGCCATTCAAGAAATGCTGCATCCTGCATTGATGGAGGGAAAAAGTGATTGAATGCCTTTGGGCACAGAAGGGATGGCAGCTGCAGGCCCAAGCTTCTCCTAAACTGGGTCCATACTCTCAGGGAGCTGCATACAACCATATTGCCAGCGGATCTGGCGAGCAGAGGGAGTGCTGCCCCTGATAGTGCAGGAAGGGATGTGCCTTGGGAGGAATTAGCCTCCAAGCATGTCCATGTTGGGGAGTTAGGTTGGAGGTGGGAGTGTAGCCAAAGAACAAGACATCTAATGTTAGCTGCCCAGTAGCAGAAGCGAAAATTCGGGAGAGACATTCCTCCACGACCCCTAGGTCGCTGTAAGTGGGCTTTACAAAGTCTGGGTTTCTTATGTTTCCAAATGTATGACGAGATAGCAGAGTCTAGTGAATTAAAAAAATGATTTGGGTATACAAATAGGAACCCACTGAAAAAGGTATAAGAATTTGGGCAGTATTGTCATTTTCACTGAGTTGATTCGCCCCATTAGGGAAAGAGATATGGGTGACCACTTTGTAATGTCTTGTTTTGTCTTGTTCAATAACTAAACAAAGATTATGTATAGCAGCAGATCGTCCGCATACAGTGATACCTTGTGCTCTATCCCCCCTCTCTTGATAACTGGGATTTGGCTGCGGCGGGCGATGACCAGAGGTTCTATTGCGAGATCAAAGAGCAAGGGGCTCAAAAGGGCGGCTCTGGCGCGTACCTCTCTCCAGTCTGAAGAGCTGAGAATATAGAATTTGTTAGGACAGAGGCTGAGGGAGAGGTGTAGAGAAGTTTTATCAAAGAAATAAATGTTGGTCTGAATCCGAATTTTCCCAAGACAGAGAATGAATAGTCCCACTCCACTCTGCGAAAAAGCCTTTTTGGCATCAAGGCTAATCACACATTCAGGAACATTGTCTGAGGGGGGATATATTATCTTAAAAAGGTGGCGTAGGTTAAAGAAGGAGTGACGATTTTTTATGAATCCCATTTGATCAGTTTCTATAATAGCGGGAAGAGCATCTTCGAGCCTTCCAGCCAACACTTGAGCAAACATTTTGACGTATGAATTCAGCAAGGAGATGGGCCTATAGGAGAGTTTGAGGTTAATGCAAGCCTGATTAAAGGTTGGTTGAAGGCTGCCTGTTTTAAGAGAATCCGATCCGAATTTTTTGTAGAATTCTGATGGGAAGCCGTCTGGGCCAGGGGACTTCCCACACTGGATGGCCGAAATACCCTTAGATATCTCTCCTGTTGTAATGGGCTGTTCTAACCTGTTTTTTTTTTTAATCTTAAGGTAACGTGGGGATATTAGTTGACTCAAAATTTTCTGTGTCCCTAATGCAGGAGGGGGATAGGCGTAGTATAATTTAGAATAGAAGTTCTTAAAAGTTTAATTTATTTTGGTTGAATCTGACGTAGCTACACCATTATCCCTGCAAACCTTAGGGCACACTCACACTGTCCCTCCATACCAGGCCAAAACAGGTTTTACGGGTAAAGCCTAGCTTGTTTGACCAGTGTGAGTGCAACCGCTCCACGCCTAGTTGCGGCCAGCTGGCCATCCACTGCCCGTTTGAGAGAGGTGGGCTTTTGTAAAGCGTGTTTGCACATATACGAGCACGAGCGTGCACACGTGTACGAGCACGACGCCTACAGCGGCTCTCGCGTCATTTTATGTGCGCCTGTTCGGACATAGAAAAAAAAAAACGACCATGCGCGGACATTTAACAACAATGGCGGCAAAAGGTTCACGTTGGTGTGATGCGAAGGTGGAGTGTTTACTGCAGATTTGGTCAATGAAAATATTCAAAAACAGTCGACAAGACGCACAAAAACTCAGAGGTCTATGGAAAGATTTGTAAACAAAACGACACTTCACGATGACATCGATCAATGCATGTGACGTGTTACAGCGTGATGACGTATGGACTTGCAAGAAGCATTTGCGCCAGGCCCAGGCAGTGTGAGTACAAACGGGCTGGCCAGCGGGGGGAGGGGGGGGCAAGTACCCTAAAGCCCGGGGCACGGTTCGGAAGGACAGTGTGAGTGCGCCCTTAGTGATGATTTGTTTAGCCTTCATGCCTCTAAGCTGATTTTCTAGCAGCTTTCCCGACTTGTCACTGTGCTCATAGTGGTCACTCTTAGTTCTTAGCAACAGGGTCTCAGCCTGGTATGTTGAATGGAGATAGAATTCGGTCTGAAGCCCAAGCTGCTTTTTATACAGTTCAGGCTTGGGTGTCATGGCATATTGGCTATCTATATTATGGATTTGATTTAAAATGTCGAATCGTTTCTTATTAAGGGTGCTATTTTTGTTCGTCAAGTTGGCGTGTTTAAAGAAAGTTGGGGTTTAAATCGGTGGAAACTGAAACTGTGGCAGGAGCCTGAGAGTTGTCTACTCCGTGCACGCCATAACCAGACCCCTTCATGTTTAAACTCTATAAAAAAGTTCATAAAAATTCTGCTTGTAGTTGTTTCAATTATTGATTGTAAAACAGTCACAGTGATAGCAGTAACAGTGATGAGGTCTCTCACAACTCCCACACTGCACATGTGAGAGCAATCCCAAAGACTTTATATATAATGGAAGCATCCATCTGGGATTCGTCGTAAATTACATCTTTTATATGGCTTTGTTGAGATTTTTATTGCTGCTCTGCTGGTCTATTAAAAAACAGAACAAAATCCATAAAACCCTGGATGCCTCTAAAACGCTATAGACATTTGTATCTATTAAATTCTCAACTGGGATCAAATAAACTGAAGCTGTCCTGTTTGTTAAAATGTTCCACTGTTGTCACAGTATTGTCTGGGAACACAATTGTACAGTATTTTAAGCAGGTTTGAGACACAGATGCTAATTTATCTATTCTTTCTTTCTTTTCCTTTTTAGTTGAATTTGTTTTTTAATAAATCTTGTTGCAGCTGTTGAAGCTATAATTCAGTGTCTAAGTAGCTGATTTTGTTCTGCTTAATGATGCTGCTATAGACCTAGTCTGCCGGGGGATAATCCTGCTACTGATACTCGGACCTTCTCTCCTCTCTGTCTGTATCATTCATGTCTCATTAATGCATGTTACTAATTCAACTTCTTCCCCGGAGTAGTTTGTGCTTTGTCGTCTCTCAGGTCTCTGCTGATTGTGGTGGTGCCTGCTGCAGTGGTCCTGTATGACGCTTCCTGCATTCATTGGGTCTACTTCATTAGTTTTTTAAGTTATAAAATTCGTAGCCATAAAAAACATCATCAGTGGTATGTCTCGTTCTATCACAGCTGTTATTACCACTTCTCATCATTTATCATATTTGCCACCATAATTATCATTGTCATATTCTATCACCTCAGCTGTGCTTGTTTCTACTATTCTACTATATTAACTGCCATAATATAAAAGTCATATTCACATTACTATAGATATCACTATAGTTACTGTTGCTTTTGTGGTTGCTTGCATCTCTGGGACTGTCTGTCTTCGTCCATCTGTCTGTGTTTTCTCTCTTTCTCTCTTCTTTTCTTCCTCCCCAACCGGTGCAGACAGATGTCCGTCCTCCATAGAGCTGGGTCTCTCCGACGTTCCTGCCTGTTATAGGGAAGGTTTTCAATGCCACCGTATTCAATGGGGGAGTTGTTGGGTGTGTGTAAATCATAAATAAGTCATAGTGTGGTTTTTACCGAGTCTATATGTAAAGTGTCCTGAGAGAACTTTTGTTATGAATTTGCATTGTAATTAAAATTGATCTGAATTGGATTGAATTAATTGATAGGAAAGGCTCCCACACACCCAAAACTGTGCATTATTAGGGCGCACTCACACTGTCTATCCGTACCGTGCCCCGTGCTTTAGGGTACTTCTCCCCCCCTCCCTCTCCCCCCGCGGCCCAGGCCCGTTTGTACTCACACTACCTGGGCTTCGGCGAACGCTTCTTGCCTGCCTATACGCCATCACGCCGTAACACGTCACACGCATCGATTGACGTCATCGCGATACGTCGCTTTGTTTACATTTTGGCCACATAATGGAATGCAGCGCAGAAAACATGGTAACGTTTTTGGCTTTGTAGTTTTTTTGGACAAAATGACGTCCGAACCGCCGTTTGCCTCATGCTCGTACACGTGCTCACGCTCGTGCTCGTACATGTGCAAACGTGCTTTACAAAAGCCCACCTCTCCCAAACAGGCCGTGGCCGGCAGTGTTGCACTCACACTGGTCAAACGAACAAGACTTTGGCTGTGAAACGTGCTTGGTCACGGTACGGATGGACAGTGTGAGTGCGCCTTTAGAACACTTCAAGGAGGAAATTCTACTCTCCTAAAGGTCCTTTGGATTGATAATATTCTTAAAGAAGTTACCCACCCCAGAGGTATCTTATCCTTAACATATAACAGAATTCTAACCCTCAAAGGAATTAAGCCCCTTAAAGCGGCTGTTCTGGCAAAATTATTCCTGTACCCTGTCTTCAAAGGTATGCAGCTTGTCTCGTAGTAAAGTCCATTCAAGAAGATTACAAAGTCAATCCAAAAGGAAAAAGCACATTGATGATTTATTCCAGCAAAACACGTAAACCTTGTGGTTTGATAGTTTGGTGAAATATAAGTTAATAATAGTTATAGAAAAGTCCCCCACAGCTTTCCCTGCAGCACGAAACATCTAAGGTGTCAGGGGGCGTGTGTTGTCAGAAGACGCACAGTGAGTGCAGGCACGGGTGAAGCCGACTAGCCTGTAACTTGAAGTGAAGAGAGACAGAATGGTTCTTGTTTCTATCTTTCCCAAAACTTTTCATAGGCTGCAATTGCGGTACGATGACCGTGCTTTGATAAACCAATGGCTTATTGTTTTGAATCTGGCCATTGAGACTCCGATCGAGAGGCTTAGTTAGAGGGATTACTGTTTCTGTAGCAAACCACAACATTTACCTGTTTTGCTGGAATAAATCATCAATGTTCTCCTTTTTGGACTGCATTTGGTTATTGACTTGAATGTACTTTACTACAAGAGTAGCTGGAACCGGTCGAGTTGGTAAGTCTTTCTAAACACTCTTTTTTTTCTTTTTCTTTTTTTTAACATATCTTTATTGTTTTTTGTATTCGTACAACAAAATCCAACAGTTTAAACATATGGCAACAATGGAAATAACAATGAAAATACCACATAGAAAAAGGCAAACAAATGAAGCGTCCTGGTAAAGAAAACAAATAAAAGATAAATTAAACTAACAGTAGTCAACAAATTACGAGCAATAAAAAAAATTAGAATCATTTAACATAGATCAAGTACATTAGAATCATTCATTCATCTTCAACCGCTTGTCCCTATCGGGCGTGAGGCGGAGTACACCCTGGACAGGACGCCAGTCTATCGCAAGGCACATAGAGACGAACAGAGACGCACACCATTCACACCTACGGGCAATTTTTAGAGTTATCAATTAACCTAACACTAGCATGTCTTTGGGCGGAAACCAGAGAACCCGGAGAAAACCCACGCAGACAGGGGGAGAACATGCAAACTCCTCACAGAAGGGCCCCAGCCAGGATGCGAACCTGGAACCTTCTCGCTGTGAGGCGACAGTGCTAACCACTACACCAATTTATTTGATTGTACAGGGGAAATATATGTTTGCATTATCCAGTTAAATTGTATCATTCTCAATCGAGTGTTGATGGTTTGATCATGTTCACGAGTGAGGGGACGATGGAGCGTGAGTTTGGCTGGAGAATCAGAGCAGCGGGGGCGGTCTTACAGTCGTTCTACCGCACCGTATGGCAAAGCTCTCGATCTACCGGTCAATCTTCGCTCCTACCCTCACCTATGGTCATGAAAACTGGGTCATGACCGAAAGAACAAGGTCGTGGGTACAAGCGGCCTAAAAGGGTTTTCTCAGGAGGGTGACTAGAGTCTCCCTTAGAGATAGGGTGAGAAGTTCAGCCATCCGTGAGGAACTCGGAGTAGAGCCGCTGCTCCTTTGCGTTGAAAGGAGGTGGTTCGGGCATCTAGTAAGGATGCCCTCTGGGCGTCTTCCTAGGGAGGTGTTCCAGGCACGTCCAGCTGGGAGGAGGCCTCGGGGAAGACCCAGGACTAGGTGGAGAGATTATATATCCACACTGGCCTGGGAACGCCTCGGGATCCCCCAGTTAGAGCTGGTTAATGTGGCCCGGGAAAGGGAATTTTGGGGTCCCCTGCTAAAGCTGCTGCCCACGTGACCTGATCCCGGATAAGCGGTTGAAGATGAGATGAGATGATGAGATTTTACTCCATTCAGTGAGTGAAATATCTTCTTGTAAGTCACGTATTCACTCCCGTCTCTTACTATCAGAGTTTTCTTATGGTTTTCAACCAGCATACTATAAAACCGGGAGACCAGCCTCTTCCCAAAACAGCTTTTTGTGACATGTGTTTCTAAAGTGGATAATGGAGGTTGTTGCACTGAGATTGTTTAAGTGTGCCAGAATAAAACTTCGAAGTTGTAAGTACTTAAAGAAGTGTGTCCGCGATATATATCAAACTTTGCCCTTAACTCAATGAATGACAGAGTATAATCCTTATACATCCTGAATTTCTACTATGCCCTTGTTCAGCCAGGTTTTAAAACCCATGTCATTCTTTGCTGGGGCGAAGTGATCATTACCCCAGATAGGGGCAAAACAGGATAACCCTGGAGAGTCACCCAAAAAAAATGTTGTACTACATGCCAAACAACAATAGTTTTTTTTACAAACAGATTAGTAGTACCTTTCTTTAATGGGTTAAAAGATGCTGAATATAGATAGCTCTTCAATGACAAACCTTTTGAGGACTGTTTTTCAATTTCTAACCAGGGCATGAAAACATCTATAGAAAACCAAAACATTTCGGCCCTCAACTGAGCAGCCCAAAAATTCCATTGTAGACTTGGCAGCTGAAGGAAAAAAAAAAAAACAAGGCAGAAAAGTCTCTGCAGAAAGAAAGAAAGAAAAAGCGTGTGTTTTACTGGCCCATAAAGCCAGCAATATCAAATTCTAGCTGTTATAGGTGGATGATAATAAAGGATTCGCCATTCATTTTAGTTAATCTGTGACTCCTCTGTGTTCTGTAACCCTTGAATGATTTTTTCTGCTTCTGCTGGGGTTTCAAACTCACATGTTTGTCGATCAGTCGACATTCGTAGCTTAGCTGGGGAGATTATTCCATATTGAATGTTCATCGATCTGAGCTGTTGTTTTACCCGGTCAAACCCCCTCCTGCGTCAGTGGAGCTCCATCGACAGATCCGGCAAGAACATGATCTCTTGACCGGCATAAATACCTTTGCCTTTGGCCCCGGAAGCTCGCATCACTCTGACTTTATCCTGGAAGTTTAAAAACTTCACGATGATGACTCTCGGTGTGGCCGGGCAGCCTGTGTGCTCTTTCAATAAGAGCACTTCGGGGAGCCACTTCTCCAAGAAAGCTACCGCATCCTTTCCTTCCATCTTCTCAGGCACGTTAACTATCCGTAGGTTGGAGCGACGGGAGCGGTTTTAAAGCTTGTCAGGTTTATTTGTGAGGAGAGTCACTTGTTTAGCTAGCGCATCAGTCTTGCCTTTCTCTGAATTAACTGTGTCTTCTGCGGTGCTAATGCGCACTTCTGCTTCATCCATGCGTGCAAAAAAATCCTGCACGGCTCTCTTAACGTCTTGAATCGCTTTCAGGACCACATCAAACTGTGTGGAAAAGCAATTTCTGATCCCGTCAAGTATCTGAATGACATCCATGTTTTGGGCCGATCTAGTGACAACGTCATCCCCACAAGGCACGGGGCTAGCATCACGCTCTGAGTTAGCTAGACTGTTAGCATCCGAGACGTCTTCTTCACTTTTAGAAAGGTGTGCTTTGGATATGTTCTTCCTCGGCATAATCGCGGGTATGCAGTATTTAGTCGCCACGAATGAAAGTTAACACTGTTGCAAATAAAGGAAAATTTACAGGATTTTACTAGAATATCGCCAGGAGCCCACAAAAAAATGTGTGTTCAGTTCAGCACCATAACCACGCCCCCAAACACTCTTTTAATAAACTCTGTCTCTAACTATCTTGTTGGCGCTTCGGTTAATGGGTAAGGACTCTTATCGTGCTACTGCAGAAGTTTGGTGTTATTAGGAGCCATATTAGTGGTTTAAAAAAGGCATTTTAATGCATTCCACATTATTAACAGAACCTATTTCACACATCCCTCTTAACAAGAAGAGTAAGGTGTGGTAAAGCTTGCCATGAACGCAGGTAAAAAATGTTTTGGCTTATCATGGAAAAGTGAAGACTCTTTTCCTGTGTCCATGAGGCTTAAGGAAATCTCATTGTACATGGCATCAGAAAAATGTTTAACCTCAAAGAAAACCACATCTCTTTAATAAAAGTTTGTCTGGCTTTAGCAACTACATCGGAAATATGCCACAGCCTGTTGTGCACACATGCACATCTGCTAAGTGTTGGTCAGTATATTTAGGGGTCCAAGCCCGAGGGGGCTGGGGGCCACGCGATGCAAGCAGCAGCAAGCAAAATCACGAAAAATTAAAAACCTGTCAAGACTCGGTTCTGTCAGTATCCTCCTCTCATCCTTTTGTGTGAGTTTGTCTCCCTCTGTCTGTGTTTCCCTGCATGTGTGTCTCCCTCTTGTTTTCTGTCGTCAAGGTCCGGTAGGCGTTTCCCCCAAGCTGCAGCCTGTTACGCTAATCACCTGGATAGTACTCATACCCTGAGCTGACAGGCATGCAGCGCCGGACCGTTGTATTCCTTCATTGGTAAACTATTCCCCCCGGATTGGCATTCCTTTTCTCGTATGTGGTTATCACGCTCCCCGTCGTTAAGTATATCTAATCGTGTTTGTTTTCTGCTTCTCCGTAGTTTCCTGTTTCCTCGTCCATTTCCCTGATCATCTGTCGTCTCCTCGTTCCTGTTTTTCCTCGTCCATCTCGTTATTGGTATTGCCTGTTTTCCCTGTAGTTTGTTTGTACTTTTATTCCGTGTCCGTGTCTGCATTGGGTCCTTTCTTTTTGTGTTATCTCTGTACCGTTCATGACAAAACCTGAACTTTGCAGGAATCATCGTTCGATTATCTTGAACAGTTATCAAAAGAATTGTAAAAGTCCAAAACGTGTAAATCAGAAAGGAAGAACTTCCTGAATGTTGTAGTCAAAACAGGAAGTGTTGTATATCTCCGTGATATTTAGTCGGATTATTGTCAAACTCGGCAGACATTAGTTGGCGCTGTTGAAGATGAAATCAGAGACTGTTGGAATTTGAGGAACAGACATGGCTCCCTGAAGCTCCACTTCAATGACTCCACTGTCTGTTTAATATTTTTGCTTGTTGTTAAAAGTCTGCATAGCCATCCTGAGGGCATACTCACACTGTCCTTCCAGACCGCGACCCGGACTTTAGGGTACTTGTCCCCCCCCCCCGCGCCCCAGCCCCGTTTGTACTCACACTGCCAGGGCCGGCCAATGCTTCTTGCTGTCCATACGACATCACGCCGTAACACGTCACACGCATTGATCGCGTGTGTGGCTTTGTTTACAAATATTTCCACAGACCTCTGAGTTTTTGTGCGTCTTGTCGACTGTTTTTGAATATTTTCATCCGACCAAATCTGCAGTAGACACTCCACCTCCGCATCACACCAACATGAACCTTTCACCGCCATTGTTGTTGTTGTTAAATGTCCGCGCATGGTCCGTCCTTCTATTTACATGTTCGAACAGGCGGACATAACGCTACTGCCGTAGGGCTGGTGCTCGTGCTCGCACACGTGCGCGCGCTCGTGCTCGTACATGTGCAAACGGCTCCGCTAAAGCCCACCTCTTTCAAGCGGGCCGTGGACGGCCGAGTCTTTGTTGTGTCATTTTTCATCCTGTAGTCATGAAGCCAGGCTGTGATTCATACCCAGGGTTAGGAATTTGCCTGTGAATTACTTTGTATCTGCTCTAGTTATTTAATTTAAAATTCATTGGCACAGCTTAGTAAAAACAAAGCTTCACCTCGGGGGGGCTAGCTTTACTGTGACAAGAGAGAGACACCGCCCAACAACAAACGCTGCACCTCCAAGCTGGAGATGAGAAGAGGTCATCTGAGCTCACAGCAGCTCACCCAACGACTGCAATCTGACTTCAAGCCAGAAAAGATGGATATGTGGATGTTTTTCAGGCTGGCTTTGCCAGTGATTTGCTTGTTAGTATAGTATGTATGGTTTATGTACGTTCTTGTCTTTGTATCAGATAAACCAATCGTCACATAACAGCAAGATCAACTATCTTCAGAAAGAATGAACTAAACCCCAATTAAAAGATAGAGAAAGGGTTCCAGATTTAGGCTGATACTGCCCAGTGTCCACCCCGCTCGGACCTCTTTGACCCTGGGTCCTGTCTCCGGTCTTCCTGACCCTGTTGGGTTACGCTTTTTGTTATTGGTGCTCTACCCTACTTTGTAATTGTTTAAATACCCCAAAGCAATTACATGAGTAAAAACATATATTGAATTCTTAGTTAAATGTGCAGTCGGCAACATTTGTTTATAGGCATATCAGAATCAGAATCAGAATCAGGTTTATTGCTAAGTATGTTGGACATACAGATAATTTGACTCCGGCTTATACTTTTCTCACAGTTTCCAAACATTTAACAGGACAAACCTAAACATAACAATAACAATAACATTTACATAACAATAGCAGAACAATAACAGAACAACACAGAACAATAATTTAAGATAAAAAATAGAGGTAATATTAAAAATAGGTTAACAAGTAAATATGAGAAATTTAAAATTGAAAGATAAAATAATTGTGCAAAGTAAAGTGACCAGGCTGTTATAAATATCTTTGTTATATTATTTACAATGATATACATAAGGTGCATTAGGTGCATGTGTCTTGTATGTCTGGCATGTGTGTGTGATGTGTCGGGTGGGGTCAATTGTTCAGCAGTGTGACGGCCTGGGGGTAGAAACTGTTTTTATGTCTGGCTGTTTTTGTGTACAGAGTTCTGTAACGCCTGCCAGAGGGGAGAAGTTCAAAGAGGTGATGTGCAGGGTGTGAAGGGTCTGCAGAGATGTGAACTGCCCTTTTCCTGACTCTGGATGAGTGCAGGTCCTGGATAGTGGGCAGTTTGACACCAATGATTCTCTCTGCAGTCCTGATTGTCCGTGTCAGTCTGTTGTTGTCCTGTTTGGTGGCCGATCCAAACCAAACAATGATGGAGGTGCAGAGAACAGACTGAACTATTGCCGTGTAGAACTGGATCAGCAGTTCTTGGGGCAGGTTGAACTTCCTCTGCTGGGCCTTTTTGATTATGGAGTCCACGTTGTGGCTCCACTTCAGGTCCTGGGAGAGGATGGATCCCAGGAACCTGAAGGTTTCCACAGCAGACACGGTGTTGTTGAGGATGGTGATGGGGGGCAGTGTGGGGGGGCGGCTCCTGGAGTCCACTGTCATCTCCACAGTTTTGAGCGTGTTTAGCTCCAGATGGTTCTGACCGCACCAGAGGGCCAGCTGTCCCACCTCCCGTCTGTAAGCAGACTCGTCACCGTCCCGGATGAGACCGATGACGGTTGTGTCGTCTGCAAACTTCAGGAGTTTGACAGATGGGTCACTCGAGGTGCAGTCATTTGTATAAAGGGAGAAGAGCAGTGGAGAGAGAACACACCCCTGGGGAGCGCCTGTGCTGATGGTCCGGGTGCTGGATGTGATCCGCCCCAGCCTCACCTGCTGTCTCCTGTCAGTCAAAAAGTTAGTAATCCACTGACGGGTGGAGGCTGGGACGGTGAGCTGGGAGAGTATGTAGTGGAGAATGTCCGGGATGATTGTGTTGAAAGCCGAGCTAAAGTCTACAAACAGGATCCTTGCATAAGCCCCCGGGGTGTCAAGGTGTTGCAGGATGTGGTGCAGTCCCATGTTGACTGCATCATCCGCTGACCTGTTTGCCCGATATGCAAACTGCAGGGGGTCCAGCAGGGGTCCTGTGATGTCCTTCAAGTGGCTCAACACCAGTCTCTCAAAGGACTTCATGACCACAGATGTCAGGGCCACAGGCCTGTAGTCATTTAGTCCTGTGATTGCTGGTTTCTTGGGGACCGGGATTATTGTGGAGCGTTTGAAGCAGGAGGGGACTTCACACAGCTCCAGGGATCTGTTGAAGATCTGGGTGAAGATGGGGGTCAGCTGGTCAGCACAGACCTTCAGACAGGAGGGTGACACACCGTCTGGGCCTGGAGCTTTCTTGGTCTTTAGTTTCTTGAAGAGCTGACACACATCCTCTTCACAGATCCTGAGTGACGGTGGGGGGGAAGGGAGGGGTGATGAGGGTTGTGTGATGGTGGAGTGGGTGATGGGTGTGAAAGTTGGCGTCTCAAACCTGCAGTAGAAGACATTCAGGTCGTCAGCCAGTTGACGGTTCACTGCAGTGTGGGGGGATGGTCTCCTGTAGTTGGTTATGTCCTGTAGACCTCTCCACACTGACGCAGGGTCGTTAGCTGAGAAACTGCTCTTCAGCTTCTCAGTGTAGCACCTTTTTGCCACCTTGATATCCTTTGTCAGTGTGTTCCTGGCCGTGTTGTACAGGACTCTGTCCCCACTTCTTTAGGCCTCCTCCTTGGCCTGGCGAAGCGTCCTGAGTTTTGCAGTGAACCAGGGTTTATTGTTGTTGTATGTGCAGAAGGTTTTGGTCGGCACACACATGTCCTCACAAAAGCTGGTGTAGCTTGTCACAGTGTCAGTCAGTTCGTCCAGATCTGTAGCAGCAGCCTCAAAAACACTCCAATCAATGCAGTCAAAGCAGGCCTGTAACTCCGGCTTTGACTCTGTGGTCCATCTCTTCACAGTCCTCACTACAGGCTTGGCAGATTTGAGTTTCTGCCTGTAGTTTGGAACAAGATGGACCATACAGTGATCAGAGAGCCCCAAAGCTGCACGGGGAACAGAGCGATAGGAGTCCTTTAAAACAGTGTAGCAATGGTCCAGAGTGTTTTTGTCCCTGGTGGGACACTTAACCTGTTGTCTGTATCTAGGTAGTTCACGGCTGAGGTTTGCTCTGTTAAAGTCCCCCAGCACAATGAGCAGGGAGTCTGGATGCTTCCTCTCCTCCTCCGTTATCTGGTCAGCCAGGTGTTGCAGGGCCCATCATATGCTAAGTGAAGTTAGCAGTTGCTATCTATTAGTAAGTTAGCCAGGCTACCTCCATGTAGTATGTGCTCCAGGCTGTTTATTGATGAGGGAAAACACGGGCGCGTTCACAGGAATCTAGTGCACATGCACTGACGAGCACTCGATGGGAGGGAGCGGAGGAGCTCTGTGGTAGAGGGGGAGGAGTCTGCTAGTCTGCAGTCAGGATTCCTACAGGAGTCTGCTACTGTAAGTTGGGACTTTGTTCTGCCTGGTTCACATCAGCTGAATGGATTTTAATTGTAATATCAGAGGTTTAATTTACATTAACGTTTGAATCGGTATCAATGTGCATATGTGCGTGCGTTTGTGTGTGTGTGTGTGTACGTGTGTTTGGTAATTAGGCGCAGCCAGGATGTCTAAAAAAATCCAAATAAGAGACTTCTTTAGAAAAGTGTAAGTTATTTAAAGAAATGGGTTGCACCCATCCTGCAACACCTTCACTGGCTATCAATAAAGCAGCATATCCACTTCAAGATCCTCCTCATCATTTACAAAGCTCTCAATAATCTGATAAATAAAATGCATTATTATTCTTATCATTATTGTTATTGTTGTTGTTATTATCATATTATAATAAGTGTAGAGCCTCAACAATGCAATGATTTAAAAAAAAAGAAGCTTATATTTAATGCCATAGTGATACATTTTTTTTTAATGTATTATTTTTATGTTGAAAGGCAGCAACTGTTAAAGATTTAGGAGAAAACTAATTTTATTTTATACGTCCAAACTCATAATTGTGAAACCGTATCATCAAAATTGATGATTGTTGCACCCAAAATTGTCTCACTGTTCATGTCATGCATCAATATATTTTGTCAGTCAAATTCAAGTCAGTCAGTCAGTCAGGACCAAAACACTTGTTACAATACCAAACTTTAAAACCTTAAAGCTGCACTAATCAATATTTTTGTATTTAAATGGGTTAAATGAATGTTACCTAATGTGCAAGGGGTCATTTCACTGCTCGTATCAGCAGCATTTACAAACAAAAATGGCCATCACCAAACAGCGTACAGACACACGTGGAGACAAAAAAAACAACTAAAAGTAGAGTAAATATTGGACCTTTTGTTACCTGAAACCCAATGAATGCTCTTGTTTGCTTACATGTCAGCTTAGAGAACCAAATCAATAATAAGGAATTCAAATATACTGTGGCAACACTCCTCAACAGGAAGTGAATCACTGCTGTTTTTCTGAAATATTCCAGTGTCCTCATTAAGTGCATTACAGTTAATGTTCACCACAACCACAGTGACAATGCATCAGTCTGATTCATTCATTTTGTTTTACATCTGTTCAAGGCACACCCCCCCCCCCCCCCCACACACACACACACACACACACACACACACACACACACACACTCTTATGTGTTTCTTCAAACAACTACGATGACAGTCTCCCTATATGACTGTTTTCCATTAGCATCTCTTCCTGGTAGTCATGCTCTGGTTTGTTAGGCTCAATGTCTATTATAACCAGTCCCCCAGGAAGAGTAATTTGACAGGGGCCAAACGGTGGAATTACAACCTCCAGGTCTGTCATGTGATGGCCTCTGACCCAAAAAGACATTTTCCATTAGACATTCATTGGGAAGAGACGTCAGTCATCATGGGATACATATTTTTGAGTATCACAACCCTACCAACTGACTCGTTTCACGATAAGAATTTGATCCATTTGGTCTGATTAGCAAGTCTAGAAGAGCTGTACAAAAATGTAAATAATTTAATCCACATTCAAGTTAACTGGAGCGCTAAACCAGAAGTAACTAGCCTGGCCAGCGGAAGTCTCCAGTGCACCTGCTCTATTGACCCAACAGTGCTGAAGATCTGGGCAATTTTATAGATAAATCTGGCGAGCCGTTTGTGTGTTTCCCCATCTATTGGTGCCGCCATTGCGGCGGTGGCGTCTCCCTCCAGTATGCATGCTCTAGGAAGTTGGGGAAACTAACCAACAGAAACTGAATGTAAACTACACAAACCTTTACCTCATGAAGAGTGCCCCTGTCTGAGGCCGTACGGTCTACATGAATTCAAACCTTTACCTCATGAAGAGTGCCCCTGTCTGAGGCCGTACGGTCTACATGGATTCAAACCTTAACCTCATGAAGAGCGCCCCTGTCTGAGGCCGTACGGTCTACATGGATTCAAACCTTTACCTCATGAAGAGCCCCCTGTCTGAGGCCATACGGTCTACATGGATTCAAACCTTTACCTCATGAAGAGCGCCCCCGTCTGAGGCCGTATGGCCTACATGGATTCAAACCATTACCTCATGAAGAGCGCCCCCGTCTGAGGCAGTACGGTCTAAGTGGATTCAAACCTTTACCTCATGAAGAGCGCCCCTGTCTGAGGCCGTACGGTCTACATGGATTCAGACTTTTACCTCATGAAGAGCGCCCCCGTCTGAGGCCGTACGGCCTACATGAATTCAAACCTTTACCTCATGAAGAGCGCCCAGTCTGAGGCCGTACAGTCTACATGGATTCCCTGGGCGTGCAGATGTTCTCAATAAGGTGTTATTGTGAAATATAGCATAAGTTGCTCTAACTAGAGCTGCTGTTTCTTGACTTCCTAGATATCGTTGTCAAAACTAATGCGGCATAAAAAGTACAGGTAGAAGTAGAAAAGGTTCACTTATAATGACAGCTCCCTTTCAATTCAATTTTATTTACAATGCCAAATCATAACAAAAGTTATCTCAGGACACTTCACAGAGTAGGTAAAGACCACACTCTATGACTTATTTATGATTTACAGAGACCCAACAAATCCCCCATTATCTTTAATGAAAATAGTTATAATTATTATAGTTAATATACTGTATATAGTATTGATCCAGCAATCTTGTGCACACAGTGGCAAAGAAAACCTTCCCTTTAACAGGCAGTAACATGGGACAGACCCAGCTCTATGGAGGACGGACATCTGTCTGCATCGGTTGGGGAGGAAGGAAAGAAGAGAGAAATTTTCTCTCAAAAGACAGACAGATGGACAGAGAGACAATAATAATATCCTTAGTAATGTGAATATGACTTACATGTTATGGCAGTTAATACAGCAGAATAGTAGAAACAAGCACAGCTGAGGTGATAGAATATGAAAATGATAATAATTATGGTGGCAACACTTGATCAATAATGAGTAGCGGTAATAACAGCGTATTATAGCCGGATTCTGCTGTTAGCGACTGTCCTGGATTTCTCCTTTAATAGTTGTTACATGAAAAAAAATCTTGATGGCTTATTTGATGAGTGTATTTGCAAAAAAGGACCTGGGATGATTTTACAAATGTATGTCACTGTAGGGGATCGGAGAAAAGGGCGGGTGTTTTTTACTGGGTCATCAATCTACAGAATAAAATGCATGACAATGCTATGATATGTGAATAATTAAAATACCAGAAGATAATTCTATTTTGGTCCACTCTGCTGCTCTCCAGCTGACATTGTGAGTCTGTTGCCTTAATGCTTCTAAGACCTCAATTTTCAGTGCAAGTTTGAAGTTATGAAGCAAATTTAATTATTGCTTTGATGTATTTTTAAGAAATAAATATATTTAATATACATTTTAAATTAATGGTGTGTTGTGTTCTTTATCAGTAGTTTATGAATGTAGATGTCATGGCAATTCATGATTTTCTAAGTTTGGGTCCCGGGGAGAAACATTTCTCTTTTAGGTCACAAGCTGAAAAAGTTTGGGAACCCGGGGTCTGTGGTGTGGACAGGAGCTGTACTCATTGAAAAATCATTCATTCCAAACAGTTTCTATGATGCTGTGTGTCTTTCTTCATAAGATAAGATAAGATAATCCTTTATTAGTCCCACAAAGGGGAAATTTCCTTATTACAGCAGCAAAGTGGATAGCAAACATTAAAGAAGCATCAAAAAGAAACAAAAAATTCTTGATAAATATAGAAAAATATGAAAAATATAAACACAGGTAAGTATAAAATATAAGAATAACAGGATACAATATTTTTAATTGTGCATGTTTCACTGGACCCCTTTAGTATTTTGAATTGTCTGACCCTTGAAAGCAAAATGCAGGCTCAAACATCCCTGGGACATTTGGCTACATGTGTTTTTTTTTTTTTTTAAGTACTTCAGTAGTGAAATTATTTTAAAAAATCTAAAATCTTAAACCAGATGAAAATTGATCAAAGTGGATGCCGAATGGAAAGTTCTTACCAAATCTTCTGGCAACTTGTATAGACAGAAATGTTACATATTCAGGACATCTGCTTTTCAATATATCAAAGTAACAGTGGTTTTCCCAGTTTACAGCAAACAGATTTTATAAACTTGTGATGTGTTTTCATCAGTTTTCCTCAGTGATAGATCAAGAAACTTTTAAAGGGAGATTGTAATTTCCTCCTAGAGTCTTAGGTCAACTCAATAAAAGAAAAGAAACAGCACAGGACGCTGCATAGTCTTAACACACATGGCATAAAGTAACATTCAGATCAGTGCCTGAGTTAAACTGTGACTGTGAGGAGGCGTTAAATGTAAAAATGGATAAATGGAGAGTCACTGTTCCAAATCCTGAGTGCTAAGTGTTGTAATGATGACTGTCAGTGAACTAAAAGAATGTCAACCACATCAAAGCGGACTCATGCCAGGCTCTTGAGTTGAGCTGTGCTAACAGAGAAGCACGAGTGTCATTAAGTGCGTTTACATGCAGTTTAAAATCTGATTATATTCGGGTTAAGGGCAAACACCATGTAAACACCATACCCCGGATAAAATTGGAGTTCTCATACCCTGGTTAACAGACCTAGAGAACTCCTTCAGTAACCGGAGTTCTCGTGCATGTAAACACTTTACGCAGATTATTATCAGGTCTGTGCATGTGCAGGGGTTAGAACTCCCCACTCCGCGGCACTGGCTTTTGACCCGGAAATAGAACAAACCAGGAAGCATCGGCGCCAAAAACCCCGTGTCATTTGACAAAGGTGAACTGGAAAATAAAGCTGTATTCAGTCTAGCTGTATGTTGGCGGAGCGCCACCTACTGTATCGGAGGAAGAGTTACTTTTCCCATTCAACCCCCTCCCATGTATACAGGGGAACTTCAATAATATTTTATTTTATATTATATATTTTCAATATATTTTGTGTGTATTTATCTTGTGATTAAGCTTGGAAAAAATGTCCAGTTTCAGTGAGACTGATAGCATTTTTATTATGACATTTGATATTTGTTTCTACTTCAACTCGACCAAACAAATATCTTTTCATAGCAACACAGACACACACACACGCACACACACACACACACACACACACACACACACACTGCAGGGCCTGCTGTCTTCACTTGCTTTTCTCAGAAAGAGACAAACTAATTCATAGATGTAAAATCAATGATTCACTGCAAAAACAAAAAATGCATGCATCAATAAGTTCGATTTTCAGACTTTGGCTTTGAAAAGTCCGGATCTCAAACTGTTCACAAAGGGTGATCTGTTTCAGACCACTAATTACCTGCTGAGTGGTTACTGCTAAAGTGCATTGGATTATATAAAAACATCGTATTCTATGGCAGCCATTTGGGTAACTTGCCCCCTCCAAAATGAAGTTAAAGATACATTTTATTAGCTGATCTCCATGTAACATATTTCAAAGTATTCAAGCACACACACACACACACACACACCGTTTGCCACCAGCACATTTACTCTTGACCATGAGCATAAAGATCCATGCGTAAAACATTAGGCACGTCCAAAAGCCAATGACTGATTCCTGTAGAGTGCAGCCATCTGGGGGAATATGATCTGTAAAACAGTGGTGTCTCTCGCTGCCTGGATCTTTCCAGCAGCTTTTGATCTGAGTTATGCTGAATATAAGTGACAGAGAGAAAATTGGGGGATGTTCTGCACTGTGACTGGAAACACGAACTATGGAATACATTTGATCCCACTCACCCTGCACACTACGCCTTCCAGCTCCTGCCCTCTGGGAGGAGTTAGAGGACAATAACCTCCAATACAAACCGCTTCAAAAACAGTTTCATTCCCTCTGCAATTATCATTTTAAACTCTGAACGATGAGGAATACAAATAAGCATGGACCTTATGTATTATGTAATGTGTCTGTCTGTATGTATATCTATGTGATATGTTTAATATTTGATGTTATGTTGGAACCTGTACCAAGCTGTACTGATAACAAATTCCACCAGCCTGGCTGTGTGGCCATTAAAAGAATCAATCAATCAATTTTACTTTATATACTTTACATGTTTTTATATCTGTCTGCTCTGGAATATATATCTTTTCATTGTATTATTTTTTCTCTTTTCTTGTGGTGACTACAGGTATATTCAGACTGACTGTAAGACAAACATAATGTGTTATTGAAATTAAAGCATGTTAACATGTTAGAAATAGTAGAAATCCAAAATACAAGTAGCACTGCAAGAAAGAAAAGAAAAGGAAGAGGAAGTTTTTCTCACTGTCAATTTCTAAATAACTCCCATTTAACTGGAAGTTTCAGTCATGCACAGATAACTGCCAGGAATGGCTACATTCCAGTGGCGGCTGCTGGTTTTCCAGGAGGGGAAGCTCATTTTTCCATATTTATTTATATGTAAATTCTACCCTTCATTCCTTTCCTTTTCAAGAAAATGATCTTTGACCTTGTCGTACCATCTAGGCGTCTTTTCCAGGGACTTGACCAGTGTCCTCTCAATGGCCAGCAGAGCTAGGCTGCTTAAACGGCCTTGGTCCAGCTGTAGCTGCTGCGCCAGGCTACTGTGAAGTGTGACCGCCTGTGAGTGTGAGCGATGGATTAGGGGTCGCTGCAGTAATTCCTCTGCATTCAGAAGTATATAGTGCGGTGTAGAAATCAGAAAAAGACTTATTGATAATTACTGGGTCAGAAGTGTGGCTGCCGTCCGGTAGTTGAATTTTAGAGATCAGTCTAGAAGCACTAGCTGTGCGGGCTTGCTGCGCCAGGAGTCTCTCCCTGCCTCATCTCTCTGCTCAAAAAAGCTCTGTTTGGATTGTCGTAGCTGTCCCTCCACTACGCGTGTAATTAAGAGGCCGTGTTCTCTCACCAGTTCCTCTGAAATTTCCACCAGCCTAGCACGTTCAACCCTTCTCATTTGGGAAATATAAGATATCACTTGTCCTCGAACAGTAGCTTTAAGTGCTTCCCGCAGAGTGCCACTGCTGACATCAGGGGTCTCGTCAAACTCTATGTAAGAGCGGATTTGAGTCGCAACAAAATCTTTAAACGTACTTTCTGATAATAAGTGAGAGCTGAACCTCCACTGTGAATGTGGAATTGTATCCTATAGAAAACTAATGTCAACTGTGGTAGGAGCGTGGTCGGATGTGACTATTGGGTGATATTCACACCCATTCACACAGTTGAGGAGGTTGTTATTGAGTAAAAATAAATCAATTCGGGAGAATGTGTGGTGTACATGGGAAAAAAAGGAGAAAGCATTCTCATGGGGGTTTCTAAAGCTCCAGGGATCAGAAATTCCCAACTGTGATGCGTATGTTTTTACTGTGTGTGCTGATTTGGATAGCATAAACTGTGTAGGAGAAGATCTGTGAAGAGTCACATCCTGCACCAGGTTGAAGTCCCCGCCGATGATAATGCGATGACTGTCAGTGTTTGGTATTTTGGCGAATAGCCTTGCTACAGCCTTGGTCCAGGTGGACCGAAACTAAGTGTGCCTAATACTATGACATAGTGGCAGTCAGTATCTAGGATTATGTTTGTCAGCTCAAACAGGACCCTTTTATAAACGATGATGGCTGCCCCTCTTACTCTATCTGTACATTTGGAAAAAAAACAACCTTATGAGCTCTCCAGCTTGCAACTAGGAGCTAAACTGAGCTTCAATTGTCTCCTCCCTTAACTCACAGTGTTTGACCCATTAAGGTGAGAAAATCATCCCCCAATGCCAAGGACTGGGTAAGCTTTTCACATGTAAATGACCATGCTGTGATCTGTGATAAAGACAGTAAAACACTCGGTGTGATAAAGGCAGTGAAACACTCGGTGTGATAAAGGCAGTGAAACACTTGGTGTGATAAATGCAGAGTGAAACACTCAGTGTGATAAAGGCATAGTGAAACACTCGGTGTGATAAAGGCAGTGAAACACTCGGTGTGATAAAGGCAGTGAAACACTCGGTGTGATAAATGCAGAGTGAAACACTCGGTGTGATAAAGGCAGTGAAACACTCGGTGTGATAAAGGCAGTGAAACATTCGGTGTGATAAAGGCAGTGAAACACTCGGTGTGATAAAGGCAGTGAAACACTCGGTGTGATAAAGGCAGTGAAACAATCGGTGTGATAAATGCAGAGTGAAACACTCGGTGTGATAAATGCAGAGTGAAACACTCGTTGTGATAAAGGCAGTGAAAAACACTCTGTGTGATAAAGACAGTGAAACACTCGGTGTGATAAAGGCAGTGAAACACTCGGTGTGATAAAGGCAGAGTGAAACACTCGGTGTGATAAAGACAGTGAAACACTCGGTGTGATAAAGGCAGTGAAACACTCGGTGTGATAAATGCAGAGTGAAGCACTCGGTGTGATAAAGACAGTGAAACAGTCGGTGTGATAAAGGCAGTGAAACACTCGGTGTGATAAAGTCAGTGAAACACTCGGTGTGATAAAGTCAGTGAAACACTCGGTGTGATAAAGTCAGTGAAACACTCGGTGTGATAAAGGCAGTGAAACACTCGGTGTGATAAAGGCAGTGAAACACTCGGTGTGATAAAGGCAGTGAAACACTCGGTGTGATAAGGTCAGTGAAACACTCGGTGTGATAAAGGCAGTGAATCACTCGGTGTGATAAAGGCAGTGAAACACTCGGTGTGATAAAGTCAGTGAAACACTCGGTGTGATAAATGCAGAGTGAAACACTCGGTGTGATAAAGGCAGTGAAACACTCGGTGTGATAAAGGCAGTGAAACACTCGGTGTGATAAAGGCAGAGTGAAACACTCGGTGTGATAAAGACAGTGAAACACTCGGTGTGATAAAGACAGTGAAACACTCGGTGTGATAAAGGCAGTGAAACACTCGGTGTGATAAAGGCAGTGAAACACTCGGTGTGATAAAGGCAGTGAAACACTCGGTGTGATAAATGCAGAGTGAAGCACTCGGTGTGATAAAGACAGTGAAACAGTCGGTGTGATAAAGGCAGTGAAACACTCGGTGTGATAAAGTCAGTGAAACACTCGGTGTGATAAAGTCAGTGAAACACTCGGTGTGATAAAGGCAGTGAAACACTCGGTGTGATAAAGGCAGAGAGAAACACTCGGTGTGATAAAGACAGTGAAACACTCGGTGTGATAAGGTCAGTGAAACACTCGGTGTGATAAAGGCAGTGAATCACTCGGTGTGATAAAGGCAGTGAAACACTCGGTGTGATAAAGTCAGTGAAACACTCGGTGTGATAAATGCAGAGTGAAACACTCGGTGTGATAAAGTCAGTGAAACACTCGGTGTGATAAAGACAGTAAAACACTCTATGTGATAAAGACAGTGAAACACTCGGTGTGATAAAGGCAGTGAAACACTCGGTGTGATAAAGTCAGTGAAACACTCGGTGTGATAAAGACAGTAAAGCACTCTGTGTGATAAAGTCAGTGAAACACTCGGTGTGATAAAGACAGTAAAACACTCGGTGTGATAAAGGAAGTGAAACACTCGGTGTGATGAAGGCAGTGAAACACTCGGTGTGATAAAGGCAGTGAAACACACGGTGTGATAAAGGCAGAGTGAAACACTCGGTGTGATAAAGACAGTGAAACACTCGGTGTGATAAAGACAGTGAAACACTCGGTGTGATAAAGTCAGTGAAACACTCGGTGTGAAAAAGACAGTGAAACACTCGGTGTGATAAAGGCAGTGAAACAATCGGTGTGATAAATGCAGAGTGAAAAACTCGGTGTGATAAAGGCAGTGAAACACTCGGTGTGATAAAGGCAGTGAAACACTCGGTGTGATAAGGTCAGTGAAACACTCGGTGTGATAAAGGCAGTGAATCACTCGGTGTGATAAAGGCAGTGAAACACTCGGTGTGATAAAGTCAGTGAAACACTCGGTGTGATAAATGCAGAGTGAAACACTCTGTGTGATAAAGTCAGTGAAACCCTTGGTATGATAAATCCAGTGAAACACTCGGTGTGATAAAGGCAGTGAAACACTCGGTGTGATAAAGTCAGTGAAACACTCGGTGTGATAAAGTCAGTGAAACACTCGGTGTGATAAAGACAGTAAAACACTCGGTGTGATAAAGGCAGTGAAACACTCGGTGTGATAAAGTCAGTGAAACACTCGGTGTGATAAAGACAGTGAAACCCTCGGTGTGATAAAGGCAGTGAAACACTCGGTGTGATAAAGGAAGTGAAACACTCGGTGTGATAAATGCAGAGTGAAACACTTGGTGTGATAAAGACAGTGAAACACTCGGTGTGATAAAGGCAGTGAAACACTCGGTGTGATAAAGACAGTGAAACACTCGGTGTGATAAAGTCAGTGAAACACTCGGTGTGAAAAAGACAGTGAAACACTCGGTGTGATAAAGGCAGTGAAACAATCGGTGTGATAAATGCAGAGTGAAAAACTCGGTGTGATAAAGGCAGTGAAACACTCGGTGTGATAAAGGCAGTGAAACACTCGGTGTGATAAGGTCAGTGAAACACTCGGTGTGATAAAGGCAGTGAATCACTCGGTGTGATAAAGGCAGTGAAACACTCGGTGTGATAAAGTCAGTGAAACACTCGGTGTGATAAATGCAGAGTGAAACACTCTGTGTGATAAAGTCAGTGAAACCCTTGGTATGATAAATCCAGTGAAACACTCGGTGTGATAAAGGCAGTGAAACACTCGGTGTGATAAAGTCAGTGAAACACTCGGTGTGATAAAGTCAGTGAAACACTCGGTGTGATAAAGACAGTAAAACACTCGGTGTGATAAAGGCAGTGAAACACTCGGTGTGATAAAGTCAGTGAAACACTCGGTGTGATAAAGACAGTGAAACCCTCGGTGTGATAAAGGCAGTGAAACACTCGGTGTGATAAAGGAAGTGAAACACTCGGTGTGATAAATGCAGAGTGAAACACTTGGTGTGATAAAGACAGTGAAACACTCGGTGTGATAAAGGCAGTGAAACACTCGGTGTGATAAAGGCAGTGAAACACTCGGTGTGATAAAGGCAGTGAAACAATCGGTGTGATAAATGCAGAGTGAAACACTCGGTGTGATAAATGCAGAGTGAAACACTCGTGATAAAGGCAGTGAAAAACACTCTGTGTGATAAAGACAGTGAAACACTCGGTGTGATAAAGGCAGTGAAACACTCGGTGTGATAAAGGCAGAGTGAAACACTCGGTGTGATAAAGACAGTGAAACACTCGGTGTGATAAAGACAGTGAAACACTCGGTGTGATAAAGGCAGTGAAACACTCGGTGTGATAAAGGCAGTGAAACACTCGGTGTGATAAAGGCAGTGAAACACTCGGTGTGATAAATGCAGAGTGAAGAACTCGGTGTGATAAAGACAGTGAAACAGTCGGTGTGATAAAGGCAGTGAAACACTCGGTGTGATAAAGTCAGTGAAACACTCGGTGTGATAAAGTCAGTGAAACACTCGGTGTGATAAAGGCAGTGAAACACTCGGTGTGATAAAGGCAGAGAG
Organism: Echiichthys vipera; assembly: GCF_963691815.1. NCBI lineage: Eukaryota > Metazoa > Chordata > Actinopteri > Perciformes > Trachinidae > Echiichthys > Echiichthys vipera. Next base: position 30,754,353 of record NC_139832.1, on the reverse strand, counting down.
AAACACTCGGTGTGATAAAGACAGTGAAACACTCGGTGTGATAAGGTCAGTGAAACACTCGGTGTGATAAAGGCAGTGAATCAATCGGTGTGATGAAGGCAGTGAAACACTCGGTGTGATAAAGTCAGTGAAACACTCGGTGTGATAAATGCAGAGTGAAACACTCGGTGTGATAAAGTCAGTGAAACACTCGGTGTGATAAATGCAGTGAAACACTCGGTGTGATAAAGGCAGTGAAACACTCGGTGTGATAAAGGCAGTGAAACACTCGGTGTGATAAAGTCAGTGAAACACTCTGTGTGATAAAGACAGTAAAACACTTGGTGTGATAAAGGCAGTGAAACACTCGGTGTGATAAAGGCAGTGAAACACTCGGTGTGATAAAGGCAGAGAGAAACACTCGGTGTGATAAAGACAGTGAAAAACTCGGTGTGATAAGGTCAGTGAAACACTCGGTGTGATAAAGGCAGTGAATCAATCGGTGTGATGAAGGCAGTGAAACACTCGTTGTGATAAAGTCAGTGAAACACTCGGTGTGATAAATGCAGAGTGAAACACTCGGTGTGATAAAGTCAGTGAAACACTCGGTGTGATAAATGCAGTGAAACACTCGGTGTGATAAAGGCAGTGAAACACTCGGTGTGATAAAGGCAGTGAAACACTCGGTGTGATAAAGTCAGTGAAACACTCTGTGTGATAAAGACAGTAAAACACTTGGTGTGATAAAGGCAGTGAAACACTCTGTGTGATAAAGTCAGTGAAACACTCGGTGTGATAAAGACAGTGAAACCCTCGGTGTGATAAAGGCAGTGAAACACTCGGTGTGATAAGGTCAGTGAAACACTCAGTGTGATAAAGGCAGTGAATCACTCGGTGTGATAAAGGCAGTGAAACATTCGGTGTGATAAAGTCAGTGAAACACTCGGTGTGATAAATGCAGAGTGAAACACTTGGTGTGATAAAGTCAGTGAAACACTCGGTGTGATAAATGCAGTGAAACACTCGGTGTGATAAAGGCAGTGAAACCCTCGGTGTGATAAAGGCAGTGAAACACTCGGTGTGATAAAGTCAGTGAAACACTCGGTGTGATAAAGACAGTAAAACACTCTGTGTGATAAAGACAGTGAAACACTCGCAGTGATAAAGGCAGTGAAACACTCGGTGTGATAAAGTCAGTGAAACACTCGGTGTGATAAAGACAGTAAAACACTCTGTGTGATAAAGTCAGTGAAACACTCTGTGTGATAAAGACAGTAAAACACTTGGTGTGATAAAGGCAGTGAAACACTCGGTGTGATAAAGGCAGTGAAACACTCGGTGTGATAAAGGCAGTGAAACACTCGGTGTGATAAATGCAGAGTGAAGCACTCGGTGTGATAAAGACAGTGAAACAGTCGGTGTGATAAAGGCAGTGAAACACTCGGTGTGATAAAGTCAGTGAAACACTCGGTGTGATAAAGTCAGGGAAACACTCGGTGTGATAAAGGCAGTGAAACACTCGGTGTGATAAAGGCAGAGAGAAACACTCGGTGTGATAAAGACAGTGAAACACTCGGTGTGATAAGGTCAGTGAAACACTCGGTGTGATAAAGGCAGTGAATCACTCGGTGTGATAAAGGCAGTGAAACACTCGGTGTGATAAAGTCAGTGAAACACTCGGTGTGATAAATGCAGAGTGAAACACTCGGTGTGATAAAGTCAGTGAAACACTCGGTGTGATAAATGCAGTGAAACACTCGGTGTGATAAAGGCAGTGAAACACTCGGTGTGATAAAGGCAGTGAAACACTCGGTGTGATAAAGTCAGTGAAACACTCTGTGTGATAAAGACAGTAAAACACTTGGTGTGATAAAGGCAGTGAAACACTCTGTGTGATAAAGTCAGTGAAACACTCGGTGTGATAAAGACAGTGAAACCCTCGGTGTGATAAAGGCAGTGAAACACTCGGTGTGATAAAGGCAGTGAAACACTCGGTGTGATAAAGTCAGTGAAACACTCGGTGTGATAAATGCAGAGTGAAACACTTGGTGTGATAAAGTCAGTGAAACACTCGGTGTGATAAATGCAGTGAAACACTCGGTGTGATAAAGGCAGTGAAACCCTCGGTGTGATAAAGGCAGTGAAACACTCGGTGTGATAAAGTCAGTGAAACACTCGGTGTGATAAAGACAGTAAAACACTCTATGTGATAAAGACAGTGAAACACTCGGTGTGATAAAGGCAGTGAAACACTCTGTGTGATAAAGTCAGTGAAACACTCGGTGTGATAAAGACAGTAAAACACTCTGTGTGATAAAGTCAGTGAAACACTCGGTGTGATAAAGACAGTAAAACACTCGGTGTGATAAAGGAAGTGAAACACTCGGTGTGATGAAGGCAGTGAAACACTCGGTGTGATAAAGGCAGTGAAACACACGGTGTGATAAAGGCAGAGTGAAACACTCGGTGTGATAAAGACAGTGAAACACTCGGTGTGATAAAGACAGTGAAACACTCGGTGTGATAAAGGCAGTGAAACACTCGGTGTGATAAAGGCAGTGAAACACTCGGTGTGATAAAGTCAGTGAAACACTCTGTGTGATAAAGACAGTAAAACACTTGGTGTGATAAAGGCAGTGAAACACTCTGTGTGATAAAGTCAGTGAAACACTCGGTGTGATAAAGACAGTGAAACCCTCGGTGTGATAAAGGCAGTGAAACACTCGGTGTGATAAAGGCAGTGAAACACTCGGTGTGATAAAGTCAGTGAAACACTCGGTGTGATAAATGCAGAGTGAAACACTTGGTGTGATAAAGTCAGTGAAACACTCGGTGTGATAAATGCAGTGAAACACTCGGTGTGATAAAGGCAGTGAAACCCTCGGTGTGATAAAGGCAGTGAAACACTCGGTGTGATAAAGTCAGTGAAACACTCGGTGTGATAAAGACAGTAAAACACTCTATGTGATAAAGACAGTGAAACACTCGGTGTGATAAAGGCAGTGAAACACTCTGTGTGATAAAGTCAGTGAAACACTCGGTGTGATAAAGACAGTAAAACACTCTGTGTGATAAAGTCAGTGAAACACTCGGTGTGATAAAGACAGTAAAACACTCGGTGTGATAAAGACAGTGAAACACTCGGTGTGATAAAGGCAGTGAAACACTCGGTGTGATAAAGGCAGTGAAACACTCGCTGTGATAAAGGCAGTGAAACACTCGGTGTGATAAATGCAGAGTGAAGCACTCGGTGTGATAAAGACAGTGAAACAGTCGGTGTGATAAAGGCAGTGAAACACTCGGTGTGATAAAGTCAGTGAAACACTCGGTGTGATAAAGTCAGTGAAACACTCGGTGTGATAAAGGCAGTGAAACACTCGGTGTGATAAAGGCAGAGAGAAACACTCGGTGTGATAAAGACAGTGAAACACTCGGTGTGATAAGGTCAGTGAAACACTCGGTGTGATAAAGGCAGTGAATCACTCGGTGTGATAAAGGCAGTGAAACACTCGGTGTGATAAAGTCAGTGAAACACTCGGTGTGATAAATGCAGAGTGAAACACTCGGTGTGATAAATGCAGTGAAACACTCGGTGTGATAAAGGCAGTGAAACACTCGGTGTGATAAAGGCAGTGAAACACTCGGTGTGATAAAGTCAGTGAAACACTCTGTGTGATAAAGACAGTAAAACACTTGGTGTGATAAAGGCAGTGAAACACTCTGTGTGATAAAGTCAGTGAAACACTCGGTGTGATAAAGACAGTGAAACCCTCGGTGTGATAAAGGCAGTGAAACACTCGGTGTGATAAAGGCAGTGAAACACTCGGTGTGATAAAGTCAGTGAAACACTCGGTGTGATAAATGCAGAGTGAAACACTTGGTGTGATAAAGTCAGTGAAACACTCGGTGTGATAAATGCAGTGAAACACTCGGTGTGATAAAGGCAGTGAAACCCTCGGTGTGATAAAGGCAGTGAAACACTCGGTGTGATAAAGTCAGTGAAACACTCGGTGTGATAAAGACAGTAAAACACTCTATGTGATAAAGACAGTGAAACACTCGGTGTGATAAAGGCAGTGAAACACTCGGTGTGATAAAGTCAGTGAAACACTCGGTGTGATAAAGACAGTAAAGCACTCTGTGTGATAAAGTCAGTGAAACACTCGGTGTGATAAAGACAGTAAAACACTCGGTGTGATAAAGGAAGTGAAACACTCGGTGTGATGAAGGCAGTGAAACATTCGGTGTGATAAAGGCAGTGAAACACACGGTGTGATAAAGGCAGAGTGAAACACTCGGTGTGATAAAGACAGTGAAACACTCGGTGTGATAAAGACAGTGAAACACTCGGTGTGATAAAGTCAGTGAAACACTCGGTGTGAAAAAGACAGTGAAACACTCGGTGTGATAAAGGCAGTGAAACAATCGGTGTGATAAATGCAGAGTGAAAAACTCGGTGTGATAAAGGCAGTGAAACACTCGGTGTGATAAAGGCAGTGAAACACTCGGTGTGATAAGGTCAGTGAAACACTCGGTGTGATAAAGGCAGTGAATCACTCGGTGTGATAAAGGCAGTGAAACACTCGGTGTGATAAAGTCAGTGAAACACTCGGTGTGATAAATGCAGAGTGAAACACTCTGTGTGATAAAGTCAGTGAAACCCTTGGTATGATAAATCCAGTGAAACACTCGGTGTGATAAAGGCAGTGAAACACTCGGTGTGATAAAGTCAGTGAAACACTCGGTGTGATAAAGTCAGTGAAACACTCGGTGTGATAAAGACAGTAAAACACTCGGTGTGATAAAGGCAGTGAAACACTCGGTGTGATAAAGTCAGTGAAACACTCGGTGTGATAAAGACAGTGAAACCCTCGGTGTGATAAAGGCAGTGAAACACTCGGTGTGATAAAGGAAGTGAAACACTCGGTGTGATAAATGCAGAGTGAAACACTTGGTGTGATAAAGACAGTGAAACACTCGGTGTGATAAAGGCAGTGAAACACTCGGTGTGATAAAGGCAGTGAAACACTCGGTGTGATAAAGGCAGTGAAACAATCGGTGTGATAAATGCAGAGTGAAACACTCGGTGTGATAAATGCAGAGTGAAACACTCGTTGTGATAAAGGCAGTGAAAAACACTCTGTGTGATAAAGACAGTGAAACACTCGGTGTGATAAAGGCAGTGAAACACTCGGTGTGATAAAGGCAGAGTGAAACACTCGGTGTGATAAAGACAGTGAAACACTCGGTGTGATAAAGACAGTGAAACACTCGGTGTGATAAAGGCAGTGAAACACTCGGTGTGATAAAGGCAGTGAAACACTCGGTGTGATAAAGGCAGTGAAACACTCGGTGTGATAAATGCAGAGTGAAGAACTCGGTGTGATAAAGACAGTGAAACAGTCGGTGTGATAAAGGCAGTGAAACACTCGGTGTGATAAAGTCAGTGAAACACTCGGTGTGATAAAGTCAGTGAAACACTCGGTGTGATAAAGGCAGTGAAACACTCGGTGTGATAAAGGCAGAGAGAAACACTCGGTGTGATAAAGACAGTGAAACACTCGGTGTGATAAGGTCAGTGAAACACTCGGTGTGATAAAGGCAGTGAATCAATCGGTGTGATGAAGGCAGTGAAACACTCGGTGTGATAAAGTCAGTGAAACACTCGGTGTGATAAATGCAGAGTGAAACACTCGGTGTGATAAAGTCAGTGAAACACTCGGTGTGATAAAGACAGTAAAACACTTGGTGTGATAAAGGCAGTGAAACACTCTGTGTGATAAAGTCAGTGAAACACTCGGTGTGATAAAGACAGTGAAACCCTCGGTGTGATAAAGGCAGTGAAACACTCGGTGTGATAAAGGCAGTGAAACACTCGGTGTGATAAAGTCAGTGAAACACTCGGTGTGATAAATGCAGAGTGAAACACTTGGTGTGATAAAGTCAGTGAAACACTCGGTGTGATAAATGCAGTGAAACACTCGGTGTGATAAAGGCAGTGAAACCCTCGGTGTGATAAAGGCAGTGAAACACTCGGTGTGATAAAGTCAGTGAAACACTCGGTGTGATAAAGACAGTAAAACACTCTATGTGATAAAGACAGTGAAACACTCGGTGTGATAAAGGCAGTGAAACACTCTGTGTGATAAAGTCAGTGAAACACTCGGTGTGATAAAGACAGTAAAACACTCTGTGTGATAAAGTCAGTGAAACACTCGGTGTGATAAAGACAGTAAAACACTCGGTGTGATAAAGACAGTGAAACACTCGGTGTGATAAAGGCAGTGAAACACTCGGTGTGATAAAGGCAGTGAAACACTCGCTGTGATAAAGGCAGTGAAACACTCGGTGTGATAAATGCAGAGTGAAGCACTCGGTGTGATAAAGACAGTGAAACAGTCGGTGTGATAAAGGCAGTGAAACACTCGGTGTGATAAAGTCAGTGAAACACTCGGTGTGATAAAGTCAGTGAAACACTCGGTGTGATAAAGGCAGTGAAACACTCGGTGTGATAAAGGCAGAGAGAAACACTCGGTGTGATAAAGACAGTGAAACACTCGGTGTGATAAGGTCAGTGAAACACTCGGTGTGATAAAGGCAGTGAATCACTCGGTGTGATAAAGGCAGTGAAACACTCGGTGTGATAAAGTCAGTGAAACACTCGGTGTGATAAATGCAGAGTGAAACACTCGGTGTGATAAATGCAGTGAAACACTCGGTGTGATAAAGGCAGTGAAACACTCGGTGTGATAAAGGCAGTGAAACACTCGGTGTGATAAAGTCAGTGAAACACTCTGTGTGATAAAGACAGTAAAACACTTGGTGTGATAAAGGCAGTGAAACACTCTGTGTGATAAAGTCAGTGAAACACTCGGTGTGATAAAGACAGTGAAACCCTCGGTGTGATAAAGGCAGTGAAACACTCGGTGTGATAAAGGCAGTGAAACACTCGGTGTGATAAAGTCAGTGAAACACTCGGTGTGATAAATGCAGAGTGAAACACTTGGTGTGATAAAGTCAGTGAAACACTCGGTGTGATAAATGCAGTGAAACACTCGGTGTGATAAAGGCAGTGAAACCCTCGGTGTGATAAAGGCAGTGAAACACTCGGTGTGATAAAGTCAGTGAAACACTCGGTGTGATAAAGACAGTAAAACACTCTATGTGATAAAGACAGTGAAACACTCGGTGTGATAAAGGCAGTGAAACACTCGGTGTGATAAAGTCAGTGAAACACTCGGTGTGATAAAGACAGTAAAGCACTCTGTGTGATAAAGTCAGTGAAACACTCGGTGTGATAAAGACAGTAAAACACTCGGTGTGATAAAGGAAGTGAAACACTCGGTGTGATGAAGGCAGTGAAACATTCGGTGTGATAAAGGCAGTGAAACACACGGTGTGATAAAGGCAGAGTGAAACACTCGGTGTGATAAAGACAGTGAAACACTCGGTGTGATAAAGACAGTGAAACACTCGGTGTGATAAAGTCAGTGAAACACTCGGTGTGAAAAAGACAGTGAAACACTCGGTGTGATAAAGGCAGTGAAACAATCGGTGTGATAAATGCAGAGTGAAAAACTCGGTGTGATAAAGGCAGTGAAACACTCGGTGTGATAAAGGCAGTGAAACACTCGGTGTGATAAGGTCAGTGAAACACTCGGTGTGATAAAGGCAGTGAATCACTCGGTGTGATAAAGGCAGTGAAACACTCGGTGTGATAAAGTCAGTGAAACACTCGGTGTGATAAATGCAGAGTGAAACACTCTGTGTGATAAAGTCAGTGAAACCCTTGGTATGATAAATCCAGTGAAACACTCGGTGTGATAAAGGCAGTGAAACACTCGGTGTGATAAAGTCAGTGAAACACTCGGTGTGATAAAGTCAGTGAAACACTCGGTGTGATAAAGACAGTAAAACACTCGGTGTGATAAAGGCAGTGAAACACTCGGTGTGATAAAGTCAGTGAAACACTCGGTGTGATAAAGACAGTGAAACCCTCGGTGTGATAAAGGCAGTGAAACACTCGGTGTGATAAAGGAAGTGAAACACTCGGTGTGATAAATGCAGAGTGAAACACTTGGTGTGATAAAGACAGTGAAACACTCGGTGTGATAAAGGCAGTGAAACACTCGGTGTGATAAAGGCAGTGAAACACTCGGTGTGATAAAGGCAGTGAAACAATCGGTGTGATAAATGCAGAGTGAAACACTCGGTGTGATAAATGCAGAGTGAAACACTCGTTGTGATAAAGGCAGTGAAAAACACTCTGTGTGATAAAGACAGTGAAACACTCGGTGTGATAAAGGCAGTGAAACACTCGGTGTGATAAAGGCAGAGTGAAACACTCGGTGTGATAAAGACAGTGAAACACTCGGTGTGATAAAGACAGTGAAACACTCGGTGTGATAAAGGCAGTGAAACACTCGGTGTGATAAAGGCAGTGAAACACTCGGTGTGATAAAGGCAGTGAAACACTCGGTGTGATAAATGCAGAGTGAAGAACTCGGTGTGATAAAGACAGTGAAACAGTCGGTGTGATAAAGGCAGTGAAACACTCGGTGTGATAAAGTCAGTGAAACACTCGGTGTGATAAAGACAGTAAAACACTCTATGTGATAAAGACAGTGAAACACTCGGTGTGATAAAGGCAGTGAAACACTCTGTGTGATAAAGTCAGTGAAACACTCGGTGTGATAAAGACAGTAAAACACTCTGTGTGATAAAGTCAGTGAAACACTCGGTGTGATAAAGACAGTAAAACACTCGGTGTGATAAAGACAGTGAAACACTCGGTGTGATAAAGGCAGTGAAACACTCGGTGTGATAAAGGCAGTGAAACACTCGCTGTGATAAAGGCAGTGAAACACTCGGTGTGATAAATGCAGAGTGAAGCACTCGGTGTGATAAAGACAGTGAAACAGTCGGTGTGATAAAGGCAGTGAAACACTCGGTGTGATAAAGTCAGTGAAACACTCGGTGTGATAAAGTCAGTGAAACACTCGGTGTGATAAAGGCAGTGAAACACTCGGTGTGATAAAGGCAGAGAGAAACACTCGGTGTGATAAAGACAGTGAAACACTCGGTGTGATAAGGTCAGTGAAACACTCGGTGTGATAAAGGCAGTGAATCACTCGGTGTGATAAAGGCAGTGAAACACTCGGTGTGATAAAGTCAGTGAAACACTCGGTGTGATAAATGCAGAGTGAATCACTCGGTGTGATAAATGCAGTGAAACACTCGGTGTGATAAAGGCAGTGAAACACTCGGTGTGATAAAGGCAGTGAAACACTCGGTGTGATAAAGTCAGTGAAACACTCTGTGTGATAAAGACAGTAAAACACTTGGTGTGATAAAGGCAGTGAAACACTCTGTGTGATAAAGTCAGTGAAACACTCGGTGTGATAAAGACAGTGAAACCCTCGGTGTGATAAAGGCAGTGAAACACTCGGTGTGATAAAGGCAGTGAAACACTCGGTGTGATAAAGTCAGTGAAACACTCGGTGTGATAAATGCAGAGTGAAACACTTGGTGTGATAAAGTCAGTGAAACACTCGGTGTGATAAATGCAGTGAAACACTCGGTGTGATAAAGGCAGTGAAACCCTCGGTGTGATAAAGGCAGTGAAACACTCGGTGTGATAAAGTCAGTGAAACACTCGGTGTGATAAAGACAGTAAAACACTCTATGTGATAAAGACAGTGAAACACTCGGTGTGATAAAGGCAGTGAAACACTCGGTGTGATAAAGTCAGTGAAACACTCGGTGTGATAAAGACAGTAAAGCACTCTGTGTGATAAAGTCAGTGAAACACTCGGTGTGATAAAGACAGTAAAACACTCGGTGTGATAAAGGAAGTGAAACACTCGGTGTGATGAAGGCAGTGAAACATTCGGTGTGATAAAGGCAGTGAAACACACGGTGTGATAAAGGCAGAGTGAAACACTCGGTGTGATAAAGACAGTGAAACACTCGGTGTGATAAAGACAGTGAAACACTCGGTGTGATAAAGTCAGTGAAACACTCGGTGTGAAAAAGACAGTGAAACACTCGGTGTGATAAAGGCAGTGAAACAATCGGTGTGATAAATGCAGAGTGAAAAACTCGGTGTGATAAAGGCAGTGAAACACTCGGTGTGATAAAGGCAGTGAAACACTCGGTGTGATAAGGTCAGTGAAACACTCGGTGTGATAAAGGCAGTGAATCACTCGGTGTGATAAAGGCAGTGAAACACTCGGTGTGATAAAGTCAGTGAAACACTCGGTGTGATAAATGCAGAGTGAAACACTCTGTGTGATAAAGTCAGTGAAACCCTTGGTATGATAAATCCAGTGAAACACTCGGTGTGATAAAGGCAGTGAAACACTCGGTGTGATAAAGTCAGTGAAACACTCGGTGTGATAAAGTCAGTGAAACACTCGGTGTGATAAAGACAGTAAAACACTCGGTGTGATAAAGGCAGTGAAACACTCGGTGTGATAAAGTCAGTGAAACACTCGGTGTGATAAAGACAGTGAAACCCTCGGTGTGATAAAGGCAGTGAAACACTCGGTGTGATAAAGGAAGTGAAACACTCGGTGTGATAAATGCAGAGTGAAACACTTGGTGTGATAAAGACAGTGAAACACTCGGTGTGATAAAGGCAGTGAAACACTCGGTGTGATAAAGGCAGTGAAACACTCGGTGTGATAAAGGCAGTGAAACAATCGGTGTGATAAATGCAGAGTGAAACACTCGGTGTGATAAATGCAGAGTGAAACACTCGTTGTGATAAAGGCAGTGAAAAACACTCTGTGTGATAAAGACAGTGAAACACTCGGTGTGATAAAGGCAGTGAAACACTCGGTGTGATAAAGGCAGAGTGAAACACTCGGTGTGATAAAGACAGTGAAACACTCGGTGTGATAAAGACAGTGAAACACTCGGTGTGATAAAGGCAGTGAAACACTCGGTGTGATAAAGGCAGTGAAACACTCGGTGTGATAAAGGCAGTGAAACACTCGGTGTGATAAATGCAGAGTGAAGAACTCGGTGTGATAAAGACAGTGAAACAGTCGGTGTGATAAAGGCAGTGAAACACTCGGTGTGATAAAGTCAGTGAAACACTCGGTGTGATAAAGTCAGTGAAACACTCGGTGTGATAAAGGCAGTGAAACACTCGGTGTGATAAAGGCAGAGAGAAACACTCGGTGTGATAAAGACAGTGAAACACTCGGTGTGATAAGGTCAGTGAAACACTCGGTGTGATAAAGGCAGTGAATCAATCGGTGTGATGAAGGCAGTGAAACACTCGGTGTGATAAAGTCAGTGAAACACTCGGTGTGATAAATGCAGAGTGAAACACTCGGTGTGATAAAGTCAGTGAAACACTCGGTGTGATAAATGCAGTGAAACACTCGGTGTGATAAAGGCAGTGAAACACTCGGTGTGATAAAGGCAGTGAAACACTCGGTGTGATAAAGTCAGTGAAACACTCTGTGTGATAAAGACAGTAAAACACTTGGTGTGATAAAGGCAGTGAAACACTCGGTGTGATAAAGGCAGTGAAACACTCGGTGTGATAAAGGCAGAGAGAAACACTCGGTGTGATAAAGACAGTGAAAAACTCGGTGTGATAAGGTCAGTGAAACACTCGGTGTGATAAAGGCAGTGAATCAATCGGTGTGATGAAGGCAGTGAAACACTCGTTGTGATAAAGTCAGTGAAACACTCGGTGTGATAAATGCAGAGTGAAACACTCGGTGTGATAAAGTCAGTGAAACACTCGGTGTGATAAATGCAGTGAAACACTCGGTGTGATAAAGGAAGTGAAACACTCGGTGTGATAAAGGCAGTGAAACACTCGGTGTGATAAAGTCAGTGAAACACTCGGTGTGATAAAGTCAGTGAAACACTCGGTGTGATAAAGACAGTAAAACACTCGGTGTGATAAAGGCAGTGAAACACTCGGTGTGATAAAGTCAGTGAAACACTCGGTGTGATAAAGACAGTGAAACCCTCGGTGTGATAAAGGCAGTGAAACACTCGGTGTGATAAAGGAAGTGAAACACTCGGTGTGATAAATGCAGAGTGAAACACTTGGTGTGATAAAGACAGTGAAACACTCGGTGTGATAAAGGCAGTGAAACACTCGGTGTGATAAAGGCAGTGAAACACTCGGTGTGATAAAGGCAGTGAAACAATCGGTGTGATAAATGCAGAGTGAAACACTCGGTGTGATAAATGCAGAGTGAAACACTCGTTGTGATAAAGGCAGTGAAAAACACTCTGTGTGATAAAGACAGTGAAACACTCGGTGTGATAAAGGCAGTGAAACACTCGGTGTGATAAAGGCAGAGTGAAACACTCGGTGTGATAAAGACAGTGAAACACTCGGTGTGATAAAGACAGTGAAACACTCGGTGTGATAAAGGCAGTGAAACACTCGGTGTGATAAAGGCAGTGAAACACTCGGTGTGATAAAGGCAGTGAAACACTCGGTGTGATAAATGCAGAGTGAAGAACTCGGTGTGATAAAGACAGTGAAACAGTCGGTGTGATAAAGGCAGTGAAACACTCGGTGTGATAAAGTCAGTGAAACACTCGGTGTGATAAAGTCAGTGAAACACTCGGTGTGATAAAGGCAGTGAAACACTCGGTGTGATAAAGGCAGAGAGAAACACTCGGTGTGATAAAGACAGTGAAACACTCGGTGTGATAAGGTCAGTGAAACACTCGGTGTGATAAAGGCAGTGAATCAATCGGTGTGATGAAGGCAGTGAAACACTCGGTGTGATAAAGTCAGTGAAACACTCGGTGTGATAAAGACAGTAAAACACTTGGTGTGATAAAGGCAGTGAAACACTCTGTGTGATAAAGTCAGTGAAACACTCGGTGTGATAAAGACAGTGAAACCCTCGGTGTGATAAAGGCAGTGAAACACTCGGTGTGATAAAGGCAGTGAAACACTCGGTGTGATAAAGTCAGTGAAACACTCGGTGTGATAAATGCAGAGTGAAACACTTGGTGTGATAAAGTCAGTGAAACACTCGGTGTGATAAATGCAGTGAAACACTCGGTGTGATAAAGGCAGTGAAACCCTCGGTGTGATAAAGGCAGTGAAACACTCGGTGTGATAAAGTCAGTGAAACACTCGGTGTGATAAAGACAGTAAAACACTCTATGTGATAAAGACAGTGAAACACTCGGTGTGATAAAGGCAGTGAAACACTCTGTGTGATAAAGTCAGTGAAACACTCGGTGTGATAAAGACAGTAAAACACTCTGTGTGATAAAGTCAGTGAAACACTCGGTGTGATAAAGACAGTAAAACACTCGGTGTGATAAAGACAGTGAAACACTCGGTGTGATAAAGGCAGTGAAACACTCGGTGTGATAAAGGCAGTGAAACACTCGCTGTGATAAAGGCAGTGAAACACTCGGTGTGATAAATGCAGAGTGAAGCACTCGGTGTGATAAAGACAGTGAAACAGTCGGTGTGATAAAGGCAGTGAAACACTCGGTGTGATAAAGTCAGTGAAACACTCGGTGTGATAAAGTCAGTGAAACACTCGGTGTGATAAAGGCAGTGAAACACTCGGTGTGATAAAGGCAGAGAGAAACACTCGGTGTGATAAAGACAGTGAAACACTCGGTGTGATAAGGTCAGTGAAACACTCGGTGTGATAAAGGCAGTGAATCACTCGGTGTGATAAAGGCAGTGAAACACTCGGTGTGATAAAGTCAGTGAAACACTCGGTGTGATAAATGCAGAGTGAAACACTCGGTGTGATAAATGCAGTGAAACACTCGGTGTGATAAAGGCAGTGAAACACTCGGTGTGATAAAGGCAGTGAAACACTCTGTGTGATAAAGACAGTAAAACACTTGGTGTGATAAAGGCAGTGAAACACTCTGTGTGATAAAGTCAGTGAAACACTCGGTGTGATAAAGACAGTGAAACCCTCGGTGTGATAAAGGCAGTGAAACACTCGGTGTGATAAAGGCAGTGAAACACTCGGTGTGATAAAGTCAGTGAAACACTCGGTGTGATAAATGCAGAGTGAAACACTTGGTGTGATAAAGTCAGTGAAACACTCGGTGTGATAAATGCAGTGAAACACTCGGTGTGATAAAGGCAGTGAAACCCTCGGTGTGATAAAGGCAGTGAAACACTCGGTGTGATAAAGTCAGTGAAACACTCGGTGTGATAAAGACAGTAAAACACTCTATGTGATAAAGACAGTGAAACACTCGGTGTGATAAAGGCAGTGAAACACTCGGTGTGATAAAGTCAGTGAAACACTCGGTGTGATAAAGACAGTAAAGCACTCTGTGTGATAAAGTCAGTGAAACACTCGGTGTGATAAAGACAGTAAAACACTCGGTGTGATAAAGGAAGTGAAACACTCGGTGTGATGAAGGCAGTGAAACATTCGGTGTGATAAAGGCAGTGAAACACACGGTGTGATAAAGGCAGAGTGAAACACTCGGTGTGATAAAGACAGTGAAACACTCGGTGTGATAAAGACAGTGAAACACTCGGTGTGATAAAGTCAGTGAAACACTCGGTGTGAAAAAGACAGTGAAACACTCGGTGTGATAAAGGCAGTGAAACAATCGGTGTGATAAATGCAGAGTGAAAAACTCGGTGTGATAAAGGCAGTGAAACACTCGGTGTGATAAAGGCAGTGAAACACTCGGTGTGATAAGGTCAGTGAAACACTCGGTGTGATAAAGGCAGTGAATCACTCGGTGTGATAAAGGCAGTGAAACACTCGGTGTGATAAAGTCAGTGAAACACTCGGTGTGATAAATGCAGAGTGAAACACTCTGTGTGATAAAGTCAGTGAAACCCTTGGTATGATAAATCCAGTGAAACACTCGGTGTGATAAAGGCAGTGAAACACTCGGTGTGATAAAGTCAGTGAAACACTCGGTGTGATAAAGTCAGTGAAACACTCGGTGTGATAAAGACAGTAAAACACTCGGTGTGATAAAGGCAGTGAAACACTCGGTGTGATAAAGTCAGTGAAACACTCGGTGTGATAAAGACAGTGAAACCCTCGGTGTGATAAAGGCAGTGAAACACTCGGTGTGATAAAGGAAGTGAAACACTCGGTGTGATAAATGCAGAGTGAAACACTTGGTGTGATAAAGACAGTGAAACACTCGGTGTGATAAAGGCAGTGAAACACTCGGTGTGATAAAGGCAGTGAAACACTCGGTGTGATAAAGGCAGTGAAACAATCGGTGTGATAAATGCAGAGTGAAACACTCGGTGTGATAAATGCAGAGTGAAACACTCGTTGTGATAAAGGCAGTGAAAAACACTCTGTGTGATAAAGACAGTGAAACACTCGGTGTGATAAAGGCAGTGAAACACTCGGTGTGATAAAGGCAGAGTGAAACACTCGGTGTGATAAAGACAGTGAAACACTCGGTGTGATAAAGACAGTGAAACACTCGGTGTGATAAAGGCAGTGAAACACTCGGTGTGATAAAGGCAGTGAAACACTCGGTGTGATAAAGGCAGTGAAACACTCGGTGTGATAAATGCAGAGTGAAGAACTCGGTGTGATAAAGACAGTGAAACAGTCGGTGTGATAAAGGCAGTGAAACACTCGGTGTGATAAAGTCAGTGAAACACTCGGTGTGATAAAGTCAGTGAAACACTCGGTGTGATAAAGGCAGTGAAACACTCGGTGTGATAAAGGCAGAGAGAAACACTCGGTGTGATAAAGACAGTGAAACACTCGGTGTGATAAGGTCAGTGAAACACTCGGTGTGATAAAGGCAGTGAATCAATCGGTGTGATGAAGGCAGTGAAACACTCGGTGTGATAAAGTCAGTGAAACACTCGGTGTGATAAATGCAGAGTGAAACACTCGGTGTGATAAAGTCAGTGAAACACTCGGTGTGATAAATGCAGTGAAACACTCGGTGTGATAAAGGCAGTGAAACACTCGGTGTGATAAAGGCAGTGAAACACTCGGTGTGATAAAGTCAGTGAAACACTCTGTGTGATAAAGACAGTAAAACACTTGGTGTGATAAAGGCAGTGAAACACTCGGTGTGATAAAGGCAGTGAAACACTCGGTGTGATAAAGGCAGAGAGAAACACTCGGTGTGATAAAGACAGTGAAAAACTCGGTGTGATAAGGTCAGTGAAACACTCGGTGTGATAAAGGCAGTGAATCAATCGGTGTGATGAAGGCAGTGAAACACTCGTTGTGATAAAGTCAGTGAAACACTCGGTGTGATAAATGCAGAGTGAAACACTCGGTGTGATAAAGTCAGTGAAACACTCGGTGTGATAAATGCAGTGAAACACTCGGTGTGATAAAGGAAGTGAAACACTCGGTGTGATAAAGGCAGTGAAACACTCGGTGTGATAAAGTCAGTGAAACACTCTGTGTGATAAAGACAGTAAAACACTTGGTGTGATAAAGGCAGTGAAACACTCTGTGTGATAAAGTCAGTGAAACACTCGGTGTGATAAAGACAGTGAAACCCTCGGTGTGATAAAGGCAGTGAAACACTCGGTGTGATAAAGGCAGTGAAACACTCGGTGTGATAAGGTCAGTGAAACACTCAGTGTGATAAAGGCAGTGAATCACTCGGTGTGATAAAGGCAGTGAAACATTCGGTGTGATAAAGTCAGTGAAACACTCGGTGTGATAAATGCAGAGTGAAACACTTGGTGTGATAAAGTCAGTGAAACACTCGGTGTGATAAATGCAGTGAAACACTCGGTGTGATAAAGGCAGTGAAACCCTCGGTGTGATAAAGGCAGTGAAACACTCGGTGTGATAAAGTCAGTGAAACACTCGGTGTGATAAAGACAGTAAAACACTCTGTGTGATAAAGTCAGTGAAACACTCTGTGTGATAAAGACAGTAAAACACTTGGTGTGATAAAGGCAGTGAAACACTCGGTGTGATAAAGGCAGTGAAACACTCGGTGTGATAAAGGCAGTGAAACACTCGGTGTGATAAATGCAGAGTGAAGCACTCGGTGTGATAAAGACAGTGAAACAGTCGGTGTGATAAAGGCAGTGAAACACTCGGTGTGATAAAGTCAGTGAAACACTCGGTGTGATAAAGTCAGGGAAACACTCGGTGTGATAAAGGCAGTGAAACACTCGGTGTGATAAAGGCAGAGAGAAACACTCGGTGTGATAAAGACAGTGAAACACTCGGTGTGATAAGGTCAGTGAAACACTCGGTGTGATAAAGGCAGTGAAACACTCGGTGTGATAAAGTCAGTGAAACACTCGGTGTGATAAATGCAGAGTGAAACACTCGGTGTGATAAAGTCAGTGAAACACTCGGTGTGATAAATGCAGTGAAACACTCGGTGTGATAAAGGCAGTGAAACACTCGGTGTGATAAAGGCAGTGAAACACTCGGTGTGATAAAGTCAGTGAAACACTCTGTGTGATAAAGACAGTAAAACACTTGGTGTGATAAAGGCAGTGAAACACTCTGTGTGATAAAGTCAGTGAAACACTCGGTGTGATAAAGACAGTGAAACCCTCGGTGTGATAAAGGCAGTGAAACACTCGGTGTGATAAAGGCAGTGAAACACTCGGTGTGATAAAGTCAGTGAAACACTCGGTGTGATAAATGCAGAGTGAAACACTTGGTGTGATAAAGTCAGTGAAACACTCGGTGTGATAAATGCAGTGAAACACTCGGTGTGATAAAGGCAGTGAAACCCTCGGTGTGATAAAGGCAGTGAAACACTCGGTGTGATAAAGTCAGTGAAACACTCGGTGTGATAAAGACAGTAAAACACTCTATGTGATAAAGACAGTGAAACACTCGGTGTGATAAAGGCAGTGAAACACTCTGTGTGATAAAGTCAGTGAAACACTCGGTGTGATAAAGTCAGTGAAACACTCGGTGTGATAAAGGCAGTGAAACACTCGGTGTGATAAAGGCAGAGAGAAACACTCGGTGTGATAAAGACAGTGAAACACTCGGTGTGATAAGGTCAGTGAAACACTCGGTGTGATAAAGGCAGTGAATCAATCGGTGTGATGAAGGCAGTGAAACACTCGGTGTGATAAAGTCAGTGAAACACTCGGTGTGATAAATGCAGAGTGAAACACTCGGTGTGATAAAGTCAGTGAAACACTCGGTGTGATAAATGCAGTGAAACACTCGGTGTGATAAAGGCAGTGAAACACTCGGTGTGATAAAGGCAGTGAAACACTCGGTGTGATAAAGTCAGTGAAACACTCTGTGTGATAAAGACAGTAAAACACTTGGTGTGATAAAGGCAGTGAAACACTCGGTGTGATAAAGGCAGTGAAACACTCGGTGTGATAAAGGCAGAGAGAAACACTCGGTGTGATAAAGACAGTGAAAAACTCGGTGTGATAAGGTCAGTGAAACACTCGGTGTGATAAAGGCAGTGAATCAATCGGTGTGATGAAGGCAGTGAAACACTCGTTGTGATAAAGTCAGTGAAACACTCGGTGTGATAAATGCAGAGTGAAACACTCGGTGTGATAAAGTCAGTGAAACACTCGGTGTGATAAATGCAGTGAAACACTCGGTGTGATAAAGGCAGTGAAACACTCGGTGTGATAAAGGCAGTGAAACACTCGGTGTGATAAAGTCAGTGAAACACTCTGTGTGATAAAGACAGTAAAACACTTGGTGTGATAAAGGCAGTGAAACACTCTGTGTGATAAAGTCAGTGAAACACTCGGTGTGATAAAGACAGTGAAACCCTCGGTGTGATAAAGGCAGTGAAACACTCGGTGTGATAAGGTCAGTGAAACACTCAGTGTGATAAAGGCAGTGAATCACTCGGTGTGATAAAGGCAGTGAAACATTCGGTGTGATAAAGTCAGTGAAACACTCGGTGTGATAAATGCAGAGTGAAACACTTGGTGTGATAAAGTCAGTGAAACACTCGGTGTGATAAATGCAGTGAAACACTCGGTGTGATAAAGGCAGTGAAACCCTCGGTGTGATAAAGGCAGTGAAACACTCGGTGTGATAAAGTCAGTGAAACACTCGGTGTGATAAAGACAGTAAAACACTCTGTGTGATAAAGACAGTGAAACACTCGCAGTGATAAAGGCAGTGAAACACTCGGTGTGATAAAGTCAGTGAAACACTCGGTGTGATAAAGACAGTAAAACACTCTGTGTGATAAAGTCAGTGAAACACTCTGTGTGATAAAGACAGTAAAACACTTGGTGTGATAAAGGCAGTGAAACACTCGGTGTGATAAAGGCAGTGAAACACTCGGTGTGATAAAGGCAGTGAAACACTCGGTGTGATAAATGCAGAGTGAAGCACTCGGTGTGATAAAGACAGTGAAACAGTCGGTGTGATAAAGGCAGTGAAACACTCGGTGTGATAAAGTCAGTGAAACACTCGGTGTGATAAAGTCAGGGAAACACTCGGTGTGATAAAGGCAGTGAAACACTCGGTGTGATAAAGGCAGAGAGAAACACTCGGTGTGATAAAGACAGTGAAACACTCGGTGTGATAAGGTCAGTGAAACACTCGGTGTGATAAAGGCAGTGAATCACTCGGTGTGATAAAGGCAGTGAAACACTCGGTGTGATAAAGTCAGTGAAACACTCGGTGTGATAAATGCAGAGTGAAACACTCGGTGTGATAAAGTCAGTGAAACACTCGGTGTGATAAATGCAGTGAAACACTCGGTGTGATAAAGGCAGTGAAACACTCGGTGTGATAAAGGCAGTGAAACACTCGGTGTGATAAAGTCAGTGAAACACTCTGTGTGATAAAGACAGTAAAACACTTGGTGTGATAAAGGCAGTGAAACACTCTGTGTGATAAAGTCAGTGAAACACTCGGTGTGATAAAGACAGTGAAACCCTCGGTGTGATAAAGGCAGTGAAACACTCGGTGTGATAAAGGCAGTGAAACACTCGGTGTGATAAAGTCAGTGAAACACTCGGTGTGATAAATGCAGAGTGAAACACTTGGTGTGATAAAGTCAGTGAAACACTCGGTGTGATAAATGCAGTGAAACACTCGGTGTGATAAAGGCAGTGAAACCCTCGGTGTGATAAAGGCAGTGAAACACTCGGTGTGATAAAGTCAGTGAAACACTCGGTGTGATAAAGACAGTAAAACACTCTATGTGATAAAGACAGTGAAACACTCGGTGTGATAAAGGCAGTGAAACACTCTGTGTGATAAAGTCAGTGAAACACTCGGTGTGATAAAGACAGTAAAACACTCTGTGTGATAAAGTCAGTGAAACACTCGGTGTGATAAAGACAGTAAAACACTCGGTGTGATAAAGGAAGTGAAACACTCGGTGTGATGAAGGCAGTGAAACACTCGGTGTGATAAAGGCAGTGAAACACACGGTGTGATAAAGGCAGAGTGAAACACTCGGTGTGATAAAGACAGTGAAACACTCGGTGTGATAAAGACAGTGAAACACTCGGTGTGATAAAGGCAGTGAAACACTCGGTGTGATAAAGGCAGTGAAACACTCGGTGTGATAAAGTCAGTGAAACACTCTGTGTGATAAAGACAGTAAAACACTTGGTGTGATAAAGGCAGTGAAACACTCTGTGTGATAAAGTCAGTGAAACACTCGGTGTGATAAAGACAGTGAAACCCTCGGTGTGATAAAGGCAGTGAAACACTCGGTGTGATAAAGGCAGTGAAACACTCGGTGTGATAAAGTCAGTGAAACACTCGGTGTGATAAATGCAGAGTGAAACACTTGGTGTGATAAAGTCAGTGAAACACTCGGTGTGATAAATGCAGTGAAACACTCGGTGTGATAAAGGCAGTGAAACCCTCGGTGTGATAAAGGCAGTGAAACACTCGGTGTGATAAAGTCAGTGAAACACTCGGTGTGATAAAGACAGTAAAACACTCTATGTGATAAAGACAGTGAAACACTCGGTGTGATAAAGGCAGTGAAACACTCTGTGTGATAAAGTCAGTGAAACACTCGGTGTGATAAAGACAGTAAAACACTCTGTGTGATAAAGTCAGTGAAACACTCGGTGTGATAAAGACAGTAAAACACTCGGTGTGATAAAGACAGTGAAACACTCGGTGTGATAAAGGCAGTGAAACACTCGGTGTGATAAAGGCAGTGAAACACTCGGTGTGATAAAGGCAGTGAAACACTCGGTGTGATAAATGCAGAGTGAAGCACTCGGTGTGATAAAGACAGTGAAACAGTCGGTGTGATAAAGGCAGTGAAACACTCGGTGTGATAAAGTCAGTGAAACACTCGGTGTGATAAAGTCAGTGAAACACTCGGTGTGATAAAGGCAGTGAAACACTCGGTGTGATAAAGGCAGAGAGAAACACTCGGTGTGATAAAGACAGTGAAACACTCGGTGTGATAAGGTCAGTGAAACACTCGGTGTGATAAAGGCAGTGAATCACTCGGTGTGATAAAGGCAGTGAAACACTCGGTGTGATAAAGTCAGTGAAACACTCGGTGTGATAAATGCAGAGTGAAACACTCGGTGTGATAAATGCAGTGAAACACTCGGTGTGATAAAGGCAGTGAAACACTCGGTGTGATAAAGGCAGTGAAACACTCGGTGTGATAAAGTCAGTGAAACACTCTGTGTGATAAAGACAGTAAAACACTTGGTGTGATAAAGGCAGTGAAACACTCTGTGTGATAAAGTCAGTGAAACACTCGGTGTGATAAAGACAGTGAAACACTCGGTGTGATAAAGACAATGAAACCCTCGGTGTGATAAAGGCAGTGAAACACTCGGTGTGATAAAGGCAGTGAAACACTCGGTGTGATAAAGTCAGTGAAACACTCGGTGTGATAAATGCAGAGTGAAACACTTGGTGTGATAAAGTCAGTGAAACACTCGGTGTGATAAATGCAGTGAAACACTCGGTGTGATAAAGGCAGTGAAACCCTCGGTGTGATAAAGGCAGTGAAACACTCGGTGTGATAAAGTCAGTGAAACACTCGGTGTGATAAAGACAGTAAAACACTCTATGTGATAAAGACAGTGAAACACTCGGTGTGATAAAGGCAGTGAAACACTCTGTGTGATAAAGTCAGTGAAACACTCGGTGTGATAAAGACAGTAAAACACTCTGTGTGATAAAGTCAGTGAAACACTCGGTGTGATAAAGACAGTAAAACACTCGGTGTGATAAAGGAAGTGAAACACTCGGTGTGATGAAGGCAGTGAAACACTCGGTGTGATAAAGGCAGTGAAACACACGGTGTGATAAAGGCAGAGTGAAACACTCGGTGTGATAAAGACAGTGAAACACTCGGTGTGATAAAGACAGTGAAACACTCGGTGTGATAAAGGCAGTGAAACACTCGGTGTGATAAAGGCAGTGAAACACTCGGTGTGATAAAGTCAGTGAAACACTCTGTGTGATAAAGACAGTAAAACACTTGGTGTGATAAAGGCAGTGAAACACTCTGTGTGATAAAGTCAGTGAAACACTCGGTGTGATAAAGACAGTGAAACCCTCGGTGTGATAAAGGCAGTGAAACACTCGGTGTGATAAAGGCAGTGAAACACTCGGTGTGATAAAGTCAGTGAAACACTCGGTGTGATAAATGCAGAGTGAAACACTTGGTGTGATAAAGTCAGTGAAACACTCGGTGTGATAAATGCAGTGAAACACTCGGTGTGATAAAGGCAGTGAAACCCTCAGTGTGATAAAGGCAGTGAAACACTCGGTGTGATAAAGTCAGTGAAACACTCGGTGTGATAAAGACAGTAAAACACTCTATGTGATAAAGACAGTGAAACACTCGGTGTGATAAAGGCAGTGAAACACTCTGTGTGATAAAGTCAGTGAAACACTCGGTGTGATAAAGACAGTAAAACACTCTGTGTGATAAAGTCAGTGAAACACTCGGTGTGATAAAGACAGTAAAACACTCGGTGTGATAAAGACAGTGAAACACTCGGTGTGATAAAGGCAGTGAAACACTCGGTGTGATAAAGGCAGTGAAACACTCGGTGTGATAAAGGCAGTGAAACACTCGGTGTGATAAATGCAGAGTGAAGCACTCGGTGTGATAAAGACAGTGAAACAGTCGGTGTGATAAAGGCAGTGAAACACTCGGTGTGATAAAGTCAGTGAAACACTCGGTGTGATAAAGTCAGTGAAACACTCGGTGTGATAAAGGCAGTGAAACACTCGGTGTGATAAAGGCAGAGAGAAACACTCGGTGTGATAAAGACAGTGAAACACTCGGTGTGATAAGGTCAGTGAAACACTCGGTGTGATAAAGGCAGTGAATCACTCGGTGTGATAAAGGCAGTGAAACACTCGGTGTGATAAAGTCAGTGAAACACTCGGTGTGATAAATGCAGAGTGAAACACTCGGTGTGATAAATGCAGTGAAACACTCGGTGTGATAAAGGCAGTGAAACACTCGGTGTGATAAAGGCAGTGAAACACTCGGTGTGATAAAGTCAGTGAAACACTCTGTGTGATAAAGACAGTAAAACACTTGGTGTGATAAAGGCAGTGAAACACTCTGTGTGATAAAGTCAGTGAAACACTCGGTGTGATAAAGACAGTGAAACCCTCGGTGTGATAAAGGCAGTGAAACACTCGGTGTGATAAAGGCAGTGAAACACTCGGTGTGATAAAGTCAGTGAAACACTCGGTGTGATAAATGCAGAGTGAAACACTTGGTGTGATAAAGTCAGTGAAACACTCGGTGTGATAAATGCAGTGAAACACTCGGTGTGATAAAGGCAGTGAAACCCTCGGTGTGATAAAGGCAGTGAAACACTCGGTGTGATAAAGTCAGTGAAACACTCGGTGTGATAAAGACAGTAAAACACTCTATGTGATAAAGACAGTGAAACACTCGGTGTGATAAAGGCAGTGAAACACTCGGTGTGATAAAGTCAGTGAAACACTCGGTGTGATAAAGACAGTAAAGCACTCTGTGTGATAAAGTCAGTGAAACACTCGGTGTGATAAAGACAGTAAAACACTCGGTGTGATAAAGGAAGTGAAACACTCGGTGTGATGAAGGCAGTGAAACATTCGGTGTGATAAAGGCAGTGAAACACACGGTGTGATAAAGGCAGAGTGAAACACTCGGTGTGATAAAGACAGTGAAACACTCGGTGTGATAAAGACAGTGAAACACTCGGTGTGATAAAGTCAGTGAAACACTCGGTGTGAAAAAGACAGTGAAACACTCGGTGTGATAAAGGCAGTGAAACAATCGGTGTGATAAATGCAGAGTGAAAAACTCGGTGTGATAAAGGCAGTGAAACACTCGGTGTGATAAAGGCAGTGAAACACTCGGTGTGATAAGGTCAGTGAAACACTCGGTGTGATAAAGGCAGTGAATCACTCGGTGTGATAAAGGCAGTGAAACACTCGGTGTGATAAAGTCAGTGAAACACTCGGTGTGATAAATGCAGAGTGAAACACTCTGTGTGATAAAGTCAGTGAAACCCTTGGTATGATAAATCCAGTGAAACACTCGGTGTGATAAAGGCAGTGAAACACTCGGTGTGATAAAGTCAGTGAAACACTCGGTGTGATAAAGTCAGTGAAACACTCGGTGTGATAAAGACAGTAAAACACTCGGTGTGATAAAGGCAGTGAAACACTCGGTGTGATAAAGTCAGTGAAACACTCGGTGTGATAAAGACAGTGAAACCCTCGGTGTGATAAAGGCAGTGAAACACTCGGTGTGATAAAGGAAGTGAAACACTCGGTGTGATAAATGCAGAGTGAAACACTTGGTGTGATAAAGACAGTGAAACACTCGGTGTGATAAAGGCAGTGAAACACTCGGTGTGATAAAGGCAGTGAAACACTCGGTGTGATAAAGGCAGTGAAACAATCGGTGTGATAAATGCAGAGTGAAACACTCGGTGTGATAAATGCAGAGTGAAACACTCGTTGTGATAAAGGCAGTGAAAAACACTCTGTGTGATAAAGACAGTGAAACACTCGGTGTGATAAAGGCAGTGAAACACTCGGTGTGATAAAGGCAGAGTGAAACACTCGGTGTGATAAAGACAGTGAAACACTCGGTGTGATAAAGACAGTGAAACACTCGGTGTGATAAAGGCAGTGAAACACTCGGTGTGATAAAGGCAGTGAAACACTCGGTGTGATAAAGGCAGTGAAACACTCGGTGTGATAAATGCAGAGTGAAGAACTCGGTGTGATAAAGACAGTGAAACAGTCGGTGTGATAAAGGCAGTGAAACACTCGGTGTGATAAAGTCAGTGAAACACTCGGTGTGATAAAGTCAGTGAAACACTCGGTGTGATAAAGGCAGTGAAACACTCGGTGTGATAAAGGCAGAGAGAAACACTCGGTGTGATAAAGACAGTGAAACACTCGGTGTGATAAGGTCAGTGAAACACTCGGTGTGATAAAGGCAGTGAATCAATCGGTGTGATGAAGGCAGTGAAACACTCGGTGTGATAAAGTCAGTGAAACACTCGGTGTGATAAATGCAGAGTGAAACACTCGGTGTGATAAAGTCAGTGAAACACTCGGTGTGATAAATGCAGTGAAACACTCGGTGTGATAAAGGCAGTGAAACACTCGGTGTGATAAAGGCAGTGAAACACTCGGTGTGATAAAGTCAGTGAAACACTCTGTGTGATAAAGACAGTAAAACACTTGGTGTGATAAAGGCAGTGAAACACTCGGTGTGATAAAGGCAGTGAAACACTCGGTGTGATAAAGGCAGAGAGAAACACTCGGTGTGATAAAGACAGTGAAAAACTCGGTGTGATAAGGTCAGTGAAACACTCGGTGTGATAAAGGCAGTGAATCAATCGGTGTGATGAAGGCAGTGAAACACTCGTTGTGATAAAGTCAGTGAAACACTCGGTGTGATAAATGCAGAGTGAAACACTCGGTGTGATAAAGTCAGTGAAACACTCGGTGTGATAAATGCAGTGAAACACTCGGTGTGATAAAGGCAGTGAAACACTCGGTGTGATAAAGGCAGTGAAACACTCGGTGTGATAAAGTCAGTGAAACACTCTGTGTGATAAAGACAGTAAAACACTTGGTGTGATAAAGGCAGTGAAACACTCTGTGTGATAAAGTCAGTGAAACACTCGGTGTGATAAAGACAGTGAAACCCTCGGTGTGATAAAGGCAGTGAAACACTCGGTGTGATAAAGGCAGTGAAACACTCGGTGTGATAAGGTCAGTGAAACACTCAGTGTGATAAAGGCAGTGAATCACTCGGTGTGATAAAGGCAGTGAAACATTCGGTGTGATAAAGTCAGTGAAACACTCGGTGTGATAAATGCAGAGTGAAACACTTGGTGTGATAAAGTCAGTGAAACACTCGGTGTGATAAATGCAGTGAAACACTCGGTGTGATAAAGGCAGTGAAACCCTCGGTGTGATAAAGGCAGTGAAACACTCGGTGTGATAAAGTCAGTGAAACACTCGGTGTGATAAAGACAGTAAAACACTCTGTGTGATAAAGTCAGTGAAACACTCTGTGTGATAAAGACAGTAAAACACTTGGTGTGATAAAGGCAGTGAAACACTCGGTGTGATAAAGGCAGTGAAACACTCGGTGTGATAAAGGCAGTGAAACACTCGGTGTGATAAATGCAGAGTGAAGCACTCGGTGTGATAAAGACAGTGAAACAGTCGGTGTGATAAAGGCAGTGAAACACTCGGTGTGATAAAGTCAGTGAAACACTCGGTGTGATAAAGTCAGGGAAACACTCGGTGTGATAAAGGCAGTGAAACACTCGGTGTGATAAAGGCAGAGAGAAACACTCGGTGTGATAAAGACAGTGAAACACTCGGTGTGATAAGGTCAGTGAAACACTCGGTGTGATAAAGGCAGTGAATCACTCGGTGTGATAAAGGCAGTGAAACACTCGGTGTGATAAAGTCAGTGAAACACTCGGTGTGATAAATGCAGAGTGAAACACTCGGTGTGATAAAGTCAGTGAAACACTCGGTGTGATAAATGCAGTGAAACACTCGGTGTGATAAAGGCAGTGAAACACTCGGTGTGATAAAGGCAGTGAAACACTCGGTGTGATAAAGTCAGTGAAACACTCTGTGTGATAAAGACAGTAAAACACTTGGTGTGATAAAGGCAGTGAAACACTCTGTGTGATAAAGTCAGTGAAACACTCGGTGTGATAAAGACAGTGAAACCCTCGGTGTGATAAAGGCAGTGAAACACTCGGTGTGATAAAGGCAGTGAAACACTCGGTGTGATAAAGTCAGTGAAACACTCGGTGTGATAAATGCAGAGTGAAACACTTGGTGTGATAAAGTCAGTGAAACACTCGGTGTGATAAATGCAGTGAAACACTCGGTGTGATAAAGGCAGTGAAACCCTCGGTGTGATAAAGGCAGTGAAACACTCGGTGTGATAAAGTCAGTGAAACACTCGGTGTGATAAAGACAGTAAAACACTCTATGTGATAAAGACAGTGAAACACTCGGTGTGATAAAGGCAGTGAAACACTCTGTGTGATAAAGTCAGTGAAACACTCGGTGTGATAAAGACAGTAAAACACTCTGTGTGATAAAGTCAGTGAAACACTCGGTGTGATAAAGACAGTAAAACACTCGGTGTGATAAAGGAAGTGAAACACTCGGTGTGATGAAGGCAGTGAAACACTCGGTGTGATAAAGGCAGTGAAACACACGGTGTGATAAAGGCAGAGTGAAACACTCGGTGTGATAAAGACAGTGAAACACTCGGTGTGATAAAGACAGTGAAACACTCGGTGTGATAAAGTCAGTGAAACACTCGGTGTGAAAAAGACAGTGAAACACTCGGTGTGATAAAGGCAGTGAAACAATCGGTGTGATAAATGCAGAGTGAAAAACTCGGTGTGATAAAGGCAGTGAAACACTCGGTGTGATAAAGGCAGTGAAACACTCGGTGTGATAAGGTCAGTGAAACACTCGGTGTGATAAAGGCAGTGAATCACTCGGTGTGATAAAGGCAGTGAAACACCCGGTGTGATAAAGTCAGTGAAACACTCGGTGTGATAAATGCAGAGTGAAACACTCTGTGTGATAAAGTCAGTGAAACACTTGGTATGATAAATCCAGTGAAACACTCGGTGTGATAAAGGCAGTGAAACACTCGGTGTGATAAAGTCAGTGAAACACTCGGTGTGATAAAGTCAGTGAAACACTCGGTGTGATAAAGACAGTAAAACACTCGGTGTGATAAAGGCAGTGAAACACTCGGTGTGATAAAGTCAGTGAAACACTCGGTGTGATAAAGACAGTGAAACCCTCGGTGTGATAAAGGCAGTGAAACACTCGGTGTGATAAATGCAGAGTGAAACACTTGGTGTGATAAAGACAGTGAAACACTCGGTGTGATAAAGGCAGTGAAACACTCGGTGTGATAAAGGCAGTGAAACACTCGGTGTGATAAAGGCAGTGAAACAATCCGTGTGATAAATGCAGAGTGAAACACTCGGTGTGATAAAGACAGTGAAAAACTCGGTGTGATAAGGTCAGTGAAACACTCGGTGTGATAAAGGCAGTGAATCAATCGGTGTGATGAAGGCAGTGAAACACTCGGTGTGATAAAGTCAGTGAAACACTCGGTGTGATAAATGCAGAGTGAAACACTCGGTGTGATAAAGTCAGTGAAACACTCGGTGTGATAAATGCAGTGAAACACTCGGTGTGATAAAGGCAGTGAAACACTCGGTGTGATAAAGGCAGTGAAACACTCGGTGTGATAAAGTCAGTGAAACACTCGGTGTGATAAAGGCAGTGAAACACTCGGTGTGATAAAGGCAGTGAAACACTCGGTGTGATAAAGGCAGTGAAACACTCGGTGTGATAAAGGCAGTGAAACACTCGGTGTGATAAATGCAGAGTGAAGAACTCGGTGTGATAAAGACAGTGAAACAGTCGGTGTGATAAAGGCAGTGAAACACTCTGTGTGATAAAGGCAGAGAGAAACACTCGGTGTGATAAAGACAGTGAAACACTCGGTGTGATAAAGGCAGTGAAACACTCGGTGTGATAAAGGCAGAGAGAAACACTCGGTGTGATAAAGACAGTGAAACACTCGGTGTGATAAGGTCAGTGAAACACTCGGTGTGATAAAGGCAGTGAATCAATCGGTGTGATGAAGGCAGTGAAACACTCGGTGTGATAAAGTCAGTGAAACACTCGGTGTGATAAATGCAGAGTGAAACACTCGGTGTGATAAAGTCAGTGAAACACTCGGTGTGATAAATGCAGTGAAACACTCGGTGTGATAAAGGCAGTGAAACACTCGGTGTGATAAAGGTAGTGAAACACTCGGTGTGATAAAGTCAGTGAAACACTCGGTGTGATAAATGCAGTGAAACACTCGGTGTGATAAAGGCAGTGAAACACTCGGTGTGATAAAGGCAGTGAAACACTCGGTGTGATAAAGTCAGTGAAACACTCTGTGTGATAAAGACAGTAAAACACTTGGTGTGATAAAGGCAGTGAAACACTCGGTGTGATAAAGGCAGTGAAACACTCGGTGTGATAAAGGCAGAGAGAAACACTCGGTGTGATAAAGACAGTGAAAAACTCGGTGTGATAAGGTCAGTGAAACACTCGGTGTGATAAAGGCAGTGAATCAATCGGTGTGATGAAGGCAGTGAAACACTCGGTGTGATAAAGTCAGTGAAACACTCGGTGTGATAAATGCAGAGTGAAACACTCGGTGTGATAAAGTCAGTGAAACACTCGGTGTGATAAATGCAGTGAAACACTCGGTGTGATAAAGGCAGTGAAACACTCGGTGTGATAAAGGCAGTGAAACACTCGGTGTGATAAAGTCAGTGAAACACTCTGTGTGATAAAGACAGTAAAACACTTGGTGTGATAAAGGCAGTGAAACACTCTGTGTGATAAAGTCAGTGAAACACTCGGTGTGATAAAGACAGTGAAACCCTCGGTGTGATAAAGGCAGTGAAACACTCGGTGTGATAAAGGCAGTGAAACACTCGGTGTGATAAGGTCAGTGAAACACTCAGTGTGATAAAGGCAGTGAATCACTCGGTGTGATAAAGGCAGTGAAACATTCGGTGTGATAAAGTCAGTGAAACACTCGGTGTGATAAATGCAGAGTGAAACACTTGGTGTGATAAAGTCAGTGAAACACTCGGTGTGATAAATGCAGTGAAACACTCGGTGTGATAAAGGCAGTGAAACCCTCGGTGTGATAAAGGCAGTGAAACACTCGGTGTGATAAAGTCAGTGAAACACTCGGTGTGATAAAGACAGTAAAACACTCTGTGTGATAAAGACAGTGAAACACTCGCAGTGATAAAGGCAGTGAAACACTCGGTGTGATAAAGTCAGTGAAACACTCGGTGTGATAAAGTCAGTAAAACACTCTGTGTGATAAAGTCAGTGAAACACTCGGTGTGATAAAGACAGTAAAACACTCGGTGTGATAAAGGCAGTGAAACACTCGGTGTGATGAAGGCAGTGAAACACTCGGTGTGATAAAGGCAGTGAAACACACGGTGTGATAAAGGCAGAGTGAAACACTCGGTGTGATAAAGACAGTGAAACACTCGGTGTGATAAAGGCAGTGAAACACTCGGTGTGATAAAGTCAGTGAAACACTCGGTGTGATAAAGACAGTGAAACACTCGGTTTGATAAAGGCAGTGAAACAATCGGTGTGATAAATGCAGAGTGAAACACTTGGTGTGATAAAGACAGTGAAACAGTCGGTGTGATAAAGGCAGTGAAACAGTCGGTGTGATAAAGTCAGTGAAACACTCGGTGTGATAAAGTCAGTGAAACACTCAGTGTGATAAAGGCAGTGAAACACTCGGTGTGATAAAGGCAGAGAGAAACACTCGGTGTGATAAAGACAGTGAAACACTCGGTGTGATAAGGTCAGTGAAACACTCGGTGTTATAAAGGCAGTGAATCACTCGGTGTGATAAAGGCAGTGAAACACTCGGTGTGATAAAGTCAGTGAAACACTCGGTGTGATAAATGCAGAGTGAAACACTCGGTGTGATAAAGTCAGTGAAACACTCGGTGTGATAAATGCAGTGAAACACTCGGTGTGATAAAGGCAGTGAAACACTCGGTGTGATAAAGGCAGTGAAACACTCGGTGTGATAAAGTCAGTGAAACACTCTGTGTGATAAAGACAGTAAAACACTTGGTGTGATAAAGGCAGTGAAACACTCTGTGTGATAAAGTCAGTGAAACACTCGGTGTGATAAAGACAGTGAAACCCTCGGTGTGATAAAGGCAGTGAAACACTCGGTGTGATAAAGGCAGTGAAACACTCGGTGTGATAAGGTCAGTGAAACACTCGGTGTGATAAAGGCAGTGAATCACTCGGTGTGATAAAGGCAGTGAAACACTCGGTGTGATAAAGTCAGTGAAACACTCGGTGTGATGAATGCAGAGTGAAACACTTGGTGTGATAAAGTCAGTGAAACACTCGGTGTGATAAATGCAGTGAAACACTCGGTGTGATAAAGGCAGTGAAACCCTCGGTGTGATAAAGGCAGTGAAACACTCGGTGTGATAAAGTCAGTGAAACACTCGGTGTGATAAAGACAGTAAAACACTCTGTGTGATAAAGACAGTGAAACACTCGGTGTGATAAAGGCAGTGAAACACTCGGTGTGATAAAGTCAGTGAAACACTCGGTGTGATAAAGACAGTAAAACACTCTGTGTGATAAAGTCAGTGAAACACTCGGTGTGATAAAGACAGTAAAACACTCGGTGTGATAAGGTCAGTGAAACACTCGGTGTGATAAAGGCAGTGAATCGCTCGGTGTGATAAAGGCAGAGAGAAACACTCGGTGTGATAAAGACAGTGAAACACTCGGTGTGATAAGGTCAGTGAAACACTCGGTGTGATAAAGGCAGTGAATCACTCGGTGTGATAAAGGCAGTGAAACACTCGGTGTGATAAAGTCAGTGAAACACTCGGTGTGATAAATGCAGAGTGAAACACTCGGTGTGATAAAGACAGTGAAACACTCGGTGTGATAAA
Organism: Echiichthys vipera; assembly: GCF_963691815.1. Classification (NCBI taxonomy): domain Eukaryota; kingdom Metazoa; phylum Chordata; class Actinopteri; order Perciformes; family Trachinidae; genus Echiichthys; species Echiichthys vipera. Next base: position 30,722,402 of record NC_139832.1, on the reverse strand, counting down.
TGCAGTGAAACACTCGGTGTGATAAAGGCAGTGAAACACTCGGTGTGATAAAGGTAGTGAAACACTCGGTGTGATAAAGTCAGTGAAACACTCGGTGTGATAAATGCAGTGAAACACTCGGTGTGATAAAGGCAGTGAAACACTCGGTGTGATAAAGGCAGTGAAACACTCGGTGTGATAAAGTCAGTGAAACACTCTGTGTGATAAAGACAGTAAAACACTTGGTGTGATAAAGGCAGTGAAACACTCGGTGTGATAAAGGCAGTGAAACACTCGGTGTGATAAAGGCAGAGAGAAACACTCGGTGTGATAAAGACAGTGAAAAACTCGGTGTGATAAGGTCAGTGAAACACTCGGTGTGATAAAGGCAGTGAATCAATCGGTGTGATGAAGGCAGTGAAACACTCGGTGTGATAAAGTCAGTGAAACACTCGGTGTGATAAATGCAGAGTGAAACACTCGGTGTGATAAAGTCAGTGAAACACTCGGTGTGATAAATGCAGTGAAACACTCGGTGTGATAAAGGCAGTGAAACACTCGGTGTGATAAAGGCAGTGAAACACTCGGTGTGATAAAGTCAGTGAAACACTCTGTGTGATAAAGACAGTAAAACACTTGGTGTGATAAAGGCAGTGAAACACTCTGTGTGATAAAGTCAGTGAAACACTCGGTGTGATAAAGACAGTGAAACCCTCGGTGTGATAAAGGCAGTGAAACACTCGGTGTGATAAAGGCAGTGAAACACTCGGTGTGATAAGGTCAGTGAAACACTCAGTGTGATAAAGGCAGTGAATCACTCGGTGTGATAAAGGCAGTGAAACATTCGGTGTGATAAAGTCAGTGAAACACTCGGTGTGATAAATGCAGAGTGAAACACTTGGTGTGATAAAGTCAGTGAAACACTCGGTGTGATAAATGCAGTGAAACACTCGGTGTGATAAAGGCAGTGAAACCCTCGGTGTGATAAAGGCAGTGAAACACTCGGTGTGATAAAGTCAGTGAAACACTCGGTGTGATAAAGACAGTAAAACACTCTGTGTGATAAAGACAGTGAAACACTCGCAGTGATAAAGGCAGTGAAACACTCGGTGTGATAAAGTCAGTGAAACACTCGGTGTGATAAAGTCAGTAAAACACTCTGTGTGATAAAGTCAGTGAAACACTCGGTGTGATAAAGACAGTAAAACACTCGGTGTGATAAAGGCAGTGAAACACTCGGTGTGATGAAGGCAGTGAAACACTCGGTGTGATAAAGGCAGTGAAACACACGGTGTGATAAAGGCAGAGTGAAACACTCGGTGTGATAAAGACAGTGAAACACTCAGTGTGATAAAGGCAGTGAAACACTCGGTGTGATAAAGTCAGTGAAACACTCGGTGTGATAAAGACAGTGAAACACTCGGTTTGATAAAGGCAGTGAAACAATCGGTGTGATAAATGCAGAGTGAAACACTTGGTGTGATGAATACAGTGAAACAGTCGGTGTGATAAAGGCAGTGAAACAGTCGGTGTGATAAAGTCAGTGAAACACTCGGTGTGATAAAGGCAGTGAAACACTCGGTGTGATAAAGTCAGTGAAACACTCTGTGTGATAAAGACAGTAAAACACTCGGTGTGATAAAGGCAGTGAAACACTCGGTGTGATAAAGGCAGTGAAACACTCGGTGTGATAAATGCAGAGTGAAACACTTGGTGTGATAAAGACAGTGAAACAGTCGGTGTGATAAAGGCAGTGAAACAGTCGGTGTGATAAAGTCAGTGAAACACTCGGTGTGATAAAGTCAGTGAAACACTCAGTGTGATAAAGGCAGTGAAACACTCGGTGTGATAAAGGCAGAGAGAAACACTCGGTGTGATAAAGACAGTGAAACACTCGGTGTGATAAGGTCAGTAAAACACTCGGTGTTATAAAGGCAGTGAATCACTCGGTGTGATAAAGGCAGTGAAACACTCGGTGTGATAAAGTCAGTGAAACACTCGGTGTGATAAATGCAGAGTGAAACACTCGGTGTGATAAAGTCAGTGAAACACTCGGTGTGATAAATGCAGTGAAACACTCGGTGTGATAAAGGCAGTGAAACACTCGGTGTGATAAAGGCAGTGAAACACTCGGTGTGATAAAGTCAGTGAAACACTCTGTGTGATAAAGACAGTAAAACACTTGGTGTGATAAAGGCAGTGAAACACTCTGTGTGATAAAGTCAGTGAAACACTCGGTGTGATAAAGACAGTGAAACCCTCGGTGTGATAAAGGCAGTGAAACACTCGGTGTGATAAAGGCAGTGAAACACTCGGTGTGATAAGGTCAGTGAAACACTCGGTGTGATAAAGGCAGTGAATCACTCGGTGTGATAAAGGCAGTGAAACACTCGGTGTGATAAAGTCAGTGAAACACTCGGTGTGATGAATGCAGAGTGAAACACTTGGTGTGATAAAGTCAGTGAAACACTCGGTGTGATAAATGCAGTGAAACACTCGGTGTGATAAAGGCAGTGAAACCCTCGGTGTGATAAAGGCAGTGAAACACTCGGTGTGATAAAGTCAGTGAAACACTCGGTGTGATAAAGACAGTAAAACACTCTGTGTGATAAAGACAGTGAAACACTCGGTGTGATAAAGGCAGTGAAACACTCGGTGTGATAAAGTCAGTGAAACACTCGGTGTGATAAAGACAGTAAAACACTCTGTGTGATAAAGTCAGTGAAACACTCGGTGTGATAAAGACAGTAAAACACTCGGTGTGATAAGGTCAGTGAAACACTCGGTGTGATAAAGGCAGTGAATCGCTCGGTGTGATAAAGGCAGAGAGAAACACTCGGTGTGATAAAGACAGTGAAACACTCGGTGTGATAAGGTCAGTGAAACACTCGGTGTGATAAAGGCAGTGAATCACTCGGTGTGATAAAGGCAGTGAAACACTCGGTGTGATAAAGTCAGTGAAACACTCGGTGTGATAAATGCAGAGTGAAACACTCGGTGTGATAAAGACAGTGAAACACTCGGTGTGATAAATGCAGTGAAACACTCGGTGTGATAAAGGCAGTGAAACACTCGGTGTGATAAAGGTAGTGAAACACTCGGTGTGATAAAGTCAGTGAAACACTCGGTGTGATAAATGCAGTGAAACACTCGGTGTGATAAAGGCAGTGAAACACTCGGTGTGATAAAGGCAGTGAAACACTCGGTGTGATAAAGTCAGTGAAACACTCTGTGTGATAAAGACAGTAAAACACTTGGTGTGATAAAGGCAGTGAAACACTCGGTGTGATAAAGGCAGTGAAACACTCGGTGTGATAAAGGCAGAGAGAAACACTCGGTGTGATAAAGACAGTGAAAAACTCGGTGTGATAAGGTCAGTGAAACACTCGGTGTGATAAAGGCAGTGAATCAATCGGTGTGATGAAGGCAGTGAAACACTCGGTGTGATAAAGTCAGTGAAACACTCGGTGTGATAAATGCAGAGTGAAACACTCGGTGTGATAAAGTCAGTGAAACACTCGGTGTGATAAATGCAGTGAAACACTCGGTGTGATAAAGGCAGTGAAACACTCGGTGTGATAAAGGCAGTGAAACACTCGGTGTGATAAAGTCAGTGAAACACTCTGTGTGATAAAGACAGTAAAACACTTGGTGTGATAAAGGCAGTGAAACACTCTGTGTGATAAAGTCAGTGAAACACTCGGTGTGATAAAGACAGTGAAACCCTCGGTGTGATAAAGGCAGTGAAACACTCGGTGTGATAAAGGCAGTGAAACACTCGGTGTGATAAGGTCAGTGAAACACTCAGTGTGATAAAGGCAGTGAATCACTCGGTGTGATAAAGGCAGTGAAACATTCGGTGTGATAAAGTCAGTGAAACACTCGGTGTGATAAATGCAGAGTGAAACACTTGGTGTGATAAAGTCAGTGAAACACTCGGTGTGATAAATGCAGTGAAACACTCGGTGTGATAAAGGCAGTGAAACCCTCGGTGTGATAAAGGCAGTGAAACACTCGGTGTGATAAAGTCAGTGAAACACTCGGTGTGATAAAGACAGTAAAACACTCTGTGTGATAAAGACAGTGAAACACTCGCAGTGATAAAGGCAGTGAAACACTCGGTGTGATAAAGTCAGTGAAACACTCGGTGTGATAAAGTCAGTAAAACACTCTGTGTGATAAAGTCAGTGAAACACTCGGTGTGATAAAGACAGTAAAACACTCGGTGTGATAAAGGCAGTGAAACACTCGGTGTGATGAAGGCAGTGAAACACTCGGTGTGATAAAGGCAGTGAAACACACGGTGTGATAAAGGCAGAGTGAAACACTCGGTGTGATAAAGACAGTGAAACACTCAGTGTGATAAAGGCAGTGAAACACTCGGTGTGATAAAGTCAGTGAAACACTCGGTGTGATAAAGACAGTGAAACACTCGGTTTGATAAAGGCAGTGAAACAATCGGTGTGATAAATGCAGAGTGAAACACTTGGTGTGATGAATACAGTGAAACAGTCGGTGTGATAAAGGCAGTGAAACAGTCGGTGTGATAAAGTCAGTGAAACACTCGGTGTGATAAAGGCAGTGAAACACTCGGTGTGATAAAGTCAGTGAAACACTCTGTGTGATAAAGACAGTAAAACACTCGGTGTGATAAAGGCAGTGAAACACTCGGTGTGATAAAGGCAGTGAAACACTCGGTGTGATAAAGTCAGTGAAACACTCTGTGTGATAAAGACAGTAAAACACTTGGTGTGATAAAGGCAGTGAAACACTCTGTGTGATAAAGTCAGTGAAACACTCGGTGTGATAAAGACAGTGAAACCCTCGGTGTGATAAAGGCAGTGAAACACTCGGTGTGATAAAGGCAGTGAAACACTCGGTGTGATAAGGTCAGTGAAACACTCGGTGTGATAAAGGCAGTGAATCACTCGGTGTGATAAAGGCAGTGAAACACTCGGTGTGATAAAGTCAGTGAAACACTCGGTGTGATGAATGCAGAGTGAAACACTTGGTGTGATAAAGTCAGTGAAACACTCGGTGTGATAAATGCAGTGAAACACTCGGTGTGATAAAGGCAGTGAAACCCTCGGTGTGATAAAGGCAGTGAAACACTCGGTGTGATAAAGTCAGTGAAACACTCGGTGTGATAAAGACAGTAAAACACTCTGTGTGATAAAGACAGTGAAACACTCGGTGTGATAAAGGCAGTGAAACACTCGGTGTGATAAAGTCAGTGAAACACTCGGTGTGATAAAGACAGTAAAACACTCTGTGTGATAAAGTCAGTGAAACACTCGGTGTGATAAAGACAGTAAAACACTCGGTGTGATAAGGTCAGTGAAACACTCGGTGTGATAAAGGCAGTGAATCGCTCGGTGTGATAAAGGCAGAGAGAAACACTCGGTGTGATAAAGACAGTGAAACACTCGGTGTGATAAGGTCAGTGAAACACTCGGTGTGATAAAGGCAGTGAATCACTCGGTGTGATAAAGGCAGTGAAACACTCGGTGTGATAAAGTCAGTGAAACACTCGGTGTGATAAATGCAGAGTGAAACACTCGGTGTGATAAAGACAGTGAAACACTCGGTGTGATAAATGCAGTGAAACACTCGGTGTGATAAAGGCAGTGAAACACTCGGTGTGATAAAGGTAGTGAAACACTCGGTGTGATAAAGTCAGTGAAACACTCGGTGTGATAAATGCAGTGAAACACTCGGTGTGATAAAGGCAGTGAAACACTCGGTGTGATAAAGTCAGTGAAACACTCGGTGTGATAAAGGCAGTGAAACACTCGGTGTGATAAAGGCAGAGAGAAACACTCGGTGTGATAAAGACAGTGAAACACTCGGTGTGATAAGGTCAGTGAAACACTCGGTGTTATAAAGGCAGTGAATCACTCGGTGTGATAAAGGCAGTGAAACACTCGGTGTGATAAAGTCAGTGAAACACTCGGTGTGATAAATGCAGAGTGAAACACTCGGTGTGATAAAGTCAGTGAAACACTCGGTGTGATAAATGCAGTGAAACACTCGGTGTGATAAAGGCAGTGAAACACTCGGTGTGATAAAGGCAGTGAAACACTCGGTGTGATAAAGTCAGTGAAACACTCTGTGTGATAAAGACAGTAAAACACTTGGTGTGATAAAGGCAGTGAAACACTCTGTGTGATAAAGTCAGTGAAACACTCGGTGTGATAAAGACAGTGAAACCCTCGGTGTGATAAAGGCAGTGAAACACTCGGTGTGATAAAGGCAGTGAAACACTCGGTGTGATAAGGTCAGTGAAACACTCGGTGTGATAAAGGCAGTGAATCACTCGGTGTGATAAAGGCAGTGAAACACTCGGTGTGATAAAGTCAGTGAAACACTCGGTGTGATGAATGCAGAGTGAAACACTTGGTGTGATAAAGTCAGTGAAACACTCGGTGTGATAAATGCAGTGAAACACTCGGTGTGATAAAGGCAGTGAAACCCTCGGTGTGATAAAGGCAGTGAAACACTCGGTGTGATAAAGTCAGTGAAACACTCGGTGTGATAAAGACAGTAAAACACTCTGTGTGATAAAGACAGTGAAACACTCGGTGTGATAAAGGCAGTGAAACACTCGGTGTGATAAAGTCAGTGAAACACTCGGTGTGATAAAGACAGTAAAACACTCTGTGTGATAAAGTCAGTGAAACACTCGGTGTGATAAAGACAGTAAAACACTCGGTGTGATAAGGTCAGTGAAACACTCGGTGTGATAAAGGCAGTGAATCGCTCGGTGTGATAAAGGCAGAGAGAAACACTCGGTGTGATAAAGACAGTGAAACACTCGGTGTGATAAGGTCAGTGAAACACTCGGTGTGATAAAGGCAGTGAATCACTCGGTGTGATAAAGGCAGTGAAACACTCGGTGTGATAAAGTCAGTGAAACACTCGGTGTGATAAATGCAGAGTGAAACACTCGGTGTGATAAAGACAGTGAAACACTCGGTGTGATAAATGCAGTGAAACACTCGGTGTGATAAAGGCAGTGAAACACTCGGTGTGATAAAGGTAGTGAAACACTCGGTGTGATAAAGTCAGTGAAACACTCGGTGTGATAAATGCAGTGAAACACTCGGTGTGATAAAGGCAGTGAAACACTCGGTGTGATAAAGGCAGTGAAACACTCGGTGTGATAAAGTCAGTGAAACACTCTGTGTGATAAAGACAGTAAAACACTTGGTGTGATAAAGGCAGTGAAACACTCGGTGTGATAAAGGCAGTGAAACACTCGGTGTGATAAAGGCAGAGAGAAACACTCGGTGTGATAAAGACAGTGAAAAACTCGGTGTGATAAGGTCAGTGAAACACTCGGTGTGATAAAGGCAGTGAATCAATCGGTGTGATGAAGGCAGTGAAACACTCGGTGTGATAAAGTCAGTGAAACACTCGGTGTGATAAATGCAGAGTGAAACACTCGGTGTGATAAAGTCAGTGAAACACTCGGTGTGATAAATGCAGTGAAACACTCGGTGTGATAAAGGCAGTGAAACACTCGGTGTGATAAAGGCAGTGAAACACTCGGTGTGATAAAGTCAGTGAAACACTCTGTGTGATAAAGACAGTAAAACACTTGGTGTGATAAAGGCAGTGAAACACTCTGTGTGATAAAGTCAGTGAAACACTCGGTGTGATAAAGACAGTGAAACCCTCGGTGTGATAAAGGCAGTGAAACACTCGGTGTGATAAAGGCAGTGAAACACTCGGTGTGATAAGGTCAGTGAAACACTCAGTGTGATAAAGGCAGTGAATCACTCGGTGTGATAAAGGCAGTGAAACATTCGGTGTGATAAAGTCAGTGAAACACTCGGTGTGATAAATGCAGAGTGAAACACTTGGTGTGATAAAGTCAGTGAAACACTCGGTGTGATAAATGCAGTGAAACACTCGGTGTGATAAAGGCAGTGAAACCCTCGGTGTGATAAAGGCAGTGAAACACTCGGTGTGATAAAGTCAGTGAAACACTCGGTGTGATAAAGACAGTAAAACACTCTGTGTGATAAAGACAGTGAAACACTCGCAGTGATAAAGGCAGTGAAACACTCGGTGTGATAAAGTCAGTGAAACACTCGGTGTGATAAAGTCAGTAAAACACTCTGTGTGATAAAGTCAGTGAAACACTCGGTGTGATAAAGACAGTAAAACACTCGGTGTGATAAAGGCAGTGAAACACTCGGTGTGATGAAGGCAGTGAAACACTCGGTGTGATAAAGGCAGTGAAACACACGGTGTGATAAAGGCAGAGTGAAACACTCGGTGTGATAAAGACAGTGAAACACTCGGTGTGATAAAGGCAGTGAAACACTCGGTGTGATAAAGTCAGTGAAACACTCGGTGTGATAAAGACAGTGAAACACTCGGTTTGATAAAGGCAGTGAAACAATCGGTGTGATAAATGCAGAGTGAAACACTTGGTGTGATGAATACAGTGAAACAGTCGGTGTGATAAAGGCAGTGAAACAGTCGGTGTGATAAAGTCAGTGAAACACTCGGTGTGATAAAGTCAGTGAAACACTCGGTGTGATAAAGGCAGTGAAACACTCGGTGTGATAAAGGCAGAGAGAAACACTCGGTGTGATAAAGACAGTGAAACACTCGGTGTGATAAGGTCAGTGAAACACTCGGTGTTATAAAGGCAGTGAATCACTCGGTGTGATAAAGGCAGTGAAACACTCGGTGTGATAAAGTCAGTGAAACACTCGGTGTGATAAATGCAGAGTGAAACACTCGGTGTGATAAAGTCAGTGAAACACTCGGTGTGATAAATGCAGTGAAACACTCGGTGTGATAAAGGCAGTGAAACACTCGGTGTGATAAAGGCAGTGAAACACTCGGTGTGATAAAGTCAGTGAAACACTCTGTGTGATAAAGACAGTAAAACACTTGGTGTGATAAAGGCAGTGAAACACTCTGTGTGATAAAGTCAGTGAAACACTCGGTGTGATAAAGACAGTGAAACCCTCGGTGTGATAAAGGCAGTGAAACACTCGGTGTGATAAAGGCAGTGAAACACTCGGTGTGATAAGGTCAGTGAAACACTCGGTGTGATAAAGGCAGTGAATCACTCGGTGTGATAAAGGCAGTGAAACACTCGGTGTGATAAAGTCAGTGAAACACTCGGTGTGATGAATGCAGAGTGAAACACTTGGTGTGATAAAGTCAGTGAAACACTCGGTGTGATAAATGCAGTGAAACACTCGGTGTGATAAAGGCAGTGAAACCCTCGGTGTGATAAAGGCAGTGAAACACTCGGTGTGATAAAGTCAGTGAAACACTCGGTGTGATAAAGACAGTAAAACACTCTGTGTGATAAAGACAGTGAAACACTCGGTGTGATAAAGGCAGTGAAACACTCGGTGTGATAAAGTCAGTGAAACACTCGGTGTGATAAAGACAGTAAAACACTCTGTGTGATAAAGTCAGTAAAACACTCGGTGTGATAAAGACAGTAAAACACTCGGTGTGATAAGGTCAGTGAAACACTCGGTGTGATAAAGGCAGTGAATCGCTCGGTGTGATAAAGGCAGAGAGAAACACTCGGTGTGATAAAGACAGTGAAACACTCGGTGTGATAAGGTCAGTGAAACACTCGGTGTGATAAAGGCAGTGAATCACTCGGTGTGATAAAGGCAGTGAAACACTCGGTGTGATAAAGTCAGTGAAACACTCGGTGTGATAAATGCAGAGTGAAACACTCGGTGTGATAAAGACAGTGAAACACTCGGTGTGATAAATGCAGTGAAACACTCGGTGTGAAAAAGGCAGTGAAACACTCGGTGTGATAAAGGCAGTGAAACACTCGGTGTGATAAAGTCAGTGAAACACTCTGTGTGATAAAGACAGTAAAACACTTGGTGTGATAAAGGCAGTGAAACACTCTGTGTGATAAAGTCAGTGAAACACTCGGTGTGATAAAGACAGTGAAACCCTCGGTGTGATAAAGGCAGTGAAACACTCGGTGTGATAAAGGCAGTGAAACACTCGGTGTGATGAGGTCAGTGAAACACTCGGTGTGATAAAGGCAGTGAATCACTCGGTGTGATAAAGGCAGTGAAACACTCGGTGTGATAAAGTCAGTGAAACACTCGGTGTGATAAATGCAGAGTGAAACACTTGGTGTGATAAAGTCAGTGAAACACTCAGTGTGATAAATGCAGTGAAACACTCGGTGTGATAAAGGCAGTGAAACCCTCGGTGTGATAAAGGCAGTGAAACACTCGGTGTGATAAAGTCAGTGAAACACTCGGTGTGATAAAGACAGTGAAACACTCGGTGTGATAAAGGCAGTGAAACACTCGGTGTGATAAAGTCAGTGAAACACTCGGTGTGATAAAGACAGTAAAACACTCTGTGTGATAAAGTCAGTGAAACACTCGGTGTGATAAAGACAGTAAAACACTCGGTGTGATAAGGTCAGTGATACACTCGGTGTGATAAAGGCAGTGAATCACTCGGTGTGATAAAGGCAGTGAAACACTCGGTGTGATAAAGTCAGTGAAACACTCGGTGTGATAAATGCAGAGTGAAACACTCGGTGTGATAAAGTCAGTGAAACACTCGGTGTGATAAATGCAGTGAAACACTCGGTGTGATAAAGGCAGTGAAACACTCGGTGTGATAAAGGCAGTGAAACACTCGGTGTGATAAAGTCAGTGAAACACTCTGTGTGATAAAGACAGTAAAACACTTGGTGTGATAAAGGCAGTGAAACACTCTGTGTGATAAAGTCAGTGAAACACTCGGTGTGATAAAGACAGTGAAACCCTCGGTGTGATAAAGGCAGTGAAACACTCGGTGTGATAAAGGCAGTGAAACACTCGGTGTGATAAAGTCAGTGAAACACTCGGTGTGATAAATGCAGAGTGAAACACTCGGTGTGATAAAGACAGTGAAACACTCGGTGTGATAAATGCAGTGAAACACTCGGTGTGAAAAAGGCAGTGAAACACTCGGTGTGATAAAGGCAGTGAAACACTCGGTGTGATAAAGTCAGTGAAACACTCTGTGTGATAAAGACAGTAAAACACTTGGTGTGATAAAGGCAGTGAAACACTCTGTGTGATAAAGTCAGTGAAACACTCGGTGTGATAAAGACAGTGAAACCCTCGGTGTGATAAAGGCAGTGAAACACTCGGTGTGATAAAGGCAGTGAAACACTCGGTGTGATGAGGTCAGTGAAACACTCGGTGTGATAAAGGCAGTGAATCACTCGGTGTGATAAAGGCAGTGAAACACTCGGTGTGATAAAGTCAGTGAAACACTCGGTGTGATAAATGCAGAGTGAAACACTTGGTGTGATAAAGTCAGTGAAACACTCAGTGTGATAAATGCAGTGAAACACTCGGTGTGATAAAGGCAGTGAAACCCTCGGTGTGATAAAGGCAGTGAAACACTCGGTGTGATAAAGTCAGTGAAACACTCGGTGTGATAAAGACAGTGAAACACTCGGTGTGATAAAGGCAGTGAAACACTCGGTGTGATAAAGTCAGTGAAACACTCGGTGTGATAAAGACAGTAAAACACTCTGTGTGATAAAGTCAGTGAAACACTCGGTGTGATAAAGACAGTAAAACACTCGGTGTGATAAGGTCAGTGATACACTCGGTGTGATAAAGGCAGTGAATCACTCGGTGTGATAAAGGCAGTGAAACACTCGGTGTGATAAAGTCAGTGAAACACTCGGTGTGATAAATGCAGAGTGAAACACTCGGTGTGATAAAGTCAGTGAAACACTCGGTGTGATAAATGCAGTGAAACACTCGGTGTGATAAAGTCAGTGAAACACTCGGTGTGATAAATGCAGTGAAACACTCGGTGTGATAAAGGCAGTGAAACCCTCGGTGTGATAAAGGCAGTGAAACACTCGGTGTGATAAAGTCAGTGAAACACTCGGTGTGATAAAGACAGTAAAACACTCTGTGTGATAAAGACAGTGAAACACTCGGTGTGATAAAGGCAGTGAAACACTCGGTGTGATAAAGTCAGTGAAACACTCGGTGTGATAAAGTCAGTGAAACACTCGGTGTGATAAAGGCAGTGAAACACTCGGTGTGATAAAGGCAGAGAAAAACACTCGGTGTGATAAAGACAGTGAAACACTCGGTGTGATAAGGTCAGTGAAACACTCGGTGTGATAAAGGCAGTGAATCACTCGGTGTGATAAAGTCAGTGAAACACTCGGTGTGATAAAGACAGTGAAACCCTCGGTGTGATAAAGGCAGTGAAACACTCGGTGTGATAAAGGCAGTGAAACACTCGGTGTGATAAAGTCAGTGAAACACTCTGTGTGATAAAGACAGTAAAACACTTGGTGTGATAAAGGCAGTGAAACACTCGGTGTGATAAAGGCAGTGAAACACTCGGTGTGATAAAGGCAGAGAGAAACACTCGGTGTGATAAAGACAGTGAAAAACTCGGTGTGATAAGGTCAGTGAAACACTCGGTGTGATAAAGGCAGTGAATCAATCGGTGTGATGAAGGCAGTGAAACACTCGGTGTGATAAAGTCAGTGAAACACTCGGTGTGATAAATGCAGAGTGAAACACTCGGTGTGATAAAGTCAGTGAAACACTCGGTGTGATAAATGCAGTGAAACACTCGGTGTGATAAAGGCAGTGAAACACTCGGTGTGATAAAGTCAGTGAAACACTCGGTGTGATAAAGTCAGTGAAACACTCTGTGTGATAAAGACAGTAAAACACTTGGTGTGATAAAGGCAGTGAAACACTCTGTGTGATAAAGTCAGTGAAACACTCGGTGTGATAAAGACAGTGAAACCCTCGGTGTGATAAAGGCAGTGAAACACTCGGTGTGATAAAGGCAGTGAAACACTCGGTGTGATAAGGTCAGTGAAACACTCAGTGTGATAAAGGCAGTGAATCACTCGGTGTGATAAAGGCAGTGAAACATTCGGTGTGATAAAGTCAGTGAAACACTCGGTGTGATAAATGCAGAGTGAAACACTTGGTGTGATAAAGTCAGTGAAACACTCGGTGTGATAAATGCAGTGAAACACTCGGTGTGATAAAGGCAGTGAAACCCTCGGTGTGATAAAGGCAGTGAAACACTCGGTGTGATAAAGTCAGTGAAACACTCGGTGTGATAAAGACAGTAAAACACTCTGTGTGATAAAGACAGTGAAACACTCGCAGTGATAAAGGCAGTGAAACACTCGGTGTGATAAAGTCAGTGAAACACTCGGTGTGATAAAGTCAGTAAAACACTCTGTGTGATAAAGTCAGTGAAACACTCGGTGTGATAAAGACAGTAAAACACTCGGTGTGATAAAGGCAGTGAAACACTCGGTGTGATGAAGGCAGTGAAACACTCGGTGTGATAAAGGCAGTGAAACACACGGTGTGATAAAGGCAGAGTGAAACACTCGGTGTGATAAAGACAGTGAAACACTCGGTGTGATAAAGGCAGTGAAACACTCGGTGTGATAAAGTCAGTGAAACACTCGGTGTGATAAAGACAGTGAAACACTCGGTTTGATAAAGGCAGTGAAACAATCGGTGTGATAAATGCAGAGTGAAACACTTGGTGTGATGAATACAGTGAAACAGTCGGTGTGATAAAGGCAGTGAAACAGTCGGTGTGATAAAGTCAGTGAAACACTCGGTGTGATAAAGTCAGTGAAACACTCGGTGTGATAAAGGCAGTGAAACACTCGGTGTGATAAAGGCAGAGAGAAACACTCGGTGTGATAAAGACAGTGAAACACTCGGTGTGATAAGGTCAGTGAAACACTCGGTGTTATAAAGGCAGTTAATCACTCGGTGTGATAAAGGCAGTGAAACACTCGGTGTGATAAAGTCAGTGAAACACTCGGTGTGATAAATGCAGAGTGAAACACTCGGTGTGATAAAGTCAGTGAAACACTCGGTGTGATAAATGCAGTGAAACACTCGGTGTGATAAAGGCAGTGAAACACTCGGTGTGATAAAGGCAGTGAAACACTCGGTGTGATAAAGTCAGTGAAACACTCTGTGTGATAAAGACAGTAAAACACTTGGTGTGATAAAGGCAGTGAAACACTCTGTGTGATAAAGTCAGTGAAACACTCGGTGTGATAAAGACAGTGAAACCCTCGGTGTGATAAAGGCAGTGAAACACTCGGTGTGATAAAGGCAGTGAAACACTCGGTGTGATAAGGTCAGTGAAACACTCGGTGTGATAAAGGCAGTGAATCACTCGGTGTGATAAAGGCAGTGAAACACTCGGTGTGATAAAGTCAGTGAAACACTCGGTGTGATGAATGCAGAGTGAAACACTTGGTGTGATAAAGTCAGTGAAACACTCGGTGTGATAAATGCAGTGAAACACTCGGTGTGATAAAGGCAGTGAAACCCTCGGTGTGATAAAGGCAGTGAAACACTCGGTGTGATAAAGTCAGTGAAACACTCGGTGTGATAAAGACAGTAAAACACTCTGTGTGATAAAGACAGTGAAACACTCGGTGTGATAAAGGCAGTGAAACACTCGGTGTGATAAAGTCAGTGAAACACTCGGTGTGATAAAGACAGTAAAACACTCTGTGTGATAAAGTCAGTAAAACACTCGGTGTGATAAAGACAGTAAAACACTCGGTGTGATAAGGTCAGTGAAACACTCGGTGTGATAAAGGCAGTGAATCGCTCGGTGTGATAAAGGCAGAGAGAAACACTCGGTGTGATAAAGACAGTGAAACACTCGGTGTGATAAGGTCAGTGAAACACTCGGTGTGATAAAGGCAGTGAATCACTCGGTGTGATAAAGGCAGTGAAACACTCGGTGTGATAAAGTCAGTGAAACACTCGGTGTGATAAATGCAGAGTGAAACACTCGGTGTGATAAAGACAGTGAAACACTCGGTGTGATAAATGCAGTGAAACACTCGGTGTGAAAAAGGCAGTGAAACACTCGGTGTGATAAAGGCAGTGAAACACTCGGTGTGATAAAGTCAGTGAAACACTCTGTGTGATAAAGACAGTAAAACACTTGGTGTGATAAAGGCAGTGAAACACTCTGTGTGATAAAGTCAGTGAAACACTCGGTGTGATAAAGACAGTGAAACCCTCGGTGTGATAAAGGCAGTGAAACACTCGGTGTGATAAAGGCAGTGAAACACTCGGTGTGATGAGGTCAGTGAAACACTCGGTGTGATAAAGGCAGTGAATCACTCGGTGTGATAAAGGCAGTGAAACACTCGGTGTGATAAAGTCAGTGAAACACTCGGTGTGATAAATGCAGAGTGAAACACTTGGTGTGATAAAGTCAGTGAAACACTCAGTGTGATAAATGCAGTGAAACACTCGGTGTGATAAAGGCAGTGAAACCCTCGGTGTGATAAAGGCAGTGAAACACTCGGTGTGATAAAGTCAGTGAAACACTCGGTGTGATAAAGACAGTGAAACACTCGGTGTGATAAAGGCAGTGAAACACTCGGTGTGATAAAGTCAGTGAAACACTCGGTGTGATAAAGACAGTAAAACACTCTGTGTGATAAAGTCAGTGAAACACTCGGTGTGATAAAGACAGTAAAACACTCGGTGTGATAAGGTCAGTGATACACTCGGTGTGATAAAGGCAGTGAATCACTCGGTGTGATAAAGGCAGTGAAACACTCGGTGTGATAAAGTCAGTGAAACACTCGGTGTGATAAATGCAGAGTGAAACACTCGGTGTGATAAAGTCAGTGAAACACTCGGTGTGATAAATGCAGTGAAACACTCGGTGTGATAAAGGCAGTGAAACACTCGGTGTGATAAAGGCAGTGAAACACTCGGTGTGATAAAGTCAGTGAAACACTCTGTGTGATAAAGACAGTAAAACACTTGGTGTGATAAAGGCAGTGAAACACTCTGTGTGATAAAGTCAGTGAAACACTCGGTGTGATAAAGACAGTGAAACCCTCGGTGTGATAAAGGCAGTGAAACACTCGGTGTGATAAAGGCAGTGAAACACTCGGTGTGATAAAGTCAGTGAAACACTCGGTGTGATAAATGCAGAGTGAAACACTCGGTGTGATAAAGACAGTGAAACACTCGGTGTGATAAATGCAGTGAAACACTCGGTGTGAAAAAGGCAGTGAAACACTCGGTGTGATAAAGGCAGTGAAACACTCGGTGTGATAAAGTCAGTGAAACACTCTGTGTGATAAAGACAGTAAAACACTTGGTGTGATAAAGGCAGTGAAACACTCTGTGTGATAAAGTCAGTGAAACACTCGGTGTGATAAAGACAGTGAAACCCTCGGTGTGATAAAGGCAGTGAAACACTCGGTGTGATAAAGGCAGTGAAACACTCGGTGTGATGAGGTCAGTGAAACACTCGGTGTGATAAAGGCAGTGAATCACTCGGTGTGATAAAGGCAGTGAAACACTCGGTGTGATAAAGTCAGTGAAACACTCGGTGTGATAAATGCAGAGTGAAACACTTGGTGTGATAAAGTCAGTGAAACACTCAGTGTGATAAATGCAGTGAAACACTCGGTGTGATAAAGGCAGTGAAACCCTCGGTGTGATAAAGGCAGTGAAACACTCGGTGTGATAAAGTCAGTGAAACACTCGGTGTGATAAAGACAGTGAAACACTCGGTGTGATAAAGGCAGTGAAACACTCGGTGTGATAAAGTCAGTGAAACACTCGGTGTGATAAAGACAGTAAAACACTCTGTGTGATAAAGTCAGTGAAACACTCGGTGTGATAAAGACAGTAAAACACTCGGTGTGATAAGGTCAGTGATACACTCGGTGTGATAAAGGCAGTGAATCACTCGGTGTGATAAAGGCAGTGAAACACTCGGTGTGATAAAGTCAGTGAAACACTCGGTGTGATAAATGCAGAGTGAAACACTCGGTGTGATAAAGTCAGTGAAACACTCGGTGTGATAAATGCAGTGAAACACTCGGTGTGATAAAGTCAGTGAAACACTCGGTGTGATAAATGCAGTGAAACACTCGGTGTGATAAAGGCAGTGAAACCCTCGGTGTGATAAAGGCAGTGAAACACTCGGTGTGATAAAGTCAGTGAAACACTCGGTGTGATAAAGACAGTAAAACACTCTGTGTGATAAAGACAGTGAAACACTCGGTGTGATAAAGGCAGTGAAACACTCGGTGTGATAAAGTCAGTGAAACACTCGGTGTGATAAAGTCAGTGAAACACTCGGTGTGATAAAGGCAGTGAAACACTCGGTGTGATAAAGGCAGAGAAAAACACTCGGTGTGATAAAGACAGTGAAACACTCGGTGTGATAAGGTCAGTGAAACACTCGGTGTGATAAAGGCAGTGAATCACTCGGTGTGATAAAGTCAGTGAAACACTCGGTGTGATAAAGACAGTGAAACCCTCGGTGTGATAAAGGCAGTGAAACACTCGGTGTGATAAGGTCAGTGAAACACTCAGTGTGATAAAGGCAGTGAAACACTCGGTGTGATAAAGGCAGTGAAACATTCGGTGTGATAAAGTCAGTGAAACACTCGGTGTGATAAATGCAGAGTGAAACACTTGGTGTGATAAAGTCAGTGAAACACTCGGTGTGATAAATGCAGTGAAACACTCGGTGTGATAAAGGCAGTGAAACCCTCGGTGTGATAAAGGCAGTGAAACACTCGGTGTGATAAAGTCAGTGAAACACTCGGTGTGATAAAGACAGTAAAACACTCTGTGTGATAAAGACAGTGAAACACTCGGTGTGATAAAGGCAGTGAAACACTCGGTGTGATAAAGTCAGTGAAACACTCGGTGTGATAAAGACAGTAAAACACTCTGTGTGATAAAGTCAGTGAAACACTCGGTGTGATAAAGACAGTAAAACACTCGGTGTGATAAAGGCAGTGAAACACTCGGTGTGATGAAGGCAGTGAAACACTCGGTGTGATAAAGGCAGTGAAACACACGGTGTGATAAAGGCAGAGTGAAACACTCGGTGTGATAAAGACAGTGAAACACTCGGTGTGATAAAGGCAGTGAAACACTCGGTGTGATAAAGTCAGTGAAACACTCGGTGTGATAAAGACAGTGAAACACTCGGTTTGATAAAGGCAGTGAAACAATCGGTGTGATAAATGCAGAGTGAAACACTTGGTGTGATAAAGACAGTGAAACAGTCGGTGTGATAAAGGCAGTAAAACAGTCGGTGTGATAAAGTCAGTGAAACACTCGGTGTGATAAAGTCAGTGAAACACTCGGTGTGATAAAGGCAGTGAAACACTCGGTGTGATAAAGGCAGAGAGAAACACTCGGTGTGATAAAGACAGTGAAACACTCGGTGTGATAAGGTCAGTGAAACACTCGGTGTTATAAAGGCAGTGAATCACTCGGTGTGATAAAGGCAGTGAAACACTCGGTGTGATAAAGTCAGTGAAACAGTCGGTGTGATAAAGGCAGTGAAACACTCGGTGTGATAAAGGCAGTGAATCACTCGGTGTGATAAAGGCAGTGAAACACTCGGTGTGATAAAGTAGGTGAAACACTCGGTGTGATAAATGCAGAGTGAAACACTTGGTGTGATAAAGTCAGTGAAACACTCGGTGTGATAAATGCAGTGAAACACTCGGTGTGATAAAGGCAGTGAAACCCTCGGTGTGATAAAGGCAGTGAAACACTCGGTGTGATAAAGTCAGTGAAACACTCGGTGTGATAAAGACAGTAAAACACTCTGTGTGATAAAGACAGTGAAACACTCGGTGTGATAAAGGCAGTGAAACACTCGGTGTGATAAAGTCAGTGAAACACTCGGTGTGATAAAGTCAGTGAAACACTCGGTGTGATAAAGGCAGTGAAACACTCGGTGTGATAAAGGCAGAGAAAAACACTCGGTGTGATAAAGACAGTGAAACACTCGGTGTGATAAGGTCAGTGAAACACTCGGTGTGATAAAGGCAGTGAATCACTCGGTGTGATGAAGGCAGTGAAACACTCGGTGTGATAAAGTCAGTGAAACACTCGGTGTGATAAATGCAGAGTGAAACACTCGGTGTGATAAAGTCAGTGAAACACTCGGTGTGATAAATGCAGTGAAACACTCGGTGTGATAAAGGCAGTGAAACACTTGGTGTGATAAAGGCAGTGAAACACTCGGTGTGATAAAGTCAGTGAAACACTCTGTGTGATAAAGACAGTAAAACACTTGGTGTGATAAAGGCAGTGAAACACTCTGTGTGATAAAGTCAGTGAAACACTCGGTGTGATAAAGACAGTGAAACCCTCGGTGTGATAAAGGCAGTGAAACACTCGGTGTGATAAGGTCAGTGAAACACTCAGTGTGATAAAGGCAGTGAAACACTCTGTGTGATAAAGACAGTAAAACACTTGGTGTGATAAGGCAGTGAAACACTCTGTGTGATAAAGTCAGTGAAACACTCGGTGTGATAAAGACAGTGAAACCCTCGGTGTGATAAAGGCAGTGAAACACTCGGTGTGATAAAGGCAGTGAAACACTCGGTGTGATAAGGTCAGTGAAACACTCAGTGTGATAAAGTCAGTGAAACACACGGTGTGATAAAGACAGTAAAACACTCTGTGTGATAAAGTCAGTGAAACACTCGGTGTGATAAAGACAGTAAAACACTCGGTGTGATAAAGGCAGTGAAACACTCGGTGTGATGAAGGCAGTGAAACACTCGGTGTGATAAAGGCAGTGAAACACACGGTGTGATAAAGGCAGAGTGAAACACTCGGTGTGATAAAGACAGTGAAACACTCGGTGTGATAAAGGCAGTGAAACACTCGGTGTGATAAAGTCAGTGAAACACTTGGTGTGATAAAGACAGTGAAACACTCGGTTTGATAAAGGCAGTGAAACAATCGGTGTGATAAATGCAGAGTGAAACACTTGGTGTGATAAAGACAGTGAAACAGTCGGTGTGATAAAGGCAGTGAAACAGTCGGTGTGATAAAGTCAGTGAAACACTCGGTGTGATAAAGTCAGTGAAACACTCGGTGTGATAAAGGCAGTGAAACACTCGGTGTGATAAAGGCAGAGAGAAACACTCGGTGTGATAAAGACAGTGAAACACTCGGTGTGATAAGGTCAGTGAAACACTCGGTGTTATAAAGGCAGTGAATCACTCGGTGTGATAAAGGCAGTGAAACACTCGGTGTGATAAAGTCAGTGAAACACTCGGTGTGATAAATGCAGGGTGAAACACTCTGTGTGATAAAGACAGTAAAACACTCTGTGTGATAAAGACAGTAAAACACTTGGTGTGATAAAGGCAGTGAAACACTCTGTGTGATAAAGTCAGTGAAACACTCTGTGTGATAAAGACAGTAAAACACTTGGTGTGATAAAGGCAGTGAAACACTCTGTGTGATAAAGTCAGTGAAACACTCGGTGTGATAAAGACAGTGAAACCCTCGGTGTGATAAAGGCAGTGAAACACTCTCTGTGATAAAGGCAGTGAAACACTCGGTGTGATAAGGTCAGTGAAACACTCGGTGTGATAAAGGCAGTGAATCACTCGGTGTGATAAAGGCAGTGAAACACTCGGTGTGATAAAGTCAGTGAAACACTCGGTGTGATAAATGCAGAGTGAAACACTTGGTGTGATAAAGTCAGTGAAACACTCGGTGTGATAAATGCAGTGAAACACTCGGTGTGATAAAGGCAGTGAAACCCTCGGTGTGATAAAGGCAGTGAAACACTCGGTGTGATAAAGTCAGTGAAACACTCGGTGTGATAAAGACAGTAAAACACTCTGTGTGATAAAGACAGTGAAACACTCGGTGTGATAAAGGCAGTGAAACACTCGGTGTGATAAAGTCAGTGAAACACTCGGTGTGATAAAGACAGTAAAACACTCTGTGTGATAAAGTCAGTGAAACATTCGGTGTGATAAAGACAGTAAAACACTCGGTGTGATAAGGTCAGTGAAACACTCGGTGTGATAAAGGCAGTGAATCACTCGGTGTGATAAAGGCAGAGAGAAACACTCGGTGTGATAAAGACAGTGAAACACTCGGTGTGATAAGGTCAGTGAAACACTCGGTGTGATAAAGGCAGTGAATCACTCGGTGTGATAAAGGCAGTGAAACACTCGGTTTGATAAAGTCAGTGAAACACTCGGTGTGATAAATCCAGAGTGAAACACTCGGTGTGATAAAGACAGTGAAACACTCGGTGTGATAAGGTCAGTGAAACACTCGGTGTGATAAAGGCAGTGAAACACTCGGTGTGATAAAGGCAGTGAAACACTCGGTGTGATAAAGTCAGTGAAACACTCTGTGTGATAAAGACAGTAAAACACTTGGTGTGATAAAGGCAGTGAAACACTCTGTGTGATAAAGTCAGTGAAACACTCGGTGTGATAAAGACAGTGAAACCCTCGGTGTGATAAAGGCAGTGAAACACTCGGTGTGATAAAGGCAGTGAAACACTCGGTGTGATGAGGTCAGTGAAACACTCGGTGTGATAAAGGCAGTGAATCACTCGGTGTGATAAAGGCAGTGAAACACTCGGTGTGATAAAGTCAGTGAAACACTCGGTGTGATAAATGCAGAGTGAAACACTTGGTGTGATAAAGTCAGTGAAACACTCAGTGTGATAAATGCAGTGAAACACTCGGTGTGATAAAGGCAGTGAAACCCTCGGTGTGATAAAGGCAGTGAAACACTCGGTGCGATAAAGTCAGTGAAACACTCGGTGTGATAAAGACAGTAAAACACTCTGTGTGATAAAGTCAGTGAAACACTCGGTGTGATAAAGACAGTAAAACACTCGGTGTGATAAAGGCAGTGAAACACTCGGTGTGATGAAGGCAGTGAAACACTCGGTGTGATAAAGGCAGTGAAACACACGGTGTGATAAAGGCAGAGTGAAACACTCGGTGTGATAAAGACAGTGAAACACTCGGTGTGATAAAGGCAGTGAAACACTCGGTGTGATAAAGTCAGTGAAACACTCGGTGTGATAAAGACAGTGAAACACTCGGTTTGATAAAGGCAGTGAAACAATCGGTGTGATAAATGCAGAGTGAAACACTTGGTGTGATAAAGACAGTGAAACAGTCGGTGTGATAAAGGCAGTAAAACAGTCGGTGTGATAAAGTCAGTGAAACACTCGGTGTGATAAAGTCAGTGAAACACTCGGTGCGATAAAGGCAGTGAAACACTCGGTGTGATAAAGGCAGAGAGAAACACTCGGTGTGATAAAGACAGTGAAACACTCGGTGTGATAAGGTCAGTGAAACACTCGGTGTTATAAAGGCAGTGAATCACTCGGTGTGATAAAGGCAGTGAAACACTCGGTGTGATAAAGTCAGTGAAACAGTCGGTGTGATAAAGGCAGTGAAACACTCGGTGTGATAAAGGCAGTGAATCACTCGGTGTGATAAAGGCAGTGAAACACTCGGTGTGATAAAGTAGGTGAAACACTCGGTGTGATAAATGCAGAGTGAAACACTTGGTGTGATAAAGTCAGTGAAACACTCGGTGTGATAAATGCAGTGAAACACTCGGTGTGATAAAGGCAGTGAAACCCTCGGTGTGATAAAGGCAGTGAAACACTCGGTGTGATAAAGTCAGTGAAACACTCGGTGTGATAAAGACAGTAAAACACTCTGTGTGATAAAGACAGTGAAACACTCGGTGTGATAAAGGCAGTGAAACACTCGGTGTGATAAAGTCAGTGAAACACTCGGTGTGATAAAGTCAGTGAAACACTCGGTGTGATAAAGGCAGTGAAACACTCGGTGTGATAAAGGCAGAGAAAAACACTCGGTGTGATAAAGACAGTGAAACACTCGGTGTGATAAGGTCAGTGAAACACTCGGTGTGATAAAGGCAGTGAATCACTCGGTGTGATGAAGGCAGTGAAACACTCGGTGTGATAAAGTCAGTGAAACACTCGGTGTGATAAATGCAGAGTGAAACACTCGGTGTGATAAAGTCAGTGAAACACTCGGTGTGATAAATGCAGTGAAACACTCGGTGTGATAAAGGCAGTGAAACACTTGGTGTGATAAAGGCAGTGAAACACTCGGTGTGATAAAGTCAGTGAAACACTCTGTGTGATAAAGACAGTAAAACACTTGGTGTGATAAAGGCAGTGAAACACTCTGTGTGATAAAGTCAGTGAAACACTCGGTGTGATAAAGACAGTGAAACCCTCGGTGTGATAAAGGCAGTGAAACACTCGGTGTGATAAGGTCAGTGAAACACTCAGTGTGATAAAGGCAGTGAAACACTCTGTGTGATAAAGACAGTAAAACACTTGGTGTGATAAGGCAGTGAAACACTCTGTGTGATAAAGTCAGTGAAACACTCGGTGTGATAAAGACAGTGAAACCCTCGGTGTGATAAAGGCAGTGAAACACTCGGTGTGATAAAGGCAGTGAAACACTCGGTGTGATAAGGTCAGTGAAACACTCAGTGTGATAAAGTCAGTGAAACACACGGTGTGATAAAGACAGTAAAACACTCTGTGTGATAAAGTCAGTGAAACACTCGGTGTGATAAAGACAGTAAAACACTCGGTGTGATAAAGGCAGTGAAACACTCGGTGTGATGAAGGCAGTGAAACACTCGGTGTGATAAAGGCAGTGAAACACACGGTGTGATAAAGGCAGAGTGAAACACTCGGTGTGATAAAGACAGTGAAACACTCGGTGTGATAAAGGCAGTGAAACACTCGGTGTGATAAAGTCAGTGAAACACTTGGTGTGATAAAGACAGTGAAACACTCGGTTTGATAAAGGCAGTGAAACAATCGGTGTGATAAATGCAGAGTGAAACACTTGGTGTGATAAAGACAGTGAAACAGTCGGTGTGATAAAGGCAGTGAAACAGTCGGTGTGATAAAGTCAGTGAAACACTCGGTGTGATAAAGTCAGTGAAACACTCGGTGTGATAAAGGCAGTGAAACACTCGGTGTGATAAAGGCAGAGAGAAACACTCGGTGTGATAAAGACAGTGAAACACTCGGTGTGATAAGGTCAGTGAAACACTCGGTGTTATAAAGGCAGTGAATCACTCGGTGTGATAAAGGCAGTGAAACACTCGGTGTGATAAAGTCAGTGAAACACTCGGTGTGATAAATGCAGGGTGAAACACTCTGTGTGATAAAGACAGTAAAACACTCTGTGTGATAAAGACAGTAAAACACTTGGTGTGATAAAGGCAGTGAAACACTCTGTGTGATAAAGTCAGTGAAACACTCTGTGTGATAAAGACAGTAAAACACTTGGTGTGATAAAGGCAGTGAAACACTCTGTGTGATAAAGTCAGTGAAACACTCGGTGTGATAAAGACAGTGAAACCCTCGGTGTGATAAAGGCAGTGAAACACTCTGTGTGATAAAGGCAGTGAAACACTCGGTGTGATAAGGTCAGTGAAACACTCGGTGTGATAAAGGCAGTGAATCACTCGGTGTGATAAAGGCAGTGAAACACTCGGTGTGATAAAGTCAGTGAAACACTCGGTGTGATAAATGCAGAGTGAAACACTTGGTGTGATAAAGTCAGTGAAACACTCGGTGTGATAAATGCAGTGAAACACTCGGTGTGATAAAGGCAGTGAAACACTCGGTGTGATAAAGTCAGTGAAACACTCGGTGTGATAAAGACAGTAAAACACTCTGTGTGATAAAGACAGTGAAACCCTCGGTGTGATAAAGGCAGTGAAACACTCTGTGTGATAAAGGCAGTGAAACACTCGGTGTGATAAGGTCAGTGAAACACTCGGTGTGATAAAGGCAGTGAATCACTCGGTGTGATAAAGGCAGTGAAACCCTCGGTGTGATAAAGGCAGTGAAACACTCGGTGTGATAAAGTCAGTGAAACACTCGGTGTGATAAAGACAGTAAAACACTCTGTGTGATAAAGACAGTGAAACACTCGGTGTGATAAAGGCAGTGAAACACTCGGTGTGATAAAGTCAGTGAAACACTCGGTGTGATAAAGACAGTAAAACACTCTGTGTGATAAAGTCAGTGAAACATTCGGTGTGATAAAGACAGTAAAACACTCGGTGTGATAAGGTCAGTGAAACACTCGGTGTGATAAAGGCAGTGAATCACTCGGTGTGATAAAGGCAGAGAGAAACACTCGGTGTGATAAAGACAGTGAAACACTCGGTGTGATAAGGTCAGTGAAACACTCGGTGTGATAAAGGCAGTGAATCACTCGGTGTGATAAAGGCAGTGAAACACTCGGTTTGATAAAGTCAGTGAAACACTCGGTGTGATAAATCCAGAGTGAAACACTCGGTGTGATAAAGACAGTGAAACACTCGGTGTGATAAGGTCAGTGAAACACTCGGTGTGATAAAGGCAGTGAAACACTCGGTGTGATAAAGGCAGTGAAACACTCGGTGTGATAAAGTCAGTGAAACACTCTGTGTGATAAAGACAGTAAAACACTTGGTGTGATAAAGGCAGTGAAACACTCTGTGTGATAAAGTCAGTGAAACACTCGGTGTGATAAAGACAGTGAAACCCTCGGTGTGATAAAGGCAGTGAAACACTCGGTGTGATAAAGGCAGTGAAACACTCGGTGTGATGAGGTCAGTGAAACACTCGGTGTGATAAAGGCAGTGAATCACTCGGTGTGATAAAGGCAGTGAAACACTCGGTGTGATAAAGTCAGTGAAACACTCGGTGTGATAAATGCAGAGTGAAACACTTGGTGTGATAAAGTCAGTGAAACACTCAGTGTGATAAATGCAGTGAAACACTCGGTGTGATAAAGGCAGTGAAACCCTCGGTGTGATAAAGGCAGTGAAACACTGGTGTGATAAAGTCAGTGAAACACTCGGTGTGATAAAGACAGTGAAACACTCGGTGTGATAAAGGCAGTGAAACACTCGGTGTGATAAAGTCAGTGAAACACTCGGTGTGATAAAGACAGTAAAACACTCTGTGTGATAAAGTCAGTGAAACACTCGGTGTGATAAAGACAGTAAAACACTCGGTGTGATAAGGTCAGTGATACACTCGGTGTGATAAGGCAGTGAATCACTCGGTGTGATAAAGGCAGTGAAACACTCGGTGTGATAAAGTCAGTGAAACACTCGGTGTGATAAATGCAGAGTGAAACACTCGGTGTGATAAAGTCAGTGAAACACTCGGTGTGATGAATGCAGTGAAACACTCGGTGTCATAAGGCAGTGAATCACTCGGTGTGATAAAGGCAGTGAAACACTCGGTGTGATAAAGTCAGTGAAACACTCGGTGTGATAAATGCAGAGTGAAACACTCGGTGTGATAAAGTCAGTGAAACACTCGGTGTGATAAATGCAGTGAAACACTCGGTGTGATAAAGGCAGTGAAACACTCGGTGTGATAAAGGCAGTGAAACACTCGGTGTGATAAAGTCAGTGAAACACTCTGTGTGATAAAGACAGTGAAACAGTCGGTGTGATAAAGGCAGTGAAACACTCGGTGTGATAAAGGCAGTGAATCACTCGGTGTGATAAAGGCAGTGAAACACTCGGTGTGATAAAGTCAGTGAAACACTCGGTGTGATAAATGCAGAGTGAAACACTTGGTGTGATAAAGGCAGTGAAACACTCGGTGTGATAAAGTCAGTGAAACACTCGGTGTGATAAAGACAGTAAAACACTCTGTGTGATAAAGTCAGTGAAACACTCGGTGTGATAAAGACAGTAAAACACTCGGTGTGATAAGGTCAGTGATACACTCGGTGTGATAAGGCAGTGAATCACTCGGTGTGATAAAGGCAGTGAAACACTCGGTGTGATAAAGTCAGTGAAACACTCGGTGTGATAAATGCAGAGTGAAACACTCGGTGTGATAAAGTCAGTGAAACACTCGGTGTGATAAATGCAGTGAAACACTCGGTGTGATAAAGGCAGTGAAACACTCGGTGTGATAAAGGCAGTGAAACACTCGGTGTGATAAAGTCAGTGAAACACTCTGTGTGATAAAGACAGTGAAACAGTCGGTGTGATAAAGGCAGTGAAACACTCGGTGTGATAAAGGCAGTGAATCACTCGGTGTGATAAAGGCAGTGAAACACTCGGTGTGATAAAGTCAGTGAAACACTCGGTGTGATGAATGCAGAGTGAAACACTTGGTGTGATGAAGTCAGTGTAACACTCGGTGTGATAAATGCAGTGAAACACTCGGTGTGATAAAGGCAGTGAAACCCTCGGTGTGATAAAGGCAGTGAAACACTCGGTGTGATAAAGTCAGTGAAACACTCGGTGTGATAAAGACAGTAAAACACTCGGTGTGATAAAGGCAGTGAAACACTCTGTGTGATAAAGTCAGTGAAACACTTGGTGTGATAAAGACAGTGAAACCCTCGGTGTGATAAAGGCAGTGAAACACTCGGTGTGATAAAGGCAGTGAAACACTCGGTGTGATAAGGTCAGTGAAACACTCGGTGTGATAAAGGCAGTGAATCACTCGGTGTGATAAAGGCAGTGAAACACTCGGTGTGATAAAGTCAGTGAAACACTCGGTGTGATAAATGCAGAGTGAAACACTTGGTGTGATAAAGTCAGTGAAACACTCGGTGTGATAAATGCAGTGAAACACTCGGTGTGATAAAGGCAGTGAAACCCTCGGTGTGATAAAGGCAGTGAAACACTCGGTGTGATAAAGTCAGTGAAACACTCGGTGTGATAAAGACAGTAAAACACTCTGTGTGATAAAGACAGTGAAACACTCGGTGTGATAAAGGCAGTGAAACACTCGGTGTGATAAAGTCAGTGAAACACTCGGTGTGATAAAGACAGTAAAACACTCTGTGTGATAAAGTCAGTGAAACACTCGGTGTGATAAAGACAGTAAAACACTCGGTGTGATAAGGTCAGTGAAACACTCGGTGTGATAAAGGCAGTGAATCACTCGGTGTGATAAAGGCAGAGAGAAACACTCGGTGTGATAAAGACAGTGAAACACTCGGTGTGATAAGGTCAGTGAAACACTCGGTGTGATAAAGGCAGTGAATCACTCGGTGTGATAAAGGCAGTGAAACACTCGGTGTGATAAAGTCAGTGAAACACTCGGTGTGATAAATGCAGAGTGAAACACTCGGTGTGATAAAGACAGTGAAACACTCGGTGTGATAAATGCAGTGAAACACTCGGTGTGATAAAGGCAGTGAAACACTCGGTGTGATAAAGGCAGTGAAACACTCGGTGTGATAAAGTCAGTGAAACACTCTGTGTGATAAAGACAGTAAAACACTTGGTGTGATAAAGGCAGTGAAACACTCTGTGTGATAAAGTCAGTGAAACACTCGGTGTGATAAAGACAGTGAAACCCTCGGTGTGATAAAGGCAGTGAAACACTCGGTGTGATAAAGGCAGTGAAACACTCGGTGTGATGAGGTCAGTGAAACACTCGGTGTGATAAAGGCAGTGATTCACTCGGTGTGATAAAGGCAGTGAAACACTCGGTGTGATAAAGTCAGTGAAACACTCGGTGTGATAAATGCAGAGTGAAACACTTGGTGTGATAAAGTCAGTGAAACACTCAGTG
This sequence comes from Echiichthys vipera, assembly GCF_963691815.1. Taxonomy (NCBI): domain Eukaryota; kingdom Metazoa; phylum Chordata; class Actinopteri; order Perciformes; family Trachinidae; genus Echiichthys; species Echiichthys vipera. The sequence continues at coordinate 30,693,965 of NC_139832.1, read as the reverse complement.
TGATAAATGCAGTGAAACACTCGGTGTGATAAAGGCAGTGAAACCCTCGGTGTGATAAAGGCAGTGAAACACTCGGTGTGATAAAGTCAGTGAAACACTCGGTGTGATAAAGACAGTGAAACACTCGGTGTGATAAAGGCAGTGAAACACTCGGTGTGATAAAGTCAGTGAAACACTCGGTGTGATAAAGACAGTAAAACACTCTGTGTGATAAAGTCAGTGAAACACTCGGTGTGATAAAGACAGTAAAACACTCGGTGTGATAAGGTCAGTGATACACTCGGTGTGATAAGGCAGTGAATCACTCGGTGTGATAAAGGCAGTGAAACACTCGGTGTGATAAAGTCAGTGAAACACTCGGTGTGATAAATGCAGAGTGAAACACTCGGTGTGATAAAGTCAGTGAAACACTCGGTGTGATAAATGCAGTGAAACACTCGGTGTGATAAAGGCAGTGAAACACTCGGTGTGATAAAGGCAGTGAAACACTCGGTGTGATAAAGTCAGTGAAACACTCTGTGTGATAAAGACAGTGAAACAGTCGGTGTGATAAAGGCAGTGAAACACTCGGTGTGATAAAGGCAGTGAATCACTCGGTGTGATAAAGGCAGTGAAACACTCGGTGTGATAAAGTCAGTGAAACACTCGGTGTGATAAATGCAGAGTGAAACACTTGGTGTGATAAAGTCAGTGTAACACTCGGTGTGATAAATGCAGTGAAACACTCGGTGTGATAAAGGCAGTGAAACCCTCGGTGTGATAAAGGCAGTGAAACACTCGGTGTGATAAAGTCAGTGAAACACTCGGTGTGATAAAGACAGTAAAACACTCTGTGTGATAAAGACAGTGAAACACTCGGTGTGATAAAGGCAGTGAAACACTCGGTGTGATAAAGTCAGTGAAACACTCGGTGTGATAAAGACAGTAAAACACTCTGTGTGATAAAGTCAGTGAAACACTCGGTGTGATAAAGACAGTAAAACACTCGGTGTGATAAGGTCAGTGAAACACTCGGTGTGATAAAGGCAGTGAATCACTCGGTGTGATAAAGGCAGAGAGAAACACTCGGTGTGATAAAGACAGTGAAACACTCGGTGTGATAAAGTCAGTGAAACACTCGGTGTGATAAAGACAGTAAAACACTCGGTGTGATAAAGGCAGTGAAACACTCGGTGTGATAAAGGCAGTGAAACACTCGGTGTGATAAAGGCAGAGTGAAACACTCTGTGTGATAAAGACAGTAAAACACTCTGTGTGATAAAGACAGTAAAACACTTGGTGTGATAAAGGCAGTGAAACACTCTGTGTGATAAAGTCAGTGAAACACTCTGTGTGATAAAGACAGTAAAACACTTGGTGTGATAAAGGCAGTGAAACACTCTGTGTGATAAAGTCAGTGAAACACTCGGTGTGATAAAGACAGTGAAACCCTCGGTGTGATAAAGGCAGTGAAACACTCGGTGTGATAAAGGCAGTGAAACACTCGGTGTGATAAGGTCAGTGAAACACTCTGTGTGATAAAGACAGTGAAACACTCGGTGTGATAAAGGCAGTGAAACACTCGGTGTGATAAAGTCAGTGAAACACTCGGTGTGATAAAGACAGTAAAACACTCTGTGTGATAAAGTCAGTGAAACACTCGGTGTGATAAAGCCAGTAAAACACTCGGTGTGATAAGGTCAGTGAAACACTCGGTGTGATAAAGGCAGTGAATCACTCGGTGTGATAAAGGCAGAGAGAAACACTCGGTGTGATAAAGACAGTGAAACACTCGGTGTGATAAGGTCAGTGAAACACTCGGTGTGATAAAGGCAGTGAATCACTCGGTGTGATAAAGGCAGTGAAACACTCGGTGTGATAAAGTCAGTGAAACACTCGGTGTGATAAATGCAGAGTGAAACACTCGGTGTGATAAAGACAGTGAAACACTCGGTGTGATAAATGCAGTGAAACACTCGGTGTGATAAAGGCAGTGAAACACTCGGTGTGATAAAGGCAGTGAAACACTCGGTGTGATAAAGTCAGTGAAACACTCTGTGTGATAAAGACAGTAAAACACTTGGTGTGATAAAGGCAGTGAAACACTCTGTGTGATAAAGTCAGTGAAACACTCGGTGTGATAAAGACAGTGAAACCCTCGGTGTGATAAAGGCAGTGAAACACTCGGTGTGATAAAGGCAGTGAAACCCTCGGTGTGATAAAGGCAGTGAAACACTCGGTGTGATAAAGTCAGTGAAACACTCGGTGTGATAAAGACAGTGAAACACTCGGTGTGATAAAGGCAGTGAAACACTCGGTGTGATAAAGTCAGTGAAACACTCGGTGTGATAAAGACAGTAAAACACTCTGTGTGATAAAGTCAGTGAAACACTCGGTGTGATAAAGACAGTAAAACACTCGGTGTGATAAGGTCAGTGATACACTCGGTGTGATAAGGCAGTGAATCACTCGGTGTGATAAAGGCAGTGAAACACTCGGTGTGATAAAGTCAGTGAAACACTCGGTGTGATAAATGCAGAGTGAAACACTCGTTGTGATAAAGTCAGTGAAACACTCGGTGTGATAAATGCAGTGAAACACTCGGTGTGATAAAGGCAGTGAAACACTTGGTGTGATAAAGTCAGTGTAACACTCGGTGTGATAAATGCAGTGAAACACTCGGTGTGATAAAGGCAGTGAAACCCTCGGTGTGATAAAGGCAGTGAAACACTCGGTGTGATAAAGTCAGTGAAACACTCGGTGTGATAAAGACAGTAAAACACTCTGTGTGATAAAGACAGTGAAACACTCGGTGTGATAAAGGCAGTGAAACACTCGGTGTGATAAAGTCAGTGAAACACTCGGTGTGATAAAGACAGTAAAACACTCTGTGTGATAAAGTCAGTGAAACACTCGGTGTGATAAAGACAGTAAAACACTCGGTGTGATAAGGTCAGTGAAACACTCGGTGTGATAAAGGCAGTGAATCACTCGGTGTGATAAAGGCAGAGAGAAACACTCGGTGTGATAAAGACAGTGAAACACTCGGTGTGATAAGGTCAGTGAAACACTCGGTGTGATAAAGGCAGTGAATCACTCGGTGTGATAAAGGCAGTGAAACACTCGGTGTGATAAAGTCAGTGAAACACTCGGTGTGATAAATGCAGAGTGAAACACTCGGTGTGATAAAGGCAGTGAAACACACGGTGTGATAAAGGCAGAGTGAAACACTCGGTGTGATAAAGACAGTGAAACACTCGGTGTGATAAAGGCAGTGAAACACTCGGTGTGATAAAGTCAGTGAAACACTCGGTGTGATAAAGACAGTGAAACACTCGGTTTGATAAAGGCAGTGAAACAATCGGTGTGATAAATGCAGAGTGAAACACTTGGTGTGATAAAGACAGTGAAACAGTCGGTGTGATAAAGGCAGTGAAACAGTCGGTGTGATAAAGTCAGTGAAACACTCGGTGTGATAAAGTCAGTGAAACACTCGGTGTGATAAAGGCAGTGAAACACTCGGTGTGATAAAGGCAGAGAGAAACACTCGGTGTGATAAAGACAGTGAAACACTCGGTGTGATAAGGTCAGTGAAACACTCGGTGTTATAAAGGCAGTGAATCACTCGGTGTGATAAAGGCAGTGAAACACTCGGTGTGATAAAGTCAGTGAAACACTCGGTGTGATAAATGCAGGGTGAAACACTCGGTGTGATAAAGTCAGTGAAACACTCGGTGTGATAAATGCAGTGAAACACTCGGTGTGATAAAGGCAGTGAAACACTCGGTGTGATAAAGGCAGTGAAACACTCGGTGTGATAAAGGCAGAGTGAAACACTCTGTGTGATAAAGACAGTAAAACACTCTGTGTGATAAAGACAGTAAAACACTTGGTGTGATAAAGGCAGTGAAACACTCTGTGTGATAAAGTCAGTGAAACACTCTGTGTGATAAAGACAGTAAAACACTTGGTGTGATAAAGGCAGTGAAACACTCTGTGTGATAAAGTCAGTGAAACACTCGGTGTGATAAAGACAGTGAAACCCTCGGTGTGATAAAGGCAGTGAAACACTCGGTGTGATAAAGGCAGTGAAACACTCGGTGTGATAAGGTCAGTGAAACACTCGGTGTGATAAAGGCAGTGAATCACTCAGTGTGATAAAGGCAGTGAAACACTCGGTGTGATAAAGTCAGTGAAACACTCGGTGTGATAAATGCAGAGTGAAACACTTGGTGTGATAAAGTCAGTGAAACACTCGGTGTGATAAATGCAGTGAAACACTCGGTGTGATAAAGGCAGTGAAACCCTCGGTGTGATAAAGGCAGTGGAACACTCGGTGTGATAAAGTCAGTGAAACACTCGGTGTGATAAAGACAGTAAAACACTCTGTGTGATAAAGACAGTGAAACACTCGGTGTGATAAAGGCAGTGAAACACTCGGTGTGATAAAGTCAGTGAAACACTCGGTGTGATAAAGACAGTAAAACACTCTGTGTGATAAAGTCAGCGAAACACTCGGTGTGATAAAGACAGTAAAACACTCGGTGTGATAAGGTCAGTGAAACACTCGGTGTGATAAAGGCAGTGAATCACTCGGTGTGATAAAGGCAGAGAGAAACACTCGGTGTGATAAAGGCAGTGAATCACTCGGTGTGATAAAGGCAGTGAAACACTCGGTGTGATAAAGTCAGTGAAACACTCGGTGTGATAAATGCAGAGTGAAACACTCGGTGTGATAAAGTCAGTGAAACACTCGGTGTTATAAATGCAGTGAAACACTCGGTGTGATAAAGGCAGTGAAACACTCGGTGTGATAAAGGCAGTGAAACCCTCGGTGTGATAAAGGCAGTGAAACACTCGGTGTGATAAAGTCAGTGAAACACTCGGTGTGATAAAGACAGTAAAACACTCTGTGTGATAAAGACAGTGAAACACTCGGTGTGATAAAGGCAGTGAAACACTCGGTGTGATAAAGTCAGTGAAACACTCGGTGTGATAAAGACAGTAAAACACTCTGTGTGATAAAGACAGTGAAACCCTCGGTGTGATAAAGGCAGTGAAACACTCGGTGTGATAAAGGCAGTGAAACACTCGGTGTGATGAGGTCAGTGAAACACTCGGTGTGATAAAGGCAGTGAATCACTCGGTGTGATAAAGGCAGTGAAACACTCGGTGTGATAAAGTCAGTGAAACACTCGGTGTGATAAATGCAGAGTGAAACACTTGGTGTGATAAAGTCAGTGAAACACTCAGTGTGATAAATGCAGTGAAACACTCGGTGTGATAAAGGCAGTGAAACCCTCGGTGTGATAAAGGCAGTGAAACACTCGGTGTGATAAAGTCAGTGAAACACTCGGTGTGATAAAGACAGTGAAACACTCGGTGTGTTAAAGGCAGTGAAACACTCGGTGTGATAAAGTCAGTGAAACACTCGGTGTGATAAAGACAGTAAAACACTCTGTGTGATAAAGTCAGTGAAACACTCGGTGTGATAAAGACAGTAAAACACTCGGTGTGATAAGGTCAGTGATACACTCGGTGTGATAAAGGCAGTGAATCACTCGGTGTGATAAAGGCAGTGAAACACTCGGTGTGATAAAGTCAGTGAAACACTCGGTGTGATAAATGCAGAGTGAAACACTCGGTGTGATAAAGTCAGTGAAACACTCGGTGTGATAAATGCAGTGAAACACTCGGTGTGATAAAGGCAGTGAAACACTCGGTGTGATAAAGGCAGTGAAACACTCGGTGTGATAAAGTCAGTGAAACACTCTGTGTGATAAAGACAGTGAAACAGTCGGTGTGATAAAGGCAGTGAAACACTCGGTGTGATAAAGGCAGTGAATCACTCGGTGTGATAAAGGCAGTGAAACACTCAGTGTGATAAAGTCAGTGAAACACTCGGTGTGATAAATGCAGATTGAAACACTTGGTGTGATAAAGTCAGTGTAACACTTGGTGTGATAAATGCAGTGAAACACTCGGTGTGATAAAGGCAGTGAAACCCTCGGTGTGATAAAGGCAGTGAAACACTCGGTGTGATAAAGTCAGTGAAACACTTGGTGTGATAAAGACAGTAAAACACTCTGTGTGATAAAGACAGTGAAACACTCGGTGTGATAAAGGCAGTGAAACACTCGGTGTGATAAAGTCAGTGAAACACTCGGTGTGATAAAGACAGTAAAACACTCTGTGTGATAAAGTCAGTGAAACACTCGGTGTGATAAAGACAGTAAAACACTCGGTGTGATAAGGTCAGTGAAACACTCGGTGTGATAAAGGCAGTGAATCACTCGGTGTGATAAAGGCAGAGAGAAACACTCGGTGTGATAAAGACAGTGAAACACTCGGTGTGATAAGGTCAGTGAAACACTCGGTGTGATAAAGGCAGTGAATCACTCGGTGTGATAAAGGCAGTGAAACACTCGGTGTGATAAAGTCAGTGAAACACTCGGTGTGATAAATGCAGAGTGAAACACTCGGTGTGATAAAGTCAGTGAAACACTCGGTGTTATAAATGCAGTGAAACACTCGGTGTGATAAAGGCAGTGAAACACTCGGTGTGATAAAGGCAGTGAAACACTCGGTGTGATAAAGTCAGTGAAACACTCTGTGTGATAAAGACAGTAAAACACTTGGTGTGATAAAGGCAGTGAAACACTCTGTGTGATAAAGTCAGTGAAACACTCGGTGTGATAAAGACAGTGAAACCCTCGGTGTGATAAAGGCAGTGAAACACTCGGTGTGATAAAGGCAGTGAAACACTCGGTGTGATAAGGTCAGTGAAACACTCGGTGTGATAAAGGCAGTGAATCACTCGGTGTGATAAAGGCAGTGAAACACTCGGTGTGATAAAGTCAGTGAAACACTCGGTGTGATAAATGCAGAGTGAAACACTTGGTGTGATAAAGTCAGTGAAACACTCAGTGTGATAAATGCAGTGAAACACTCGGTTAGATAAAGGCAGTGAAACCCTCGGTGTGATAAAGGCAGTGAAACACTCGGTGTGATAAAGTCAGTGAAACACTCGGTGTGATAAAGACAGTGAAACACTCGGTGTGATAAAGGCAGTGAAACACTCGGTGTGATAAAGTCAGTGAAACACTCGGTGTGATAAAGACAGTAAAACACTCTGTGTGATAAAGTCAGTGAAACACTCGGTGTGATAAAGACAGTAAAACACTCGGTGTGATAAGGTCAGTAAAACACTCGGTGTGATAAAGGCAGTGAATCACTCGGTGTGTTAAAGGCAGTGAAACACTCGGTGTGATAAAGTCAGTGAAACACTCTGTGTGATAAATGCAGAGTGAAACACTCGGTGTGATAAAGTCAGTGAAACACTCGGTGTGATAAATGCAGTGAAACACTCGGTGTGATAAAGGCAGTGAAACACTCGGTGTGATAAAGGCAGTGAAACACTCGGTGTGATAAAGTCAGTGAAACACTCTGTGTGATAAAGACAGTAAAACACTTGGTGTGATAAAGGCAGTGAAACACTCGGTGTGATAAAGGCAGTGAATCACTCGGTGTGATAAAGGCAGTGAAACACTCGGTGTGATAAAGTCAGTGAAACACTCGGTGTGATAAATGCAGAGTGAAACACTTGGTGTGATAAAGTCAGTGAAACACTCGTTGTGATAAATGCAGTGAAACACTCGGTGTGATAAAGGCAGTGAAACCCTCGGTGTGATAAAGTCAGTGAAACACTCGGTGTGATAAAGACAGTAAAACACTCTGTGTGATAAAGACAGTGAAACACTCGGTGTGATAAAGACAGTAAAACACTCGGTGTGATAAAGGCAGTGATACACTCGGTGTGATGAAGGCAGTGAAACACTCGGTGTGATAAAGGCAGTGAAACACACGGTGTGATAAAGGCAGAGTGAAACACTCGGTGTTATAAAGACAGTGAAACACTCGGTGTGATAAAGGCAGTGAAACACTCGGTGTGATAAAGTCAGTGAAACACTCGGTGTGATAAAGACAGTGAAACACTCGGTGTGATAAAGGCAGTGAAACAATCGGTGTGATAAATGCAGAGTGAAACACTCGGTGTGATAAAGACAGTGAAACAGTCGGTGTGATAAAGGCAGTGAAACACTCGGTGTGATAAAGTCAGTGAAACACTCGGTGTGATAAAGTCAGTGAAACACTCGGTGTGATAAAGGCAGTGAAACACTCGGTGTGATAAAGGCAGAGAGAAACACTCGGTGTGATAAAGACAGTGAAACACTCGGTGTGATAAGGTCAGTGAAACACTCGGTGTGATAAAGGCAGTGAATCACTCGGTGTGATAAAGGCAGTGAAACACTCGGTGTGATAAAGTCAGTGAAACACTCGGTGTGATAAAGACAGTAAAACACTCTGTGTGATAAAGACAGTGAAACACTCGGTGTGATAAAGGCAGTGAAACACTCGGTGTGATAAAGTCAGTGAAACACTCGGTGTGATAAAGACAGTAAAACACTCTGTGTGATAAAGTCAGTGAAACACTCGGTGTGATAAAGACAGTAAAACACTCGGTGTGATAAGGTCAGTGAAACACTCGGTGTGATAAAGGCAGTGAATCACTCGGTGTGATAAAGGCAGAGAGAAACACTCGGTGTGATAAAGACAGTGAAACACTCGGTGTGATAAGGTCAGTGAAACACTCGGTGTGATAAAGGCAGTGAATCACTCGGTGTGATAAAGGCAGTGAAACACTCGGTGTGATAAAGTCAGTGAAACACTCGGTGTGATAAATGCAGAGTGAAACACTCGGTGTGATAAAGTCAGTGAAACACTCGGTGTTATAAATGCAGTGAAACACTCGGTGTGATAAAGGCAGTGAAACACTCGGTGTGATAAAGGCAGTGAAACACTCGGTGTGATAAAGTCAGTGAAACACTCTGTGTGATAAAGACAGTAAAACACTTGGTGTGATGAAGGCAGTGAAACACTCTGTGTGATAAAGTCAGTGAAACACTCGGTGTGATAAAGACAGTGAAACCCTCGGTGTGATAAAGGCAGTGAAACACTCGGTGTGATAAAGGCAGTGAAACACTCGGTGTGATAAGGTCAGTGAAACACTCGGTGTGATAAAGGCAGTGAATCACTCGGTGTGATAAAGGCAGTGAAACACTCGGTGTGATAAAGTCAGTGAAACACTCGGTGTGATAAATGCAGAGTGAAACACTTGGTGTGATAAAGTCAGTGAAACACTCAGTGTGATAAATGCAGTGAAACACTCGGTGTGATAAATGCAGAGTGAAACACTTGGTGTGATAAAGTCAGTGAAACACTCAGTGTGATAAATGCAGTGAAACACTCGGTGTGATAAAGGCAGTGAAACCCTCGGTGTGATAAAGGCAGTGAAACACTCGGTGTGATAAAGTCAGTGAAACACTCGGTGTGATAAATGCAGAGTGAAACACTTGGTGTGATAAAGTCAGTGAAACACTCGTTGTGATAAATGCAGTGAAACACTCGGTGTGATAAAGGCAGTGAAACCCTCGGTGTGATAAAGTCAGTGAAACACTCGGTGTGATAAAGACAGTAAAACACTCTGTGTGATAAAGACAGTGAAACACTCGGTGTGATAAAGACAGTAAAACACTCGGTGTGATAAAGGCAGTGATACACTCGGTGTGATGAAGGCAGTGAAACACTCGGTGTGATAAAGGCAGTGAAACACACGGTGTGATAAAGGCAGAGTGAAACACTCGGTGTTATAAAGACAGTGAAACACTCGGTGTGATAAAGGCAGTGAAACACTCGGTGTGATAAAGTCAGTGAAACACTCGGTGTGATAAAGACAGTGAAACACTCGGTGTGATAAAGGCAGTGAAACAATCGGTGTGATAAATGCAGAGTGAAACACTCGGTGTGATAAAGACAGTGAAACAGTCGGTGTGATAAAGGCAGTGAAACACTCGGTGTGATAAAGTCAGTGAAACACTCGGTGTGATAAAGTCAGTGAAACACTCGGTGTGATAAAGGCAGTGAAACACTCGGTGTGATAAAGGCAGAGAGAAACACTCGGTGTGATAAAGACAGTGAAACACTCGGTGTGATAAGGTCAGTGAAACACTCGGTGTGATAAAGGCAGTGAATCACTCGGTGTGATAAAGGCAGTGAAACACTCGGTGTGATAAAGTCAGTGAAACACTCGGTGTGATAAAGACAGTAAAACACTCTGTGTGATAAAGACAGTGAAACACTCGGTGTGATAAAGGCAGTGAAACACTCGGTGTGATAAAGTCAGTGAAACACTCGGTGTGATAAAGACAGTAAAACACTCTGTGTGATAAAGTCAGTGAAACACTCGGTGTGATAAAGACAGTAAAACACTCGGTGTGATAAGGTCAGTGAAACACTCGGTGTGATAAAGGCAGTGAATCACTCGGTGTGATAAAGGCAGAGAGAAACACTCGGTGTGATAAAGACAGTGAAACACTCGGTGTGATAAGGTCAGTGAAACACTCGGTGTGATAAAGGCAGTGAATCACTCGGTGTGATAAAGGCAGTGAAACACTCGGTGTGATAAAGTCAGTGAAACACTCGGTGTGATAAATGCAGAGTGAAACACTCGGTGTGATAAAGTCAGTGAAACACTCGGTGTTATAAATGCAGTGAAACACTCGGTGTGATAAAGGCAGTGAAACACTCGGTGTGATAAAGGCAGTGAAACACTCGGTGTGATAAAGTCAGTGAAACACTCTGTGTGATAAAGACAGTAAAACACTTGGTGTGATGAAGGCAGTGAAACACTCTGTGTGATAAAGTCAGTGAAACACTCGGTGTGATAAAGACAGTGAAACCCTCGGTGTGATAAAGGCAGTGAAACACTCGGTGTGATAAAGGCAGTGAAACACTCGGTGTGATAAGGTCAGTGAAACACTCGGTGTGATAAAGGCAGTGAATCACTCGGTGTGATAAAGGCAGTGAAACACTCGGTGTGATAAAGTCAGTGAAACACTCGGTGTGATAAATGCAGAGTGAAACACTTGGTGTGATAAAGTCAGTGAAACACTCAGTGTGATAAATGCAGTGAAACACTCGGTGTGATAAATGCAGAGTGAAACACTTGGTGTGATAAAGTCAGTGAAACACTCAGTGTGATAAATGCAGTGAAACACTCGGTGTGATAAAGGCAGTGAAACCCTCGGTGTGATAAAGTCAGTGAAACACTCGGTGTGATAAAGACAGTGAAACACTCGGTGTGATAAAGGCAGTGAAACACTCGGTGTGATAAAGTCAGTGAAACACTCGGTGTGATAAAGACAGTAAAACACTCTGTGTGATAAAGTCAGTGAAACACTCGGTGTGATAAAGACAGTAAAACACTCGGTGTGATAAGGTCAGTAAAACACTCGGTGTGATAAAGGCAGTGAATCACTCGGTGTGATAAAGGCAGTGAAACACTCGGTGTGATAAAGTCAGTGAAACACTCGGTGTGATAAAGACAGTAAAACACTCTGTGTGATAAAGACAGTGAAACCCTCGGTGTGATAAAGGCAGTGAAACACTCGGTGTGATAAAGGCAGTGAAACACTCGGTGTGATAAAGGCAGTGAAACACTCGGTGTGATAAAGGCAGAGAGAAACACTCGGTGTGATAAAGACAGTGAAACACTCGGTGTGATAAGGTCAGTGAAACACTCGGTGTGATAAAGGCAGTGAATCACTCGGTGTGATAAAGGCAGTGAAACACTCGGTGTGATAAAGTCAGTGAAACACTCGGTGTGATAAAGACAGTAAAACACTCTGTGTGATAAAGACAGTGAAACACTCGGTGTGATAAAGGCAGTGAAACACTCGGTGTGATAAAGTCAGTGAAACACTCGGTGTGATAAAGACAGTAAAACACTCTGTGTGATAAAGTCAGTGAAACACTCGGTGTGATAAAGACAGTAAAACACTCGGTGTGATAAGGTCAGTGAAACACTCGGTGTGATAAAGGCAGTGAATCACTCGGTGTGATAAAGGCAGAGAGAAACACTCGGTGTGATAAAGACAGTGAAACACTCGGTGTGATAAGGTCAGTGAAACACTCGGTGTGATAAAGGCAGTGAATCACTCGGTGTGATAAAGGCAGTGAAACACTCGGTGTGATAAAGTCAGTGAAACACTCGGTGTGATAAATGCAGAGTGAAACACTCGGTGTGATAAAGTCAGTGAAACACTCGGTGTTATAAATGCAGTGAAACACTCGGTGTGATAAAGGCAGTGAAACACTCGGTGTGATAAAGGCAGTGAAACACTCGGTGTGATAAAGTCAGTGAAACACTCTGTGTGATAAAGACAGTAAAACACTTGGTGTGATGAAGGCAGTGAAACACTCTGTGTGATAAAGTCAGTGAAACACTCGGTGTGATAAAGACAGTGAAACCCTCGGTGTGATAAAGGCAGTGAAACACTCGGTGTGATAAAGGCAGTGAAACACTCGGTGTGATAAGGTCAGTGAAACACTCGGTGTGATAAAGGCAGTGAATCACTCGGTGTGATAAAGGCAGTGAAACACTCGGTGTGATAAAGTCAGTGAAACACTCGGTGTGATAAATGCAGAGTGAAACACTTGGTGTGATAAAGTCAGTGAAACACTCAGTGTGATAAATGCAGTGAAACACTCGGTGTGATAAATGCAGAGTGAAACACTTGGTGTGATAAAGTCAGTGAAACACTCAGTGTGATAAATGCAGTGAAACACTCGGTGTGATAAAGGCAGTGAAACCCTCGGTGTGATAAAGGCAGTGAAACACTCGGTGTGATAAAGTCAGTGAAACACTCGGTGTGATAAAGACAGTGAAACACTCGGTGTGATAAAGGCAGTGAAACACTCGGTGTGATAAAGTCAGTGAAACACTCGGTGTGATAAAGACAGTAAAACACTCTGTGTGATAAAGTCAGTGAAACACTCGGTGTGATAAAGACAGTAAAACACTCGGTGTGATAAGGTCAGTAAAACACTCGGTGTGATAAAGGCAGTGAATCACTCGGTGTGATAAAGGCAGTGAAACACTCGGTGTGATAAAGTCAGTGAAACACTCGGTGTGATAAAGACAGTAAAACACTCTGTGTGATAAAGACAGTGAAACCCTCGGTGTGATAAAGGCAGTGAAACACTCGGTGTGATAAAGGCAGTGAAACACTCGGTGTGATGAGGTCAGTGAAACACTCGGTGTGATAAAGGCAGTGAATCACTCGGTGTGATAAAGGCAGTGAAACACTCGGTGTGATAAAGTCAGTGAAACACTCGGTGTGATAAATGCAGAGTGAAACACTTGGTGTGATAAAGTCAGTGAAACACTCAGTGTGATAAATGCAGTGAAACACTCGGTGTGATAAAGGCAGTGAAACCCTCGGTGTGATAAAGGCAGTGAAACACTCGGTGTGATAAAGTCAGTGAAACACTCGGTGTGATAAAGACAGTAAAACACTCGGTGTGATAAGGTCAGTGATACACTCGGTGTGATAAAGGCAGTGAATCACTCGGTGTGATAAAGGCAGTGAAACACTCGGTGTGATAAAGTCAGTGAAACACTCGGTGTGATAAATGCAGAGTGAAACACTCGGTGTGATAAAGTCAGTGAAACACTCGGTGTGATAAATGCAGTGAAACACTCGGTGTGATAAAGGCAGTGAAACACTCGGTGTGATAAAGGCAGTGAAACACTCGGTGTGATAAAGTCAGTGAAACACTCTGTGTGATAAAGACAGTGAAACAGTCGGTGTGATAAAGGCAGTGAAACACTCGGTGTGATAAAGGCAGTGAATCACTCGGTGTGATAAAGGCAGTGAAACACTCAGTGTGATAAAGTCAGTGAAACACTCGGTGTGATAAATGCAGAGTGAAACACTTGGTGTGATAAAGTCAGTGTAACACTCGGTGTGATAAATGCAGTGAAACACTCGGTGTGATAAAGGCAGTGAAACCCTCGGTGTGATAAAGGCAGTGAAACACTCGGTGTGATAAAGTCAGTGAAACACTTGGTGTGATAAAGACAGTAAAACACTCTGTGTGATAAAGACAGTGAAACACTCGGTGTGATAAAGGCAGTGAAACACTCGGTGTGATAAAGTCAGTGAAACACTCGGTGTGATAAAGACAGTAAAACACTCTGTGTGATAAAGTCAGTGAAACACTCGGTGTGATAAAGACAGTAAAACACTCGGTGTGATAAGGTCAGTGAAACACTCGGTGTGATAAAGGCAGTGAATCACTCGGTGTGATAAAGGCAGAGAGAAACACTCGGTGTGATAAAGACAGTGAAACACTCGGTGTGATAAGGTCAGTGAAACACTCGGTGTGATAAAGGCAGTGAATCACTCGGTGTGATAAAGGCAGTGAAACACTCGGTGTGATAAAGTCAGTGAAACACTCGGTGTGATAAATGCAGAGTGAAACACTCGGTGTGATAAAGTCAGTGAAACACTCGGTGTTATAAATGCAGTGAAACACTCGGTGTGATAAAGGCAGTGAAACACTCGGTGTGATAAAGGCAGTGAAACACTCGGTGTGATAAAGTCAGTGAAACACTCTGTGTGATAAAGACAGTAAAACACTTGGTGTGATAAAGGCAGTGAAACACTCTGTGTGATAAAGTCAGTGAAACACTCGGTGTGATAAAGACAGTGAAACCCTCGGTGTGATAAAGGCAGTGAAACACTCGGTGTGATAAAGGCAGTGAAACACTCGGTGTGATAAGGTCAGTGAAACACTCGGTGTGATAAAGGCAGTGAATCACTCGGTGTGATAAAGGCAGTGAAACACTCGGTGTGATAAAGTCAGTGAAACACTCGGTGTGATAAATGCAGAGTGAAACACTTGGTGTGATAAAGTCAGTGAAACACTCAGTGTGATAAATGCAGTGAAACACTCGGTTAGATAAAGGCAGTGAAACCCTCGGTGTGATAAAGGCAGTGAAACACTCGGTGTGATAAAGTCAGTGAAACACTCGGTGTGATAAAGACAGTGAAACACTCGGTGTGATAAAGGCAGTGAAACACTCGGTGTGATAAAGTCAGTGAAACACTCGGTGTGATAAAGACAGTAAAACACTCTGTGTGATAAAGTCAGTGAAACACTCGGTGTGATAAAGACAGTAAAACACTCGGTGTGATAAGGTCAGTAAAACACTCGGTGTGATAAAGGCAGTGAATCACTCGGTGTGATAAAGGCAGTGAAACACTCGGTGTGATAAAGTCAGTGAAACACTCGGTGTGATAAATGCAGAGTGAAACACTCGGTGTGATAAAGTCAGTGAAACACTCGGTGTGATAAATGCAGTGAAACACTCGGTGTGATAAAGGCAGTGAAACACTCGGTGTGATAAAGGCAGTGAAACACTCGGTGTGATAAAGTCAGTGAAACACTCTGTGTGATAAAGACAGTAAAACACTTGGTGTGATAAAGGCAGTGAAACACTCGGTGTGATAAAGGCAGTGAATCACTCGGTGTGATAAAGGCAGTGAAACACTCGGTGTGATAAAGGCAGTGAATCACTCGGTGTGATAAAGGCAGTGAAACACTCGGTGTGATAAAGTCAGTGAAACACTCGGTGTGATAAATGCAGAGTGAAACACTTGGTGTGATAAAGTCAGTGAAACACTCGTTGTGATAAATGCAGTGAAACACTCGGTGTGATAAAGGCAGTGAATCACTCGGTGTGATAAAGGCAGTGAAACACTCGGTGTGATAAAGGCAGTGAAACACTCGGTGTGATAAAGGCAGTGAAACACTCGGTGTGATAAGGTCAGTGAAACACTCGGTGTGATAAAGGCAGTGAATCACTCGGTGTGATAAAGGCAGTGAAACACTCGGTGTGATAAAGTCAGTGAAACACTCGGTGTGATAAATGCAGAGTGAAACACTTGGTGTGATAAAGTCAGTGAAACACTCAGTGTGATAAATGCAGTGAAACACTCGGTTAGATAAAGGCAGTGAAACCCTCGGTGTGATAAAGGCAGTGAAACACTCGGTGTGATAAAGTCAGTGAAACACTCGGTGTGATAAAGACAGTGAAACACTCGGTGTGATAAAGGCAGTGAAACACTCGGTGTGATAAAGTCAGTGAAACACTCGGTGTGATAAAGACAGTAAAACACTCTGTGTGATAAAGTCAGTGAAACACTCGGTGTGATAAAGACAGTAAAACACTCGGTGTGATAAGGTCAGTAAAACACTCGGTGTGATAAAGGCAGTGAATCACTCGGTGTGATAAAGGCAGTGAAACACTCGGTGTGATAAAGTCAGTGAAACACTCGGTGTGATAAATGCAGAGTGAAACACTCGGTGTGATAAAGTCAGTGAAACACTCGTTGTGATAAATGCAGTGAAACACTCGGTGTGATAAAGGCAGTGAATCACTCGGTGTGATAAAGGCAGTGAAACACTCGGTGTGATAAAGGCAGTGAAACACTCGGTGTGATAAAGGCAGTGAAACACTCGGTGTGATAAGGTCAGTGAAACACTCGGTGTGATAAAGGCAGTGAATCACTCGGTGTGATAAAGGCAGTGAAACACTCGGTGTGATAAAGTCAGTGAAACACTCGGTGTGATAAATGCAGAGTGAAACACTTGGTGTGATAAAGTCAGTGAAACACTCAGTGTGATAAATGCAGTGAAACACTCGGTTAGATAAAGGCAGTGAAACCCTCGGTGTGATAAAGGCAGTGAAACACTCGGTGTGATAAAGTCAGTGAAACACTCGGTGTGATAAAGACAGTGAAACACTCGGTGTGATAAAGGCAGTGAAACACTCGGTGTGATAAAGTCAGTGAAACACTCGGTGTGATAAAGACAGTAAAACACTCTGTGTGATAAAGTCAGTGAAACACTCGGTGTGATAAAGACAGTAAAACACTCGGTGTGATAAGGTCAGTAAAACACTCGGTGTGATAAAGGCAGTGAATCACTCGGTGTGATAAAGGCAGTGAAACACTCGGTGTGATAAAGTCAGTGAAACACTCGGTGTGATAAATGCAGAGTGAAACACTCGGTGTGATAAAGTCAGTGAAACACTCGGTGTGATAAATGCAGTGAAACACTCGGTGTGATAAAGGCAGTGAAACACTCGGTGTGATAAAGGCAGTGAAACACTCGGTGTGATAAAGTCAGTGAAACACTCTGTGTGATAAAGACAGTAAAACACTTGGTGTGATAAAGGCAGTGAAACACTCGGTGTGATAAAGGCAGTGAATCACTCGGTGTGATAAAGGCAGTGAAACACTCGGTGTGATAAAGGCAGTGAATCACTCGGTGTGATAAAGGCAGTGAAACACTCGGTGTGATAAAGTCAGTGAAACACTCGGTGTGATAAATGCAGAGTGAAACACTTGGTGTGATAAAGTCAGTGAAACACTCGTTGTGATAAATGCAGTGAAACACTCGGTGTGATAAAGGCAGTGAAACCCTCGGTGTGATAAAGGCAGTAAAACACTCTGTGTGATAAAGACAGTGAAACACTCGGTGTGATAAAGACAGTAAAACACTCGGTGTGATAAAGGCAGTGATACACTCGGTGTGATGAAGGCAGTGAAACACTCGGTGTGATAAAGGCAGTGAAACACACGGTGTGATAAAGGCAGAGTGAAACACTCGGTGTTATAAAGACAGTGAAACACTCGGTGTGATAAAGGCAGTGAAACACTCGGTGTGATAAAGTCAGTGAAACACTCGGTGTGATAAAGACAGTGAAACACTCGGTGTGATAAAGGCAGTGAAACAATCGGTGTGATAAATGCAGAGTGAAACACTCGGTGTGATAAAGACAGTGAAACAGTCGGTGTGATAAAGGCAGTGAAACACTCGGTGTGATAAAGTCAGTGAAACACTCGGTGTGATAAAGTCAGTGAAACACTCGGTGTGATAAAGGCAGTGAAACACTCGGTGTGATAAAGGCAGAGAGAAACACTCGGTGTGATAAAGACAGTGAAACACTCGGTGTGATAAGGTCAGTGAAACACTCGGTGTGATAAAGGCAGTGAATCACTCGGTGTGATAAAGGCAGTGAAACACTCGGTGTGATAAAGTCAGTGAAACACTCGGTGTGATAAAGACAGTAAAACACTCTGTGTGATAAAGACAGTGAAACACTCGGTGTGATAAAGGCAGTGAAACACTCGGTGTGATAAAGTCAGTGAAACACTCGGTGTGATAAAGACAGTAAAACACTCTGTGTGATAAAGTCAGTGAAACACTCGGTGTGATAAAGACAGTAAAACACTCGGTGTGATAAGGTCAGTGAAACACTCGGTGTGATAAAGGCAGTGAATCACTCGGTGTGATAAAGGCAGAGAGAAACACTCGGTGTGATAAAGACAGTGAAACACTCGGTGTGATAAGGTCAGTGAAACACTCGGTGTGATAAAGGCAGTGAATCACTCGGTGTGATAAAGGCAGTGAAACACTCGGTGTGATAAAGTCAGTGAAACACTCGGTGTGATAAATGCAGAGTGAAACACTCGGTGTGATAAAGTCAGTGAAACACTCGGTGTTATAAATGCAGTGAAACACTCGGTGTGATAAAGGCAGTGAAACACTCGGTGTGATAAAGGCAGTGAAACACTCGGTGTGATAAAGTCAGTGAAACACTCTGTGTGATAAAGACAGTAAAACACTTGGTGTGATAAAGGCAGTGAAACACTCTGTGTGATAAAGTCAGTGAAACACTCGGTGTGATAAAGACAGTGAAACCCTCGGTGTGATAAAGGCAGTGAAACACTCGGTGTGATAAAGGCAGTGAAACACTCGGTGTGATAAGGTCAGTGAAACACTCGGTGTGATAAAGGCAGTGAATCACTCGGTGTGATAAAGGCAGTGAAACACTCGGTGTGATAAAGTCAGTGAAACACTCGGTGTGATAAATGCAGAGTGAAACACTTGGTGTGATAAAGTCAGTGAAACACTCAGTGTGATAAATGCAGTGAAACACTCGGTGTGATAAATGCAGAGTGAAACACTTGGTGTGATAAAGTCAGTGAAACACTCAGTGTGATAAATGCAGTGAAACACTCGGTGTGATAAAGGCAGTGAAACCCTCGGTGTGATAAAGGCAGTGAAACACTCGGTGTGATAAAGTCAGTGAAACACTCGGTGTGATAAAGACAGTGAAACACTCGGTGTGATAAAGGCAGTGAAACACTCGGTGTGATAAAGTCAGTGAAACACTCGGTGTGATAAAGACAGTAAAACACTCTGTGTGATAAAGTCAGTGAAACACTCGGTGTGATAAAGACAGTAAAACACTCGGTGTGATAAGGTCAGTAAAACACTCGGTGTGATAAAGGCAGTGAATCACTCGGTGTGATAAAGGCAGTGAAACACTCGGTGTGATAAAGTCAGTGAAACACTCGGTGTGATAAATGCAGAGTGAAACACTCGGTGTGATAAAGTCAGTGAAACACTCGGTGTGATAAATGCAGTGAAACACTTGGTGTGATAAAGGCAGTGAAACACTCGGTGTGATAAAGGCAGTGAAACACTCGGTGTGATAAAGTCAGTGAAACACTCTGTGTGATAAAGACAGTAAAACACTTGGTGTGATAAAGGCAGTGAAACACTCGGTGTGATAAAGGCAGTGAATCACTCGGTGTGATAAAGGCAGTGAAACACTCGGTGTGATAAAGTCAGTGAAACACTCGGTGTGATAAATGCAGAGTGAAACACTTGGTGTGATAAAGTCAGTGAAACACTCGGTGTGATAAATGCAGTGAAACACTCGGTGTGATAAAGTCAGTGAAACCCTCGGTGTGATAAAGGCAGTGAAACACTCGGTGTGATAAAGTCAGTGAAACACTCGGTGTGATAAAGACAGTAAAACACTCGGTGTGATAAAGGCAGTGATACACTCGGTGTGATGAAGGCAGTGAAACACTCGGTGTGATAAAGGCAGTGAAACACACGGTGTGATAAAGGCAGAGTGAAACACTCTGTGTTATAAAGACAGTGAAACACTCGGTGTGATAAAGGCAGTGAAACACTCGGTGTGATAAAGTCAGTGAAACACTCGGTGTGATAAAGACAGTGAAACACTCGGTGTGATAAAGGCAGTGAAACACTCGGTGTGATAAATGCAGAGTGAAACACTCGGTGTGATAAAGTCAGTGAAACACTCGGTGTGATAAATGCAGTGAAACACTCGGTGTGATAAAGGCAGTGAATCACTCGGTGTGATAAAGGCAGTGAAACACTCGGTGTGATAAAGTCAGTGAAACACTCTGTGTGATAAAGACAGTAAAACACTTGGTGTGATAAAGGCAGTGAAACACTCTGTGTGATAAAGTCAGTGAAACACTCGGTGTGATAAAGACAGTGAAACACTCGGTGTGATAAATGCAGAGTGAAACACTCGGTGTGATAAAGTCAGTGAAACACTCGGTGTTATAAATGCAGTGAAACACTCGGTGTGATAAAGGCAGTGAAACACTCGGTGTGATAAAGGCAGTGAAACACTCGGTGTGATAAAGTCAGTGAAACACTCTGTGTGATAAAGACAGTAAAACACTTGGTGTGATAAAGGCAGTGAAACACTCTGTGTGATAAATGCAGAGTGAAACACTTGGTGTGATAAAGTCAGTGAAACACTCGGTGTGATAAATGCAGTGAAACACTCGGTGTGATAAAGGCAGTGAAACCCACGGTGTGATAAAGGCAGTGAAACACTCGGTGTGATAAAGTCAGTGAAACACTCGGTGTGATAAAGACAGTAAAACACTCTGTGTGATAAAGACAGTGA
This sequence comes from Echiichthys vipera, assembly GCF_963691815.1. Lineage (NCBI taxonomy): Eukaryota > Metazoa > Chordata > Actinopteri > Perciformes > Trachinidae > Echiichthys > Echiichthys vipera. The sequence goes on along the minus strand of NC_139832.1, from coordinate 30,673,270 downwards.
AACACTCGGTGTGATAAAGACAGTAAAACACTCGGTGTGATAAAGGCAGTGAAACACTCGGTGTGATGAAGGCAGTGAAACACTCGGTGTGATAAAGGCAGTGAAACACACGGTGTGATAAAGGCAGAGTGAAACACTCGGTGTGATAAAGACAGTGAAACACTCCGTGTGATAAAGGCAGTGAAACACTCGGTGTGATAAAGTCAGTGAAACACTCAGTGTGATAAAGACAGTGAAACACTCGGTGTGATAAAGGCAGTGAAACAATCGGTGTGATAAATGCAGAGTGAAACACTCGGTGTGATAAAGACAGTGAAACAGTCGGTGTGATAAAGGCAGTGAAACACTCGGTGTGATAAAGTCAGTGAAACACTCGGTGTGATAAAGTCAGTGAAACACTCGGTGTGATAAAGGCAGTGAAACACTCGGTGTGATAAAGGCAGAGAGAAACACTCGGTGTGATAAAGACAGTGAAACACTAGGTGTGATAAGGTCAGTGAAACACTCGGTGTGATAAAGGCAGTGAATCACTCGGTGTGATAAAGGCAGTGAAACACTCGGTGTGATAAAGTCAGTGAAACACTCGGTGTGATAAATGCAGAGTGAAACACTCGTTGTGATAAAGTCAGTGAAACACTCGGTGTGATAAATGCAGTGAAACACTCGGTGTGATAAAGGCAGTGAATCACTCGGTGTGATAAAGGCAGTGAAACACTCGGTGTGATAAAGTCAGTGAAACACTCTGTGTGATAAAGACAGTAAAACACTTGGTGTGATAAAGGCAGTGAAACACTCGGTGTGATAAAGACAGTAAAACACTCTGTGTGATAAAGGCAGTGAAACACTCGGTGTGATGAAGTCAGTGAAACACTCGGTGTGATAAAGACAGTGAAACACTCGGTGTGATAAAGGCAGTGAAACACTCGGTGTGATAAAGGCAGTGAAACACTCGGTGTGATAAGGTCAGTGAAACACTCGGTGTGATAAAGGCAGTGAATCACTCGGTGTGATAAAGGCAGTGAAACACTCGGTGTGATAAAGTCAGTGAAACACTCGGTATGATAAATGCAGAGTGAAACACTTGGTGTGATAAAGTCAGTGAAACACTCGGTGTGATAAATGCAGTGAAACACTCGGTGTGATAAAGGCAGAGAAACCCTCGGTGTGATAAAGGCAGTGAAACACTCGGTGTGATAAAGTCAGTGAAACACTCGGTGTGATAAAGGCAGTGAAACACACGGTGTGATAAAGGCAGAGTGAAACACTCGGTGTGATAAAGATAGTGAAACACTCGGTGTGATAAAGGCAGTGAAACACTCGGTGTGATAAAGTCAGTGAAACACTCGGTGTGATAAAGACAGTAAAACACTCGGTGTGATGAAGGCAGTGAAACAATCGGTGTGATAAATGCAGAGTGAAACACTCGGTGTGATAAATGCAGAGTGAAACACTCGGTGTGATAAAGGCAGTGAAAAACACTCTGTGTGATAAAGACAGTGAAACACTCGGTGTGATAAAGGCAGTGAAACACTCGGTGTGATAAAGGCAGAGTGAAACACTCGGTGTGATAAAGACAGTGAAACACTCGCTGTGATAAAGACAGTGAAACACTCGGTGTGATAAAGGCAGTGAAACACTCGGTGTGATAAAGGCAGAGAAACCCTCGGTGTGATAAAGGCAGTGAAACACTCGGTGTGATAAAGTCAGTGAAACACTCGGTGTGATAAAGGCAGTGAAACACACGGTGTGATAAATGCAGAGTGAAACACTCGGTGTGATAAAGATAGTGAAACACTCGGTGTGATAAAGGCAGTGAAACACTCGGTGTGATAAAGTCAGTGAAACACTCGGTGTGATAAAGACAGTAAAACACTCGGTGTGATAAAGGCAGTGAAACAATCGGTGTGATAAATGCAGAGTGAAACACTCGGTGTGATAAATGCAGAGTGAAACACTCGGTGTGATAAAGGCAGTGAAAAACACTCTGTGTGATAAAGACAGTGAAACACTCGGTGTGATAAAGGCAGTGAAACACTCGGTGTGATAAAGGCAGAGTGAAACACTCGGTGTGATAAAGACAGTGAAACACTCGCTGTGATAAAGACAGTGAAACACTCGGTGTGATAAAGGCAGTGAAACACTCGGTGTGATAAAGGCAGTGAAACACTCGTTGTGATAAAGGCAGTGAAACACTCGGTGTGATAAATGCAGAGTGAAGCACTCGGTGTGATAAAGTCAGTGAAACACTCGGTGTGATAAAGTCAGTGAAACACTCGGTGTGATAAAGGCAGTGAAACACTCGGTGTGATAAAGGCAGTGAAACACTCGGTGTGATAAAGGCAGTGAAACACTCGGTGTGATAAGGTCAGTGAAACACTCGGTGTGATAAAGGCAGTGAATCACTCGGTGTGATAAAGGCAGTGAAACACTCGGTGTGATAAAGTCAGTGAAACACTCGGTGTGATAAATGCAGAGTGAAACACTCTGTGTGATAAAGTCAGTGAAACACTCGGTGTGATAAATGCAGTGAAACACTCGGTGTGATAAAGGCAGTGAAACACTCGGTGTGATAAAGTTAGTGAAACACTCGGTGTGATAAAGTCAGTGAAACACTCGGTGTGATAAAGGCAGTGAAACACTTGGTGTGATAAGGTCAGTGAAACACTCGGTGTGATAAAGGCAGTGAATCACTCGGTGTGATAAAGGCAGTGAAACACTCGGTGTGATAAAGTCAGTGAAACACTCGGTGTGATAAATGCAGAGTGAAACACTTGGTGTGATAAAGTCAGTGAAACACTCGGTGTGATAAATGCAGTGAAACACTCGGTGTGATAAAGGCAGTGAAACACTCGGTGTGATAAAGGCAGTGAAACCCTCGGTGTGATAAAGGCAGTGAAACACTCGGTGTGATAAAGTCAGTGAAACACTCGGTGTGATAAAGACAGTAAAACACTCTGTGTGATAAAGGCAGTGAAACACTCGGTGTGATGAAGTCAGTGAAACACTCGGTGTGATAAAGACAGTGAAACACTCGGTGTGATAAAGGCAGTGAAACAATCGGTGTGATAAATGCAGAGTGAAACACTCGGTGTGATAAATGCAGAGTGAAACACTCGGTGTGATAAAGGCAGTGAAACACTCGGTGTGATAAAGGCAGTGAAACACTCGGTGTGATAAAGACAGTGAAACACTCGGTGTGATAAAGGCAGTGACACACTCAATGTGATAAAGGCAGTGAAACACTAGGTGTGATGAAGACAGTGAAACACTCGGTGTGATAAAGGCAGTGAAACACTCGATGTGATAAAGACATAGTGAAACACTCGGTGTGATAAAGGCAGTGAAACACTCGGTGTGATAAAGGCAGTGAAACACTCGGTGTGATAAAGGCAGTGAAACACTCGGTGTGATAAAGACAGAGTGAAACACTCGATGTGATAAAGGCAGTGAAACACTCGGTGTGATAAAGTCAGTGAAACACTCGGTGTGATAAAGGCAGTGAAACACTCGGTGTGATAAAGGCAGTGAAACACTCGGTGTGATAAAGGCAGTGAAACAATCGGTCTGATAAATGTAGAGTGAAACACTCGGTGTGATAAAGGCAGAGTGAAACACTCGGTGTGATAAAGACAGTGAAACACTCGGTGTGATAAAGGCAGTGAAACACTCGGTGTGATAAAGGCAGAGTGAAACACTCGATGTGATGAAGGCAGTGAAACACTCGGTGTGATAAAGACAGAGTGAAACACTCGATGTGATAAAGGCAGTGAAACACTCGGTGTGATAAAGTCAGTGAAACACTCGGTGTGATAAAGGCAGAGTGAAACACTCGGTGTGATAAAGGCAGTGAAACAATCGGTCTGATAAATGTAGAGTGAAACACTCGGTGTGATAAAGGCAGAGTGAAACACTCGGTGTGATAAAGACAGTGAAACACTCGGTGTGATAAAGGCAGTGAAACACTCGGTGTGATAAAGGCGGAGTGAAACACTCGATGTGATGAAGGCAGTGAAACACTCGGTGTGATAAAGTCAGTGAAACATTCGGTTTGATAAAGGCAGAGTGAAACACTCGGTGTGATAAAGACAGTGAAACACTCGGTGTGATAAAGGCAGTGAAACACTCGGTGTGATAAAGGCAGTGAAACACTCGTCGTGATAAAGGCAGTGAAACACTCGGTGTGATAAAGACAGTGAAACACTCGGTGTGATAAAGGCAGTGAAACACTCAATGTGATAAAGGCAGTGAAACACTAGGTGTGATGAAGACAGTGAAACACTCGGTGTGATAAAGGCAGTGAAACATTCGGTGTGATAAAGACAGAGTGAAACACTCGGTGTGATAAAGGCAGTGAAACACTGGGTGTGATAAAGGCAGTGAAACACTCGGTGTGATAAAGGCAGTGAAACACTCGGTGTGATAAAGACACAGTGAAACACTCGATGTGATAAAGGCAATGAAACACTCGGTGTGATAAAGTCAGTGAAACACTCGGTGTGATAAAGGCAGTGAAACACTCAGTGTGCTAAATGCAGTGAAACACTCGGTGTGATAAAGGCAGTGAAAAAATCAGTGTGATAAAGGCAGTGAAAAAATCAGTGTGATAAATGCAGAGTGAAACACTCGGTGTGATAAAGGCAGAGTGAAACACTCGGTGTGATAAAGGCAGTGAAACAATCATTGTGATGAATGCAGAGTGAAACACTCGGTGTGATAAAGGCAGTGAAACACTCGGTGTGATAAAGGCAGAGTGAAACACTTGGTGTGATAAAGTCAGTGAAACACTCGGTGTGATAAATGCAGTGAAACACTCGGTGTGATTAAGGCAGTGAAACCCTCGGTGTGATAAAGGCAGTGAAACACTCGGTGTGATAAAGTCATTAAAACACTCTGTGTGATAAAGACAGTAAAACACTCGGTGTGATGAAGGCAGTGAAACAATCGGTGTGATAAATGCAGAGTGAAACACTCGGTGTGATAAATGCAGAGTGAAACACTCGGTGTGATAAAGGCAGTGAAAAACACTCTGTGTGATAAAGACAGTGAAACACTCGGTGTGATAAAGGCAGTGAAACACTCGGTGTGATAAAGGCAGAGTGAAACACTCGGTGTGATAAAGACAGTGAAACACTCGCTGTGATAAAGACAGTGAAACACTCGGTGTGATAAAGGCAGTGAAACACTCGGTGTGATAAAGGCAGAGAAACCCTCGGTGTGATAAAGGCAGTGAAACACTCGGTGTGATAAAGTCAGTGAAACACTCGGTGTGATAAAGGCAGTGAAACACACGGTGTGATAAAGGCAGAGTGAAACACTCGGTGTGATAAAGATAGTGAAACACTCGGTGTGATAAAGGCAGTGAAACACTCGGTGTGATAAAGTCAGTGAAACACTCGGTGTGATAAAGACAGTAAAACACTCGGTGTGATAAAGGCAGTGAAACAATCGGTGTGATAAATGCAGAGTGAAACACTCGGTGTGATAAATGCAGAGTGAAACACTCGGTGTGATAAAGGCAGTGAAAAACACTCTGTGTGATAAAGACAGTGAAACACTCGGTGTGATAAAGGCAGTGAAACACTCGGTGTGATAAAGGCAGAGTGAAACACTCGGTGTGATAAAGACAGTGAAACACTCGCTGTGATAAAGACAGTGAAACACTCGGTGTGATAAAGGCAGTGAAACACTCGGTGTGATAAAGGCAGTGAAACACTCGTTGTGATAAAGGCAGTGAAACACTCGGTGTGATAAATGCAGAGTGAAGCACTCGGTGTGATAAAGTCAGTGAAACACTCGGTGTGATAAAGTCAGTGAAACACTCGGTGTGATAAAGGCAGTGAAACACTCGGTGTGATAAAGGCAGTGAAACACTCGGTGTGATAAAGGCAGTGAAACACTCGGTGTGATAAGGTCAGTGAAACACTCGGTGTGATAAAGGCAGTGAATCACTCGGTGTGATAAAGGCAGTGAAACACTCGGTGTGATAAAGTCAGTGAAACACTCGGTGTGATAAATGCAGAGTGAAACACTCTGTGTGATAAAGTCAGTGAAACACTCGGTGTGATAAATGCAGTGAAACACTCGGTGTGATAAAGGCAGTGAAACACTCGGTGTGATAAAGTTAGTGAAACACTCGGTGTGATAAAGTCAGTGAAACACTCGGTGTGATAAAGACAGTAAAACACTCGGTGTGATAAAGGCAGTGAAACACTCGGTGTGATAAAGTCAGTGAAACACTCGGTGTGATAAAGACAGTGAAACCCTCGGTGTGATAAAGGCAGTGAAACACTCGGTGTGATAAAGGCAGTGAAACACTTGGTGTGATAAGGTCAGTGAAACACTCGGTGTGATAAAGGCAGTGAATCACTCGGTGTGATAAAGGCAGTGAAACACTCGGTGTGATAAAGTCAGTGAAACACTCGGTGTGATAAATGCAGAGTGAAACACTTGGTGTGATAAAGTCAGTGAAACACTCGGTGTGATAAATGCAGTGAAACACTCGGTGTGATAAAGGCAGTGAAACACTCGGTGTGATAAAGGCAGTGAAACCCTCGGTGTGATAAAGGCAGTGAAACACTCGGTGTGATAAAGTCAGTGAAACACTCGGTGTGATAAAGACAGTAAAACACTCGGTGTGATAAAGGCAGTGAAACACTCGGTGTGATGAAGTCAGTGAAACACTCGGTGTGATAAAGACAGTGAAACACTCGGTGTGATAAAGGCAGTGAAACAATCGGTGTGATAAATGCAGAGTGAAACACTCGGTGTGATAAATGCAGAGTGAAACACTCGGTGTGATAAAGGCAGTGAAACACTCGGTGTGATAAAGGCAGTGAAACACTCGGTGTGATAAAGACAGTGAAACACTCGGTGTGATAAAGGCAGTGACACACTCAATGTGATAAAGGCAGTGAAACACTAGGTGTGATGAAGACAGTGAAACACTCGGTGTGATAAAGGCAGTGAAACACTCGATGTGATAAAGACATAGTGAAACACTCGGTGTGATAAAGGCAGTGAAACACTCGGTGTGATAAAGGCAGTGAAACACTCGGTGTGATAAAGGCAGTGAAACACTCGGTGTGATAAAGACAGAGTGAAACACTCGATGTGATAAAGGCAGTGAAACACTCGGTGTGATAAAGTCAGTGAAACACTCGGTGTGATAAAGGCAGTGAAACACTCGGTGTGATAAAGGCAGTGAAACACTCGGTGTGATAAAGGCAGTGAAACAATCGGTCTGATAAATGTAGAGTGAAACACTCGGTGTGATAAAGGCAGAGTGAAACACTCGGTGTGATAAAGACAGTGAAACACTCGGTGTGATAAAGGCAGTGAAACACTCGGTGTGATAAAGGCAGTGAAACACTCAGTGTGCTAAATGCAGTGAAACACTCGGTGTGATAAAGGCAGTGAAACAATCATTGTGATGAATGCAGAGTGAAACACTCGGTGTGATAAAGGCAGTGAAACACTCGGTGTGATAAATGCAGTGAAACACTCGGTGTGATAAAGGCAGTGAAACCCTCGGTGTGATAAAGGCAGTGAAACACTCGGTGTGATAAAGTCAGTAAAACACTCTGTGTGATAAAGACAGTAAAACACTCTGTGTGATAAAGACAGTGAAACACTCGGTGTGATAAATGCAGTGAAACACTCGGTGTGATAAAGGCAGTGAAACCCTCGGTGTGATAAAGGCAGTGAAACACTCGGTGTGATAAAGTCAGTAAAACACTCTGTGTGATAAAGACAGTAAAACACTCTGTGTGATAAAGACAGTGAAACACTCGGTGTGATAAAGGCAGTGAAACACTCGGTGTGATAAAGTCAGTGAAACACTCGGTGTGATAAAGACAGTAAAACACTCTGTGTGATAAAGTCAGTGAAACACTCGGTGTGATAAAGACAGTAAAACACTCGGTGTGATAAAGGCAGTGAAACACTCGGTGTGATGAAGGCAGTGAAACACTCGGTGTGATAAAGGCAGTGAAACACACGGTGTGATAAAGGCAGAGTGAAACACTCGGTGTGATAAAGACAGTGAAACACTCGGTGTGATAAAGGCAGTGAAACACTCGGAGTGATAAAGTCAGTGAAACACTCGGTGTGATAAAGACAGTGAAACACTCGGTGTGATAAAGGCAGTGAAACAATCGGTGTGATAAATGCAGAGTGAAACACTCGGTGTGATAAATGCAGAGTGAAACACTCGGTGTGATAAAGGCAGTGAAAAACACTCTGTGTGATAAAGACAGTGAAACACTCGGTGTGATAAAGGCAGTGAAACACTCGGTGTGATAAAGGCAGAGTGAAACACTCGGTGTGATAAAGACAGTGAAACACTCGGTGTGATAAAGACAGTGAAACACTCGGTGTGATAAATGCAGAGTGAAGCACTCGGTGTGATAAAGGCAGTGAAACACTCGTTGTGATAAAGGCAGTGAAACACTCGGTGTGATAAAGTCAGTGAAACACTCGGTGTGATAAAGTCAGTGAAACACTCGGTGTGATAAAGGCAGTGAAACACTCGGTGTGATAAAGGCAGTGAAACACTCGGTGTGATAAAGGCAGTGAAACACTCGGTGTGATAAGGTCAGTGAAACACTCGGTGTGATAAAGGCAGTGAATCACTCGGTGTGATAAAGGCAGTGAAACACTCGGTGTGATAAAGTCAGTGAAACACTCGGTGTGATAAATGCAGAGTGAAACACTCTGTGTGATAAAGTCAGTGAAACACTCGGTGTGATAAATGCAGTGAAACACTCGGTGTGATAAAGGCAGTGAAACACTCGATGTGATAAAGGCAGTGAAACACTCGGTGTGATAAAGTCAGTGAAACACTCGGTGTGATAAAGACAGTAAAACACTCGGTGTGATAAAGGCAGTGAAACACTCGGTGTGATAAAGTCAGTGAAACACTCGGTGTGATAAAGACAGTGAAACACTCGGTGTGATAAAGGCAGTGAAACACTCGGTGTGATAAGGTCAGTGAAACACTCGGTGTGATAAAGGCAGTGAATCACTCGGTGTGATAAAGGCAGTGAAACACTCGGTGTGATAAAGTCAGTGAAACACTCGGTGTGATAAATGCAGAGTGAAACACTTGGTGTGATAAAGTCAGTGAAACACTCGGTGTGATAAATGCAGTGAAACACTCGGTGTGATAAAGGCAGTGAAACACTCGGTGTGATAAAGGCAGTGAAACCCTCGGTGTGATAAAGGCAGTGAAACACTCGTGTGATAAAGTCAGTGAAACACTCGGTGTGATAAAGACAGTGAAACACTCGGTGTGATAAAGACACAGTGAAACACTCGATGTGATAAAGGCAATGAAACACTCGGTGTGATAAAGGCAGAGTGAAACACTCGGTGTGATAAAGGCAGTGAAACACTCAGTGTGCTAAATGCAGTGAAACACTCGGTGTGATAAAGGCAGTGAAACAATCATTGTGATGAATGCAGAGTGAAACACTCGGTGTGATAAAGGCAGTGAAACACTCGGTGTGATAAAGGCAGAGTGAAACACTCGGTGTGATAGATGCAGTGAAACACTCGGTGTGATAAAGGCAGAGTGAAACACTCTGTGTGATAAAGGCAGTGAAACACTCGGTGTGATAAAGGCAGTGAAACCCTCGGTGTGATAAAGGCAGAGTGAAAAACTCGATGTGATAAAGGCAGTGAAAAACTCGGTGTGATAGAGTCAGTGAAACACTCGGTGTGATAAAGGCAGAGTGAAACACTCGGTGTGATAAAGGCAGTAAAACACTCGGTGTGATAAAGGCAGTGAAACACTCGGTGTGATAAAGGCAGTGAAACAATCGGCCTGATAAATGTAGAGTGAAACACTCGGTGTGATAAAGGCAGAGTGAAACACTCGGTGTGATAAAGACAGTGAAACACTCGGTGTGATAAAGGCAGTGAAACACTCGGTGTGATAAAGGCAGTGAAACACTCGTCGTGATAAAGGCAGTGAAACACTCGGTGTGATAAAGACAGTGAAACACTCGGTGTGATAAAGGCAGTGAAACACTCAATGTGATAAAGGCAGTGAAACACTAGATGTGATGAAGACAGTGAAACACTCGGTGTGATAAAGGCAGTGAAACACTCGGTGTGATAAAGACATAGTGAAACACTCGGTGTGATAAAGGCAGTGAAACACTCGGTGTGATAAAGGCAGTGAAACACTCGGTGTGATAAAGGCAGTGAAACACTCGGTGTGATAAAGACAGAGTAAAACACTCGATGTGATAAAGGCAGTGAAACACTCGGTGTGATAAAGGCAGAGTGAAACACTCGGTGTGATAAAGGCAGTGAAACACTCGGTGTGATAAAGGCAGTGAAACAATCGGTCTGATAAATGTAGAGTGAAACACTCGGTGTGATAAAGGCAGAGTGAAACACTCGGTGTGATAAAGACAGTGAAACACTCGGCTTGATAAAGACAGTGAAACACTCGTTGTGATAAAGGCAGTGAAACACTCGTCGTGATAAAGGCAGTGAAACACTCGGTGTGATAAAGACAGTGAAACACTCGGTGTGATAAAGGCAGTGAAACACTCAATGTGATAAAGGCAGAGTGAAACACTCTGTGTGATAAAGGCAGTGAAACACTCGGTGTGATAAAGGCAGTGAAACACTCGGTGTGATAAAGGCAGAGTGAAACACTTGATGTGATAAAGGCAGTGAAACACTCGGTGTGATAAAGTCAGTGAAACACTCGGTGTGATAAAGGCAGAGTGAAACACTCGGTGTGATAAAGGCAGTGAAACACTCGGTGTGATAAAGGCAGTGAAACACTCGTCGTGATAAAGGCAGTGAAACACTCGTCGTGATAAAGGCAGTGAAACACTCGGTGTGATAAAGACAGTGAAACACTCGGTGTGATAAAGGCAGTGAAACACTAGGTGTGATGAAGACAGTGAAACACTCGGTGTGATAAAGGCAGTGAAACATTCGGTGTGATAAAGACAGAGTGAAACACTCGGTGTGATAAAGGCAGTGAAACACTCGGTGTGATGAAGGCAGTGAAACACTCGGTGTGATAAAGGCAGTGAAACACTCGGTGTGATAAAGACACAGTGAAACACTCGATGTGATAAAGGCAATGAAACACTCGGTGTGATAAAGTCAGTGAAACACTTGGTGTGATAAAGGCAGTGAAACAATCGGTCTGATAAATGTAGAGTGAAACACTCGGTGTGATAAAGGCAGAGTGAAACACTCGGTGTGATAAAGACAGTGAAACACTCGGTGTGATAAAGGCAGAGTGAAACAATCGTCGTGATAAAGGCAGTGAAACACTCGGTGTGATAAAGACAGTGAAACACTCGGTGTGATAAAGGCAGTGAAACACTCAATGTGATAAAGGCAGTGAAACACTCGGTGTGATGAAGACAGTGAAACACTCGGTGTGATAAAGGCAGTGAAACACTCGGTGTGATAAAGTCAGTGAAACACTCGGTGTGATAAAGGCAGTGAAACACTCGGTGTGATAAAGTCAGTGAAACACTCGGTGTGATAAAGGCAGAGTGAAACACTCGGTGTGATAAAGTCAGTGAAACACTCGGTGTGATAAAGACAGTGAAACACACGATGTGATAAAGGCAGTGAAACACTCGGTGTGATAAAGGCAGAGTGAAACACTCGGTGTGATAAAGGCAGTGAAACAATCGGTGTGATAAAGGCAGTGAAACACTCGGTGTGATAAAGGCAGTGAAACACTCGGTGTGATAAATGTAGAGTGAAACATTCGGTTTGATAAAGGCAGAGTGAAACACTCGGTGTGATAAAGGCAGTGAAACACTCGGTGTGATAAAGGCAGTGAAACACTCGTCGTGATAAAGGCAGTGAAACACTCGGTGTGATAAAGACAGTGAAACACTCGGTGTGATAAAGGCAGTGAAACACTCAATGTGATAAAGGCAGTGAAACACTCGGTGTGATAAAGGCAGTGAAACACTCAATGTGATAAAGGCAGTGAAACATTCGGTGTGATAAAGACAGAGTGAAACACTCGGTGTGATAAAGGCAGTGAAACACTCGGTGTGATAAAGTCAGTGAAACACTCGGTGTGATAAAGGCAGTGAAACACTCGGTGTGATAAAGTCAGTAAAACACTCGGTGTGACAAAGGCAGAGTGAAACACTCGGTGTGATAAAGTCAGTGAAACACTCGGTGTGATAAAGACAGTGAAACACACGATGTGATAAAGGCAGTGAAACACTCGGTGTGATAAAGGCAGAGTGAAACACTCGGTGTGATAAAGGCAGTGAAACACTCAATGTGATAAAGGCAGTGAAACACTAGGTGTGATGAAGACAGTGAAACACTCGGTGTGATAAAGGCAGAGTGAAACACTCGGTGTGATAAAGGCAGTGAAACACTCAGTGTGCTAAATGCAGTGAAACACTCGGTGTGATAAAGGCAGTGAAACATTCATTGTGATGAATGCAGAGTGAAACACTCGGTGTGATAGATGCAGTGAAACACTCGGTGTGATAAAGACAGTAAAACACTCGGTGTGATAAAGGCAGTGAAACACTCAATGTGATAAAGGCAGTGAAACACTCGGTGTGATGAAGGCAGAGTGAAACACTCGGTGTGATAAAGGCAGTAAAACACTCGGTGTGATAAAGGCAGTGAAACACTCGGTGTGATAAAGGCAGTGAAACAATCGGCCTGATAAATGTAGAGTGAAACACTCGGTGTGATAAAGGCAGAGTGAAACACTCGGTGTGATAAAGACAGTGAAACACTCGGTGTGATAAAGGCAGTGAAACACTCGGTGTGATAAAGGCAGAGTGAAACACTTGATGTGATAAAGGCAGTGAAACACTCGGTGTGATAAAGTCAGTGAAACACTCGGTGTGATAAAGGCAGAGTGAAACACTCGGTGTGATAAAGGCAGTGAAACACTCGGTGTCATAAAGGAAGTGAAACAATCGGTCTGGTAAATGTAGAGTGAAACATTCGGTTTGATAAAGGCAGAGTGAAACACTCGGTGTGATAAAGACAGTGAAACACTCGGTGTGATAAAGACAGTGAAACACTCGGTGTGATAAAGGCAGTGAAACACTCAATGTGATAAAGGCAGTGAAACACTAGGTGTGATGAAGACAGTGAAACACTCGGTGTGATAAAGGCAGTGAAACATTCGGTGTGATAAAGACAGAGTGAAACACTCGGTGTGATAAAGGCAGTGAAACACTCTGTGTGATAAAGGCAGTGAAACACTCGGTGTGATAAAGGCAGTGAAACACTCGGTGTGATAAATGTAGAGTGAAACATTCGGTTTGATAAAGGCAGAGTGAAACACTCGGTGTGATAAAGGCAGTGAAACACTCGGTGTGATAAAGGCAGTGAAACACTCGTCGTGATAAAGGCAGTGAAACACTCGGTGTTATAAAGACAGTGAAACACTCGGTGTGATAAAGGCAGTGAAACACTCAATGTGATAAAGGCAGTGAAACACTAGGTGTGATGAAGACAGTGAAACACTCGGTGTGATAAAGGCAGAGTGAAACACTCGGTGTGATAAAGGCAGTGAAACACTCAGTGTGCTAAATGCAGTGAAACACTCGGTGTGATAAAGGCAGTGAAACATTCATTGTGATGAATGCAGAGTGAAACACTCGGTGTGATAGATGCAGTGAAACACTCGGTGTGATAAAGACAGTAAAACACTCGGTGTGATAAAGGCAGTGAAACACTCAATGTGATAAAGGCAGTGAAACACTCGGTGTGATGAAGGCAGAGTGAAACACTCGGTGTGATAAAGGCAGTAAAACACTCGGTGTGATAAAGGCAGTGAAACACTCGGTGTGATAAAGGCAGTGAAACAATCGGCCTGATAAATGTAGAGTGAAACACTCGGTGTGATAAAGGCAGAGTGAAACACTCGGTGTGATAAAGACAGTGAAACACTCGGTGTGATAAAGGCAGTGAAACACTCGGTGTGATAAAGTCAGTGAAACACTCGGTGTGATAAAGGCAGAGTGAAACACTCGGTGTGATAAAGGCAGTGAAACACTCGGTGTCATAAAGGAAGTGAAACAATCGGTCTGGTAAATGTAGAGTGAAACATTCGGTTTGATAAAGGCAGAGTGAAACACTCGGTGTGATAAAGACAGTGAAACACTCGGTGTGATAAAGGCAGTGAAACACTCGTCGTGATAAAGGCAGTGAAACACTCGGTGTGATAAAGACAGTGAAACACTCGGTGTGATAAAGGCAGTGAAACACTAGGTGTGATGAAGACAGTGAAACACTCGGTGTGATAAAGGCAGTGAAACATTCGGTGTGATAAAGACAGAGTGAAACACTCGGTGTGATAAAGGCAGTGAAACACTCGGTGTGATAAAGGCAGTGAAACACTCGGTGTGATAAAGGCAGTGAAACACTCGGTGTGATAAAGACACAGTGAAACACTCGATGTGATAAAGGCAATGAAACACTCGGTGTGATAAAGTCAGTGAAACACTTGGTGTGATAAAGGCAGTGAAACAATCGGTCTGATAAATGTAGAGTGAAACACTCGGTGTGATAAAGGCAGAGTGAAACACTCGGTGTGATAAAGACAGTGAAACACTCGGTGTGATAAAGGCAGAGTGAAACAATCGTCGTGATAAAGGCAGTGAAACACTCGGTGTGATAAAGACAGTGAAACACTCGGTGTGATAAAGGCAGTGAAACACTCAATGTGATAAAGGCAGTGAAACACTCGGTGTGATGAAGACAGTGAAACACTCGGTGTGATAAAGGCAGTGAAACACTCGGTGTGATAAAGTCAGTGAAACACTCGGTGTGATAAAGGCAGTGAAACACTCGGTGTGATAAAGTCAGTAAAACACTCGGTGTGACAAAGGCAGAGTGAAACACTCGGTGTGATAAAGTCAGTGAAACACTCGGTGTGATAAAGACAGTGAAACACACGATGTGATAAAGGCAGTGAAACACTCGGTGTGATAAAGGCAGAGTGAAACACTCGGTGTGATAAAGGCAATGAAACACTCGGTGTGATAAAGGCAGTGAAACACTCGGTGTGATAAAGGCAGTGAAACACTCGGTGTGATAAATGTAGAGTGAAACATTCGGTTTGATAAAGGCAGAGTGAAACACTCGGTGTGATAAAGGCAGTGAAACACTCGGTGTGATAAAGGCAGTGAAACACTCGGTGTGATAAAGGCAGTGAAACACTCGTCGTGATAAAGGCAGTGAAACACTCGGTGTGATAAAGACAGTGAAACACTCAATGTGATAAAGGCAGTGAAACACTAGATGTGATGAAGACAGTGAAACACTCGGTGTGATAAAGGCATTGAAACACTCAGTGTGATAAAGACATAGTGAAACACTCGGTGTGATAAAGGCAGTGAAACACTCGGTGTGATAAAGGCAGTGAAACACTCGGTGTGATAAAGGCAGTGAAACACTCGGTGTGATAAAGACAGAGTAAAACACTCGATGTGATAAAGGCAGTGAAACACTCGGTGTGATAAAGTCAGTGAAACACTCGGTGTGATAAAGGCAGAGTGAAACACTCGGTGTGATAAAGGCAGTGAAACACTCTGTGTGATAAAGGCAGTGAAACAATCGGTCTGATAAATGTAGAGTGAAACACTCGGTGTGATAAAGGCAGAGTGAAACACTCGGTGTGATAAAGACAGTGAAACACTCGGTGTGATAAAGACAGTGAAACACTCGGTGTGATAAAGGCAGTGAAACACTCGTCGTGATAAAGGCAGTGAAACACTCGGTGTGATAAAGACAGTGAAACACTCGGTGTGATAAAGGCAGTGAAACACTCAATGTGATAAAGGCAGAGTGAAACACTCTGTGTGATAAAGGCAGTGAAACACTCGGTGTGATAAAGGCAGTGAAACACTCGGTGTGATAAAGGCAGAGTGAAACACTTGATGTGATAAAGGCAGTGAAACACTCGGTGTGATAAAGTCAGTGAAACACTCGGTGTGATAAAGGCAGAGTGAAACACTCGGTGTGATAAAGGCAGTGAAACACTCGGTGTGATAAAGGAAGTGAAACAATCGGTCTGATAAATGTAGAGTGAAACATTCGGTTTGATAAAGGCAGAGTGAAACACTCGGTGTGATAAAGACAGTGAAACACTCGGTGTGATAAAGGCAGTGAAACACTCGTCGTGATAAAGGCAGTGAAACACTCGTCGTGATAAAGGCAGTGAAACACTCGGTGTGATAAAGACAGTGAAACACTCGGTGTGATAAAGGCAGTGAAACACTAGGTGTGATGAAGACAGTGAAAGACTCGGTGTGATAAAGGCAGTGAAACATTCGGTGTGATAAAGACAGAGTGAAACACTCGGTGTGATAAAGGCAGTGAAACACTCGGTGTGATAAAGGCAGTGAAACACTCGGTGTGATAAAGGCAGTGAAACACTCGGTGTGATAAAGACAGTGAAACACTCGATGTGATAAAGGCAATGAAACACTCGGTGTGATAAAGTCAGTGAAACACTTGGTGTGATAAAGGCAGTGAAACAATCGGTCTGATAAATGTAGAGTGAAACACTCGGTGTGATAAAGGCAGAGTGAAACACTCGGTGTGATAAAGACAGTGAAACACTCGTTGTGATAAAGGCAGAGTGAAACAATCGTCGTGATAAAGGCAGTGAAACACTCGGTGTGATAAAGACAGTGAAACACTCGGTGTGATAAAGGCAGTGAAACACTCAATGTGATAAAGGCAGTGAAACACTCGGTGTGATGAAGACAGTGAAACACTCGGTGTGATAAAGGCAGTGAAACACTCGGTGTGATAAAGTCAGTGAAACACTCGGTGTGATAAAGGCAGTGAAACACTCGGTGTGATAAAGTCAGTGAAACACTCGGTGTGATAAAGGCAGAGTGAAACACTCGGTGTGATAAAGTCAGTGAAACACTCGGTGTGATAAAGGCAGTGAAACACTCGGTGTGATAAAGTCAGTGAAACACTCGGTGTGATAAAGGCAGAGTGAAACACTTGATGTGATAAAGGCAGTGAAACACTCGGTGTGATAAAGTCAGTGAAACACTCGGTGTGATAAAGGCAGAGTGAAACACTCGGTGTGATAAAGGCAGTGAAACACTCGGTGTGATAAAGGAAGTGAAACAATCGGTCTGATAAATGTAGAGTGAAACATTCGGTTTGATAAAGGCAGAGTGAAACACTCGGTGTGATAAAGACAGTGAAACACTCGGTGTGATAAAGGCAGTGAAACACTCGTCGTGATAAAGGCAGTGAAACACTCGTCGTGATAAAGGCAGTGAAACACTCGGTGTGATAAAGACAGTGAAACACTCGGTGTGATAAAGGCAGTGAAACACTAGGTGTGATGAAGACAGTGAAACACTCGGTGTGATAAAGGCAGTGAAACATTCGGTGTGATAAAGACAGAGTGAAACACTCGGTGTGATAAAGGCAGTGAAACACTCGGTGTGATAAAGGCAGTGAAACACTCGGTGTGATAAAGGCAGTGAAACACTCGGTGTGATAAAGACAGTGAAACACTCGATGTGATAAAGGCAATGAAACACTCGGTGTGATAAAGTCAGTGAAACACTTGGTGTGATAAAGGCAGTGAAACAATCGGTCTGATAAATGTAGAGTGAAACACTCGGTGTGATAAAGGCAGAGTGAAACACTCGGTGTGATAAAGACAGTGAAACACTCGTTGTGATAAAGGCAGAGTGAAACAATCGTCGTGATAAAGGCAGTGAAACACTCGGTGTGATAAAGACAGTGAAACACTCGGTGTGATAAAGGCAGTGAAACACTCAATGTGATAAAGGCAGTGAAACACTCGGTGTGATGAAGACAGTGAAACACTCGGTGTGATAAAGGCAGTGAAACACTCGGTGTGATAAAGTCAGTGAAACACTCGGTGTGATAAAGGCAGTGAAACACTCGGTGTGATAAAGTCAGTGAAACACTCGGTGTGATAAAGGCAGAGTGAAACACTCGGTGTGATAAAGTCAGTGAAACACTCGGTGTGATAAAGACAGTGAAACACACGATGTGATAAAGGCAGTGAAACACTCGGTGTTATAAAGGCAGAGTGAAACACTCGGTGTGATAAATGTAGAGTGAAACATTCGGTTTGATAAAGGCAGAGTGAAACACTCGGTGTGATAAAGGCAGTGAAACACTCGGTGTGATAAAGGCAGTGAAACACTCGGTGTGATAAAGGCAGTGAAACACTCGTCGTGATAAAGGCAGTGAAACACTCGGTGTGATAAAGACAGTGAAACACTCGGTGTGATAAAGGCAGTGAAACACTCAATGTGATAAAGGCAGTGAAACACTAGGTGTGATGAAGACAGTGAAACACTCGGTGTGATAAAGGCAGTGAAACATTCGGTGTGATAAAGACACAGTGAAACACTCGGTGTGATAAAGGCAGTGAAACACTCTGTGTGATAAAGGCAGTGAAACACTCGGTGTGATAAAGGCAATGAAACACTCGGTGTGATAAAGGCAGAGAAACACTCGGTGTGATAAATGTAGAGTGAAACATTCGGTTTGATAAAGGCAGAGTGAAACACTCGGTGTGATAAAGGCAGTGAAACACTCGGTGTGATAAAGGCAGTGAAACACTCGGTGTGATAAAGGCAGTGAAACACTCGGTGTGATAAAGGCAGTGAAACACTCTGTGTGATAAAGGCAGTGAAACACTCGGTGTGATAAAGGCAATGAAACACTCGGTGTGATAAAGGCAGAGTGAAACACTCGGTGTGATAAAGGCAGTGAAACACTCAGTGTGCTAAATGCAGTGAAACACTCGGTGTGATAAAGGCAGTGAAACAATCATTGTGATGAATGCAGAGTGAAACACTCGGTGTGATAAAGGCAGTGAAACACTCGGTGTGATAAAGGCAGAGTGAAACACTCAGTGTGATAGATGCAGTGAAACACTCGGTGTGATAAAGACAGTAAAACACTCGGTGTGATAAAGGCAGTGAAACACTCAATGTGATAAAGGCAGTGAAACACTCGGTGTGATGAAGACAGTGAAACACTCGGTGTGATAAAGGCAGTGAAACACTCGGTGTGATAAAGGCAGTGAAACACTCGGTGTGATAAAGGCAGTGAAACACTCAATGTGATAAAGGCAGTGAAACACTTGGTGTGATGAAGACAGTGAAACACTCGGTGTGATAAAGGCAGTGAAACACACGATGTGATAAAGGCAGTGAAACACCCGGTGTGATAAAGGCAGTGAAACACTCGGTGTGATAAAGGCAGAGTGAAACACTCGGTGTGATAAAGGCAGTGAAACACTCGGTGTGATAAAGGCAGTGAAACACTCGGTGTGATAAAGGCAGTGAAACACTCGGTGTGATAAATGTAGAGTGAAACATTCGGTTTGATAAAGGCAGAGTGAAACATTCGGTGTGATAAAGGCAGTGAAACACTCGGTGTGATAAAGGCAGTGAAACACTCGATGTGATAAAGGCAGTGAAACACTCGTCGTGATAAAGGCAGTGAAACACTCGGTGTGATAAAGACAGTGAAACACTCGGTGTGATAAAGTCAGTGAAACACTCAATGTGATAAAGGCAGTGAAACACTAGGTGTGATGAAGACAGTGAAACACTCGGTGTGATAAAGGCAGTGAAACATTCGGTGTGATAAAGACAGAGTGAAACACTCGGTGTGATAAAGGCAGTGAAACACTCTGTGTGATAAAGGCAGTGAAACGCTCGGTGTGATAAAGACACAGTGAAACACTCGATGTGATAAAGGCAATGAAACACTCGGTGTGATAAAGTCAGTGAAACACTCGGTGTGATAAAGGCAGTGAAACAATCGGTCTGATAAATGTAGAGTGAAACACTCGGTGTGATAAAGGCAGAGTGAAACACTCCGTGTGATAAAGACAGTGAAACACTCGGTGTGATAAAGGCAGAGTGAAACAATCGTCGTGATAAAGGCAGTGAAACACTCGGTGTGATAAAGACAGTGAAACACTCGGTGTGATAAAGGCAGTGAAACACTCAATGTGATAAAGGCAGTGAAACACTCGGTGTGATGAAGACAGTGAAACACTCGGTGTGATAAAGGCAGTGAAACACTCGGTGTGATAAAGTCAGTGAAACACTCGGTGTGATAAAGGCAGTGAAACACTCGGTGTGATAAAGGCAGTGAAACACTCAATGTGATAAAGGCAGTGAAACACTCGGTGTGATGAAGACAGTGAAACACTCGGTGTGATAAAGGCAGTGAAACACTCGGTGTGATAAAGTCAGTGAAACACTCGGTGTGATAAAGGCAGAGTGAAACACTCGGTGTGATAAAGTCAGTGAAACACTCGGTGTGATAAAGACAGTGAAACACACGATGTGATAAAGGCAGTGAAACACTCGGTGTGATAAAGGCAGTGAAACACTCGGTGTGATAAAGAAAGTGAAACACTTGATGTGATAAAGACAGTGAAACACTCGGTGTCATAAATGCAGTGAAACACTCGGTGTGATAAAGTCAGTGAAACACTCGGTGTGATAAAGACAGTGAAACACTCGGTGTGATTAAGGCAGAGTTAAACACTCGGTGTGATAAAGGCAGTGAAACACTCGCTGTGATAAAGGCAGTGAAACACTCGGTGTGATAAAGGCAGTGAAACACTCGGTGTGATGAAGGCAGTGAAACACTCGGTGTGATAAAGGCAGTGAAACACTCGGTGTGATGAAGGCAGTGAAACACTCGGTGTGATGAAGGCAGTGAAACACTCGGTGTGATGAAGGCAGTGAAACACTCGGTGTGATAAAGGCAGTGAAACACTCGGTGTGATGAAGGCAGTGAAACACTCGGTGTGATAAAGTCAGTGAAACACTCAATGTGATAAAGGCAGAGTGAAACACTCGGTGTGATAAAGTCAGTGAAACACTCGGTGTGATGAAGACAGTGAAACACTCGATGTGATAAAGGCAGTGAAACACTCGGTGTGATGAAGGCAGAGAAACACTCGGTGTGATAAAGGCAGTGAAACACTCGGTGTCATGAATGCAGTGAAACACTCGGTGTGTTAAAGTCAGTGAAACACTCGGTGTGATAAGACAGTGAAACACTCGGTGTGATAAAGGCAGAGTTAAACACTCGGTGTGATAAAGGCAGTGAAACACTCGGTGTGATGAAGGCAGTGAAACACTCGATGTGATAAAGGCAGTGAAACACTCGGTGTGATGAAGGCAGTGAAACACTCGGTGTGATAAAGGCAGTGAAACACTCGGTGTGATAAAGGCAGTGAAACACTCGGTGTGATGAAGGCAGTGAAACACTCAGTGTGATAAAGGCAGTGAAACGCTCGGTGTGATAAAGACACAGTGAAACACTCGATGTGATAAAGGCAATGAAACACTCGGTGTGATAAAGTCAGTGAAACACTCGGTGTGATAAAGGCAGTGAAACAATCGGTCTGATAAATGTAGAGTGAAACACTCGGTGTGATAGAGGCAGAGTGAAACACTCGGTGTGATAAAGACAGTGAAACACTCGGTGTGATAAAGGCAGAGTGAAACAATTGTCGTCATAAAGGCAGTGAAACACTCGGTGTGATAAAGACAGTGAAACACTCGGTGTGATAAAGGCAGTGAAACACTCAATGTGATAAAGGCAGTGAAACACTCGGTGTGATGAAGACAGTGAAACACTCGGTGTGATAAAGGCAGTGAAACACTCGGTGTGATAAAGTCAGTGAAACACTCGGTGTGATAAAGGCAGTGAAACACTCGGTGTGATAAAGGCAGTGAAACACTCAATGTGATAAAGGCAGTGAAACACTTGGTGTGATGAAGACAGTGAAACACTCGGTGTGATAAAGGCAGTGAAACACTCGGTGTGATAAAGTCAGTGAAACACTCGGTGTGATAAAGGCAGAGTGAAATACTCGGTGTGATAAAGTCAGTGAAACACTCGGTGTGACAAAGACAGTGAAACACACGATGTGATAAAGGCAGTGAAACACTCGGTGTGATGAAGACAGTGAAACACTCGGTGTGATAAAGGCAGTGAAACACTCGGTGTGATAAAGTCAGTGAAACACTCGGTGTGATAAAGGCAGAGTGAAACACTCGGTGTGATAAAGGCAGTGAAACACTCGGTGTGATAAAGTCAGTGAAACACTCGGTGTGATAAAGGCAGTGAAACACTCGGTGTGATAAAGGCAGTGAAACACTCGCTGTGATAAAGGCAGTGAAACACTCGGTGTGATAAAGGCAGTGAAACACTCGGTGTGATGAAGGCAGTGAAACACTCGGTGTGATAAAGGCAGTGAAACACTCGGTGTGATGAAGGCAGTGAAACACTCGGTGTGATGAAGGCAGTGAAACACTCGGTGTGATGAAGGCAGTGAAACACTCGGTGTGATAAAGGCAGTGAAACACTCGGTGTGATGAAGGCAGTGAAACACTCGGTGTGATAAAGTCAGTGAAACACTCAATGTGATAAAGGCAGAGTGAAACACTCGGTGTGATAAAGTCAGTGAAACACTCGGTGTGATGAAGACAGTGAAACACTCGATGTGATAAAGGCAGTGAAACACTCGGTGTGATGAAGGCAGAGAAACACTCGGTGTGATAAAGGCAGTGAAACACTCGGTGTCATGAATGCAGTGAAACACTCGGTGTGTTAAAGTCAGTGAAACACTCGGTGTGATAAGACAGTGAAACACTCGGTGTGATAAAGGCAGAGTTAAACACTCGGTGTGATAAAGGCAGTGAAACACTCGGTGTGATGAAGGCAGTGAAACACTCGGTGTGATAAAGGCAGTGAAACACTCGGTGTGATAAAGGCAGTGAAACACTCGGTGTGATGAAGGCAGTGAAACACTCAGTGTGATAAAGGCAGTGAAACGCTCGGTGTGATAAAGACACAGTGAAACACTCGATGTGATAAAGGCAATGAAACACTCGGTGTGATAAAGTCAGTGAAACACTCGGTGTGATAAAGGCAGTGAAACAATCGGTCTGATAAATGTAGAGTGAAACACTCGGTGTGATAGAGGCAGAGTGAAACACTCGGTGTGATAAAGACAGTGAAACACTCGGTGTGATAAAGGCAGAGTGAAACAATTGTCGTCATAAAGGCAGTGAAACACTCGGTGTGATAAAGACAGTGAAACACTCGGTGTGATAAAGGCAGTGAAACACTCAATGTGATAAAGGCAGTGAAACACTCGGTGTGATGAAGACAGTGAAACACTCGGTGTGATAAAGGCAGTGAAACACTCGGTGTGATAAAGTCAGTGAAACACTCGGTGTGATAAAGGCAGTGAAACACTCGGTGTGATAAAGGCAGTGAAACACTCAATGTGATAAAGGCAGTGAAACACTTGGTGTGATGAAGACAGTGAAACACTCGGTGTGATAAAGGCAGTGAAACACTCGGTGTGATAAAGTCAGTGAAACACTCGGTGTGATAAAGGCAGAGTGAAACACTCGGTGTGATAAAGTCAGTGAAACACTCGGTGTGACAAAGACAGTGAAACACACGATGTGATAAAGGCAGTGAAACACTCGGTGTGATAAAGGCAGTGAAACACTCGGTGTGATAAAGAAAGTGAAACACTTGATGTGATAAAGACAGTGAAACACTCGGTGTCATAAATGCAGTGAAACACTCGGTGTGATAAAGTCAGTGAAACACTCGGTGTGATAAAGACAGTGAAACACTCGGTGTGATTAAGGCAGAGTTAAACACTCGGTGTGATAAAGGCAGTGAAACACTCGCTGTGATAAAGGCAGTGAAACACTCGGTGTGATAAAGGCAGTGAAACACTCGGTGTGATGAAGGCAGTGAAACACTCGGTGTGATAAAGGCAGTGAAACACTCGGTGTGATGAAGGCAGTGAAACACTCGGTGTGATGAAGGCAGTGAAACACTCGGTGTGATGAAGGCAGTCAAACACTCGGTGTGATAAAGGCAGTGAAACACTCGGTGTGATGAAGGCAGTGAAACACTCGGTGTGATAAAGTCAGTGAAACACTCAATGTGATAAAGGCAGAGTGAAACAATCGGTGTGATAAAGTCAGTGAAACACTAGGTGTGATGAAGACAGTGAAACACTCGATGTGATAAAGGCAGTGAAACACTCGGTGTGATGAAGGCAGAGAAACACTCGGTGTGATAAGACAGTGAAACACTCGGTGTGATAAAGGCAGAGTTAAACACTCGGTGTGATAAAGGCAGTGAAACACTCGGTGTGATGAAGGCAGTGAAACACTCAATGTGATAAAGGCAGTGAAACACTCGGTGTGATGAAGGCAGTGAAACACTCGGTGTGATAAAGGCAGTGAAACACTCGGTGTGATAAAGGCAGTGAAACACTCGGTGTGATGAAGGCAGTGAAACACTCAGTGTGATAAAGGCAGTGAAACACTCGGTGTGATAAATGCAGAGTGAAACACTCGGTGTGATATAGGCAGAGTGAAACACTCGGTGTGATAAAGACAGTGAAACACTCGGTGTGATAAAGGCAGTGAAACACTCGGTGTGATGAAGGCAGTGAAACACTCAGTGTGATAAAGGCAGTGAAACACTCGGTGTGATAAAGGCAGAGTGAAACACTCGGTGTGATAAAGGCAGAGTGAAACACTCGGTGTGATAAAGACAGTGAAACACTTGGTGTGATAAAGGCAGTGAAACACTCGGTGTGATAAAGGCAGTGAAACACTCGGTGTGATAAAGGCAGTGAAACACTCGGTGTGATTAAGGCAGAGTGAAACACTCGGTGTGATAAATGCAGAATGAAACACCCGGTGTGATAAAGGCAGTGAAACACTCGGTGTGATAAAGGCAGTGAAACACTCGGTGTGATAAATGTAGAGTTAAACACCCAGTGTGATAAAGGCAGTGAAACACTCGGTGTGATAAAGGCAGTTAAACACTCGTCGTGATAAAGACAGTGAAACACTCGGTGTGATAAAGGCAGTGAAACACTCAATGTGATAAAGGCAGTGAAACACTAGGTGTGATGAAGACAGTGAAACACTCGGTGTGATAAAGGCAGTGAAACAATCGGTCTGATAAATGTAGAGTGAAACACTCGGTGTGATAAAGGCAGAGTGAAACACTCGGTGTGATAAAGACAGTGAAACACTCGGTGTGATAAAGGCAGAGTGAAACAATCGTTGTGATAAAGGCAGTGAAACACTCGGTGTGATAAAGACAGTGAAACACTCGGTGTGATAAAAGCAGTGAAACACTCAATGTGATAAAGGCAGTGAAACACTCGGTGTGATGAAGACAGTGAAACACTCGGTGTGATAAAGGCAGTGAAACACTCGGTGTGATAAAGTCAGTGAAACACTCGGTGTGATAAAGGCAGTGAAACACTCGGTGTGATAAAGGCAGTGAAACACTCAATGTGATAAAGGCAGTGAAACACTTGGTGTGATGAAGACAGTGAAACACTCGGTGTGATAAAGGCAGTGAAACACTCGGTGTGATAAAGTCAGTGAAACACTCGGTGTGATAAAGGCAGAGTGAAACACTCGGTGTGATAAAGTCAGTGAAACACTCGGTGTGATAAAGACAGTGAAACACACGATGTGATAAAGGCAGTGAAACACTCGGTGTGATAAAGGCAGTGAAACACTCGGTGTGATAAAGAAAGTGAAACACTTGATGTGATAAAGACAGTGAAACACTCGGTGTCATAAATGCAGTGAAACACTCGGTGTGATAAAGTCAGTGAAACACTCGGTGTGATAAAGACAGTGAAACACTCGGTGTGATTAAGGCAGAGTTAAACACTCGGTGTGATAAAGGCAGTGAAACACTCGCTGTGATAAAGGCAGTGAAACACTCGGTGTGATAAAGGCAGTGAAACACTCGGTGTGATGAAGGCAGTGAAACACTCGGTGTGATAAAGGCAGTGAAACACTCGGTGTGATGAAGGCAGTGAAACACTCGGTGTGATGAAGGCAGTGAAACACTCAATGTGATAAAGGCAGTGAAACACTCGGTGTGATGAAGGCAGTGAAACACTCGGTGTGATAAAGGCAGTGAAACACTCGGTGTGATAAAGGCAGTGAAACACTCGGTGTGATGAAGGCAGTGAAACACTCAGTGTGATAAAGGCAGTGAAACACTCGGTGTGATAAATGCAGAGTGAAACACTCGGTGTGATATAGGCAGAGTGAAACACTCGGTGTGATAAAGACAGTGAAACACTCGGTGTGATAAAGGCAGTGAAACACTCGGTGTGATGAAGGCAGTGAAACACTCAGTGTGATAAAGGCAGTGAAACACTCGGTGTGATAAAGGCAGAGTGAAACACTCGGTGTGATAAAGGCAGAGTGAAACACTCGGTGTGATAAAGACAGTGAAACACTTGGTGTGATAAAGGCAGTGAAACACTCGGTGTGATAAAGGCAGTGAAACACTCGGTGTGATAAAGGCAGTGAAACACTCGGTGTGATTAAGGCAGAGTGAAACACTCGGTGTGATAAATGCAGAATGAAACACCCGGTGTGATAAAGGCAGTGAAACACTCGGTGTGATAAAGGCAGTGAAACACTCGGTGTGATAAATGTAGAGTTAAACACCCAGTGTGATAAAGGCAGTGAAACACTCGGTGTGATAAAGGCAGTTAAACACTCGTCGTGATAAAGACAGTGAAACACTCGGTGTGATAAAGGCAGTGAAACACTCAATGTGA
Source organism: Echiichthys vipera (assembly GCF_963691815.1). Lineage (NCBI taxonomy): Eukaryota > Metazoa > Chordata > Actinopteri > Perciformes > Trachinidae > Echiichthys > Echiichthys vipera. The sequence goes on along the minus strand of NC_139832.1, from coordinate 30,646,596 downwards.
TAAAGGCAGTGAAACACTAGGTGTGATGAAGACAGTGAAACACTCGGTGTGATAAAGGCAGTGAAACAATCGGTCTGATAAATGTAGAGTGAAACACTCGGTGTGATAAAGGCAGAGTGAAACACTCGGTGTGATAAAGACAGTGAAACACTCGGTGTGATAAAGGCAGAGTGAAACAATCGTTGTGATAAAGGCAGTGAAACACTCGGTGTGATAAAGACAGTGAAACACTCGGTGTGATAAAAGCAGTGAAACACTCAATGTGATAAAGGCAGTGAAACACTCGGTGTGATGAAGACAGTGAAACACTCGGTGTGATAAAGGCAGTGAAACACTCGGTGTGATAAAGTCAGTGAAACACTCGGTGTGATAAAGGCAGTGAAACACTCGGTGTGATAAAGGCAGTGAAACACTCAATGTGATAAAGGCAGTGAAACACTTGGTGTGATGAAGACAGTGAAACACTCGGTGTGATAAAGGCAGTGAAACACTCGGTGTGATAAAGTCAGTGAAACACTCGGTGTGATAAAGGCAGAGTGAAACACTCGGTGTGATAAAGTCAGTGAAACACTCGGTGTGATAAAGACAGTGAAACACACGATGTGATAAAGGCAGTGAAACACTCGGTGTGATAAAGGCAGTGAAACACTCGGTGTGATAAAGAAAGTGAAACACTTGATGTGATAAAGACAGTGAAACACTCGGTGTCATAAATGCAGTGAAACACTCGGTGTGATAAAGTCAGTGAAACACTCGGTGTGATAAAGACAGTGAAACACTCGGTGTGATTAAGGCAGAGTTAAACACTCGGTGTGATAAAGGCAGTGAAACACTCGCTGTGATAAAGGCAGTGAAACACTCGGTGTGATAAAGGCAGTGAAACACTCGGTGTGATGAAGGCAGTGAAACACTCGGTGTGATAAAGGCAGTGAAACACTCGGTGTGATGAAGGCAGTGAAACACTCGGTGTGATGAAGGCAGTGAAACACTCGGTGTGATGAAGGCAGTGAAACACTCGGTGTGATAAAGGCAGTGAAACACTCGGTGTGATGAAGGCAGTGAAACACTCGGTGTGATAAAGTCAGTGAAACACTCAATGTGATAAAGGCAGAGTGAAACACTCGGTGTGATAAAGTCAGTGAAACACTCGGTGTGATGAAGACAGTGAAACACTCGATGTGATAAAGGCAGTGAAACACTCAGTGTGATGAAGGCAGAGAAACACTCGGTGTGATAAAGGCAGTGAAACACTCGGTGTCATGAATGCAGTGAAACACTCGGTGTGATAAAGTCAGTGAAACACTCGGTGTGATAAGACAGTGAAACACTCGGTGTGATAAAGGCAGAGTTAAACACTCGGTGTGATAAAGGCAGTGAAACACTCGGTGTGATGAAGGCAGTGAAACACTCGATGTGATAAAGGCAGTGAAACACTCGGTGTGATGAAGGCAGTGAAACACTCGGTGTGATAAAGGCAGTGAAACACTCGGTGTGATAAAGGCAGTGAAACACTCGGTGTGATGAAGGCAGTGAAACACTCAGTGTGATAAAGGCAGTGAAACACTCGGTGTGATAAATGCAGAGTGAAACACTCGGTGTGATATAGGCAGAGTGAAACACTCGGTGTGATAAAGACAGTGAAACACTCGGTGTGATAAAGGCAGTGAAACACTCGGTGTGATGAAGACAGTGAAACACTCAGTGTGATAAAGGCAGTGAAAGACTCGGTGTGATAAAGGCAGAGTGAAACACTCGGTGTGATAAAGGCAGAGTGAAACACTCGGTGTGATAAAGACAGTGAAACACTTGGTGTGATAAAGGCAGTGAAACACTCGGTGTGATAAAGGCAGTGAAACACTCGGTGTGATAAAGGCAGTGAAACACTAGGTGTGATTAAGGCAGAGTGAAACACTCGGTGTGATAAATGCAGAATGAAACACCCGGTGTGATAAAGGCAGTGAAACACTCGGTGTGATAAAGGCAGTGAAACACTCGGTGTGATAAATGCAGAGTTAAACACCCAGTGTGATAAAGGCAGTGAAACACTCGGTGTGATAAAGGCAGTTAAACACTCGTCGTGATAAAGACAGTGAAACACTCGGTGTGATAAAGGCAGTGAAACACTCAATGTGATAAAGGCAGTGAAACACTAGGTGTGATGAAGACAGTGAAACACTCGGTGTGATAAAGGCAGTGAAACATTCGGTGTGATAAAGACAGAGTGAAACACTCGGTGTGATAAAGGCAGTGAAACACTCGGTGTGATAAAGGCAGTGAAACACTCGGTGTGATAAAGGCAGTGAAACACTCGGTGTGATAAAGACACAGTGAAACACTCGATGTGATAAAGGCAATGAAACACTCGGTGTGATAAAGTCAGTGAAACACTCGGTGTGATAAAGGCAGAGTGAAACACTCGGTGTGATAAAGGCAGTGAAACACTCGGTGTGATAAAGTCAGTGAAACACTCGGTGTGATAAAGGCAGAGTGAAACACTCGGTGTGATAAAGTCAGTGAAACACTCGGTGTGATAAAGACAGTGAAACACACGATGTGATAAAGGCAGTGAAACACTCGGTGTGATAAAGGCAGTGAAACACTCGGTGCGATAAAGAAAGTGAAACACTTGATGTGATAAACACAGTGAAACACTCGGTGTCATAAATGCAGTGAAACACTCGGTGTGATAAAGTCAGTGAAACACTCGGTGTGATAAAGACAGTGAAACACTCGGTGTGATAAAGGCAGAGTTAAACACTCGGTGTGATAAAGGCAGTGAAACACTCGGTGTGATGAAGGCAGTGAAACACTCGGTGTGATAAATGCAGTGAAACACTCGGTGTGATAAAGGCATTGAAACACTCGGTGTGATAAAGGCAGTGAAACACTCGGTGTGATAAAGGCAGTGAAACAATCGTTCTGATAAATGTAGAGTGAAACACTCGGTGTGATAAAGGCAGAGTGAAACACTCGGTGTGATAAAGACAGTGAAACACTCGGTGTGATAAAGGCAGAGTGAAACACTCGTCGTGATAAAGGCAGTGAAACACTCGGTGTGATAAAAACAGTGAAACACTCGGTGTGATAAAGGCAGTGAAACACTCAATGTGATAAAGGCAGTGAAACACTCGGTGTGATGAAGACAGTGAAACACTCGGTGTGATAAAGTCAGTGAACCACTCGGTGTGCTAAAGTCAGTGAAACACTCGGTGTGATAAAGGCAGAGTGAAACACTTGGTGTGATAAAGTCAGTGAAACACTCGGTGTGATAAAGACAGTGAAACACACGATGTGATAAAGAAAGTGAAACACTTGATGTGATAAAGACAGTGAAACACTCGGTGTCATAAATGCAGTGAAACACTCGGTGTGATAAAGTCAGTGAAACACTCGGTGTGATAAAGACAGTGAAACACTCGGTGTGATAAAGGCAGAGTTAAACACTCGGTGTGATAAAGGCATTGAAACACTCGGTGTGATAAAGGCAGTGAAACACTCGGTGTGATAAAGGCAGTGAAACACTCGGTGTGATGGAGGCAGTGAAACACTCGGTGTGATAAAGGCAGTGAAACACTCAGTGTGATAAAGGCATTGAAACACTCGGTGTGATAAAGGCAGTGAAACACTCGGTGTGATAAAGGCAGTGAAACACTCGGTGTGATGAAGGCAGTGAAACACTCGGTGTGATAAAGGCAGTGAAACACTCGGTGTGATGAAGGCAGTGAAACACTTGGTGTGATAAAGTCAGTGAAACACTCGGTGTGATAAAGGCAGAGTGAAACACTCGGTGTGATAAAGTCACTGAAACACTCGGTGTGACAAAGACAGTGAAACACTCGATGTGATAAAGGCAGTGAAACACTCGGTGTGATGAAGGCAGAGAAACACTCGGTGTGATAAAGGCAGTGAAACACTCGGTGTAATAAAGTCAGTGAAACACTCGGTGTGATGAAGGCAGTGAAACACTAGGTGTGATGAAGACAGTGAAACACTCTGTGTGATAAAGGCAGTGAAACATTCGGTGTGATAAAGACAGAGTGAAACACTCGGTGTGATAAAGGCAGTGAAACACTCTGTGTGATAAAGGCAGTGAAACACTCGGTGTGATAAAGACACAGTGAAACACTTGGTGTGATAAAGACACAGTGAAACACTCGATGTGATAAAGGCAATGAAACACTCGGTGTGATAAAGTCAGTGAAACACTCGGTGTGATAAAGGCAGTGAAACACTCGGTGTGATAAAGGCAGTGAAACACTCGGTGTGATAAAGGCAGTGAAACACTCGGTGTGATAAAGACACAGTGAAACACTCGATGTGATAAAGGCAATGAAACACTCGGTGTGATAAAGTTGTATTAGTAAACGATCTGATATCAGACAACCATATTGATTTACTCTGTCTGACCGAAACCTGGCTGCGTCCCGAAGAATATGTTAGCCTAAATGAATCCACTCCTCCCAGTCATATTAATACTCATATTTCTCGAGGCAGTGGTCGAGGAGGAGGCGTTGCAGCTATTTATAATTCAGGCCTATTAATAAACCCTAAACCTAAACTAAATTATAATTCATTTGAAAGTCTTGTTCTTAGTCTTTCACATTCAACCTGGAAAACTGTGCAGTCAATTATATTTGTTATAGTGTACCGTGCTCCCGGTCCCTACTCTGAATTTCTGTCCGAATTCTCAGAGTTTCTGTCAAATTTAGTCCTTAAATCCGACAAAGTAATAATTGTAGGTGATTTTAATATTCATGTGGACAGCGATAATAATAGTCTCAGTATCGCGTTTATCTCTCTATTAAATTGGATTGGTTTTAGTCAGAGTGTACATAAACCTACTCACTGTTTTAATCACACCCTCGACCTTGTTTTGGTTTATGGTGTGGAAATTGATGACTTAATAGTCTTTCCACAGAATCCTATTTTATCAGACCATTATTTAATAACTTTTGAATTCATATTACAGGACTACTCACCACTGGGTAAAAGTGTCTACACCAGATGTTTATCTGATAGTGCTATAACTAAATTTGAGGAAGCGATTCCATCTGCATTTACTTTAATGCCTTATCCTAATATTCAAGATTCCTGCACTAACGTTAGTTTCTCTGAAATTGATCACCTTGTTGAAAGTGTTGCAGGCTCTCTAAGAACAACACTTGACTCTGTTGCTCCTTTAAAAAAGAAGATGATAAAACAGAGGAAGTTAGCTCCGTGGTATAACTCACAAACCCGTGAATTAAAACAAATATCGCGAAAGTTGGAAAGTAAATGGCGCTCCACTAAACTGGAGGAATCTCACTTAGTTTGGCAAGAAAGTCTTAAAACCTATAGGAAGGACCTCCGTAATGCCAGAGCAGCCTATTACTCATCTTTAATAGAGGAGAATAAGAACAATCCTAGATTTCTTTTTAGCACTGTAGCCAGGCTGACAGAGAGCCACAGCTCTATTGAGCCATGTATTCCTATAACCCTCAGTAGTAACGACTTCATGACCTTCTTTAATGACAAAATTATAACTATTAGAGACAAAATCAACTCGCTTGGCACTATTTGTTCATCAAACCCAGGAACCTTACAAACTGTACGACCTGAAATATTCTTGGACTGCTTTTCTACAGTCGACCTTAACAAATTAACATCTACTATTTCAGCATCAAAACCTTCTACTTGTCTTCTAGACTCTATTCCAACTAGGTTACTTAAAGAAGTGTTACCTTTAATTAGCACTCCTGTATTAGATATGATTAACATGTCTTTGTCAGCAGGTTATGTACCACAGTCTTTTAAAGTAGCTGTAATTAAACCTCTTCTTAAAAAGCCCAGTCTTGATCCTGAGGTACTAGCCAACTATAGACCTATATCTAACCTTCCTTTTCTCTCTAAGATCCTCGAGAAATTAGTTGCCAATCAGTTGTGCGACTTTTTACATAATAATGAGTTATTTGAGGATTTCCAGTCAGGATTTAGAGCAAATCATAGCACTGAGACAGCACTGGTGAAAATTACTAACGACCTTCTAATAGCTTCAGACAAAGGACTTGTCTCTGTACTTGTCTTACTAGATCTTAGTGCTGCCTTCGACACTATTGACCATCACATCCTGCTACACAGACTAGAGCATCTGATCGGCATTAAAGGAACCGCACTGAGCTGGTTTAAGTCATATCTATCAGATAGATCTCAGTTTGTACATGTTAATGACAAATCCTCCATGCACACTAAAGTTAGTCACGGAGTCCCACAGGGTTCTGTCCTTGGACCGATTCTTTTCACCTTATATATGCTTCCCTTAGGAATTATTATAAGGAAGCACTCCATACATTTTCATTGTTATGCTGATGATACACAATTATATTTGTCGATCAAACCAGAAGAAACCCATCAGTTAGATAAACTTCAAATGTGCATTAAGGAAATAAAAAGCTGGATGACCTGCAATTTCCTGATGTTAAACTCAGACAAAACTGAAATTATTGTACTTGGCCCCAAAGGCCTCCGAAACTCAATAGCTAAAGACATTGTTATTCTGGATGATGTTGTGTTGTCCTCCAGCACCACAGTAAGGAATCTGGGTGTTATTTTTGATCAGGATATGTCCTTCAATTCTCACATAAAACTAACGACAAGGACTGCATATTTTCACCTGCGTAATATTGCAAAAATTAGGAACATTGTGTCTCAGAAAGATGCAGAGAAACTTGTTCATGCATTTGTTACTTCTAGGCTGGACTATTGCAATTCCTTATTATCAGGCTGCTCCAATAAGTCTGTTAAGAGTCTCCAGTTAGTCCAAAATGCTGCAGCTCGTGTACTAACTAAAACAAATAGAAGAGAACATATTTCTCCTGTATTAGCTTCTCTGCACTGGCTACCTGTAAAATCTAGAATAGAATTTAAAATCCTTCTCCTTACGTACAAAGCTCTTATTGGTCAGGCTCCGTCGTATCTTAAAGAGCTCATAGTACCGTATTACCCGACTAGATCACTGCGCTCTGAGAATGCAGGGCTACTCGTCGTTCCTAGAGTCTCCAAAAGTAGAATGGGAGGCAGAGCCTTCAGCTACCAAGCTCCTCTCCTGTGGAACCAACTCCCAAATGTTATTCGGGAGGCAGACACTGTCCCCTTATTTAAGAGTAAACTTAAAACTTTCCTTTTTGATAAAGCTTACAGCTAGGGCTTACGATGAGACTTTATTCTGCTTAATTATGCTGCTATAGGCCTAGTCTGCCGGGGGATAATACTTTTCCTGATACTCTGAGCTTCTCTCCTCTCTGTCTGAATCATTCATGTCCCATCAATGCATGTTACTGATTCAGCTTCTTCCCCGGAGCTGTTTGTGCTTTGTCGTCTCGCAGGTCTCTGCTGATCGTGGTGGTGCTTGCTGCCGTGGTCCTACATGACGCTTCCTGCTGCTATTGTCACTGTTACTCATATATACTATCACTAGTTTAATAAACTATAAAATTTGTAGCTGTATTGTAGCTGCTATTGCCACTACTCATCATTGATCATGTTTGCCACCATAATTATTATCATTTTCATATTCTGTCACTTTAGCTGTGCTTGTTTCTACTATTCTGTTGTATTAACTGCCTTAACATATACGTCATATTCACATTACTATAAATATTATAGTTACTGTTAGGCTTTGCTTGCATTTCTGGAAGTGTGTCTGTCTGTCTCTCCCTGTCCATCTGTGTGTCTTTTCTCTCTTTCTCTCTCCTTTTCTTCCTCCCCAACCGGTCAAGACAGATGGCCGTCCTCCACAGAGCTGGGTCTGTCTGACGTTCCTGCCTGTTATAGGGAAGGTTTTCGTTGCCACTGTACTCTACAGAGGAATTGTTGGGTCTATGTAAATCATAAATAAGTCATTGAGTGTGGTCTTTACCTACTCTGTAAAGTGTCCTGAGATAACTTTTGTTATGATTTGACACTATAAATAAAATTGAATTGAATTGAATTGAATTGAATAAAGTCAGTGAAACACTCGGTGTGATAAAGGCAGAGTGAAACACTCGGTGTGATAAAGGCAGTGAAACACTCGGTGTGATAAAGGCAGTGAAACAATCGGTCTGATAAATGTAGAGTGAAACACTCGGTGTGATAAAGTCAGTGAAACACTCGGTGTGATAAAGACAGTGAAACACACGATGTGATAAAGGCAGTGAAACACTCGGTGTGATAAAGGCAGTGAAACACTCGGTGTGATAAAGACAGTGAAACACTCGGTGTGATAAAGGCAGTGAAACACTCAATGTGATAAAGGCAGTGAAACACTCGGTGTGATGAAGACAGTGAAACACTCGGTGTGATAAAGGCAGTGAAACACTCGGTGTGATAAAGTCAGTGAAACACTCGGTGTGATAAAGGCAGTGAAACACTCGGTGTGATAAAGGCAGTGAAACACTCAATGTGATAAAGGCAGTGAAACACTTGGTGTGATGAAGACAGTGAAACACTCGGTGTGATAAAGGCAGTGAAACACTCGGTGTGATAAAGTCAGTGAAACACTCGGTGTGATAAAGGCAGTAAAACACTCGGTGTGATAAAGTCAGTGAAACACTCGGTGTGATAAAGGCAGAGTGAAACACTCGGTGTGATAAAGTCAGTGAAACACTCGGTGTGATAAAGACAGTGAAACACACGATGTGATAAAGGCAGTGAAACACTCGGTGTCATAAATGCAGTGAAACACTCGGTGTGATAAAGTCAGTGAAACACTCGGTGTGATAAAGACAGTGAAACACTCGGTGTGATTAAGGCAGAGTTAAACACTCGGTGTGATAAAGGCAGTGAAACACTCGCTGTGATAAAGGCAGTGAAACACTCGGTGTGATAAAGGCAGTGAAACACCCGGTGTGATGAAGGCAGTGAAACACTCGGTGTGATAAAGGCAGTGAAACACTCGGTGTGATGAAGGCAGTGAAACACTCGGTGTGATGAAGGCAGTGAAACACTCGGTGTGATAAAGGCAGTGAAACACTCGGTGTGATGAAGGCAGTGAAACACTCGGTGTGATAAAGGCAGTGAAACACTCGGTGTGATGAAGGCAGTGAAACACTCGGTGTGATAAAGTCAGTGAAACACTCAATGTGATAAAGGCAGTGAAACACTCAGTGTGAAAAAGTCAGTGAAACACTCGGTGTGATGAAGACAGTGAAACACTCGATGTGATAAAGGCAGTGAAACACTCGATGTGATGAAGGCAGAGAAACACTCGGTGTGATAAAGGCAGTGAAACACTCGGTGTCATGAATGCAGTGAAACACTCGGTGTGATAAAGTCAGTGAAACACTCGGTGTGATAAGACAGTGAAACACTCGGTGTGATAAAGGCAGAGTTAAACACTCGGTGTGATAAAGGCAGTGAAACACTCGGTGTGATGAAGGCAGTGAAACACTCGATGTGATAAAGGCAGTGAAACACTCGGTGTGATGAAGGCAGTGAAACACTCGGTGTGATAAAGGCAGTGAAACACTCGGTGTGATAAAGGCAGTGAAACACTCGGTGTGATAAAGGCAGTGAAACATTCGGTGTGATGAAGACAGAGTGAAACACTCGGTGTGATAAAGGCAGTGAAACACTCTGTGTGATAAAGGCAGTGAAACACTCGGTGTGATAAAGACACAGTGAAACACTCGATGTGATAAAGGCAATGAAACACTCGGTGTGATAAAGTCAGTGAAACACTCGGTGTGATAAAGGCAGTGAAACAATCGGTCTGATAAATGTAGAGTGAAACACTCGGTGTGATAAAGGCAGAGTGAAACACTCGGTGTGATAAAGACAGTGAAACACTCGGTGTGATAAAGGCAGAGTGAAACAATCGTCGTGATAAAGGCAGTGAAACACTCGGTGTGATAAAGACAGTGAAACACTCGGTGTGATAAAGGCAGTGAAACACTCAATGTGATAAAGGCAGTGAAAAACTCGGTGTGATGAAGACAGTGAAACACTCGGTGTGATAAAGGCAGTGAAACACTCGGTGTGATAAAGTCAGTGAAACACTCGGTGTGATAAAGGCAGTGAAACACTCGGTGTGATAAAGGCAGTGAAACACTCAATGTGATATAGGCAGTGAAACACATGGTGTGATGAAGACAGTGAAACACTCGGTGTGATAAAGGCAGTGAAACACTCGGTGTGATAAAGTCAGTGAAACACTCGGTGTGATAAAGGCAGTGAAACACTCGGTGTGATAAAGGCAGAGTGAAACACTCGGTGTGATAAAGTCAGTGAAACACTCGGTGTGATAAAGACAGTGAAACACACGATGTGATAAAGGTAGTGAAACACTCGGTGTGATAAAGGCAGTGAAACACTCGGTGTGATAAAGAAAGTGAAACACTTGATGTGATAAAGACAGTGAAACACTCGGTGTCATAAATGCAGTGAAACACTCGGTGTGATAAAGTCAGTGAAACACTCGGTGTGATAAAGACAGTGAAACACTCGGTGTGATTAAGGCAGAGTTAAACACTCGGTGTGATAAAGGCAGTGAAACACTCGCTGTGATAAAGGCAGTGAAACACTCGGTGTGATAAAGGCAGTGAAACACCCGGTGTGATGAAGGCAGTGAAACACTCGGTGTGATAAAGGCAGTGAAACACTCGGTGTGATGAAGGCAGTGAAACACTCGGTGTGATGAAGGCAGTGAAACACTCGGTGTGATAAAGGCAGTGAAACACTCGGTGTGATGAAGGCAGTGAAACACTCGGTGTGATAAAGGCAGTGAAACACTCGGTGTGATGAAGGCAGTGAAACACTCGGTGTGATAAAGTCAGTGAAACACTCAATGTGATAAAGGCAGTGAAACACTCAGTGTGATAAAGTCAGTGAAACACTCGGTGTGATGAAGACAGTGAAACACTCGATGTGATAAAGGCAGTGAAACACTCGATGTGATGAAGGCAGAGAAACACTCGGTGTGATAAAGGCAGTGAAACACTCGGTGTCATGAATGCAGTGAAACACTCGGTGTGATAAAGTCAGTGAAACACTCGGTGTGATAAGACAGTGAAACACTCGGTGTGATAAAGGCAGAGTTAAACACTCGGTGTGATAAAGGCAGTGAAACACTCGGTGTGATGAAGGCAGTGAAACACTCGGTGTGATGAAGGCAGTGAAACACTCGGTGTGATGAAGGCAGTGAAACACTCGGTGTGATAAAGGCAGTGAAACACTCGGTGTGATGAAGGCAGTGAAACACTCGGTGTGATAAAGGCAGTGAAACACTCGGTGTGATGAAGGCAGTGAAACACTCGGTGTGATAAAGTCAGTGAAACACTCAATGTGATAAAGGCAGTGAAACACTCAGTGTGATAAAGTCAGTGAAACACTCGGTGTGATGAAGACAGTGAAACACTCGATGTGATAAAGGCAGTGAAACACTCGATGTGATGAAGGCAGAGAAACACTCGGTGTGATAAAGGCAGTGAAACACTCGGTGTCATGAATGCAGTGAAACACTCGGTGTGATAAAGTCAGTGAAACACTCGGTGTGATAAGACAGTGAAACACTCGGTGTGATAAAGGCAGAGTTAAACACTCGGTGTGATAAAGGCAGTGAAACACTCGGTGTGATGAAGGCAGTGAAACACTCGATGTGATAAAGGCAGTGAAACACTCGGTGTGATGAAGGCAGTGAAACACTCGGTGTGATAAAGGCAGTGAAACACTCGGTGTGATAAAGGCAGTGAAACACTCGGTGTGATAAAGGCAGTGAAACATTCGGTGTGATGAAGACAGAGTGAAACACTCGGTGTGATAAAGGCAGTGAAACACTCTGTGTGATAAAGGCAGTGAAACACTCGGTGTGATAAAGACACAGTGAAACACTCGATGTGATAAAGGCAATGAAACACTCGGTGTGATAAAGTCAGTGAAACACTCGGTGTGATAAAGGCAGTGAAACAATCGGTCTGATAAATGTAGAGTGAAACACTCGGTGTGATAAAGGCAGAGTGAAACACTCGGTGTGATAAAGACAGTGAAACACTCGGTGTGATAAAGGCAGAGTGAAACAATCGTCGTGATAAAGGCAGTGAAACACTCGGTGTGATAAAGACAGTGAAACACTCGGTGTGATAAAGGCAGTGAAACACTCAATGTGATAAAGGCAGTGAAAAACTCGGTGTGATGAAGACAGTGAAACACTCGGTGTGATAAAGGCAGTGAAACACTCGGTGTGATAAAGTCAGTGAAACACTCGGTGTGATAAAGGCAGTGAAACACTCGGTGTGATAAAGGCAGTGAAACACTCAATGTGATATAGGCAGTGAAACACATGGTGTGATGAAGACAGTGAAACACTCGGTGTGATAAAGGCAGTGAAACACTCGGTGTGATAAAGTCAGTGAAACACTCGGTGTGATAAAGGCAGTGAAACACTCGGTGTGATAAAGGCAGAGTGAAACACTCGGTGTGATAAAGTCAGTGAAACACTCGGTGTGATAAAGACAGTGAAACACACGATGTGATAAAGGTAGTGAAACACTCGGTGTGATAAAGGCAGTGAAACACTCGGTGTGATAAAGAAAGTGAAACACTTGATGTGATAAAGACAGTGAAACACTCGGTGTCATAAATGCAGTGAAACACTCGGTGTGATAAAGTCAGTGAAACACTCGGTGTGATAAAGACAGTGAAACACTCGGTGTGATTAAGGCAGAGTTAAACACTCGGTGTGATAAAGGCAGTGAAACACTCGCTGTGATAAAGGCAGTGAAACACTCGGTGTGATAAAGGCAGTGAAACACCCGGTGTGATGAAGGCAGTGAAACACTCGGTGTGATAAAGGCAGTGAAACACTCGGTGTGATGAAGGCAGTGAAACACTCGGTGTGATGAAGGCAGTGAAACACTCGGTGTGATAAAGGCAGTGAAACACTCGGTGTGATGAAGGCAGTGAAACACTCGGTGTGATAAAGGCAGTGAAACACTCGGTGTGATGAAGGCAGTGAAACACTCGGTGTGATAAAGTCAGTGAAACACTCAATGTGATAAAGGCAGTGAAACACTCAGTGTGATAAAGTCAGTGAAACACTCGGTGTGATGAAGACAGTGAAACACTCGATGTGATAAAGGCAGTGAAACACTCGATGTGATGAAGGCAGAGAAACACTCGGTGTGATAAAGGCAGTGAAACACTCGGTGTCATGAATGCAGTGAAACACTCGGTGTGATAAAGTCAGTGAAACACTCGGTGTGATAAGACAGTGAAACACTCGGTGTGATAAAGGCAGAGTTAAACACTCGGTGTGATAAAGACAGTGAAACACTCGGTGTGATAAAGGCAGTGAAACACTCGGTGTGATAAAGTCAGTGAAACACTCGGTGTGATAAAGGCAGTGAAACACTCGGTGTGATAAAGGCAGAGTGAAACACTCGGTGTGATAAAGTCAGTGAAACACTCGGTGTGATAAAGACAGTGAAACACACGATGTGATAAAGGTAGTGAAACACTCGGTGTGATAAAGGCAGTGAAACACTCGGTGTGATAAAGAAAGTGAAACACTTGATGTGATAAAGACAGTGAAACACTCGGTGTCATAAATGCAGTGAAACACTCGGTGTGATAAAGTCAGTGAAACACTCGGTGTGATAAAGACAGTGAAACACTCGGTGTGATTAAGGCAGAGTTAAACACTCGGTGTGATAAAGGCAGTGAAACACTCGCTGTGATAAAGGCAGTGAAACACTCGGTGTGATAAAGGCAGTGAAACACCCGGTGTGATGAAGGCAGTGAAACACTCGGTGTGATAAAGGCAGTGAAACACTCGGTGTGATGAAGGCAGTGAAACACTCGGTGTGATGAAGGCAGTGAAACACTCGGTGTGATAAAGGCAGTGAAACACTCGGTGTGATGAAGGCAGTGAAACACTCGGTGTGATAAAGGCAGTGAAACACTCGGTGTGATGAAGGCAGTGAAACACTCGGTGTGATAAAGTCAGTGAAACACTCAATGTGATAAAGGCAGTGAAACACTCAGTGTGATAAAGTCAGTGAAACACTCGGTGTGATGAAGACAGTGAAACACTCGATGTGATAAAGGCAGTGAAACACTCGATGTGATGAAGGCAGAGAAACACTCGGTGTGATAAAGGCAGTGAAACACTCGGTGTCATGAATGCAGTGAAACACTCGGTGTGATAAAGTCAGTGAAACACTCGGTGTGATAAGACAGTGAAACACTCGGTGTGATAAAGGCAGAGTTAAACACTCGGTGTGATAAAGGCAGTGAAACACTCGGTGTGATGAAGGCAGTGAAACACTCGGTGTGATGAAGGCAGTGAAACACTCGGTGTGATGAAGGCAGTGAAACACTCGGTGTGATAAAGGCAGTGAAACACTCGGTGTGATGAAGGCAGTGAAACACTCGGTGTGATAAAGGCAGTGAAACACTCGGTGTGATGAAGGCAGTGAAACACTCGGTGTGATAAAGTCAGTGAAACACTCAATGTGATAAAGGCAGTGAAACACTCAGTGTGATAAAGTCAGTGAAACACTCGGTGTGATGAAGACAGTGAAACACTCGATGTGATAAAGGCAGTGAAACACTCGATGTGATGAAGGCAGAGAAACACTCGGTGTGATAAAGGCAGTGAAACACTCGGTGTCATGAATGCAGTGAAACACTCGGTGTGATAAAGTCAGTGAAACACTCGGTGTGATAAGACAGTGAAACACTCGGTGTGATAAAGGCAGAGTTAAACACTCGGTGTGATAAAGGCAGTGAAACACTCGGTGTGATGAAGGCAGTGAAACACTCGATGTGATAAAGGCAGTGAAACACTCGGTGTGATGAAGGCAGTGAAACACTCGGTGTGATAAAGGCAGTGAAACACTCGGTGTGATAAAGGCAGTGAAACACTCGGTGTGATAAAGGCAGTGAAACATTCGGTGTGATGAAGACAGAGTGAAACACTCGGTGTGATAAAGGCAGTGAAACACTCTGTGTGATAAAGGCAGTGAAACACTCGGTGTGATAAAGACACAGTGAAACACTCGATGTGATAAAGGCAATGAAACACTCGGTGTGATAAAGTCAGTGAAACACTCGGTGTGATAAAGGCAGTGAAACAATCGGTCTGATAAATGTAGAGTGAAACACTCGGTGTGATAAAGGCAGAGTGAAACACTCGGTGTGATAAAGACAGTGAAACACTCGGTGTGATAAAGGCAGAGTGAAACAATCGTCGTGATAAAGGCAGTGAAACACTCGGTGTGATAAAGACAGTGAAACACTCGGTGTGATAAAGGCAGTGAAACACTCAATGTGATAAAGGCAGTGAAAAACTCGGTGTGATGAAGACAGTGAAACACTCGGTGTGATAAAGGCAGTGAAACACTCGGTGTGATAAAGTCAGTGAAACACTCGGTGTGATAAAGGCAGTGAAACACTCGGTGTGATAAAGGCAGTGAAACACTCAATGTGATATAGGCAGTGAAACACATGGTGTGATGAAGACAGTGAAACACTCGGTGTGATAAAGGCAGTGAAACACTCGGTGTGATAAAGTCAGTGAAACACTCGGTGTGATAAAGGCAGTGAAACACTCGGTGTGATAAAGGCAGAGTGAAACACTCGGTGTGATAAAGTCAGTGAAACACTCGGTGTGATAAAGACAGTGAAACACACGATGTGATAAAGGTAGTGAAACACTCGGTGTGATAAAGGCAGTGAAACACTCGGTGTGATAAAGAAAGTGAAACACTTGATGTGATAAAGACAGTGAAACACTCGGTGTCATAAATGCAGTGAAACACTCGGTGTGATAAAGTCAGTGAAACACTCGGTGTGATAAAGACAGTGAAACACTCGGTGTGATTAAGGCAGAGTTAAACACTCGGTGTGATAAAGGCAGTGAAACACTCGCTGTGATAAAGGCAGTGAAACACTCGGTGTGATAAAGGCAGTGAAACACCCGGTGTGATGAAGGCAGTGAAACACTCGGTGTGATAAAGGCAGTGAAACACTCGGTGTGATGAAGGCAGTGAAACACTCGGTGTGATGAAGGCAGTGAAACACTCGGTGTGATAAAGGCAGTGAAACACTCGGTGTGATGAAGGCAGTGAAACACTCGGTGTGATAAAGGCAGTGAAACACTCGGTGTGATGAAGGCAGTGAAACACTCGGTGTGATAAAGTCAGTGAAACACTCAATGTGATAAAGGCAGTGAAACACTCAGTGTGATAAAGTCAGTGAAACACTCGGTGTGATGAAGACAGTGAAACACTCGATGTGATAAAGGCAGTGAAACACTCGATGTGATGAAGGCAGAGAAACACTCGGTGTGATAAAGGCAGTGAAACACTCGGTGTCATGAATGCAGTGAAACACTCGGTGTGATAAAGTCAGTGAAACACTCGGTGTGATAAGACAGTGAAACACTCGGTGTGATAAAGGCAGAGTTAAACACTCGGTGTGATAAAGGCAGTGAAACACTCGGTGTGATGAAGGCAGTGAAACACTCGATGTGATAAAGGCAGTGAAACACTCGGTGTGATGAAGGCAGTGAAACACTCGGTGTGATAAAGGCAGTGAAACACTCGGTGTGATAAAGGCAGTGAAACACTCGGTGTGATAAAGGCAGTGAAACATTCGGTGTGATGAAGACAGAGTGAAACACTCGGTGTGATAAAGGCAGTGAAACACTCTGTGTGATAAAGGCAGTGAAACACTCGGTGTGATAAAGACACAGTGAAACACTCGATGTGATAAAGGCAATGAAACACTCGGTGTGATAAAGTCAGTGAAACACTCGGTGTGATAAAGGCAGTGAAACAATCGGTCTGATAAATGTAGAGTGAAACACTCGGTGTGATAAAGGCAGAGTGAAACACTCGGTGTGATAAAGACAGTGAAACACTCGGTGTGATAAAGGCAGAGTGAAACAATCGTCGTGATAAAGGCAGTGAAACACTCGGTGTGATAAAGACAGTGAAACACTCGGTGTGATAAAGGCAGTGAAACACTCAATGTGATAAAGGCAGTGAAAAATTCGGTGTGATGAAGACAGTGAAACACTTGGTGTGATAAAGGCAGTGAAACACTCGGTGTGATAAAGTCAGTGAAACACTCGGTGTGATAAAGGCAGTGAAACACTCGGTGTGATAAAGGCAGTGAAACACTCAATGTGATATAGGCAGTGAAACACATGGTGTGATGAAGACAGTGAAACACTCGGTGTGATAAAGGCAGTGAAACACTCGGTGTGATAAAGTCAGTGAAACACTCGGTGTGATAAAGGCAGTGAAACACTCGGTGTGATAAAGGCAGAGTGAAACACTCGGTGTGATAAAGTCAGTGAAACACTCGGTGTGATAAAGACAGTGAAACACACGATGTGATAAAGGTAGTGAAACACTCGGTGTGATAAAGGCAGTGAAACACTCGGTGTGATAAAGAAAGTGAAACACTTGATGTGATAAAGACAGTGAAACACTCGGTGTCATAAATGCAGTGAAACACTCGGTGTGATAAAGTCAGTGAAACACTCGGTGTGATAAAGACAGTGAAACACTCGGTGTGATTAAGGCAGAGTTAAACACTCAGTGTGATAAAGGCAGTGAAACACTCGCTGTGATAAAGGCAGTGAAACACTCGGTGTGATAAAGGCAGTGAAACACTCGGTGTGATGAAGGCAGTGAAACACTCGGTGTGATAAAGGCAGTGAAACACTCGGTGTGATGAAGGCAGTGAAACACCCGGTGTGATGAAGGCAGTGAAACACTCGGTGTGATAAAGGCAGTGAACACTCGGTGTGATGAAGGCAGTGAAACACTCGGTGTGATAAAGGCAGTGAAACACTCGGTGTGATGAAGGCAGAGAAACACTCGGTGTGATAAAGGCAGTGAAACACTCGGTGTCATGAATGCAGTGAAACACTCGGTGTGATAAAGTCAGTGAAACACTCGGTGTGATAAGACAGTGAAACACTCGGTGTGATAAAGGCAGAGTTAAACACTCGGTGTGATAAAGAAAGTGAAACACTCGGTGTGATGAAGGCAGTGAAACACTCGATGTGATATAGGCAGTGAAACACTCGGTGTGATGAAGGCAGTGAAACACTCGGTGTGATAAAGGCAGTGAAACACTCGGTGTGATAAAGGCAGTGAAACACTCGGTGTGATGAAGGCAGTGAAACACTCAGTGTAATAAAGGCAGTGAAACACTCGGTGTGATAAATGCAGAGTGAAACACTCGGTGTGATATAGGCAGAGTGAAACACTCGGTGTGATAAAGAAAGTGAAACACTCGGTGTGATAAAGGCAGTGAAACACTCGGTGTGATGAAGGCAGTGAAACACTCAGTGTGATAAAGGCAGTGAAACACTCGGTGTGATAAAGGCAGAGTGAAACACTAGGTGTGATAAAGGCAGAGTGAAACACTCGGTGTGATAAAGACAGTGAAACACTTGGTGTGATAAAGGCAGTGAAACACTCGGTGTGATAAAGGCAGTGAAACACTCGGTGTGATTAAGGCAGAGTGAAACACTCGGTGTGATAAATGCAGAATGAAACACCCGGTGTGATAAAGGCAGTGAAACACTCGGTGTGATAAAGGCAGTGAAACACTCGGTGTGATAAATGCAGAGTGAAACACCCAGTGTGATAAAGGCAGTGAAACACTCGGTGTGATAAAGGCAGTTAAACACTCTGTGTGATAAAGGCAGTGAAACACTCGTCGTGATAAAGACAGTGAAACACTCGGTGTGATAAAGGCAGTGAAACACTCAATGTGATAAAGGCAGTGAAACACTAGGTGTGATGAAGACAGTGAAACACTCGGTGTGATAAAGGCAGTGAAACATTCGGTGTGATAAAGACAGAGTGAAACACTCGGTGTGATAAAGGCAGTGAAACACTCGGTGTGATAAAGGCAGTGAAACACTCGGTGTGATAAAGGCAGTGAAACACTCGGTGTGATAAAGACACAGTGAAACACTCGATATGATAAAGGCAATGAAACACTCGGTGTGATAAAGTCAGTGAAACACTCGGTGTGATAAAGGCAGAGTGAAACACTCGGTGTGATAAAGGCAGTGAAACACTCGGTGTGATAAAGTCAGTGAAACACTCGGTGTGATAAAGGCAGAGTGAAACACTCGGTGTGATAAAGTCAGTGAAACACTCGGTGTGATAAAGACAGTGAAACACACGATGTGATAAAGGCAGTGAAACACTCGGTGTGATAAAGGCAGTGAAACACTCGGTGTGATAAAGACAGTGAAACACACGATGTGATAAAGAAAGTGAAACACTTGATGTGATAAAGACAGTGAAACACTCGGTGTCATAAATGCAGTGAAACACTCGGTGTGATAAAGTCAGTGAAACACTCGGTGTGATAAAGACAGTGAAACACTCGGTGTGATAAAGGCAGAGTTAAACACTCGGTGTGATAAAGGCAGTGAAACACTCGGTGTGATAAATGCAGTGAAACATTCGGTGTGATAAAGACAGAGTGAAACACTCGGTGTGATAAAGGCATTGAAACACTCGGTGTGATAAAGGCAGTGAAACACTCGGTGTGATAAAGGCAGTGAAACAATCGGTCTGATAAATGTAGAGTGAAACACTCGGTGTGATAAAGGCAGAGTGAAACACTTGGTGTGATAAAGACAGTGAAACACTCGGTGTGATAAAGGCAGAGTGAAACACTCGTCGTGATAAAGGCAGTGAAACACTCGGTGTGATAAAAACAGTGAAACACTCGGTGTGATAAAGGCAGTGAAACACTCAATGTGATAAAGGCAGTGAAACACTCGGTGTGATGAAGACAGTGAAACACTCGGTGTGATAAAGGCAGTGAAACACTCGGTGTGATAAAGTCAGTGAACCACTCGGTGTGATAAAGGCAGTGAAACACTCGGTGTGATGAAGTCAGTGAAACACTCGGTGTGATAAAGGCAGAGTGAAACACTTGGTGTGATAAAGTCAGTGAAACACTCGGTGTGATAAAGACAGTGAAACACACGATGTGATAAAGAAAGTGAAACACTTGATGTGATAAAGACAGTGAAACACTCGGTGTCATAAATGCAGTGAAACACTCGGTGTGATAAAGTCAGTGAAACACTCGGTGTGATAAAGACAGTGAAACACTCGGTGTGATAAAGGCAATGAAACACTCGGTGTGATAAAGTCAGTGAAACACTCGGTGTGATAAAGGCAGAGTGAAACACTCGGTGTGATAAAGGCAGAGTGAAACACTCGGTGTGATAAAGTCAGTGAAACACTCGGTGTGATAAAGACAGTGAAACACACGATGTGATAAAGGCAGTGAAACACTCGGTGTGATAAAGGCAGTGAAACACTCGGTGTGATAAAGAAAGTGAAACACTTGATGTGATAAAGACAGTGAAACACTCGGTGTCATAAATGCAGTGAAACACTCGGTGTGATAAAGTCAGTGAAACACTCGGTGTAATAAAGACAGTGAAACACTCCGTGTGATAAAGGCAGAGTTAAACACTCGGTGTGATAAAGGCAGTGAAACACTCGGTGTGATGAAGGCAGTGAAACACTCGGTGTGATAAATGCAGTGAAACACTCGGTGTGATGAAGGCAGTGAAACACTCGGTGTGATAAAGGCATTGAAACACTCGGTGTGATAAAGGCAGTGAAACACTCGGTGTGATAAAGGCAGTGAAACAATCGGTCTGATAAATGTAGAGTGAAACACTCGGTGTGATAAAGGCAGAGTGAAACACTCGGTGTGATAAAGACAGTGAAACACTCGGTGTGATAAAGGCAGTGAAACACTCGGTGTGATGAAGTCAGTGAACCACTCGGTGTGATAAAGGCAGTGAAACACTCGGTGTGATGAAGTCAGTGAAACACTCGGTGTGATAAAGGCAGAGTGAAACACTTGGTGTGATAAAGTCAGTGAAACACTCGGTGTGATAAAGACAGTGAAACACACGATGTGATAAAGAAAGTGAAACACTTGATGTGATAAAGACAGTGAAACACTCGGTGTCATAAATGCAGTGAAACACTCGGTGTGATAAAGTCAGTGAAACACTCGGTGTGATAAAGACAGTGAAACACTCGGTGTGATAAAGGCAGAGTTAAACACTCGGTGTGATAAATGCAGTGAAACACTCGCTGTGATAAAGGCAGTGAAACACTCGGTGTGATAAAGGCAGTGAAACACTCGGTGTGATGGAGGCAGTGAAACACTCGGTGTGATAAAGGCAGTGAAACACTCGGTGTGATAAAGGCATTGAAACACTCGGTGTGATAAAGGCAGTGAAACACTCGGTGTGATAAAGGCAGTGAAACACTCGGTGTGATGAAGGCAGTGAAACACTCAGTGTGATAAAGGCAGTGAAACACTCGGTGTGATGAAGGCAGTGAAACACTTGGTGTGATAAAGTCAGTGAAACACTCGGTGTGATAAAGGCAGAGTGAAACACTCGGTGTGATAAAGTCAGTGAAACACTCGGTGTGACAAAGACAGTGAAACACTCGATGTGATAAAGGCAGTGAAACACTCGGTGTGATGAAGGCAGAGAAACACTCGGTGTGATAAAGGCAGTGAAACACTCGGTGTGATAAAGTCAGTGAAACACTCGGTGTGATAAGACAGTGAAACACTCGGTGTGATAAAGGCAGAGTTAAACACTCGGTGTGATAAAGGCAGTGAAACACTCGGTGTGATAAAGGCAGTGAAACACTCGGTGTGATAAAGGCAGTGAAACACTCGGTGTGATGAAGGCAGTGAAACACTCGGTGTGATAAAGGCAGTGAAACACTCGGTGTGATGAAGGCAGTGAAACACTCGGTGTGATAAAGGCAGTGAAACACTCGGTGTGATAAAGGCAGTGAAACACTCGGTGTGATGAAGGCAGTGAAACACTCAGTGTGATAAAGGCAGTGAAACACTCGGTGTGATAAAGGCAGAGTGAAACACTCGGTGTGATATAGGCAGAGTGAAACACTCGGTGTGATAAAGACAGTGAAACACTCGGTGTGATAAAGGCAGTGAAACACTCGGTGTGATAAAGGCAGTGAAACAATCGGTGTGATAAAGGCAGTGAAACACTCGGTGTGATTAAGGCAGAGTGAAACACTCGGTGTGATAAATGCAGAATGAAACACCCGGTGTGATAAAGGCAGTGAAACACTCGGTGTGATAAAGGCAGTGAAACACTCGGTGTGATAAATGCAGAGTGAAACACCCAGTGTGATAAAGGCAGTGAAACACTCGGTGTGATAAAGGCAGTTAAACACTCTGTGTGATAAAGGCAGTGAAACACTCGTCGTGATAAAGCCAGTGAAACACTCGGTGTGATAAAGACAGTGAAACACTCGGTGTGATAAAGGCAGTGAAACACTCAATGTGATAAAGGCAGTGAAACACTAGGTGTGATGAAGACAGTGAAACACTCGGTGTGATAAAGGCAGTGAAACATTCGGTGTGATAAAGACAGAGTGAAACACTCGGTGTGATAAAGGCAGTGAAACACTCGGTGTGATAAAGGCAGTGAAACACTCGGTGTGATAAAGGCAGTGAAACACTCGGTGTGATAAAGACAGTGAAACACTCGATGTGATAAAGGCAATGAAACACTCGGTGTGATAAAGTCAGTGAAACACTCGGTGTGATAAAGGCAGAGTGAAACACTCGGTGTGATAAAGGCAGTGAAACACTCGGTGTGATAAAGGTAGTGAAACACTCGGTGTGATAAAGGCAGTGAAACACTCGGTGTGATGAAGGCAGTGAAACACTCGGTGTGATAAAGGCAGTGAAACACTCGGTGTGATAAAGGCAGTGAAACACTCGGTGTGATGAAGGCAGTGAAACACTCAGTGTGATAAAGGCAGTGAAACACTCGGTGTGATAAAGGCAGAGTGAAACACTCGGTGTGATATAGGCAGAGTGAAACACTCGGTGTGATAAAGACAGTGAAACACTCGGTGTGATAAAGGCAGTGAAACACTCGGTGTGATGAAGGCAGTGAAACACTCAATGTGATAAAGGCAGTGAAACACTAGGTGTGATGAAGACAGTGAAACACTCGGTGTGATAAAGGCAGTGAAACATTCGGTGTGATAAAGACAGAGTGAAACACTCGGTGTGATAAAGGCAGTGAAACACTCGGTGTGATAAAGGCAGTGAAACACTCGGTGTGATAAAGGCAGTGAAACACTCGGTGTGATAAAGACACAGTGAAACACTCGATATGATAAAGGCAATGAAACACTCGGTGTGATAAAGTCAGTGAAACACTCGGTGTGATAAAGGCAGAGTGAAACACTCGGTGTGATAAAGGCAGTGAAACACTCGGTGTGATAAAGTCAGTGAAACACTCGGTGTGATAAAGGCAGAGTGAAACACTCGGTGTGATAAAGTCAGTGAAACACTCGGTGTGATAAAGACAGTGAAACACACGATGTGATAAAGGCAGTGAAACACTCGGTGTGATAAAGGCAGTGAAACACTCGGTGTGATAAAGACAGTGAAACACACGATGTGATAAAGAAAGTGAAACACTTGATGTGATAAAGACAGTGAAACACTCGGTGTCATAAATGCAGTGAAACACTCGGTGTGATAAAGTCAGTGAAACACTCGGTGTGATAAAGACAGTGAAACACTCGGTGTGATAAAGGCAGAGTTAAACACTCGGTGTGATAAAGGCAGTGAAACACTCGGTGTGATAAATGCAGTGAAACATTCGGTGTGATAAAGACAGAGTGAAACACTCGGTGTGATAAAGGCATTGAAACACTCGGTGTGATAAAGGCAGTGAAACACTCGGTGTGATAAAGGCAGTGAAACAATCGGTCTGATAAATGTAGAGTGAAACACTCGGTGTGATAAAGGCAGAGTGAAACACTTGGTGTGATAAAGACAGTGAAACACTCGGTGTGATAAAGGCAGAGTGAAACACTCGTCGTGATAAAGGCAGTGAAACACTCGGTGTGATAAAAACAGTGAAACACTCGGTGTGATAAAGGCAGTGAAACACTCAATGTGATAAAGGCAGTGAAACACTCGGTGTGATGAAGACAGTGAAACACTCGGTGTGATAAAGGCAGTGGAACACTCGGTGTGATAAAGTCAGTGAACCACTCGGTGTGATAAAGGCAGTGAAACACTCGGTGTGATGAAGTCAGTGAAACACTCGGTGTGATAAAGGCAGAGTGAAACACTTGGTGTGATAAAGTCAGTGAAACACTCGGTGTGATAAAGACAGTGAAACACACGATGTGATAAAGAAAGTGAAACACTTGATGTGATAAAGACAGTGAAACACTCGGTGTCATAAATGCAGTGAAACACTCGGTGTGATAAAGTCAGTGAAACACTCGGTGTGATAAAGACAGTGAAACACTCGGTGTGATAAAGGCAATGAAACACTCGGTGTGATAAAGTCAGTGAAACACTCGGTGTGATAAAGGCAGAGTGAAACACTCGGTGTGATAAAGGCAGAGTGAAACACTCGGTGTGATAAAGTCAGTGAAACACTCGGTGTGATAAAGACAGTGAAACACACGATGTGATAAAGGCAGTGAAACACTCGGTGTGATAAAGGCAGTGAAACACTCGGTGTGATAAAGAAAGTGAAACACTTGATGTGATAAAGACAGTGAAACACTCGGTGTCATAAATGCAGTGAAACACTCGGTGTGATAAAGTCAGTGAAACACTCGGTGTAATAAAGACAGTGAAACACTCCGTGTGATAAAGGCAGAGTTAAACACTCGGTGTGATAAAGGCAGTGAAACACTCGGTGTGATGAAGGCAGTGAAACACTCGGTGTGATAAATGCAGTGAAACACTCGGTGTGATGAAGGCAGTGAAACACTCGGTGTGATAAAGGCATTGAAACACTCGGTGTGATAAAGGCAGTGAAACACTCGGTGTGATAAAGGCAGTGAAACAATCGGTCTGATAAATGTAGAGTGAAACACTCGGTGTGATAAAGGCAGAGTGAAACACTCGGTGTGATAAAGACAGTGAAACACTCGGTGTGATAAAGGCAGAGTGAAACACTCGTCGTGATAAAGGCAGTGAAACACTCGGTGTGATAAAAACAGTGAAACACTCGGTGTGATAAAGGCAGTGAAACACTCAATGTGATAAAGGCAGTGAAACACTCGGTGTGATGAAGACAGTGAAACACTCGGTGTGATAAAGGCAGTGAAACACTCGGTGTGATGAAGTCAGTGAACCACTCGGTGTGATAAAGGCAGTGAAACACTCGGTGTGATGAAGTCAGTGAAACACTCGGTGTGATAAAGGCAGAGTGAAACACTTGGTGTGATAAAGTCAGTGAAACACTCGGTGTGATAAAGACAGTGAAACACACGATGTGATAAAGAAAGTGAAACACTTGATGTGATAAAGACAGTGAAACACTCGGTGTCATAATTGCAGTGAAACACTCGGTGTGATAAAGTCAGTGAAACACTCGGTGTGATAAAGACAGTGAAACACTCGGTGTGATAAAGGCAGAGTTAAACACTCGGTGTGATAAATGCAGTGAAACACTCGCTGTGATAAAGGCAGTGAAACACTCGGTGTGATAAAGGCAGTGAAACACTCGGTGTGATGGAGGCAGTGAAACACTCGGTGTGATAAAGGCAGTGAAACACTCGGTGTGATAAAGGCATTGAAACACTCGGTGTGATAAAGGCAGTGAAACACTCGGTGTGATAAAGGCAGTGAAACACTCGGTGTGATGAAGGCAGTGAAACACTCAGTGTGATAAAGGCAGTGAAACACTCGGTGTGATGAAGGCAGTGAAACACTTGGTGTGATAAAGTCAGTGAAACACTCGGTGTGATAAAGGCAGAGTGAAACACTCGGTGTGATAAAGTCAGTGAAACACTCGGTGTGACAAAGACAGTGAAACACTCGATGTGATAAAGGCAGTGAAACACTCGGTGTGATGAAGGCAGAGAAACACTCGGTGTGATAAAGGCAGTGAAACACTCGGTGTGATAAAGTCAGTGAAACACTCGGTGTGATAAGACAGTGAAACACTCGGTGTGATAAAGGCAGAGTTAAACACTCGGTGTGATAAAGGCAGTGAAACACTCGGTGTGATAAAGGCAGTGAAACACTCGGTGTGATAAAGGCAGTGAAACACTCGGTGTGATGAAGGCAGTGAAACACTCGGTGTGATAAAGGCAGTGAAACACTCGGTGTGATGAAGGCAGTGAAACACTCGGTGTGATAAAGGCAGTGAAACACTCGGTGTGATAAAGGCAGTGAAACACTCGGTGTGATGAAGGCAGTGAAACACTCAGTGTGATAAAGGCAGTGAAACACTCGGTGTGATAAAGGCAGAGTGAAACACTCGGTGTGATATAGGCAGAGTGAAACACTCGGTGTGATAAAGACAGTGAAACACTCGGTGTGATAAAGGCAGTGAAACACTCGGTGTGATAAAGGCAGTGAAACAATCGGTGTGATAAAGGCAGTGAAACACTCGGTGTGATTAAGGCAGAGTGAAACACTCGGTGTGATAAATGCAGAATGAAACACCCGGTGTGATAAAGGCAGTGAAACACTCGGTGTGATAAAGGCAGTGAAACACTCGGTGTGATAAATGCAGAGTGAAACACCCAGTGTGATAAAGGCAGTGAAACACTCGGTGTGATAAAGGCAGTTAAACACTCTGTGTGATAAAGGCAGTGAAACACTCGTCGTGATAAAGCCAGTGAAACACTCGGTGTGATAAAGACAGTGAAACACTCGGTGTGATAAAGGCAGTGAAACACTCAATGTGATAAAGGCAGTGAAACACTAGGTGTGATGAAGACAGTGAAACACTCGGTGTGATAAAGGCAGTGAAACATTCGGTGTGATAAAGACAGAGTGAAACACTCGGTGTGATAAAGGCAGTGAAACACTCGGTGTGATAAAGGCAGTGAAACACTCGGTGTGATAAAGGCAGTGAAACACTCGGTGTGATAAAGACAGTGAAACACTCGATGTGATAAAGGCAATGAAACACTCGGTGTGATAAAGTCAGTGAAACACTCGGTGTGATAAAGGCAGAGTGAAACACTCGGTGTGATAAAGGCAGTGAAACACTCGGTGTGATAAAGGTAGTGAAACACTCGGTGTGATAAAGGCAGTGAAACACTCGGTGTGATGAAGGCAGTGAAACACTCGGTGTGATAAAGGCAGTGAAACACTCGGTGTGATAAAGGCAGTGAAACACTCGGTGTGATGAAGGCAGTGAAACACTCAGTGTGATAAAGGCAGTGAAACACTCGGTGTGATAAAGGCAGAGTGAAACACTCGGTGTGATATAGGCAGAGTGAAACACTCGGTGTGATAAAGACAGTGAAACACTCGGTGTGATAAAGGCAGTGAAACACTCGGTGTGATGAAGGCAGTGAAACACTCAGTGTGATAAAGGCAGTGAAACACTCGGTGTGATAAAGGCAGAGTGAAACACTCGGTGTGATAAAGGCAGAGTGAAACACTCGGTGTGATAAAGACAGTGAAACACTTGGTGTGATAAAGGCAGTGAAACACTCGGTGTGATAAAGGCAGTGAAACACTCGGTGTGATAAAGGCAGTGAAACACTCGGTGTGATTAAGGCAGAGTGAAACACTCGGTGTGATAAATGCAGAATGAAACACCCGGTGTGATAAAGGCAGTGAAACACTCGGTGTGATAAAGGCAGAGTGAAACACCCAGTGTGATAAAGGCAGTGAAACACTGGGTGTGATTAAGGCAGAGTGAAACACTTGGTGTGATAAAGGCAGTGAAACACTCTGTGTGATAAAGACAGAGTGAAACATTCGGTGTGATTAAGGCAGAGTGAAACACTCGGTGTGATAAAGGCAGCGAAACACTCTGTGTGATAAAGACAGAGTGAAACACTCGGGATGATAAAGGCAGTGAAACACTTGGTGTGATAAAGGCAGTGAAACAATCGGTGTGATAAAGGCAGTGAAACACTCGGGATGATAAAGGCAGTGAAACACTTGGTGTGATAAAGGCAGTGAAACACTCGGTGTGATAAAGTCAGTGAACACTCGGTGTGATAAATGCAGAGTGAAACACTCGGTGTGATATCATATATATATACGGTACATATATAAATTTTGATGAAATAAAATCTCATATCTCAGCAGTGCTGTGCTGTAGAATTGAAGGTACTTTGAATTGTACCCAATTCCATATCATAGCCACAGGCAGAGCTTTAACATATACAGCTCCAGATCGCGAGTTACGCATCGCTAGCTCACATTTGTCACATTCTTAAAAGAGCCCTTGTGTTGTAGTGAGATCAGGCCGTCAGTGATTTAACCTCCGTAGCCGTACAGGCTGCTGCCCGGTCTCCGGTAGCTCAGACCGGGATACGCTTCACTCTTCACTGACGACTTTCTTCTTCTTCTTCTTCTGGATTTCCGGCAGACTAGATGCCTAAAGGCTCGTCGCCGCCATCCACAGTTCATAGTTATATACATTGTATTAGATCCACAGGAACAGACTGTTTTCCCCCAAGGACTGCAACAATAGCGGCTTTGGTGATCCCCTGGATATTTCACAGTGAACTTTGATGACGCTTACCGCAATCTCAGCACTGATTGGCTGTCGTGACACAGCTTCACGCAAATTTTTCAACTTCAAGCGACTCACGCGATTTGGCGATAGTCGCGATGGACGCATCATCGCTGCATTGCATGGCTCTTATCGCTCAGAACGCGTTGCCTGAAGCGACATCTCGTGTCATCACGTCATTTACATTCATTTTGAATGGCAGCTTGACGCTTTCATCGTCTCCATCACTTTTGGTGTGAATGCACTATAAGGCCGCCAAAACTAGTCTTACACTATGCTGCTGGCCCTGGATGGTCTGCTGTCTCTTATTTCTTATTTTATGGATGTTTAGTTTAGTGTATGTCTGTAAATTTTGGTTCTTTGTTACATGTTGACTGTGTTTTTACTAGATCTTTCTAAACTGGCAAGCTGTCCAAAAAGAACAAAGATAAGACAAAGCATAAAGGCTGATGGACAGGGTTCCATTTCTTGGAGAGAAACCATTTCCAGCATGCACAGGGGAAACGGCAAGGCCACATCTTGGTCCGTTTACCTGTCTTTCACATGATGGCTCGCTTTTAAGAGTGTCTGATTCACCTGACTTGAATTTCTTTGGGGCTGTTGCAGGAAGACCCAGCAGGCCAACACAAAAAGAACATGCAAAGTTCACACAGAAACAACTAAGGAAAGAAATTCAACTCGGGTTCAACCGTGAGGCAACAGTGCTGTTCTAAAAAAGATTCATGTCATGAGATCATAAGTCATGATCCCTCTTATTATCTCTCAGAGTCTAAAAGTGCAAGCCAATTATTACATCTTATAATGGAGCCCCACATCTTTCATATTGAATATAATATAATTACATTATGAAAATAGTTATAATATGAATCAATTTTGCAAAACATAAAAATAAGAATGGCATTTCCCCAGAGACCGGGTGTATTTCATAAAATCCCTTTTCCTGACAGTGGAGTTGTCACTGCCCCCTCACCTTTCAATTAGCCTCACTTATAGATGAATCTGGCGAGTCGTTTGTGTGTTTCCCCATCTACTGGTGCCGCCATTACTGTCTCCCTCCAGTATGCATGCACTTGAATGGGAGCTGTCATTAGAAGTGTACCTTTTCTACTTTTACCTGTACTTTTTATGCAGCATTACTTTTGACAACGATGATTGGGAAGTTGGGAAGAATCTGTGCAATTCTCTGCTGCTCCAACAGCAGTGGGAAACTTCAACTTTGGAAACAAACTGAATGTGAAGTGCCCCTGTCTGAGGCCGTCCGGTCTACATGGATTCAAACCTTTACCTCATGAAAGGTGCCCCTGTCCGAGGCCGTACGGTCTACATGGATTCAAACCTTTACCTCATGAAGAGTGCCCCTGTCTGAGGCTGTATGGTCTACATGGATTCAAACCTTTACCTCATGAAGAGCGCCCCTGTCTGAGGCTGTATGGTCTACATGGATTCAAACCTTTACCTCATGAAGAGCGCCCCAGTCTGAGGCCGTACAGTCTAAATGGATTCCCTGGGCGTGCAGATGTTCTCCAGAAGTGGATCAAGAATATTAACAGAGGGGACTTTGTTCCCAACAGCAACAGCAAGCAGTTTTGGTTCACACTTGTCAATCTCACAATGAAAAGTCAAAAAGTAGTTTCAGCTAAGCTAACACTGTGCGTTTACATGCAGTTTAAAAACCCGCTTATAATTGGGTCATACCCCGGTTAACAGACGTAGATAACTCCTTTTATAACCGGAGTTTTCGTGCATCTAAACGCTTTCAGCCGAGTTACTATTGGGTTTCTCGTCTGCGCATGTGCCGGGGTTAGAACTCTCCACTCCGTGGTGGTGGCTTTTGACCCGGAAATAGAACACACCAGGAAGCAACAGTGCCGAAAACAATATGAAAAAACTAAAAGTCCAAAAGTCGGCCGTTTGTAATTTTGACAAAGGTGAACTGGAAAAAAAGCCGTATTCAGTCCAGCTGTATGTTGACAGAGCAACACCTACTGTACCAGAGGAAGAGTTACTCGGTCATTTTCCTATTCAACCCCCTTTCATGTATACAAGGGGGACTACAATAATCTGATAATTCCCTTAACCGAGGAAAGGCCATTTTCAGGTTACTGATGTGAATGTAAACGCGCTTAGCTAGCGCACATTAGACGCCTCTATCAAGGCTGCCGGGGTCGCACAGAGTAGATTAACTCAATGGTCGGAGTTGAACCCACGGCCGCTGCGTTGAGGACTTTTAACCTTTAGTTTGCACCTCTTCGGATTTGATCTTAACCCATGTGTCTTTGGGGTTACTCCTTCAAAGGAGTAACCCCAAGCCATTGGTTCAGATATGTGGACGACACATGGGTTAAGATCAAATCCGAAGAGGTGCAAACTTTTACTGAACATATCAACTCAGTGAACAGAAACATCAAGTTCACCAGAGGCGGCTGTGGCTTGGTGACAGAGTGGGTCGTCCTCTGTAGGAGAGATTGGTGGTTCGATCCCCATCTCCCCCCGGTCCACATGTCGAAGTGTCCTTGGGCAAGACACTGAACCCCGAATTGCTCCCCGTGCTGCGCATGGGTGTGTAAATGTGGTGTGAATGGTTAGATCAGATTAGATGGTATGTAGATGTCCATTGCCATCAGTGTGAATGTCTGTGTGAATGGGTGAATGTGACAGACACTGTGAAGCGCCTTGAGTAGTCAGATGACTAGAAAGGCGCTATATAAGTACAAGTCCATTTACCAGAGAGGAAGTTAAGGACAACAGCTTGCCCTTCTTGGACTGTGACGTCCATATGGAGAATGACAGGAGTCTCCACATAGGGGTATACAGAAAACCCACTCACACGGATCAATATCTACTTTTTGACTCTCACCACCCTTTGGAACACAAGCTTGGCGTTATCAGAACACTGCAGCATAGAGCTGATAACGTACCCACTAGCTCACAGGCTCAAGGGGAAGGACGCAAGCACCTGAGAGGCGCCCTCACAACTTGTGGCTACCCCAGCTGGACCTTTGTTAAAACGGCAGCTGCCTCTAGAAAGAAAACCAAAGTGGTTGAGAAAGAAAAAGATATCAGGAGAAACAACATAGTCATCCCATATGTGGCTGGGGTATCGGAGAAATTCAGGAGGATCTTCAACAAACACTGCATCCCTGTGTATTTCAAACCCGGTAACACCCTCAGACAGAGACTAGTACATCCGAAGGACAGAACACCACACCACCACAAAAGCAACCTGGTTTATGCTGTCCAATGCAACGAGGAATGCAAAGATCTTTACATTGGAGAAACAAAACAACCACTGCATAAACGCATGGCCCAACACAGGAGAGCTAACTCCTCAGGCCTGGACTCCGCTGTCCACTTACACCTCAAAGAGAAAGCCCACTCCTTTGATGACAGCAATGTCCAAATCTTGGACAGAGAGGACAGATGGTTTGAAAGAGGAGTAAAAGAAGCCATCTATGTAAAAGTGGAGAAACCAGCGCTAAACAGAGGAGGAGGTCTGAGACACCACTTATCTCCAATTTACAATGTTGCCCTTTCATCCCTTCCCAGGAGATTCAACAATCTAACCTCAAAGGACAACTGTTCACACATGGCCCCGTGTGACCCCAACGACTGTCGTTCAGACTCAATAGAGCACTAACGAAGTCGAAACCAACTGCCCACCAACGACTGTCACTGTAACGACAGGCGTGGGCATTTGGAGCACAAAGGGTTTCAGTGACATCATCGGCCTTGTGAGAGGTTCAATACCTGGATCTCACACCAGTTAGTTGGACCAGTCCCAGCCTGGTCAGATGCGTACATGAACTGATGAAGCCTCTTGGATGAGAGGTGAAACGTCTTCCTAGACAAACAACCAGTCCAGTTGTTTTTGACTGAAATTGCTTTGAGGATCTCTGATGTTTGTATTCTCCACAGCGTCTCCCCGTCTCTTCTTCTCTGTTGTTGGTGTATTTCTGTGGCAGTCACAGCGCCACATCCAGGCCTGGCATGTGTACTACAGCGTTTTTAGCCGGTTTTACTGGTTTCCTGTGGACGCAGAGATTTCTTGGAAATGGAAAATGGAAAACTTTTTAGGAACGACAGAGAAAAAAAAAAGGTTGTTTTCAATCTTGTGGACGTATGTTAAATCAGATCCATCATGTTGTATCAGAATGATGAATAATTTGATGAATTGTAATCATGACAGTAATATGTGATATTCTTTGCATCATTTGTCAGTACTTGATTTTCACACATCGGTGGTACAGATTTCCCTGAATGGGCTCCCATTAGGACTCAAAAATACTCTGGGTGGTTTTTTAAGAACCAAAAGGCCCACTTCCGTAAGATGGAAGTTTCAATGGATGTGTTGATTAATTTACTGTTTATCAGAACACAAATTAGACAAAAACTAGCTAGCTAGCGGTCCCTCCACCTCCCTGCTGCTGGCAGACTATGTCTGCTTTTGGGCTCATTTTCTGCAACCAGTGAAGCATGAAAGCGCAATGGAATTAGCAAGCTTGCTAGCTAACTAGCCAGTGTTTCAATTGGTCAAATTTAACAACCTTATGCTTCATCCACACACTCTTGTCACAGAATAGAAAACCATATTGCTTTGGCCAGATGGGTGACACATTCATATATATACACAGGACGGATCCTTTCACATAAGTCATTGTCCAATGCTAATGAGCCATGATATACCAGTCACTGCAAGGCTAATCTCTATAAACAGATTCATGTAGAATCTGAAGGCAATGAGACAAGATTTTGGGTAGCAGAAGCAGTCTGGTTTCCGTTGTAGTCAGAGTAGTACTGACCAATCATGTTTGGTTGTATGCAGGTAAACATCCTGCGTGAGGAGCAAATGAGGTGGATCGCAAACTGCAATCACAGAACCCATCTGCTATCGGCTGACGACAGTTTAGCTTTTCATTAAAGCTTGAACATGTAGAATCTTTATTAACAGATTTAATTTTTATAATAACACAGCCATGGGTCGTTTCAAGGGGTACAGAATGAAAGTATTGCTTTTCCATAAAAAAAATTATATATTTAGTCTGAATTAATATTTTTACTTTTTTAAATTTCTTTTTTTCCTGTCCTGTTTTGTTTCCATGGTAGCAGCCAATAGCGTTGGGTGTTGCTGGTTGCCAGGGTTGTCTGTTGTTGGGTGCAGCTACTGTAGGCTGGCACTGGGTGAAATGGAGTTTGCCAATCCTGCAGCTGCTTTGGAGCCTCAGTGAAGGGGGCGTTATTTGTCCCAGCAGCTGAGTGAGCGGAGACGGGTAAAAACCAGAGTCAATATAGGCCAAGCACTCAGTCCATGGACTGAGAGAAAGGGGAGAAACGCCATTAAAACTCACGCCCACATGGCTACGGTTCTCCTTGATCGCCAACATCACTTTCATCTTTACTTAGCTGGAACGGCTAACGCTAAGGCTAACGCTAACGGCAGGGCGAGGTTAACACTTCACTGTACCCTGGGCACCAAAATTCAAGGGCCCCATCATCATGATCCCAGGATCACCATCATCTGTCAAAATACCGAACAAATTATAATAATATAAGTAAATATACTCAATATTTCCATAACTAAAAGTGCATTTTGATGTACAGATGCTCATAGAACTACAAATGCACCCCTATGTTCTATTGTCAAGGCCACTCACTCACATATGATGTTATGGGGGAAAAAAGTGTCCTCCATTTTCACAAAAAAACAAAAAAGCAAGCACTTTCAAAGCATCCAATATTTATTAAATAATAATTTTATTAATTATATAAACAACACCTACTCCCAACACAAATGTATTGAATTGAGAAGACAAGACAAGTTATAGTGCAATATAAACATTTGGAAATCTGCTGTTTTCTCTCAACAATAAACAATTTACAGCACGTTCAATGAGCCAGCACAAGGACAAAATCAATACAATGCAGTATCATCTGCTCCTAACCCCGTTTTGAACTTGTTTTAAAACAGAAACAACCCGTCACATCACAGTTCAACAAGACAGGCAAGGGGTAAACATTTTACTGCAAGACAAACATTTGGAAATCTGTCAATTTCTCTCAATTAGACAAGACAAAAACAGATGCTAAATAATCTGGCAAATACACAATTTTGGTCCTAACTAATGGGGAAGAGCATGTTCTAATTTGAAATACTTGATTTCATTTGAAAAACATGTTACACTGGCATTTTTCTATATAAAGGGATGCGACCTGGCTTTAAACCTATAGAATATAATATCTTCAAAATCAAGGGCACTAACGAGTTCATGTTCAATGGGCATAGAGAGAAAGTGCAGAGAGCTGTGTTTGTGATACTGTTGTCAAAACAGAAAACGACCTCCCACCCTTGCAGTTAGACACAGGCTAGGTTAGAAACAGTCTAAATGCAACAAAGACTTTTGGAAACGTTGTCTTTAGTCCATGTCTCTCACGAGCTTGCAGCAGCTGTACAGGTGCTCGAACTCAATAAGTTCGTCTGACAAGGAACCATCCACATCTGTGGGACAAGAGGAGCCCAGCTTAGCAGCTCTGTCACGCACATCACAAAGGTCACACGCACACACACACACACGCGCTTGCATAAGCACAAAGTCTGTCAATGATGACATAATATGTTGCTATGTTATGTCAGACTACTATCAGGAAAAGTTTCTTCGCTGTCATCCCCAGACTAGTCTGAAATGTATTTCCTCTTCTCACACGTCGAGTGTCAAACTGGTATCATGTTTTGTCTGTGTTCTGCACTCTTTTCATGATCACTAATCCTCTTTGGATGTTTCCAATCACAGAATCCGCTGTTAAATGTATGCTTTTGGGATGACAGGAGTTTGCAGGCATAGCAATCGACTGATCCAGTTGAGGGCAAGTAAAGAAGCCATTCCCTTGGCACAATTTGATTGTTTGTGAGACGGTGAGCGTGTCCTACTCCCAAGTCCAGACTCCCTCACAAATGCAAGATACTTGGCAGCCCGGTTCTGGAAAGCTGCAGGCCCGTGGCTCTATAACCGGCCCCCACAGTGCAGAAGCCACAGGGAGTAACGTTAGAGCCGTTGAGGTACAGGGGCTGCTCGCAGACTCGACGAGCGCTTCAGATGGCGGTGAGACTGGAGACCCATCACCGCTTCCCTCAGCAGTCGCACTGGCAGTAGAATCCGGGTGGTTGAAGATGCTGCCGGGTGCTCTTGGCTCTCGGGCCTGTGAACATTAGCTAGCCCCTGGCTAGCTGAGCTGTCCTCGTTGACGGATGCTGCCTCAGCAGAACAGTGGCTAACGTTTATTGGCGTGAAGAAACTCCCTATTTTCGGTATATATTTTACATTTTCTGCATTCCTGATATCCTTCTTTTTTAATTTCTGTTTAGCACTCCCACTTAGCTTCTCCATGTTTGTATTTTTTGAGTTGTGTTGTTAGCAGCGCTGGACGTCATGCGGATGTGCATATGGATTGGCATCACCCTTAACCTGCCTATGCCTGCCTCATACGGACTGACCAATAAGGGGAGGGTGTCAGCTCACAGTCAGCCAGGGGCAGAGATCATGAGCAGCACATACACCGTATAAGAGCAGTGCAACGGCTCCGGTGGACAGTTAAACATATAAGCGAAAAAATAACCAGATATTTGGCTTCTGGGACACGCCAAACGGGCCCACTACATTACACTCGCTCAGATTTTTTTAGCTGGTTTATTTTTCCCCATTTTACAATGGGAAAAAATAACTGTTAAATCAATAAAAAGCATAATCCAATCCACTTACATCCTCACATCACATGGCTGTACGCTGCTGCTATTTTAAGGACCATCGTACCCTCCAAAATAAAGTTACTTTGGAATGAATTAGTAAAGTAGCATGAAACCACCAGTCATTTCTCTGAATGGGCTTTCTCATAGATCCAGATGTTTCTGTGCTGTGTAGAATTTCTCTTCTAATTAGGATCACATGTCCTCTGGATAAGATTCACTACACTATAGTTTTGTTGTCCTTGAAAAAAGCTGCCCATGTGGTTAGAGTTACTTAAAGTCTGCAATGCCATTGTTCTAAGCAGGAAAGTTCTGGCCAGGTTCTTTGCTATTCTCCCACAGGGGCAAAACTATCACGTGTGTGTGTATACATATAGATATACATATGTACACTACTGTTCAAAAGTTTTAGGCTACTGAGGTGAGGTTGTGGAAGACAGTTTCATGTCACAGGTCATACACCATGGCAAGACTGAGCACAGCAACATGACAAGGTAGTTCTACTGCATCAGCAAAGTCTCTCCTGACACAGATTTCAAAGCAGACTGGGGTTTCAAGATGTGCTGCTCAATGTCTTTTGAAGAAGAAGAAAGAAATGGGCATCG
The DNA here is from genome assembly GCF_963691815.1 of Echiichthys vipera. NCBI lineage: Eukaryota > Metazoa > Chordata > Actinopteri > Perciformes > Trachinidae > Echiichthys > Echiichthys vipera. The sequence goes on along the minus strand of NC_139832.1, from coordinate 30,609,704 downwards.
CTGAGGAGTCTCAGTGATCGGCCAAGGAAACTTAGTGCAGCAGATGAAAGACACATCAAGCTTATTTCCCTTCAAAATGTGAAGATGTGCAGCAGTGCCATAAGCTCAGAACTGGCAGAAACCAGTGGGACCCAGGTACACCCATCTACTGTCCTGAGGACTCTGAAAGTGGAACTCTTCATGGAACAGTTGCAGCCAAAAAGCCAAACCTCCAACGTGGAAACAAGGCCAAGTTACTCAACTATGCACAAAAACATAGGAACTGGGGTACAGAAAAATGGCAGCAGGGTCTCGGGAATGATGAGTCAAAATTTGAAATATTTGGCTGTAGGAGAAGGCAGTTCCTACACTGAAGGGCTGGAGAGCGGAACAATAATGAGTGTCTGCAGTGAGTGAACAGTGAAGCATGGGGGAGGTTCATGCAAGTTTGGTGCTGCAATTCTGCAAATGGAGTTGGAGATTTGGTCAGGATTAATCATGTCCTCAATGCTGAGAAATACAGCAGATACTTACATCATGTAACACCATCTGGGAGGTGTGTGATTGGCCCCAAATGTATTCTGCAGCAGGACGAGCCCAAACACACAGCCAATGTAATTGTAAAGAACTCTCTTCAGCGTAAAGTCCTGATGAAGTGAAATTTCTGTGCAACTTCAAATAAGACACAAATAGCAAAACCGTATATAAACAAATATATGAGCATTACATCAGAAACAGAGCACACCCAGCTACCTAACATCAATAACGGTTAGTTACCCAAACTCATATAGAGATGCTACAAGCACCAATGGGCTCCTTCCTTTGGGATTGACTTTGGTAATCCACTTGAATGGATTAAAAAACACTCTTAATAAACTGAATATTTTATTAAAGATACTGAGGTGAAAAGTTGCTACTGTACGGCAAGACGGTACAGCACTGTTGGTTGTCCTGAGGGGAACCCACTGTCTGTACTGATTTAATGAGAACATAGTAGTGAAACATTCTAAATCAACCATTTTATGTTTCATATTAACTCAAATGAAAACACAACCTCATGACTGTCTAACCTCCCTGAAGCCCCCGAGTTCTGCACATTTACAGTTGAGCCTGTACTCAGATTAACACCTGAATGTAGAGAAGATGTGTTCCCTGCCTGCAAGGTCTAAATCAAATTCCCCAAATTTAATCAATTTAACTTTTAATCAAAACACTGCATGAATACTGTCCCTATGCAGAGACCATGGCAAAATCACAAAACTTAATTTTGGACCTCTAATGTGTTAATTATTGAGACAAATGCAGTCATAAATCCTTAGGCTAAGTGATGGTTCTCCACACACACAGTGACAGGAAATGACACAAACAAACGGTATTATAAAGCACAAAAAAATAACTTTATTTACAAAACAGACCACTGCCCCCATCCCACAAACCCCTAAATTCAGTGACTACTGAGGAATGCTATGTCTGTCCCTGAGGCTGAGGTTGGGAATTTACAGGATTGAGAATAACAACACCCAGTGCAAACCTTCAGTGTTCTTCCACCCACTTATTTAGTCTGAGTTCAGCCGCCGTCTAGTGCCACAGTATGGCAACACTGCTCCAACCGTGGCCTGAGGCATAGTTCACACTGCAGGTCTTAACGCACAATTCACATTTATTGCTCAAATCAGATTTTTTGTTTGTTTGCTCAGATTGCGTCTTTAAATGTGGCCTGTCTACAGAATGTTGTGTGAACAGCTCACACTCCTGAAGTGTCCCTCCATGTCTGTTTTGATTCTGTTCCTGTTTTCAATCAACTTTATTTGTCCTTCATTTACAAAACAGCGCAGCTGATAATGCGACTTGTGCTGTTCACACTGTCAAAAGATCTGTCTGTCAGATCAGGGTCACATATGAGTGAAAAAGCTAGATTCAGGTCACTTGGAACTGCAGTGTGAACAGAGCCTGAGAGTGGGTTACACACTTGCTTCTGTTTGGTTTCCATTTGCCAGTAAGCAATATGCTTTAATGGGCCTGGGGCCAAAGGGCTAAGATTTAGTAATACCATCTTTGACTATGGCATATGCATCATAACATAATTCTAATCAACACACAAACAACAAATCATACCATACAAAAACTTTTTTAATTTAGCTGAGATCAAAGATAAAAGTACAAATTGAATAACACCTGGCTAAATAACGCACACTAAAAATATTCTCAGCTTTACAGAGTCTTCTGTCCAGGAAGAGTGACATTACTCTCTACACATTATGTCCATAACTAGACTTCTCTGCTTTCACGAAAATGTATTCACTTGCTGACAGATGATTTAAGGTCTGTCTGTGTGTGTGTGTGTGTGTGTGTGTGTGTGTGTGTGTGTGTGTACTCTTAGGGTGCCGATGATGGTGCGACAGGTGCTCATCAGGGCCGAGTGTGAATTGTGTTCACAGCTTCGTGGGAATGACGCTCTTGACAGCTGTGTGGGAGAACGCTGTTCTCACTGCTGTTTGTGTGATCGGGGGCAAGTGTGGCAACACAGCATAACAATGTAAGTGAGCTGAACTGGCCAAGATGTCCTGTCATGTTTCCATGCAATTGAGGCGCTGCATGTGTGCGCTTTCTGCCGACAGCAACGCATGGGAGGTGTGAAAAGGGTAAAAAAAAATTCTCAGCAATTGAGTCGTCAGCTGACTTTCACATGGCTGTGTGGGCGAGATGTTCACGCGCTTTTGGTTTGACCGCAGGTATTGTGATGTCAAAGAGGTGCATGTTACTTGCATTATAAGTGAGCTATGTACGGGAATTACACACATGTGACATCTTGGTGCGTGTCTGCCTACAGTCAACATTATAATGATCCATAAGTGTCCATCTGTGTTGTGGACAGGGGCATACTGTGGCAGAGAAGGATCGGTGATGGTAATGGTCTTAATGAGTGTGTTTCTGTCCACCCCTGCTGCATGAAGGTGTGGGATTAGAAGGCGTAGCGAGTGCGAATGTCTTCCAGTTTCTTAGAGACCTCGGGTGGCGTTCGGTCCAGCTCTTCCGCCACACTTTTCTGCTTGTGAGGGTCCATGCTGTTAAACTGCTCACACAGATCTCCATCGATCACATTCTGGAGAAAAACAGAGAAGACAGAAATGACTCAGGACATTTTGGCCTCTAATCATGATTATTATGTAAATAAATGGTTTTTAATATCCAATTTTTAACACGTATGTTAAATTCTAATTCTGTATGCCATTATGTTGTTGTAATTACAAGACATTTTACCTCCGTGTTGTAGCTCAGATAAGTGAATGAACTCCAAACAGAGATGTGTTCAACGCACAGCATTTTATACAAGCTAAATGCTAAAAGAGTGAAATGAATAAGTGTGAACCTATAACTCTACAGACAGGAACAGTAGAGATGGATAATTAAATGAATAAGTGAACCTGTAACTCTACAGACAGGAACAGTAGAGATGGATAATTAAATGAATAAGTGAACCTGTAACTCTACAGACAGGAACAGTAGAGATGGATAATTAAATGAATAAGTGAACCTGTAACTCTACAGACAGGAACAGTAGAGATGGATAATTAAATGAATAAGTGAACCTGTAACTCTACAGACAGGAACAGTAGAGATGGATCATTAAATGAATAAGTGAACCTGTAACTCTACAGACAGGAACAGTAGAGATGGATAATTAAATGAATAAGTGAACCTGTAACTCTACAGACAGGAACAGTAGAGATGGATCATTAAATAAATAAGTGAACCTGTAACTCTACAGACAGGAACAGTAGAGATGGATCATTAAATGAATAAGTGAACCTGTAACTCTACAGACAGGAACAGTTGAGATGGATAATTAAATTAATAAGTGAACCTGTAACTCTACAGACAGGAACAGTAGAGATGGATAATTAAATGAATAACTGTGAACCTGTAACTCTACAGACAGGAACAGTAGAGATGGATAATTAAATGAATAACTGTGAACCTGTAACTCTACAGACAGGAACAGTAGAGATGGATCATTAAATGAATAAGTGAACCTGTAACTCTACAGACAGGAACAGTAGAGATGGATCATTAAATGAATAAGTGAACCTATAACTCTACAGACAGGAACAGTAGAGATGGATCATTAAATGAATAAGTGAACCTGTAACTCTACAGACAGGAACAGTAGAGATGGATAATTATGGACAAAAAAGTCTGTGCTTTAGTGGCTTTAGATGGAGTAAACATACTGTAAAGAAATAAAATAATGATGAATAAAAATAAATCAGAAATAAAATGTGGACGACACATATGGAAAAAATTCACATTAAATTCACTACTTTTCCATACTGCGTAGGAACCCTGAACTTGAGATTACAAATGATGTGAAACAATACCAACCTTCACTGGGAAGTAGTAGGATCTAAAGCTGAGATGGTCTCTGCCGCACAGTGGAGGGAACTCAGAGCGCATGTGCATCTCCAAATGCTGGAAGAAATCATGGTCCTGAACAAAGAAAGAGAAATGAGGAGGCCATAAAAAAAGGACAATAAAAAGTACAATGAAAAACTAATTTTGTGTAATCAAATGCATCACCAAAAGACTGTGATGGTGCATGAGCCTCCTATGTCATGGTGTGTGTGTGCGTGTCCTACCTCATGTGAGGTGAATGGGACCAGGATGCCAATGCCTCCAGAAATAGTGGTGTACACCATGGACTCTGAGCCTCCAGGAATCAGAGTGGTTTTCTGGAGGGATAAGACGGTCTCTCCGACGTGGTAGTTCATGATCACCTCAGCCTGGAAAAAGAAAGACAGCCTTGTGTTTTTATCCTCTGGCAGAATTCACCTGTGCAATCACCTCAGACACAAACGGATATAAAAACACAAACGCATGGCAATCATTCATTTCTGACCCCTCATGACTCTTCATCCAAAAAGGTAACTATCGGGACATACCATTGTCATGTCTTATTAGGTGTGTTTCCATTAGTGTAAAATGTGGCCACATGCAGCAGAGGACCACAGATCAAAATCCAACTCGTCCGCTGCAGCACTCTTCATTTAAGAGATGCACATGCACAGATCATTTTCTGCGCAGCGTTCTACTACACTACTGCATAAAAGTGTCTACTCTACTTCACCGTGTTGTTGTGGTGTTAAGCACTACCACACATCACATCCTACTGGGAGTTACTTCCATCAGCAACCAGGCTTCTCTCAGGGGAGAAACACTGCCCTGCTCTCTAACAGGGTAAAAACAACGACCACTCGAGCAAATTTTTTGTTCAGTGAGATAGACCCGCCTCATTCTGGGTTTTCGACCCTAATGGAAACGCACCTAACAGGGTTATTGTTTTGACAGTATTAGGACCCTAAATGTGGTGCCCCTTCTCCCCCAGAGACCAGGAGCCAGGGTATGAAAGTTAGGAGAACAGACTGGTGGGAGAGAGTCGTTCTCACAGTTTGCCAATTCAACAACAACCAGGTAAAACACAATTGCATTAAGTTTTGACACGGGGTGGCAATTTTTCCCTATTGAAGGGATTATCAAATGTTTACACCACTTTTTCTCCTGGTCAGGACGGTCTCTACTGATGGAGGGAGATACATGAAGCATCCTTATTCTGATTGGGCTTTTGTTTCTGATTCTGAGAGGAATATTAGGGTCCATGTAAACGCACTTGTGACTACAACTATCTCTACACAGTCTAATGGAAAGTCCCCAGGAGCTCAGTTATTACACAAAAAATCTGATCATATGACGACACGTCATATATGTCATTGAAGCCATTTTAGGCTCCTAGATCATCTGTCCTGACAGCTGCATGCCCGCATTTAGTACATGAGCAGTGGACTCTGTGAGAAGGTCACAAAGAAGACACAACCAAGTCATCCTCTGCTTGGAGGAAATTGGTCCGGATGGTCAGATCTAATCCAATAACCATCAAAAAAAGCGCTTTGCTGATAATTAGAGGTAATAATCTGTATGTACCCTGGATACAAAGGCAGCCTTTGGGAGCAATAAAACCTCAGTATAAGTCTGAGCAAACAGCATTCAAGACCCTGAAGCCATGAGACCAAAAAAGCACAGAAGAAAGACGCGACTGAGACAGTAGTGTACAGTACTCAGATTTCCTTTGGTGGGATATAGGGTTGCCAACATGGACTTTTGTCTGACCAATAACTGACACTCCTTAACCGAACATTAACTGTAAGGGTTGAATATGTGGAATCTTTATTAAAAGCTATATTTAAAACAAATAAATGAATCATAATAATACACAAGGTCTCACCCAATCCGGTTGTTGTCAATACCATCAAAGTTTGGACCCAGTTCAGGAAGCAGTACGGATTGCAAAGGGCATCGTTTGGTCCTTGCCCCAGTTTTGAATATCTATGCGTTTTTCCCTTCCTGCACCGACCCTGCGTTCCACATGTTGTCAGATAAGGGCCTCAAAACGACCTGTGAGTGACGGAGGTGTAAAATACAACCTGCCTAATAGCCACTCTAAGCCTTTCCCACATTTTCCAACCTCCCTGAATTCCGGTGCCTCAAAAAATAGCCATCGTCTGTATTTTTAAAAATTTTAGGATTCGAAAGGTATCACTAGTATCGGTTCTCGTGACATCACCTAACATCCACCTGCAAGGTTGTCAGTTGTGTGTCTGCCTGGCATACTCCTTGTGTAGAATGGCTCACAGCAGAGACCTACAGCACAACACAGGATATGCCATGCAGACATATAGATGATACACAGCTGAACCGCAATTTGCTTGTGCTGAAGCTCTCCAATAAGCTATTCTATCAAGTGGGACCAGTAATTGTATGTGTCGCCCTCATGAGTCTTTTTTTTCTGATCAACCCTTCCAGAGATTATACAGTTGTGTTCAAAATAATAGCAGTCCCACATCACTAACAAGATAAATCACTGTTTTTGGTAGAATTTCAACTTCTACACTGCAAGTAAGTTTCTAGGTTTAGTAAAGGTATAGAAAACCCACAGACCCAACAGACATGAAAAAAATAACAGTGCCGAGTTCAATTAGTGAGGTCATTGATTATGTGAATAAAAAAAGATGTTAAATAGGTGGCCCTTATTTAAGGATCAAAGCAACTGACACTGCATATGCTGACTTTGCATTTGTCCTAGAAAAACAAGAAGTGCAGAAAATGATAGGCTGTTCAGCAAAAATGATATCAAACGCTTTAAAATGGCAGCCAACACCAGAAAGGCGAGGAAGAAAAAGAAAAACGACTATTTGAATGGATTGGAGAATAACCAAAGTGGCAAAGGCTCAGCCAATGATCAGCTCCAGGAGGATCAAAGAAGATCCAAGATTGCCTGAGTACTGTAACAATCAGACCATGATGTGCTGAAACGGTTTCAATTTGCCAAAGAACACATTGACTGGCCTAAAAAGAAATGGCGTAATATTTTGTGGACTGATGAGAAAAGATTGTTCTTTTTGGGTCTAAGGGCCAAAGTTTGTCAGACGTCCTGCAAACACTGAATTCAAGCAACAGAACACAGTGGTGGTGCAAGCATCATGATATGGGGATGTTTCTTCTACTATGGTGGTTTACTATTTATCGCATACCAGGGATCATGGATCAGTTTGAGTACATCAGAATACTGGAAGAAGTCACGTTGCCGTACGCTGAAGAGGAAATGCCCTTGAAATGGGAGTTTGAACAAGACAATGACCCCAAACACACCAACAAGGGAGCAAAATCATGGTTCCAGACAAACAGAATTCAGGTAATGGAGTGGCCAGCACAATCCCCGGACCTTAATCCCATGGAAAACATTTGGGCTATGCGCTTCATGAGGCAAAACCAAGAAATGCAGAGGAATTGTGGAACGTAGTACAATTGTCCTGGACTGCAATACCTGTTGACCGGTGCCAGAAGTTGGTCGACTCCATGTGCCACAGATGTGAAGCAGTTATCAGAAACCGCGGTTATGCAACTAAATATTAGTTTATGATTCTCAGGAAAGTTGAATCTTCAAACATAGCACAGAATCAAGACGGCAGTGGTCCTTGTGCACCCTGGTCTTAACATCCGTCTGTTCATACCTGCAGCAGAGTCTCCATATGCATCTCCATTGACCACGTGTGATCTGATATCACTTCCCTGCTCTGTATGCAAGTCAACACACACATCATTTACGTTTACATATATTCCACATATTTGAATGAAAAATTGTGGGTCTTATAGTTGTGTGTGAATTTCAGTTGTTAGTTGAGTGTAGCGGGAGCAATGTAGCAGTGGGCCTACAGGAAGTGCGTTGTTATTTGACGCGCTGAGACAGTTGTGCTGAGGTGCGAGAGAGGACAGCAGTCAACATCGGCCACTCGGACCAGGAATTACTTTATCACATAGTCTTCTATTCAAAGGGCCAGTAAATATTGCCTCATGGGCTGGATCCACAAGCATTGTGTGGTAACGTCAGAGCTGCTCTGCCGGTTACACGGCAGAGACGAAATTTATACCGTAATGCTAATTCCTACCAGGGTATTCTCTATACCGTATATACTACATACTGTATAGCCCTAAGGGAAGGACTCTCCAAGAGACAGTTTGGAATTAATCATCCTCACACACTTTATGCCATTTGAGGTTAAGACAGTCAATCCTTTCACTCTTCTCAGACGGCTGTGTCTCCCTGACCTTGATCTTTGGACATACATTGATCAAATAAAAGTGGAATGCATCTAATTTAATGTAAGACCGGATTTAGCCAAGCATGGATAATTAAAACACACACACACACACACACACACACACACACACACACACACACACACACACACACACACACACACACACACACACACACACACACACACACACACACACACACACACACACACACACACACACACACACACACACACACACACACACACACACACACACACACACACACACACACACACACACACACACACACACACACACACACACACACACACACACACACACACACAGGGACTTTCCCAGTCTATCTGCTACCTAAACAGTTTTGACCAGAATTTAAATACGGGATGAGTGATATTGTGTGTGTGTTTCTCCAATCTGTCTGAGTGCGTGTGTACACATTTGTGAGTAGGTTAAACTTGTGGTTGACGATACAATGCAGTTTGTGTATGTGCATTTTGTGTCTGTGTGGCGGCGGTTGGAGGTCGGTGGAGGCACAGGCCTGACATTTTGGCAGGAGCCAGCCTGAATCATTCCAGCTGCCACGGCCTGGGCTCAAATTAAAACACAATGTTTCTTCCTCAAACAACTCAAAGCATGAACCATTGTTTAAACATTAAAACTCAGTCATGCTCTCTCTACATTCCTGCCGCTCTCTTGTCTTGCACATAAATGCTGAAGAATAGGTTGGTCCCCCTACAAAGCACCCATTAAAGCTACATACAGGGTTCGTACACCTTTTCCAAGGACAAATTCAAGGTCAATTTTCAAGCTTTTCCAGCACCATACAGCTCTGGTAAATAACATATTTCTCTCACACACACACACACACACACACACACACACACACACACACACACACACACACACACACACACACACACACACACACACACACACACACACACACACACACACACACACACACACACACACACACACACACACACACACACACACACACACACACACACACACACACACACACACACACACACACACACACACACACACACACACACACACACACACACACACACACACACACACACACACACACTTTTTTTTAAAGGAGGATAGAAATGTCAAGGTTAAATAAATGCTAGCGACATGTTGGTAAACTTTCAAAAGCCTTACAGAGGGGATGGTTTGAAGAATGATGGTTTTACCTTCTGTGATGCTCCATTAAGGAGGCCTCTGTCCCATAAAGCTTTGTTCCCTGTGGGGTCTTCGTCCACATCATCGCTGGTGTTGGGGGGAAGACGCACCTGAAAAAAGTCAACAAAAAATTAAGACACAAATTTCTTTAGCCTGTCAGGCCTAATGGGCTCCAGGAGTTTGTTGGGTTACTTCCAAGCCCTAATTTGATGTAATATAAAGTGTTATTGCATTGTGTATTCCGTGTGCTCTTTCTCAGCCATTCAATACAATTCCCATATTCACACACAATGCACGTTGCCAAACTTACAATGCTGATGTTCCCAAACTTGTCAGCGGAGGCCATGGTGTCGTAGTCGAGCAGGCAGGCCGTGGTCACCCAGCGAGGATATGTGTCATCAGCGAAGATGATGAGCTGGTTCTCGTTGCGTCGGTAACGAACCCAGAACAGGCTTTCCTGAACGTCGGTCACGATCACACGCTGGCCGATGGTATGGATGCTGGTCACCAGGTTGGGAACATGCTAAACACGATATCAATAAAGTACAATCAAAAGACAAACGTATGGACTCCAAAGTGTATATTTTGGCTAACTGGCTGCTGCCAATGTCATATATTAATCCTAAACACAAATCCTCTGCAAACACAAAGGCAGACACCCTTATGTAAGAATGAAAGTCAGTTAACACACTGATACTCTGGCTTAAGGTTGTTTATTTTTGTAGAAAAGTAGGCACTTAGGTCATAATGTATGACCTTATAAGACTCGGCATATTTGCTGCAATTCATTTTAAATTAACATGCTTCAGAATTATATCTTATCTACAAGAGAAGAGCAGGAGACTCAATATTGAATTAAACTATTCCCTTCATTTAAACCAGTGCCATCATACACTTTCAGATAAAAATAACATTGTTGTCTTTGCATGAGGGAACGGACAGTTATCCCGTTTGATAATGAATTAAGGTCATCCACAGACAGGGGATTGATGGCTTATTTCCTTTCTAAAAAGGTAGAGATAGTAAGTCCTTAAGAGATGTTAGTACAGGTCAAACAACATTTTGAGCACAGTCCTACTCAGAGGGCTACAAAATGATGAGAAAAGAATTATCAGTGCAATTAATTTCTATAAATTATTAATCTATAATAATTCATAATAATTATATTAATTGTTTAGTTAGAAAACTTGCATTAGGGGTGTAAATGCAGTTAAGTTTTTCATTTTTTTTGAAAAAATGTGGGAAAAAAAACATTCAACGGTGGCCTAATCGGCCATAATTCTTACTGTAAGAGTTAAGGTACTCAAGTTAGAGCTATGATCAGGCACAAAAAAGAAATCCAGCCTGCCCCAGCCCAGCAAGAACCAGAATAATTTATGTCAAAGGGCCGAGGTCAAACCAATGCAATGTTTTTGGGCCTGAGCCTGATTAAAAGCCTGAATTTCCACTGCTTGTTTATCCGTGCATTTGTAAGTTGAAGAGATATTCAGGAAATATGTGCAAACCAGACCAGTTTCAAGCCTGGGGACAATGATGAATTATTATTGACTTGTCTGCATTGAGAATCGTTATGCATCTAAGAATTGATATCTCCCACCAAGTCTAGTGTCTGGGTCCTTGTCTTACCTTGTTCTCACACTTGCGAAGCAGCTTCTTTTTGCCCAGGTCATAGATTCTCAGCAGTTTCCCAACTCCCACTAGGACTCGGCCCTGGAATGGAGCAATGGCCAAAGGCACGTCCTCTACTGGGGTCTGCCAATCAAAATACAAAAAATTATTTAATTGCAGCTAAATCAGATTATTTTAGCCAATGTTTTGGAGAATTTAGGTTGAAAAGCATCCACGAGACAATGCAAGATACTGTATATCCAACTGTGACTCAATGTGTTATGGTAAGGAATGCCCTGGCTCTCTGTAGCCATTTGTTAGAAGAACAAACATTAGATGAGATATTTTGTAATTGTACAACAAAATATTGTTGGATACTACGCTGCAGCTGGTAGAACCTTGTGATAGGAAACCATGCTTAAATTTAATTTAAAACCACTACCACGGATTTGTTTTTCTGAGATATATAAATAGAAAAGATTAAATTACCATAGACTTCAGCAAACCTTTTAAAAAGGTATGAGTACCTTTATTGCGTTTTGGTAAATTATATTTTTCACAAAATTACAGCGGCCACAAGTTAAAATGTGTCGGAAGAATCAGTACAGATAGAAGACACACAGTGTCTTGTTACAGAAGTTTTGCCTTTTCCTTATAAGTTTCCAACAATTAATGTGGACAAGGTCTAACCGTGTGTCTAAAACCCAAGCGTATCAGAAGTGTGTCACACACATCTCAGGATGTGCTCTCATTGTAATTGACATCATCGCCATGACCTGAAGCAGGTTTTTTTCTCTTTTTTCCACAACACGCACATAAACATGAGGTGATGCCCACTAAAAAGGCACTGAATAAATATAGTTATCTACATTTCTCAACCTGGGCATTGCAGAGTGTGGGCAGAGCCAGAGAGCAGCGCACTCTGCTCAGTTTAATTCCACAGACTTCCCTGCAAGATGCACAAACGTCTTAAGGCCAGAACAGACACCTCATGTCAGCAGCGCCGCCGGACCTGTTGCTTTTCATGTCAGCGCCCATGTCAACAGGTTCACTGCTTGCCTGCCCATGTCAGTGTTTGTGGTCATATATATATGGTATGTGTTTACCCAAGTATGTCAATTTGGGCAGGAATAATTTGTCTTTTATGTGGATCTGCGTATGCATATGTATGTGTATGTGCACGACTCAGAAGAGTGTGTGTTTAAACCCGATCTGAACTTTCTGATTTGGTTAAGTGGTTGGGAAATTCCTGTAAAATGGAGAGAAAAAAAACTGGCTGACTGTGCAATACAACACCCATGACTCACTTCCCTTGTTAATCCACATCAGGTAACAAACACGTGTGGACTGATTCGCCCTTACGGCCTCCACCCTGCTGTGAGTTTCTGGGGAATTGCCTGGAGAGAAGAGCATGATGCCAGGTGCAGTAATATCGGTGTTTAAACTTCACTTGAGGCAGCCTGTTGCACTTTGACGACCCTTCTTTCTTTCTGCCATTCAACCTTTATCATAGCATCCATCTGCCCTGGTTTATCGCTCACTGACATTTTCTGACAAAAGCCCCAGATCAGAAGCAAATAGGGGTCGGCTCGGCACTCACCGGTCGGAGCATGAACTTAGCGTGAGCCAAGTGGCTAAATATCTGGAGCAGTCGGGACTCCAACATTATTATGCCTGCCAGTGCAAGTAGTGTGAAAACCACAACAATTGTGTGTGTGCCCATCTTTACAATCATTCATCCCATCTACTTCACACTTGGGAAGGTGGGAGGTGTATTACTGGGGTCCCAAGGGCGTGCCGTATCGCGCAATTTGGACATGACACTTTTAATATAAATAAACTTTGAATAAAACATAAGCAACCACTCTGTGCAGCAGCAAGGGCAGAGTGGAGCATTTCGTCAGCAACGGGTTACAGGTACTATATAACCCGGTGTTTTGTCAAATACAATCAAATTTACTTCCATTTGCAAATGAATACCTCTGCTACGCATTTCCCTGTGTATGTTTCTGACCACGGATGCTGAATATATTAACGTTATAACTGAACTCTTCTTCACTACCCTGGAGTCAACGAGCATGAATGGATGCCCTGCGGGAACAACAGTGCTGCTCTGCAACTCAAATTTGGGGGTCCCCGGAAAACCCTGGCTTGCTTTACTTTTAACCTTTTCTGTAAAACCTTTTTATTTAATTGAAACTGTTTTAAAGTTAAACTATTAATACTACACATTAAAATTCCTGCATTTTTTTTAGTCAGTTAAAGTGAAGAGTAAAAGACGGGCATTATCAGCACGATATAATAAAGATTTACTAAACACCTGTTAACATCTGGAGCTCTCCATTCTAATATCTGCTGGATGCGAGTAAAATCTGAATCTGCAACATAACCACTAACAGTGTGTAAGCATGCTGATGTCTCCACCTACAGGCAAAAAAGAACAGGAGTTGCAATTTGATTTGAAAGTGCGCCTCTACCGTCAGTCATTTTTAGTTTGATTTTGTTTGTGTTGTCTGCTGTGTGTGAATGAATGACTTTGGGAGTAATCTAAGTTTGAGCTTTAAAAGTAAATTTCCCACAATCCGTTTTTCTGTCAGAGATTTAAATCTATATTCATTCAAGTTACATTAAATGTCAAACCCACTTTGTGCACAAACTCCAGTTTCTCCCCTCCACTGATGAGCCGATAGGTGTAGATAAAGCCGCCACCCACAGATCTGGGGTTGAGAATCATGTCTCTGGCGACGCCCACCAGGACATACCAATCATCTCCTGTGTTGGGGAAACGACACACTGCAACGCTGAAAGATATCAAACACAGGATGGGACAGAGACAGGGGGTGTGAGATATTCTGCCACTTTTTTAAAGCAAAGAATAAAAAAAGAGAGAATGAAGAAGAAATGATAAAAAATGTCTGACATCTAAACTACAGAAACATTTCCTCAGAGCATGAGGAAGTTTGCCACTGCGTTTCAGTAAACTGCACTGTAACTTCCGTAACTGTAACCATCTTTTATATGTTTATTTTCCCAGAGCTTTTAATGTTTTATGTAAAGCACTTTGAATTACCTTGTGGTTGAATTGTGCTGTACAAATAAACTTGCCTTGCCTAAATATTGGGCTGCTACAGGGTGAGCAGAACTACATACTACCATGATATCCAGGTCACCTGCTCACTAACCAAACAGACATCAAAGAGTATATTAAAATATTCAATGCATTTGTAGCTTTTTCGAGTTCGCTGAGAAATATTCTCTGTGGAGCAGAAATCTATTCATCTGTGCTGTATAAAATATTAACCTGTGCCTACAGAACATATACGGATCAGTCTCAGCCGTCTGTCAGCCGCTCCTGAGTGACAGCTGCTGGAGCCTTCACCAACCGTCTGACAGACATTTACTAAACCAAAATAGTTTTTATGTCGACTCCATGGGAAAAATTCAACAGTGTTGTCTAGAACACAAAAACAGCGGGAGAAAACACGGATGTGGGTCGATATATTAAATATACTGTAAACATATCTGTTCTGTGACATGCAAGTTTGTTCTGTCTCATCAGCCCATAGATTTTGCAATGATGGCGTTTAAATACAGATAGTTAGGAAACAGTCTGGCTGGAATTTATGAGGTGTCGAAAGATTTACAGCCGGACTCTCAATCAATGTGAAGGGGGTAATAAACAGCCAGGGTCAGACTCCGGACTTCTTTACCTCAATTACAACCCACCGCACCACTTAGCAGGGCTTTAGAGATCAGCCTGGGCAGGACGCAAGACCTCCCCCTGAATGGGGTTAGTGCTTTTCAGGCTGCGGCCGTAAAAGCCACAGGGATTTAAGCTTTCTTATTTTACAGCTAAACGGAACACTTAATAATGCTTCTGAAAACAATCTGTGAGAAAGATGCAATACTGTAACATAATATGGATTCCTATTTGATCAGCGCTGACTAGTTTCACAGTTTGATCAGAGTTCAGAGCAGTCACTGACACTGCATCAGAGACTCTACTGCTCTGAGTGGTGTTTTTTTCTTTGGGCACAGTTGAATCTAGCACATGACATTAGCAGCAGAAACAAAGAGCTCTGGGAACAGACTGGAACGGAACGTGGAGGTAAACATACATGACTGTTTCACAGATTGTCCGTCGATAGTGACAGTTTCAGGAAAAATGTGATAATATATTTTGAACAGGATTTGAATTAAATTATATTAGTCTGGTATCCTGTCGCAGGTGTATTCCAATGTCAGCTGGGATCGGCTCAAGCTCCTACAGCTCCCCCGACTGGGATATAGCAGTAACAGATAATGGATGGATGGATGGATATATTAAATGTAGATGACATTATTGGGCTGTCTAATGATTAAAAAAAATATAAAAATTAAACATTAATTAGATTAAAAATCACCAGACAGAAGGATCACAATTAAACAAGCAATAATCAGAGCCACAATGCAAACTCAGTTTAAATCAGTGTATCGCACAACGATCTACACTCGGCATGAGAAAATGTATTTTAAAAAATTGTCCAAAAGGTTCAAAAAAGGTTCTCTAACAGAAACAGAACAAAGTTAAATCAAAAATCAACGAAATAAAGAAAGAATTTCAGTTTGGTTAATTCTGTTTTAGTTGTTTTTGTAGGAGTGAATTGTCTTCTCAAACTAAATAATAAATGATCTCTGATAAGTTTCAGTTTCCTTTCCCCCGGAGTGGAGCCTCTTCCCAAACAATTTAACAAACAAACAAGTGAATTTCCAACGCTTTCTGAGAATTATAAACATGCGACCATGTAGAGACAGAGTTGACATGCTGTCGTATAAATAAGATAAATTACATAAGTCTGTTTAGTTTGTTTACTAAAAGGACAAGAGCCGTTCTATAGGAAAGGATCCTTAAATGACTTAAATGATCTGACGCTATTCACAAATTACATTAAATAAAATGTACTTGATTTTCAAGGGGGGCGCGCCCCTAATATAATGGGAGGGGAAACACTGAGATGAGTAATCAATGACAGAGTTAGAGTTGGATCAAATATTTGACTCCTTTTCAGCTCAGAGTGAAAGTCTTTCTGCATGTCTCTCGACCGACAGACAGACAGACATACAGTGCATCCGGAAAGTATTCACAGCGTTTCACTTGTTCCACATTTTATTACGTTACAGCCTTATTCCAAATTGTATTCAATTAATCTCTGTCAAAAATTCATTATGACCATGTGAAAAAAGTTTTCTTGAGAGTTTTGAAAAAATGTATTAAAATTAAAAAACAAAGAAATTTTACCATGAAGCTCAAAATTGAGCTCAGGTGCATCCTGTTTCCACTGATCATCCTTGAGATGTTTCTACAGCTTAACTGGAGTCCACCTGTGGTCAATCCAGTTAATTGGACATGATTTGGAAAGGCACACACCTGCATGCCAGAGCGCAAACACCAATCATGAAGTCAAAGAAATTGTCTGTAGACGAGGTACAAATCTGGGGAAGGATACAGAAAAATATCTGCTGCTGTGAATGTAACAATGAGCACAGTGGCCTCCATCATTCGTAAATGGAAGAAGTGAGGAACCACCAGGACTCTTCCTAGAGCTGGCCAGCCGTCTAAATTGAGCAATTGGGGGAGAAGGGCGTTGGTCAGGGAAGTGACCAAGAACCCGATGGTCACTCTGTCAGAGCTCCAGCGTTCCTCCGTGGAGAGAGGACAACCATCTCTGCAGCAAATCACCAATCAGGCCTGTATGGCAGAGTGGCCAGGCGAAAGCCACTCCTTAGTAAAAGGTACAAGGCAGCCCGTCTGGAATTTGCCAGAAGGCACCTGAAGGACTCTCAGACCATGAGAAACATAATGATTTGGTCTGATGAGACAAAGATTGAACTCTTTGGTGTGAATGCCAGGCGTCATGTTTGAAGGAAACCAGGCACTGCTCATCACGAGGCCAATACCATCCCTACAGTCAAGCATGGTGGTGGCAGCATCGTGCTATGGGGATGTTTTTCAGCAGCAGGAACTGGCAGACTGGTAAGGATAGAGGGAAAGATGAATGCAGCAATGTACAGAGACATCCTGAATGAAAACCTGCTCCAGAGTGCTCTTGACCTCAGACTAGGGCGACGGTTCATTTTTCAGCAGGACAACGACCCGAAGCACACAGCCAAGATCTCAAAGGAGTGGCTTCAGGACCACTCTGCGAATGTCCTGGAGTGGCCCAGCCAGAGCCCAGACTTGAATCCGATTGAACATCTCTAGAGAGATCTGAAAATGGCTGTGCACAGACGTCTCCCATCCAACCTGATAGAGCTTGAGAGGTACTGCAAAGAAGAATGGGCGAAACTGCCTAGAGAGAGGTGTGCCAAGCTTGTGGCATCATATTCAAAAAGACTTGAGGCTGTAGAGGCTGCCAAAGGTGGTTCTACAAGCAAAGGCTGTGAATACTTGATGTATATATTATGTAAATATGATTTCTTTGTTTTTTAATTTTAATAAATTCTCAAAACTCTCAAAACTTTTTTCAGGTGGTCATAATGGGGCATTATGTGTAGAATTTTGAGGACAGAGATTAATTTAATACAATTTGGAATAAGGCTGTAACGTAATAAAATGTGGAAAAAGTGAAACGCTGTGAATACTTTCCGGATGCATTGCATATCAGGCAGCTCAACCCCAAACAACACGTTTTCATTATTAACTGTGTAACACTGTTTAAAGGAGCAGCTGGTCAGCTTCAAGTCAGTGGAAGCTGCTCACGTTCTGCCACCCGGAAGTATCTTGACGCCTGTTGTTTACAAACATTCTGAAATCCTGTGTAGGGAACCAATCTAAACACTGGAGTTGTTATTTTTCTATAACCATAACTCTGTTCAATCAACATTTATTTCCTAATAATAAATTAAAACAAAAAAGTTTTCTGTGGTTAAGAAAGGTGGCTAAGGAGTTAAAGCTAAAATATTCTTACCCTGCTCAATACACCGCTATGGCACTGAGCCTTGTTTTTGGTTGGATTCGCACCTTTTCGCTATTCATCTGTCCGTTTGTCCAGTCCTCATCTGAATGGAATACTTTTCCATTTGTACCAATGAAACTGAACCTGCTCACCTGAAAGCAGCTTCGTTCTGTTCCAGCTGCACCTGGTCCAGTGTTGAACCCTGTATGGGGTTGACGAGACGCACCAGTGAGGCCCACTGTCCTGCTCCAGCCTTAGGTGCCCCAAAAATGGCTTCTGGGAGATTCTCGTTGAGGAAGGCAGCAGCCATCTCGGCAGCCAGTTCTCTTTCATCCTCACCAGCAGCCTCCACCATCTCCTACAGAGGCAACAGCAACAAAGACCAAAGCAGCTCAGCTGAAGGGAGACCACAGCCTTTTGACCAACTTGAGCCAGCTTCATTACGGCGCACATTAGCACGCAAACTTTCCTTTATAAATACAGATGAATTCCCACCTGCGGTGAATTGTGCGTGGATGATCTCCGCCCAGTGTCATCCTACTTTTCCTCCCACTATCTTCCATAAATGGCACATGCTTAATAGCTCATGAATATGGACGCTATCTTAATGAGGACGATAGATTGACTGAAGTGAGGAAAATGACCTGAAGAAGGTGGAAAAAAAAGGTGCTTTGAGAAGTAAATGGAAGTGCTTTACGGAGGTTGCGCTCTGCAAAAATGTGTTGTTTGGAAGCCTCAGTAGAAGCATTCCAAATAAATATAAACGGAGTGAGGGTCAGCATGTCACCGCAGCTGTCAATCAAGTTAACTCGTTATTTTTGGTAAGGAAGTTTAGCATATCCATATATAAAATATCAGAGAGATATTTAAAAAAGGGGAATATAGTAGGGCTTAATGTATTTATACTTTATATATGTATGAAGTGAGAAAATAAATAAGTGCTGATATTCGAGAGCATTGTTTTGATATGTGAGATCCAAACATTAACTACTTTCCATCTCAGCAGAGTCAAATTTTGGCCAAACGAACACACCTGCCGACATATGCAGTTCTAAAATTCATTCTAACAGGTTATTAAAAACATGTAGATTTGATAATGAATTCAAACTGCATCTTAACTGAGTACCAACAGTATAGCCCTATGTTAGTATAGCCTATCCACAACTAGGCTTTATAAAGTGTGAAATACATCTGCTGCCAGTTATTTTAGAGTTAGAGTGAGTGAGTGTGTGTGTGTGTGTGTGTGTGTGTGTGTGTGTGTGTGTGTGTGTGTGTGTGTGTGTGTGTGTGTGTGTGTGTGTGTGTGTGTGTGTGTGTGTGTGTGTGTGTGTGTGTGTGTGTGTGTGTGTGTATGTGTGTGTGTGTGTGTTTGTGTGTTTGTGTGTGTGTGTGTGTGTGTGTGCTCTTTCTGCTGACTCAGCTGTATTTCATGGTGTTTCCATCGAGTGTCGCTGATACCCGAGTCGGACAAACTTTGCAGGAGCTCTACTCACGCGTGATAGTTGGTGTAAGAATATGCACGCTTCTCTGCAAATAAGTTTTCTATAAATACCAACATTTGCCACCGCACATTTCTGCCTGTCTACGTGAGGATTTTGTGTGCAGCAAGCTTTAGAAATGAGGCCCCTGGTGACTGGTAATGAGACATATCGAACCGAAGCATGCATGCCTGACTTCCACTCTTGTGAAGTTATTACCATTGTCAATTTATGTTTACTGTTTTAATCCACATCAAACCTGAAATTTCACCTGATTTTACTTTATTCACACCATTTTCTTTGGAAGAGCATGGATAAAGCGATATGTTTTGGTGTCCTCTGATTGGTGGACTCATTACATTTGGTGAGAAATGTCATTAAGAACACCAGCATTGATGCGTTTCATCACTGTACAGTCATATCATTTAGTTTACAGCTCAAAAATATGTTAAAGTGTGCAGTACCTCTTTAAGCCTCACTTTAAACAAGATGGTGCCTCCAGCATCTCCACACTTTTTATCGCAGAACATGTGCTTCCTTTTGAGTCTGACCCAGGGCTCTTTGCTCTCTGCAACCCTTTCCTCATTACAAGGTCAGTAAAAGTGTCAGCAAAGTGTCTATTACAAATCAAGTCTTTAATTTTAAGACCATATGTCTGCTCTCATAAATGTTTACTGTTAGGAACCCAGAGCAGAGTTGACTTTTGCTAGTAGGATCATTACTCCATCATTTGACTTGCATTTCATACCTCAGCCATCTGTTGCTTTCTCTGGGCTTTGGTTGCCTCAGTGTAGGCATTGTGGTCAGTCTCGATCAAAATGAGGTTGTTGGTCTCCGGGTGGATCACAAATTTCCTGGGAGTGTACTGCAGAGGAAAGGCCACCTGGTTAAAGACAGCTCCTAATTTTTCCAAAGCCAAGATTCTGCCAGACAGATAATGAGAAAAGAGGAGAGACCGTTAGAAATCATGTTTAACTTCTGAAATAATGGTGCTCACAAGATGTTTGCTTTCTGTCACAAAGAGCAAGAAAACAGCTCGTCTTCAAGCTGCTGCTCTTGTCTTCACCATTATCCGCCCCTTCACAAATGTATAGGAGAAAACACTGCAGCCCAAGCAGGACAACTACAGCTCTTTTGATGTCCCGACATAGAATTATATTTTTGAAAAGATGCAGAAGAAAGAGAATCAATTTTTGGTCAATATTAAACCCCTGAACACCAATTGTTAGATGCTTATTATGTAAATAAAAGGTTTTAAAATCCAACTTTTAACACGTATGTTAAATTCTGACTCTGTATGCCATTATGTTGTTGTAATTACAGGACATTTTTACCTCCGTGTTGTAGCTCAGATAAGTGAATGAACAATACACAACATTTTATTCCAGCTAAATGCTAAAAGAGTGAAATAGTGAAAAAGTGTGAACCTGTAACATTACTATAATAAAATAACTTTTCCAGACAGTGTAGGAACCCTGTTTTCAGACACTTTATCGATGGCTGAGAAGCATAATTACAATATAACTTCAACAATCCCACAAAGTGAACGCTTTAGGAGCAGACAGACCTTTTGTGCCTTTCCAAAATATTTCAGACATTTCAAATTAACGGGACAAATAAGATTGTTTATGCCTGACTGCAAATCTAAATTTATTTTCAATTATGATTTTTGCTTCCAACAATTATTAAAACAAAATAAGAAAGCTAGAAAAATGACTGTGCCGCACTCCGTTTCACAATGATTATCTCATTTGGTCTTGTTATAATCACAACCCTTCCTTTACAGCAGTACAGTGTTCACCTGAATTATTGTCTGTAATAGGTTGAATTTAGTTTCCCAAAGTGTTGAATGAATGTTAAATAGTTCTTTGAAGAGGTCGTGTGGCAGTGCCCTACAACAGTTTTTCTACTGAATTATAGTTAAAGTTAAAATAAATAAAGTTTTTTGTTCAATAAATGCAAGGTGTTTCCAAAGTCAATGAGTAGTTGACCAAATTATTTTGAGTTTTTTTTGTTTTTTAAAGATTTTTTGGCAGTTTTCAAGCCTTTTTTTTTTAGGTATGACAGACATGAAATGGGGGGATGGGGGGCATGCAGCAAAGGGCTGCAGGTCGGAGTCGAACCCGCAGCTGCTGCCTTGAGGACCTTCAGCCTCTTTACATAAGCACTGTTCCACCGGCCGCCCTGACCGTGCTGAGTTTTGCTGTAATCTAGCAGCCCTAGGTTTATGCAAACAGGTCATATTGTGTGTATCCTTACCTCAGTGTGTTGGTGGAAATGGCTACTATGCCTTCAGGGCACTGCTCGGAGGCAAAGCCAGAGGCGTACTCCAGAGTCTCATACGAGAGAGGGGTCAGATGGAAGCGAGACTGGTAGGAATAGCTCAGCCAGGAGCGACTGGACATTGCCAGCACCTGTCAGTAAGAAGAGACAGACAATTCCTGATTTATCACATGATTATATGACTTTTAAAAAGCAGTAATATTGATTCGTTTTCAGTGTTGTGAGCAGGGATGTCACAACCAAGTCAGGTCAAATTTCTAAAAAACGTGATGGCACTCATTTTTCTACAGTACTGCAGGTTACAGGGGATAAATTCAAATCGTACTATTAGAGTTGCAAAATTCTGTTGATTTTCAAAGTTAGAAACTTTCCATGGGAATTAGCAGGAATTTATGGGAATAAACCTAACTCCACCAGATGGATTGATTCGCGTGATTCTCATTGTCTCAGCATATCCATCTGGGAACTCTCCTTTGGAGATCTTTTGGGAAGGGGCGAAAATACTGGTATCTGATTGGATAAACCATCAGTCTATCACCAACATACGGGCCAAATCAACCAATCAGATCAACACATGACATATTAACTGTGTTGAGGCAAAGCTCAGAAAGGAAACAACATGTGGGTAAAGGATATTTTCTGTTTGTGTAACGTGAATTTAAGGATCCAAGGCCCAATTTCAGGAGCCCGGTCCATATTCAACAGAAGGATCCAGAGAAAAAAGAGTTAGTGAGCGGCTTGCTCCATAGCTACTCATCTCATCTGTGGAAGCCTCCATGTTGTTTACACTCAAGAGTCTCTTCTCGTTTCCTCACTTAAATCCACCTCTAAACCAACACTGATTGGTTGGCAAAGTTCTCCAAATATTCTCTGCTGTATGTTGCTAGACTGATCTGAGCGTAAAAAATACAATTGAGCTCAGAGATCAGGATGGGCTCACGAGACTAGACTAAACCTGGAATTTACAAAATTGAAGGTTGGCCCTCAACCGGGATTTTAAATATAGTTGGGGAAAATATATTTCAGCATAATCTTGACTAAAACAAACAGATTTTCATGCAAGTACACTTGAGAAACTCTCTGCTATTCCTCAATCCCATGCACAGATGAATTCAAGAACCCTGGACTATTGAGGACACATTTATGAGCCCCTGGACTGCATGCAATTTCCAAATATTTCCAAAATTCCCCAACTTAACTTCCCATGTAAAGTGTCTGGAAATATTTCGCCCCGTTGGTTAGGTTTAGGCATGATGAGTGAGAAAAGCTAACTTCCTCTCCACTCAACACAGATTTTGTTGCTCTGTGGGTGTGCTTTGTGAGTTTACAGTGTCCTTCCTGAACTTATTTTGTTTAAAAAAATATCTAAAAATGTCAAATTCCTTAAGTTTCAAACTTTGTTAGGATTCTTTCCTTAGTCAGCTCAGCTGATTTCATTTCATACTTGTATGAGAGCAAACTGATGTATCATTATATTAGCTTAACAGCTTTTTTGTGTGGATTTACGGTATGTAAATGTTTGAGTCACATACAGCTTCCTGTCCCTGCATCCTGACTCTGAAGAGTTTGACAGGCCGTGAGCCCAGGTAGCGTGTTCTGGTATCTGACAGGTCCCCCGTCACTGGGTCCAGCACAGTCCTCAGCAGCACACCATTCTGACAAAGGGGATCAAACACATTCACATTACTAGACACAATCTAGAATCTTAATCCCAAAAGATTATCAAATTAGCCGCTTTTTTTACAGTTACTGTCATTGATCCATGTCTAGACCTCTCCTGTGGATTGTGGGCAATTGGCTGTTACAGATATTCTTAGAACAATATGGGATTCAGAAAACTGACATATTGAAAACTGCGATATCCATGTGTAACATTCTTGCTGGATGACTTGTGTTACACATGCCTTTACTATCATTTCATTAAGTAGGCAAAACATGTGTTATTCAGAGTTTTCCTCTGGGATTCAGCCCTAAGTAAAGATCAATCTGAGCCAAATCTCAGACATTTAGTGTACATATGATACATGTGTGCTTTTACAGGGATGTGATTTGAAAACAAACCTGTTGGTTTGATGAGTAAGAAAGAATACCTGAAGCCCTATGTTGAGGTAGAGGAAGCCGATGGTTCCCTTTTCTCCAAGTTCGTCCTGTTTCTCGACCCCTCCCATCTCAACAATACACAGACTCTCTGGCTGGGCTGGCAGGGCCTGCATACTCAACGGCTGTAGGCAGTCCTGAACATGACAAAAGCTTCAGAGATTAAGACTATTTCAACATACAAAACAGTCTCACTCAAGTGCATACACATGAATATGTACATAAAAGAGGGTATCTTCTTTTAATTAACCAGAGCAAGCAAATGTATTAAAGGCTGATTGGAGCTTAGGGCGCACTCACACTGTCCTTCCGAATCGCGACCCGGGCTTTAGGGTACTTGTCCCCCCTCCCTCTCCCCCCGCGCCCCAGCCCTGTTTGTACTCACACTGCCTGGGCCTCGGCCAATGCTTCTTGCTGTCCATACGACATCACGCCGTAACACGTCACACGCATTGATCGCGCGTGTATGGCTTTGTTTACAAATCTTTCCACAGACCTCGGAGTTATTGTGCGTCTTGTTGACTGTTTTTGAATATTTTCATCCGACCAAATCTGCAGTAAACACTCCACCTCCGCATCACACCAACATGAACCTTTCACCGCCATTGTTGTTGTTGTTAAATGTCCGCGCATGGTCCGTCCTATTTTCAATGTCCGAACAGGCGCACATACTGCTACCGCCGTAGCGCTCGTGCTCGTACATGTGCAAACGGCTCTCCTAAAGCCCACCTCTTTCAAGCGGGCCGTGAACGGGTGCACTCACACTGCTTAAAGGTACTAGGCTTTAGCTGAAAAAACGGTTTTGGCCCTGTACAGAACGACAGTGTGAGTGCGCCCCTAGAAACAATCAATCTGTGAACGTCCGCATAGATTCCACCGGATTAATTAGAAAAGTGGCATTTACTGAAGCGGTCAGCAGAAACTTCCTTTCAACATCTGCGTGCAACACTTTCCAACTTAAATATTAATTTGCACCTGATGAGACATAACAAGGAATGCCCCCTGAACCCGGATCTTAACAAAAAACAACTTAAATTAGTAAAATAGGGCTGCACAATACAGTTGTTTTTTTAGATTTTTTTGAGTTAGTAAGAATATCAGTAGTTTAATGTTCAAACTGTTCAATAAAATTATGTTGAAAAAAAACTTTCCTTTCATTTTTTTTTAATTCAAAAAGCAATGTGTTGTATTTTAACAGAATACTGACATCAGCAGAACTGAGTACACTTTAATATGTTTATTTGTTGCAAGTGATAATATTATTGCATGTTTCTTCATATTGTGCAGCTCTAGTCCCAATTATCGGTTCTGCCATCGGTACTTGAGAAATCAGGGAGTGAGAGTTCCATAGCAGAAAATAAGGTTATGGAGGACGTGACAAATCCTCACAAACATCTTTCTTGATGCTCTTTCAGCCACTTAAACACAGACTGGCCCAGAACAGCATAGTGCAGTGTGACCAAAATGAGTATCATAGTATTATATTGTGGCTAAATGATTTGGATGGAGGAAAAAAAAGAGAGTATATAGCACCACCACTGACTCACTAAGTCTGAGGTAACAGTCTGATTACATCACTTTAGACTGCTTGAGGCCAACACACAGAACATATAACTGTAATGAGTGCGGATGGGTCTATTTCATTTACAAACTAGTGTTTCTGTTCATACCGAAGGGTCCAGGGAGATGATCCGGACAGTGTTGTCGACCAGTCCCACAGCCAAAAATCGCGAGCGTTGCTCCCCGGGTGGAACGTTAGCCAGGCTCATACAAACCACGTCTGCTGACATCTCCTTCCGCTCGGTGTACTCATTTAGCTGTCCAGACTAGAGAGGAAGGAGACAGAGAGAGAAGAGGTATTACTATGCAGATTTCAATCATCTCAGTTGTTTCCTGTGTTTCTTATGGTGCCATAGATTTAGGTTGTCTTCAGTAGTTTTGTCCCATTTAAATGTCAAATTTCTAAATGCAAATTTTTCAAATCTTCTAAGTATTGCGTTTTTCATGTTTGTAACTAAATGTTGTGACCATGTCAATAATATTCTGTTGACTGGTGTCAGAAACAAGCCAAAAAAATGCATACAACTTGGCATTTTCCAAAATTGTTGAAATGAAAATGAACTTATTGAAAATGAACCGCTGTAGCAGATCAACCATAGACCAAATATGGACGTAGTATCTGTGACATCACCCACAAGTTTCATAAGAGCCAAAATGAGCTCAGCCAAAATGGGAAGCTCTGGCCATTGCCATCTTTGCGGTGCCTGCTCCACCTAACTCCAGGTTAATCCAAAAGCGGCCCTCACCTGTCATTTAAAGCAGCCAGCCCGCAATTATGAATAGCTTTAAGCCTTAATGGTAAAAATCCCTAAACAGAGGCCACCTGACCGGACCTGGGGGAGTGAAGTCCAGTGCTTCCCCTGTAACTCTTGCTTACGCTTGTTTATTTTTGCTGTAAAGCTGGGCATTTTAACATTTAAATCCCTTTGAAGATCTGAGACTTGTGAAATATTAGGTTGAAGTACCGTAAGATATGAAATGCTGAAAAACCATCTACTTTCTTACCGGGTCCATCTCAAAGTAGACCAGCTCCCCTCCAGTGAGTGCGATAACAACCTGTCGCTGGTTCACGGCACAGCGGACAATGGTTTTTTTGCCGGGAGTCTTCCACTCATTCACACGCTTGTCTGCCCGGATGTGGCGAATACCGTCTGGGTACACCTACGTGGAGAAGCAGGGAAAGCGAGAGAATAAGAAAAAAGTTGGAGACACATAGTGGAGTTGGAGTGTACATTGGATGCTTTCATTATTGATACTCATTTGTATTTCCTTTAAATATCCTGCATAATGTAGAGTTCATTGTTCCACATACAGCAAGGTAAGCAGCTGTCAGAAGGGTTGTTTATGTTTTGCCAAAGAGTCACAAGCAAACAAATATGCATGGGCAAAAATGCGTACATTCTTTGTTACAGGCTTAAAAATTTAAAAAAAGTGTAGCCATATTCTTGTTTTGAATTAAACTCTGTTTCAAATTTGTTGCCCAATTGTGATGAACTAATAAAATAAAGCAGTCAAGACTGCTTGCATACAACTGAATTACTTTAGGCAATCTTAATGTAGCTGTCCAGTATCATCACAGATGAATGAAGATGTTATATGTACACTGCACCCACCTGAACTAAGGCGTCTTCACCGAGCAGTGAGCAGGAGAGAGTAGGTGTTGTTCCCAGGAATCCAGAATCTGTTACTTCCTCCACAGTCTCCCCGATGGACAGAACAAGAGTAGCGTTCACGAAAGATACGATGATGTAGGCGTCAAACTCATCTGAGGAATAGAGACAAAGACAAATAAGTAGAGTTTAGAAAAATAAGAATGGAGTTGTGCTGAATCTAACTACGATGAATAAATGACAGAAAGATCTGGGTGAGGAGAGAGGTGCCACATTTGGTTTGGCTCGAATCATTTTTGGTACTGGCTGCAGTTCTTTATTTTATTTTCCATTGGAAAGTTACCCCTTCATGAAGGCGGAACTCTTGACTGTCATAGCGATGCTACATGAAACTGCCATGACATTTTTTTTTCAACACGACACCTTTAACCGGCAACTAAAAGGGGAACGCCTGCACTTTGTCAGTATTAACCACAGCATAGTTCTTAACGCTGCCATTTCTAAATATCTGGGTAGAGTTAATAAAAAAGACAGATATATAGTTTATGCAGGATGTACCTGCATGTACATGTAAGTGTACGGATGATTCTCCAATCCGTGGTCTGCATTGTTTTAACTTCACCGTCTAGTATGGGCTCAGCAGGTGAGCTTGTACCAAAAGAAGTACCACATACTATCCACAACTTTTGCCGACGGAAAACAACAAAAGAACAGTTCCAAGCGAGTCAAACAAACACATAACGTAGTCATTGATTTTTGTTGTGATTCTTTGAGACCCTAGTGTATACACTTTGTTTTTAAGTAAAACTGATCATATTACATCTTTAATACACACTGTGTGGATCAAACAGAAAAACAACTCAGGCTGTAGCTAACGATTATTTTCTTGTTGATTAATATGTCACTCATTTTCTTGATTAATCCATGAGTTTTTTTGTCTATAAAATGTCAGAAAATGATGAACAATGATGATCTGTGTTTCTGAAGGCCCAGAGGAGAATCAGTAAGCGCTGTTAAAACACAACATTAGTACTGTGTGTGATTTCACAGTTCAAATGAAGTGAAGTTGATAGGACTAAACTGTTTGTAACTTATGTCATGGATGTCATCCTGAAACCATCTGTTTCTCCCTGTCCTTTACACATGCACACTGACTCTCTCTCACACCGTCTAATGACTGATGTCAGCCATCTGTGCTGGAACAATGCCACAAAATGTAAAAAACAAGTTACTTTATGGAAATGCACTAAAGGGAAAGCATGCAAAGACACAAGACAAACCCTGAATATCTGCCACAACATTCAGAACGTGTTTCACAGGCTGCTGCACAGCACCTGACAGCTCCCTAAAAGTGACGCCAAAGCATCTTGATCTCCCCATGGTGGCTGGCTATTAATTTAGGACGTGCTTGATTTTACATACAGCTTTCTATGAGTGGAGCACAGTATCTGTATCGCAGTCCATCGTTTGCATTTTTTATTGTGGGAAGCCAAAATTGTGATCACCATTGATGTTCAATTAGTTGTGCAGCTCTAGTGTCTGAAACAGGGAATGCATTACCTTCCACGTGTCTGCGTACTGTCCACACAGCGTTGGGGTTACCGGGAAGCTCAGACACAGCCATCTCTGATACCTGATAGAGATGGACAGGGAAGGAAGTAGGGACAGAACAAAAGACAAAAAAAGGAGGCTATATGTTTGTATACGTTATGTTACAAACTACATAAAATATGGATCATACACTGTTTTTCACAAAATCCACTTGACTGTGTTCCACTCGAGGATACAGCCACAGAAAGGTTATGGGTACTTTTACCATCCTTACTGTACTAAATATAAACTAACAAATCAGGTACTAACTCAAGTATTATCTTACTAACAAACTAACAGTTTGTCTACACAGAATGCACCAGAACCATTCTGACCTAATGGTTAAGTGACTTTAATAATGTCAGCTACTTGCAGTGTGTCTACACAAGGAGTAGAGAAAGCATGACCTGTTATTTAGAATGTAATCGCTATAAAACAATCGGTAAATAGCGTTTTATTTCTCTCATTCACTGGCTTTTTAATTTGTGCCGCTTTCTCTCCTCTTGCTTGCCTGAGCTCCACACAAACCACTTTGCAGCCTGCAGTTCAGAGCAATCTCTCTTTTTCTCTCCCTCTTTTTTAAAATAAGTCGGGAAGCAGACAAGCGAAATTTTCCTAGAACTAAATTGAGACCCTGGTCCCTGCGGTTGAAACACAATGTCTTCCTCAAAAGGTTCCTAGTCCTTGGGAAGAATTTCTGTGGTTGAAAAGGGTCTATGTTGTTTAGACAGATCCGACTGTTTTCTATCAAATTGATCTTCCCTAATGCCCAGCTACTCAGGACCAAATGTAACCTGACTCTCTCCAGATGAATTTGGTTCTGTCTTGCTACGCTTATCCATCTGGGATCGTTCCACAGCAAAGTGATTTCAGGAGGCTGGGCCTTATCAAAAATCCTTGCATTTGACACTTGTCCGTCATCTCTATTGACGTGCTACATCAACCTCTCACATCAAACCAATCCATGACGCAGGGAAAAGCCAAACAGAACCGCCGACATCGTTTCCACCAACAAAAGCCTTCAAAGCCGTTTTCTGGTGTTCTTTTAAAGAAAAAATTATTCGCTAGATTGGACAACACGGATGAAGAAACACAACTTTCTGAAAGCTTGTACTCTGTACTCATTAGACTAAAGTTTTAAGACATGCAGAGCCAGTTTTTTGCTCACCAACCGGCATGCAGCCAATGACAGTTTGGTGCTATGTTTGTAAGCAGCTTATAACAAATATTTACAGTGGTGACAGTGCATCATATAAAAAACAGATTTGCTTTGTGCTGAAATCAGAGTAGTTTACACTCTTCAGCTTTCATTCAGAGAAGAGACATGAACAAGCTCATCACTTTTCAGCCAGCATGTGACATGTTATGTTGTTAGGTGTGTGTACCTCCAGCCCGTGTCTAAGGACTCTCAGAGTAGACCGGGGTCCTCGTCCACAGGCAACATATAATTGTGGCGTATCTTCATTGGCCAAATCAGCAATCTGTTAAAAAAGAGAAAGAGAGTAGACAATGAGCACTGTACCTAACACGCACGCACGCACGCATGCACGCACGCACGCAATCACCTCTACCTACCTGACAGGTCATGATGGGGGATAAGTTCTCCTGTTCGTCCACCAGCACAAGGTTTTTGAGGGGGCGGGGTTGGAAGAAGAAAGTGTCTCCTTCTTCCAACGGCATTGCAGAGGAAAACTCAGGCTCCTCATCATCATCACCCAAGTGAGCGATCTGGTAAAGGTAACTGAAGGAAACAGGAAACAAAGGTAGAACAAAACGTGAAAACTGGACTCATGGCCCTGCTGTTGTATTCTCTGCCAAATTATGGCTTACTCAACTATTCAAGTAAGATTTTCAGTCAATTAGTACTTTTTTAAATGCTTTTTTCATGCTGAATTACCCTTTTCCAAGAAAGCACCTCTATGGTAAACACTAAATTTAAACAGGTGCTTTTGGGTGATTCTTTGTGGAGAAATTCTGTTTCATACATCTATTGATTTTATCAACTAACTGGCCACCTAAAGACCCATCGACAACCGTCAGACAGTTGGTCTGACCCTTTTACTGCATCCTGACACTGGCAGCAGATCACAGCAGTGGAAAACACAAGCACCGTTCTGGAACTGATTTGGCCGTAACAAGGATCACGTGCTTCTGGGCCAGAGGGTTGATTCCTCCGACAGAGCAACAATAGAGATCCATTTGAAGATGAGTAAGCGTTTTTACTTCACAAAAATGATGCGGAATTGTGACTAGATTGGCCAAAGTGTGCTTCTGTGTGCAATGCGTAAATTAGTCTGTGTATCAATATGAACTTTGTTTGACAAAATTGACTGTCCATTAGTAAAATATAACTATGTAATAGTTATTTAGTTTTGTATTATTGAGTGGTAAGCTTCACTAACTAATAGTCTAGATGAATGGACATGTTTTGGCCATGAGTTCAGCACACTGTTCTGTGCAGATGAAACTGTCTTTCATAGAATTGCATTTCTTTATTTGTATGTGATTTTTATACTGAATGTAACAGTGAAATCCTTTTCTGTCTGCCACTGGGACATATCATTCTTGTCCTGTGTTCCTGCACCACAGACATCACCACCTCACCAGCACATGACAAAGCTGAATATATGAAGCATTAAAACATGCACATTATGTAAATTGTGTATTTTTTGTATATAATAAATATTTGGTTTGGAAAAGAAACATTTGTAATGCCATTTTTCTTAATTTGCACACATCCCATGAAGCTAGATATGTAGTATGATGTCCTATTCCATCTCATGGTGAAAAAAGAGTGAGAGACAACACTTTCTCAAAAAGCGATATTGCCAAAATTCCATTTCAGGCATTCATTTTACATTTATCTACTATTTTATTCATATATAACACTACTTTTGTGAACCTAAGACTTTGGTCAACTCATTTCAAGCACCAAAACAGTTCATCCACATGAGTAAAGGTATGTTTTCATCAGAGATAAGAAGAATTTGAAAAAGTGGAATTCAGCAATTGGGCTAAATAGTCTCTTTACACATTGTTGTAGGACAAATTTGGGCCCCAATAGAAAAAAAGCTGAGTTGGTTGTGAACATTTCCATATAAAACACTTGGGTATTATGTCATATGCAAGAACCCTTAAAAGGGATTTTACAAAAGTATGCAAAATCGCACAAATAGCCTTAGACCTCAGAGGGTTAATCAAAGGCAGTCCTAATAAATAGCCCATCGGAAATAACACGTTAAAGCCTTTTTTTCAATACTGTGTGAATTAAATACTTGACAGATGAAAAGGAGTATTTTCAAATAATATTAAGACCATCAGTGCAAAATCAACATAACATGCAAGGATCAGAATGTAAATGACGTTCACATTGCTGTCTTGTGTCCTCAAGAATGGGGGCGACAACCTGAAACCAAAATGACAACGACTCTCACTGGAGTGGAGCAAAAGACAAATAAACAGAAATTCTTTACTCCGTAATAGCTGAAACAATTACTCGAGTAACTTGAGTTACTCAATTACAAAAAATCCTTGAGGCAAAATCTCTGCCGAATATTTAATGTAATTTCACAGAGTGCGGCTGTTTCGGTATAAGGAGTGTGGTTGCCGTAGTGACCGCAGATGTTAAAAACATGAAGAGAATGCGTAGCTGTCCTTGTGAACGCCTTTATGTTTAGCTTTTCATGACAATGATAAAAATAACATTACCTACCTGATCGGTCATAGTTTTGTTCTTCTTTTGTACGTTGTTTTTTTTTTTTACTCGGTTGAATAATCGGTAAAATCATCCCAGGGTCTTTTTAGGCAAATTGGGTCGTCAAATAATCCATCAAGATCATTTTTTCATTTATGAACTATTATCATAGGAAATGGGATGATTTTACACCAGAATTTAACTTTAATGGTTGAGAGTTGTTTTCAGTCAAAGGTAATGTATAATAATAAGAAGGAAAGAAGAGGAAATGATGCTGACAAATGACTTACTGGTTTCCAAATTCTGAAGACACAAACAAGAAGCCAGTCTTCAGGACACACATGGCTGTAGCTACAGGGATCGTGTCGAAGTATTTCAGCCTGATTTCTGTGACCTGAGAAACAACACAGACACCTTGGAAATGAACATTTATGGCTTAAACAGTAGTTGATCAATCAATCCACAGATAATGAATCAGTAACTACAGGTAACTGCTCAATCATTGTTGCTTTTCTGTTTAACATTTAAGGTGGGCGGGTGTTTCACAAGAAAATTGATGAAGAATTGTGTTATCACATAAAGAGTGGAAAGAGAGAGGCAGGACCCTCCATCCACTTAAGATAGAACTACCTTGAACTTGAAAATGTTTAGTCATGTTTTTTATTAATTAATTAATTGACAAACAAAAGTAGAGTCAAAAGTAAGTCAAATCGTGTCCAACCCCCGAAAATACAAATATGACGACTCGTCACATACAAGACCCAGCGCCGCGAGTCCAGGAAACGCCTTCCCCACTCCCGGAGAGACGTTGCCCATGGACATTGTGTCAATCAAAGCTGATAAATTCTCTATATTAGATATTTTCTCCTGTTTTGCTCGCAGATGCGCAGTAGCAACCAGCGAGAGTCGGTGAGGGTAGCAGAGCAGACAGGCAGGCATAGCTGTAGCACAGGACGGCCCGTACCCCTGCAGGTGTGACTGTTTGGATCAATAGGGAACAGAGAGCAAACCGTGTGCCGAACGACGATGAAACGAAAAGAACTTCAGATTCCATGTTAATTATGAACATGCACACACATTTAAAAAGGCACCATCCAGGTGGTCACCGTGGCTGTGGAAAAAACCAAACAGTCCAAACCCAGCTCAAGAAATTATTTCAACAACCCCTGCCTGGGAATTCAAATGCCATAACCTAAGTTAATGCTGCAGTTGCAATTATTTAAGAAGTATTTTATTTACTGGAGAATTGCAGCAGTATTTATTTTTATACATTTTTTTGTACGTTTCGTACTGACAGCTAAAACTTTTTAACTGCTGTGTTTAATTGTTTACTAATTAAACTCATGTTTGTTCTGACAACCAAGCAGTTTTTCATTTCCCCCTTAACTATGAACCGTACCGTGACCTTAGAACAGAGGTACGTACCAAACCGTGACTTTAAAATCAAGGTACGTACCAAACCGTGACTTTAATTTACAGCTACACCCCTAATAAACGTGGAACAACATATATTATCTTATATGGATGTGCTTTTATATCTGGTTGAACCTGCAACAACAATCCAACACTTAAAAATGACCAAATCTGCATTTGGGTCTTTTTCGGGCTACAAAGTTAACATGATCATAGGTTACAGAATTCCCCAAGTGGTCAATTTTAGAATTTTTCTATGTATTATATCCCTTGTCATTTCCTGTATTTAATTTCTGAGGTTATTTGCCTATGTCCCGATCTGTTTAACGCTGGTCAACCGTGTAAAACACTTTGTAGATTTGCTTTAAAAATAAAGTTTGTTATTATGATAATTATTATTATCATCCTTCATTTTTTATCTTTGCTCACCATTTCTTCATCTGTTTCCAGGGTGACCTTAAAGATGTCTCCCTGCTCAGTTTGCGCCAAGAAAAAGAACATGGACTTGGTCTTGTGGGTGGCTGAGCAGACAAATATCATGCCACGCTCCGGATCATCCAGGTCATTCTGCAGGACGGGACGCATGAGGAAAGGGAGCAGAATAAAAAATAAATGTGCATTCAGAGACAAATATGCAAATAAAACACAGCTTCCAAATAAACATTTTCCATTTGACATCATAGTACTGGATTACAACATTACTACTCATTAAATCATGGCTTGAACCCTTACACTCAAGAGAGGTGTCACATTTTGTTGCTGTGCTCGTATGAAGCCGTAGTAAAAGATGATCAGAAAGCCAGCAGGGGAAGTGTGTGGTAAAGTTGACCGCGTGCATGAAGTATATATTTCATTATGTATGTCTGGATTTGGACTCACCCTGCGTCGTGGGATGGGACAGCGAATGTCAGGCTGGTCTCCAAAATTCTTGTAAGTGATGTAGTTTTCAGAGCAGATCAGAACTCCACTGGGCCCATCAGAACCACCAGGAACTAGATAGAGAGGAGCATTTAGTGGAATGTGTTTAGGGCGGAACCATTTTGAAAAAGATATTTAATTGTGATTGTTTTGACTAACACTGTAATTGCATAGGGAGTGATCATTTTTGCATCATTATTCTAATTGATGTTTTCTTAAGTCTGTAGAATATGATCTGTAAGTCAGGACATCTGCAGCACCAAAATATTTCATTCAAAACATTTGAACACACAAACACAACAAAATTGCTATAGGTCATATTGTAAGTTCAATAAAGTTTTGTTTAATTCTCCAGCCCTAGATGTTTTTAAAAATGATGAGTACAGTGAAAGCAACTTGAATCCAAAAGGCTCAGTTTTCTAATCCAAACTTGCTCTTGTGTGTGTGTGTGTGATGCTGTGTTGGTAAATTTCTGCTGAGATCAGAGGTGTTAAAGCTTTCTCCAGAGACATGAGAAACTGATCATATCAATGACACTTTGATGTAGGTATGCCTATATATAGTTGCTGCTGAAATCAAATTCAATCCTAAAAAAAATGTATATTCCACTGTCCCTTCTTAGTGTGTTTTGACACACCAGCCTCTTCTTGGCTCCAATGTCTCCAACCATGAATGACAGCTTTGTGCCAGTTTTCATTCCTGACAGCTACCAAAGCGATAACTGATGCAACCACATGTGCCTTAATGCTTACCAGTAATGAGGAAGTTTCCATGCTCTTCCAAAGCCTCACTGTACTTGCGGACAACGTGATTCAAGCCGAGGTCCAGCTCGTAAAAGGTGAGCGTCTGTTGTGTGTTGGCGGCAGCTTCTCCTGTTGGGTCATTGTCAGCTTCCTAGAAAAAGCAAATACCAGGATCAGAGGTTTTCAAAACAGTATAGCCTATGAAACCATAGGAGTGGTAGCAACTTTAAACTGATAACTGAAACAATAACAGTGTAAAAGAAAGCATAGCATCAGGATAGTCAACAATATTTGTTGCTCCAGTGATGGTCAATAGAGACATGACAAACTCATCAAATCTACAACACAAGCCAGTGTGCATTATCTTCAAAGCATTACTAGGGATCATAATTTCCCTGACTAATAGACACACCTTTTTAAACCTAAGTGCTGCTACATTTTGGTTCACTACAACACTGATTTGGGCAGATCAAACGAATAAGTGTGAGAGCATCAGACCAGCTGGACAAAAAAAAGTATTATTTTCACATCTGCTGCACATCAGGGAAGTGGACTAGAACGGATCAGGTGTGAAAGCGGCATCAGACATACATTCAAAGCCTATTTTCCTTTTATCATGCAAAAAACCTTTAATTTATTACATTAAATGTAATACTATTGATTTTTTACCGTTAATCTGATAGTACTAATCAAAAAATAGTTCTTGTCAGTTGGTTAATTATTAACTCCCAGACTTTTTATGACATTACCTCATAGTCCATCTCGAGGCAGGCGAACATGGGATTTTCAAAGCCGACATCGACTCCTACGACATGGTAGACCAGGGTGTTTGCTTTATGGGCTTCCAGTGGAGAGGAGATAGTGAGTCTGGCAGCTGCATCTCTGTTCAGAATGTAAACCAGCTTCTGTTTCTCTATCGCACCTAGACAGGAGGGGGACAAAAGACAACTTCCTTTTAATATACATGGCTCTCTAACACATTTTTATTGTAGATATAAATAAATAATGCACTTTTTTGAAGATCTCACCATCATTCCTAGGAATTCTGGAAAGACCTCCGGAACACTTAAACTAGTGCAGTCTAAACAGTCCTGCAATAAATCCTATATTATATATTTTTTTATATTTACTACATTATTTGTGTAAGCCGACTTACCTCGAACTGTATCTAGCTCTAATAATTGCATTTTTTCCAAGTAGGATGTAATGAATAAATAATATAAGTCTACGAAAGGATTACAGTAAAACAGTGTGTTCTGGAGGTTTACCAACTCCACCTGTGTTCTATCTGACGTGACTGTAAGCACGTACAGACTTTTTTGGTCAACTGCTGGATTCATATCAACACAAAAATTTTGATATTACTTCATACCTATCATAACTGCTCTGCCTTTTGGGTCTACAGCAAGGAACTGTCCGGGGACGATGCGCCGGCAGCCGCTCTTCCCAAATGTTTCCTGATGGATTTTCTCAAACATGTTTTTTGATGGATGATATTCCAGGATGACGATACGACCACTGTCACTCCCAACAACAATGTAGTCTATAAACATACAAGAACAGAGATAAATACAAAAACAGAGGTAGTACAGAGAGGAGGAGAGAAGCTTTTTTCCTCTTACACTTTATCATTTTATAATCACTCACTTTTGTGAGGTCCTAACATTGAGGATGAACAACACAGCTAGCATTTATCAAATTAAAATAACCCAACCGTATCAGGCTAATTAACAGTCCCAAGCTTGACATATCATCATATAAAGCCAATTTGAGCTGAAGTCGGTAAAAATTGCTTTTTTCATATTTGGTGAAACTGTCATCATATCCTGACAGCTACATCCTCTGCTCCCTGCTCTGTGGGAAACACTGCTGAATTATGTGATTTCTGATACGGGAATCTAATTAAAAGGATTGTTGTTATAATACAAATGTGTTTTGTTTGTATCTCTCTGACAATATCTGATGGTATATTTAGAACTTAGTTTCACTTTCACAGTGGCGTCACACTGTGTCTATAATGAGCATTTATAATATGCAGGTGTGATGCATCCATTATGTTAGATGATGATTTAACAGAATAGGTAAAGATACATGACTGTTTCACAGATTGCAGGTCTCGTGCTGTCAGGATATACTTTGTACTTATTTTCATTTTTTTCTATTCTGCTCTGTAGGACTTACAGTTGAATGTCAAGTGCAATACAAATAAAATGCATTACTATTATTATTTTTATTATATAGTGACAGTTTCAGCAAGTATGGGAAAAACTTTTTTATGAGTTACCTACATCAGCTTTCAGTTTATCATAAAGCTAATACAACAATTTATTTCTATAAGGCAGTCATGCTTATTTCAAAAACGCAGCATACAAAAGTGAGCTATCTTGGATTCAGACAGTAAATTTTGCTAAAAGGTGAAATTTGCTTTCATGAATACATTCAGAGTAGTGTGTTTAACTTTATTATCCATTTTTGTGGTGCATGCACCCTTGGCTACGTACCTTTGGTTCCACCAGTGAGTCTGAAGGCCATCAGGGACCTCACGATGCCAAACACCTCAACTGTGAGGAGAGTGTGCACCTTACCCGTGTTGGCATCTGGCCGCAATAATTCCAAAATCTTTCCCCTGGAAACAACAATCTCCTGCATCTTGGTTCCTACCAAGACACAAACATGACTTTTCAGCATTCAAACACGACAGTACAAACACTCTCTTCCCACATATAAACACAAACTGAACACAAAGGCTTGCATTTGGAAAAGACAGAAAAGATGACAGGCATGGAGAATATGTACAGAATGCTGACAATTACAATCACCCTAATGGACAGAATGAGAATGTACTAACATTTTACAATATGTAAACACAGACCAATGAGTAGACAGGCCTACCTTGCACAGCTTCATTTTACATTACAGAAACTTTTTCCACATAAAAACACATCTTGATCAATTTAGGGCCCAACAACACTTTTGTTGAGTTCCAAGCTGATACTCGATCTTTTTACTTTCAGTATGTACATTAATATGTATGTTAGTATGTATTATAGTTAGTATTGTGGGTCAGAATAGCCAGAATAACATGCTGGCTTGCATACTGCAAAATTAGACGGGCTGTAGTGAGGACATCCTGTTTTTTTTTTTAGCATACTGCATTTGACATATGTGTATTGTGTAGGTGTGCAGGCCTGTACTGGGCCACAGTTTTTACCACATTTGTGATTAGTCCACTCACACTTGTGCGATAGGTTTTGTATGTCTTGTTTTGACATGGAGGAGTGATGCATCAAGGGAAAATGTATTTCCAAGTATCTACTGACCATTTCAACGCAACTACTAAAAAATGTATCAGCACGGTCTGCAGCAACGAATCTGGAACCGGCAGCCTCCAACGAGGCAGACTTCACGGTGACTCCGTCTCATCCGACAGGAAAACCTAGTGTTTCTAAAAATTTTCCCACTCTGGGACCTGGTTACAAAAAAAGACCGTTTTCAGGCTCGGACAACACCAGCTGCGTGTGGATGGTCGGCCAAAATGATACTAAAGATGTGCGGTTACAGGAAAACGCATCCT
Organism: Echiichthys vipera; assembly: GCF_963691815.1. NCBI lineage: Eukaryota > Metazoa > Chordata > Actinopteri > Perciformes > Trachinidae > Echiichthys > Echiichthys vipera. Next base: position 30,570,376 of record NC_139832.1, on the reverse strand, counting down.
TGTGTGGATGGGCCCTGAGTGTGAGTTAGGACAGCCAATAAAGAGTTGTGAGCCGTGATGATATAAAAGCATGTACAGGTTTTTCAGTGACATTAAAATTGAGCATGTGCCTAACCGTGGAAATGTACCTAACTGATAAAAACAGAATTGGGCGATATTTTAGTTTGATCGAAAAAGATACAACGCATACAGCTCTGGGTGGATTTAAAAAAAATCGATTTTCTAAATCAAATCAAATTAATAGACATTTTATGCTAGCTTGTTGGGTAGGGGGAGTAACGCTCCACTACATTTTGGTGAGGAAAAACTGACAGGGTCATTTTTAAAAGGGGCTCCTTGACCTCTATCTTACGCGTTGACTGCTGAAATGTGTTCATGTTAAATAAAAAGTACTTTCCTTTCAACTGCTTTGGGGTCAGTTCTTAATGCAAACATTGGTTTTCATTATGCACGAGGTTAGAGGGCTCCTTGTACAATTAACAGCATTAGTTCTCTGAGAATCTGATTCATATCCAGGCAAAGTTGGTTCTATAACCAAAATACCCCTAATAGAATCAATACTGAACTGAATCAGAAATCAAATTAGGACCGTGGGGATCGAACTGAAACTACTTTGGAAATCAGTGGTGATACCCTGCCCTAGCATTCGCACATACTAAATATTTTTCTGGTATACTCATAGTATAGTATTATGGGTATTGGAACACATTGGACATCGTACACCCGATTAATCACTGACTACCCAACCCCCAAGGGCTGGTCTCAACCCCTACTCTAGCTCTTCATAGATCTGACAAAAGAGATGGAAAAATTAGATACTAATGACAACCTAGCCCAACGGGAAAAGAAGGGGGGCATCCCTATGTTCCCAGGTCGCATAAGCCTCTGCTTTGCTGATTTAATTTAGCATTTAGTTAGGGTTAGGGGTGACATCTTTTTTTTTTTAACCTTTGATTAACCAGGAAAATGTATCATTGAGATTAAAAATCTCTTTTACAAGAGAGTCCTGGCCAAGACAGGCAGCAACACAGTTCCACAATTACAAAGTTTAGAAAAAACAGAACATAAAAATAAAGTCAAAATCAGAACATCACAAAACAAAGCATTACAGACAGAAGGGTCTGTTTCAACATTGATAAGAAGGGATTTAAATCTGTTTAGAGAAAGTGTCTCAAACTGACCCAGTGAAGGGCCTCTGTGGCTGCAGGTTTTCATTCCAACCAAGCAAGAACACACCTGGCTAGACTTATTCAACCAACTGATTCGCCTTCCCACAGTTGGATTTGTTGGAAGAGGTGTGTTCTTGCTTGGTTGGAATGAAAACCTGCAGCCACAGCGGCCCTTTACTGGATTAGAGAAACCAGCTCCTTCAGGTTCAGTTCATTCTGCAGCTGAACTCAATGCCCTTTTCCCAGTTCAGTACGGACTCTAGGTCCAGTTAGAAAGAACAAATCCTCAGACGGTTAGGGGCTAGTGTTAGGGTCTACACAGGCCTATTTGCTAGGAAATTTGGCACTGAAAAATAAGAGACTGAGGAACACGGGACCCTTTTCTGTGACAAGCGGGGAACATGATGACGGATCTGATGTTCCTCCGTCACATACAAAGCGGGGAACATAGGACCTTTTCTTAAAAAGGGTCTAATGTTCCCCGGTTACATACAAAGCTGGGAACATAGGATCTTTACTTAAAAAGGGTCTGATGTTCCTCCGTCACATACAAAGCGGGGAACACAGGACCTTTTCTTAAAAAGGGTCTGATGTTCCTCCGTCAAATACAAAGCGGGAAACATAGTATCTTTACTTTAAAGGGTCTGATGTTCCTCCGTCAAATACAAAGCGGGGAACATAGGACCTGTACTTAAAAAGGGTCTGATGTTCCTCGGTCACATACAAAGCGGGGAACATAGGACCTTTACTTAAAAAAAGGGTCTAATGTTCCCCGGTTACATACAAAGCTGGGAACATAGGACCTGTACTTAAAAAGGGGGAACATATAGGTATACAGGTAGGCAGCTGTCTCACCTGAGAAGTTTCCATGGATGGCATGAGTGATGCCTGTGGCGCGCTGCAGGGTGATGTTGTACAGAAACATGGCTCCCTCTCTGGGGCTTGCCCACAAGCTTCTTCAGGGGTTGCAAAACAGAGCACTTAGCTCAGAACTGTAGCGACATAATGGAAAAAAGAGAAACATTGGTACCTATGTAATATCTCTTAATACTATATTAACAGTTTAAGTCTTTTAAACGTGTCTTAACGGTGTGTTGACTTGACGAGGGATATTCAAAGGACAACTGAGGTGCACTGTTGAGGAAGTAGCAATGTGGTGAAATCAGAATTAACTCCTCAAATAAAGCCATTAAGAGTCAGTAGAGGGGTAACATTCCTGCGGGACACACGCGGAACTTGTGGTGTTGGTGTTAAGTGTACATGACAATATCCGACGAGCATTGCTAACGTTAGCTTAGCCAACAGAAGACGAAGTTTCTGCTCAGCAAGCCCGAATAACCAACAATTACGAGTGTTTGCAAATGTTAGCTCCTCTGTTGTAAAGCCAGGGTAGCACGTCGTCGTAAACCGTTAGTCTTGACCATTCAAATTGGTCAAATCCGTGTACAGCTAGCTTATACAGCTCTCTCATTAACTTGTATTCAATGGACTGAGAGCCCATTCATAGAAAGCGCCACTTTTGCGCGACACTATCCCGTTTCCGTGCTATATTCCCTTAGAGCGTGCACACTTTACATGCATACAGCACTCATTTGATCAACAACACGCTGCAGATTTGTACAAAATAATATTTACCGGCGTGTAAGATGAGATGATTCTGATTACAGATGGATAAAGTTTAGTTTACGCCAACAATCCCTCTGTTACTGCGGGAAGCCGAAGCCAACGACGCGCCGCCGTTACTGGGTCCTTCGTCAGCCAATTCGCCGTCATGTGAGGTGACCCACACAGTGCCTGACAGAAAATGGCCACAGCTGCAGTAGCGTCTAATCTCCAACAGATGTCGACAAAGACCGAAATAACGGATCGAAATCTATGTCTTACTATATTTATTGTTTGGATATTGTTTCCCCCTTTGATTTATACGCTTCACCCATTGTGGTCTTATGATGTTTGGAATAAAAAATGCTCCTCTGCAGAGACTATGAGAGGTGATGACCATTGTATTGGACAGAATAGGCTGGTTGGACAAAAATTAATTGTCCAAGACTCAAATCATAGTCTTTTGCAATTTTAAAATACATTATCTGGAAGAGATACATTTATGGGGAGTGGAAATTGAAAGAGTGCATGAAATTAATTTCCTCGGTTCGATAATAGATGATAAGGTCAGGTTGAAATCTCACATAAAACATGTACACTCTAAATTGTCAAGAAGCGTTTCAATATTGAGCAAAGCTAAGCATACTCTGGATCACAAGTCACTACATATTCTATACTGTTCCCTGGTTTTGCCATAAATCATTTACTGTGCAGAAGTCTGGGGAAACACCTATACATCTGCATTGCAACCACAACTAACAAAGAGACATAAGAAGAGTTTACAAAGCTGAAAATACAAAGTCAAAAACAATACCATTAAAAATGGCAAAAATAATGTTCAAAGCAACATGAGTGTGGAGGCAATGTCTGGTTCAGTTTAAAATGAGGTATAAAGAAGGAATTGTAGAAAGAGGAAGAAGGAGGTGATAAACACAGATTATTAAGATGAGACTAAAAAAAGCAAAGTCTAGGCAAAATGTCAAACTGTCTAAACGATCATGAAATAGATTTAAAAAGGATTTCAATATGTGATAAAGTTTGAAAATGGAGAGGGGTAGTATCAGATAAGTTTGCTTCTTATTACTCCTTTTGGGACATGTTAAACAGTTTAAACATTTTGCTGGTTATTTTGTGTTTTATTACTGGCAAAAGATTTTTTTTATTATTGTTTGTTTGTTTTTGTTTTTTGTCATTTTCTACATTATTTCTATTTATGTTGTTATTTCTTTCACATTCGAAAAAAAAAGAAAACAAATCCTGTCCCCCTCTCGCTCTCTCTCTTTCTCTCACACACACACACACACACACACAAACACACACACACACACACACACACACACACACACACACACAAACACAAAGGAGACCATTGATCTAGAGATCGTCTATTGAAACTCTTTGACTCTGACTTACTAATGTTTGGATTGGATGTATAGGCTGCTGTAAGAAGACAACCAGTCTCTGCGACAGTAATTAATGTCCGCCTGGATGGATTCTCGGTTCTATGGTCCATTTAGTGTGCTGACCGAGCCAGAAATGACAACTGAGCACAAATGTTTTGGCAACCTGGTGAGCAACAGTGTCACCACACTGAAAAATCACCTTTGTTGCAAAACCATGTTTCATTTTGTGACTGGCAACAAAAGTGCCAGTATAGGCCGACACCAACAAAAATCTAAATGAGTCGATGTGTAAGCCTGTGAATGTTCTCATTTGTCCAGGTCATCGTTATCCCCAAAGCAATTTCAGTCAAAAGCAACTGGACTTGGTTATTTGTGTAGGAAGATGTTTCACCTCTCATCCAAGAGGCTTCATCAGTTCATGTACGCATCTGACCAGGCTGGGACTGGTCCAACTAACTGGTGTGGAGATCCAGGTATTTAACCTCTCACAAGGCCGATGATGTCACTGGAACCCTTTGTGCTCCAATTGCCAACGACCGTCGTTAGAGTGGCAGTCGTTGGTGGGAAGTAGGTTTGGACTTCGTTAGTGCTCTATCGAGTCTTAACGACAGTCGTTGGAGTCATTTGTGATCAGTTGTTCTTTGATGTTAGATTGTTGAATCTCCTGAAGGGATGAAAGGGCAGCATTGTAAATTTGAGGTAAGTGGTGTCTCAGACCTGCTCCTCTGTTTAGCGATGGTTTCTCTACTTTTGCATAGATGTATATGTATCATGATTAAATCTGTGAGACCAGCAATAAAAAGTAAAAAAATAAAACGTTTGTCTTTAGATTAATATATGTCGTTTGTTCAAATTTGTTCAAAGCACAAGGTATTGGACATTTTCCTTAACAGTATGCAATCCCAGCCAATCTTCCCTACCCACTCAACAAACAATAATCTTGCTGGATTTTGAAGTTGGACTGATATAGCCATCATTTGATATTATCAGCTGTTATCGGCCTTTCCCAGACATACTAGTATCGGTGTAATTATTCTTTAATAAAGCTGTTAGTTTAGGAAAGCAGCCTTTTGAGTACCTGTGAGCGGAGTCATATTTGTGAACAATGCATAGAAAAGGTCTATTTTCAATCCAGCTCACAAATGATCAGCCACCATATCGGTAATCAGTGAAATGTCACCTCTAAAAGCGATATAACTCTGGCCTTATTCGGTTTACTCTGTTCCAACATAACTGTTCAGTAGGAAGGCCCACATTTCCCATCATGCCTAGTGGACTGGACTCAACAGCTGGATACATTTGCTGTTTTATGTTCCAAAATGCAAATGTCACTTTTTGTGGTTTGTAAGGTGTCTGTTCAGAACATGGCCGTTTATAGTGGTAACATTTAATGTTTGACGTCACTGAGACCTTTCTGTCCCTCTTACTGCATTAGCAAACTAACAACTTATTGACAATAGATATTATAAAAAAAGAAGCAGATCATATGCTCAAAACGATGACTTGCTAAAAAAAAAATGCTAAAAGGAAGTTGGTTTTACTTGCAAATGTATTGACTATGCAAAACAATAAGTTGTTTATACAAAGAGAAAACTTGTTTGTTCCACACAATAAAATTAAGTTGACTTTACCAATGTATTATTATAGTACACAATAAATAAATAGGTTATACAAGGACCTGTCTTGCCTTATTATTATTTGTTTTAAGATCTTTTTGGCAGTTTTCCAAGCCTTTTATTAAATAGGACGGACAGGAAATGGGGTAAGAGAGAGAGGGGAGGCCTTATTTTTTTGAGCAGATCAAGCATTTTTTTGTGTGGACAAACTTCCCCCGTCATGTTTTCTGTTTATCAGTACTGGTTGTGAGTGAAGATATTACATTTAGAGAAGTTTTGAACTTTCAACCACTCCCTGATAATACAGTCACCTACATTCTAGAATCTATTTTTAGTAGACTATAGACTGACAGAGAATCCTCTTTTTTAGCTTGCACAGAACATTTCAGATTGAGAGATGGGACGGATCAATGTCTTTTGTGGCGATGCCAGAAAATAATTCAAAGTACCAGAGTCCTGGATGTCTTCTGTTGAAAGGAGTTTATTCATTCTTGATCGAGAAGAACAGAAGAGTCGTCAACACAAAGTAGTGCGTGAGGCCACCTCAATTCTGAGGCTCAAACAGCAAAGATCAGACTCTTTTACTAGAAGGTGGACTGAGACAGCAATAGGAGATGTGCAAATATCTCATTGTCTATAATACATAAACATGGAGATAAAGATTCACACCAGCTAGGAAATGCAAAGTGTAACCCCAGTGACGGTGAGCGTCATCGTCTAACCCTGCAGCTGTGTCTGCAGCCTGCAGAGAGTCAGACTGAAGGCGCCAAGAGGAAATATGGCCTTGGCGTGTAGAGCAGATAACTGCCCACAGAAGTGATCTAACAGAGAGTGCTGCTATTATAGCTCTCCACTATAATACAGATGGATTTGATTCATTAACCTATTAAAACTGTCTAGGGAAATAAAATTCTACCTAACAATCAATAGACTGGGGTTTGAAACGAGTGCTATGAATAGATGTGCTGCTGCATATTCTAATATTAATTATCGCATCTCTCATCTTCAACCGCTTATCCGGGGTTGGGTCATGGGGACAGCAGCTTTAGCAGCGGACCCCAAAATTCCCCACATTGACCAGCTTTATCTGGGGGATCCCGAGGCGTTCCCATGCCAGTGTGGAGATCTAATCTCTCCACCTGGTCCTGGGTCTTCCTCGAGGCCTCCTCCCAGCTGGACGTGGCTGGAACACCTCTCTAGGGAGGCGCCCAGGGTTCATCCTTACTAGATGCCCGAACCACCTCAACTGGCTCCTTTCAACGCTAAGGAGCAGCGGCTCTACTCCGAGTTCCTCACGGATGGCTGAACTTCTCCCCCTCTCTCTAAGGGAGACTCCAGCCACCCTCCTGAGAAAACCCATTCCGGCCGCCTGTACCCGCAACCTAGTTCTTTCGGTAATGACCCAGCTTTCATGACCATAGGTGAGGGTAGGAACCAAGATTGACTTGTAGATCAAGAGCTTTGCCTTCCTCAGCTCTCTTTTCGTCACAACGGTGCAGTAGAGCAACTACAACACCGCCCCCGCTGCTCCGATTCTCCAGCCAAACTCACGCTCCATCGTCCCCTCACTCGTGAACATGATCCCGAGGTACTTAAACTCCTTCACTTGGGGTAAGGACTCATTCCCTACCTGGAGTAAGCAATCCACAGGTTTTCCATAAAGATGTAAGGATTGGTATGAATTTGATTTACTTAGGCTATATATATTTTATGATTTGCGTTTGGTTTTACAGCAGCATGTGATGAAATATAAACAAAGAAATAAAGGTAAAATAAAATGAATAAATATTCTGCATGGGTCTAATGTTATTTGTTTTGCGTTTATGGTTTTATAATATTTTATTTCCCTTAAAGGTTGATTATGTAGAATGAGCAGAACACCTCCATCTAGTGTCTCAAGATTGTAGTCCCAACAGCAAAAAATAACTCCAGCAGTTGGGTTGCCAGGTTTGTTGCAGAGTGTGTCAGTGATCAGCCTGCTCCATGTCAGTGATGAATCAAACAGAGGAACCACTCATTTGGACTAATTTATTTACCACAACAGTATTTAACGTTAACCAGTCTTCAACTGGAAGTCTTTATTTGACTTCTGTGGAATCCATTAGCTAGCTCTCAACTCAACATGATTCTTGTTTCTGTAGCAACAACAACCAGCAACCATGGCAACCAGCAACGCCCAACGCTATTGGCTGCTACCATGGAAACGGAACGGGACAGAAAGTCATTGTCAAACCTGTACTGCACTGTAACTTCCTTTACATGTCTTGAAAATGATCTTTCACTCAAATGTCATTCAATATGTTTTCCAACACCTTTCTCAAAATGTTAATAATTTTGCTTGTCCAATGTTTTTAAATTACATTTTACATGCGTTTCTTCCCAATTCAATTTTCAATTACATTTTATTTACAGTGTCAAATCATAACAAAAGTTATCTCAGGACACTTTACAGAGTAGGTAAAGACAACACACTATGACTTATTTATGATTTACATAGACCCAACAATTCCCCCGTAGAGTACGGTGGCAACAAAAACCTTCACTATAACAGACAGGAACGTCGGACAGACCCAGCTCTGTGGAGGACGGACATCTGTCTGCACCGGTTGGGGAGGAAGAAAAGGAGAAAGAAAGAGAGAAAAGACGGACAGATGGACAGAGAGAGACAAAGATGGACTCAAAGACAGTCAGAGAAACAGTCCCAGACATGCAAGCAACCATAAAGTAGCAGTAACTATAATAATATCTACAGTAATGTGAATATGACTTATATGTTATGGCAGTTAATACAATGCTTTTACTGTTCATGTAAAGCACTTTGAATTGTTGAATTTTGCTGTACAAATGAACTTGCCTGCCTGCCAGTGTCAAACCCATCAAAAAAAATCAATAAAAAAAAAAAAAAAAAAAAAAAAAAATATATATATATATATATATATATATATATATATATATATATATATATATATATATATATTAATTCAGACTAAATATATGTTTTTATGGAAAAGCAATACTTTCATTCTCTACCCCTCAAAATGACTGTTTGTAAAAAATATAGCTTTTAATAAAAACAAATCTAAATAAACAACATGTGTTCATAGATTTAAAACCACACGCAACATTTTTATTGTGAAAAGATAGAACAGGAAGTTATAAATCCATGACAGCGGTGACCACCGGTGTTCACGAGGACCGTCCGCCCCTCCCTCCCAGGAAGACACCGACACCGCCTCCTGCTCCTCGTCGCGGAGGGCCGTCCTGTCCCGGAGCCCAGTCCCCGGTCCTCTTCATCACTCATTCCTGTTCAGTACCAGCCTGGAGCCTCTTCAACATCTGGTACCCGGTGTCTTCGCTTAGCCCCGGTCAAACGGCGGCTGTCTTTTTGTCGCTATCCACTGAAACTGCGTTACTCGTTCGGCTTTGCATCTTAGAGCGTGGGCAAACACGGTCATTTAGGTCCAGACAACGTAACTACATGATACGGACAAGAACCACGAGATGCCCGAGATAAGCGGCAGCGGCGGCGGCGAGCGAGGCTGAGAAGGACCGGCGGTCGAACCAATGCTGATTTGGGAATTCACCCAGAAACCCAACCGGCACAGCAAGGTAAGCCTTTAAAAGCATTATTGTGATACAGCCTGACGGTGTTTAGGCAGACACGGCTCGGTTAAACAGGGCAAGCAGCATCCTTCTCCTCCGCCAGTGTCTGCCGCAGGTGGCGGAGGAGGCCATCGGCTCTTTACACCTCACTCTGCCCGGCCGGAGATGCTTTGTTGTCGCTCGCATCAGTTGAGTAACACAAAAAAACTGAACGCTAATTCGAACCCCATATTTAATCTGTGTTCTGCATAATGTATGTCATGTGTACGCGGGGAAAGTTAAGTAAATTAGTCTTACATCTACTTTGAAGACAAATCTGGTTCAGGGAGGAGGCTGCTCAGGACAAGTGAGCCCTCTGTTTGTTTTACAACCCAACTCTACAAAAGTGTTTAGCAGTCAGTGTACAGGCAACAGGCCCTGTCCCTTGACACTTTGGTCCCAGATGACACTGAGTGCAGAGACTTGGTTGTTTGACATTTAAGCTCTCTTCCCCCAGTCATCTTTTACTCCCCTTTCTTTATTTTTTACCTCTCCTCCCTCCCTACACCTTCATTTCATTTCGTCTCTCTTCTCCTTCTCGTCGTACACTTGACACTCATTTGCCCTTCTCTCCGCTTCTTTCCACTTCTCACTCGCCTTTTGTCCTCTCAACCCCCTCATTCATCTCTCTCTCGCTCTCTTTTCCCCTCCATCGATTTGCCTGGTGGTGTTGCTAAGAGACAACAGCAGAGTGCTGTGAAGGATGGAGTAGATGGAGGGACAGCTTCGCCTGCTCAGTGAAAGATTGTAAGGGGAGATTCTCTTCTCTTCTCTTCTCTTCTCTTCTCTTCTCTTCTCTTCTCTTCTCTTCTCTTCTCTTCTCTTTTCTTCTCTTTTCTTTTCTTCTCTTCTCTGCAAATGGACACTAGATAAGATCAGTGGCTCCCTAACATTTTAATGTTAATACAGTGCTGTAGTGTAGTAAATGCTGTTAATGTGGTTGGGTAAGCTTTCATCATCCCTTCTGATTTTGTGGAGAATTTAGAAACTGCCTCTGCTCGGTGGAAAGGTTTTGCTGAAAAAAATTAATTTGCAAACTTTGCGTAGCCTATACATATAACACTATGCATAAAACACGCCCGTATCAAATCTGTTTTGCAAAAGTGTGTGTGTGTGTGTGTGTGTGTGTGTGTGTGTGTGTGTGTGTGTGTGTGTGTGTGTGTGTGTGTGTGTGTGTGTGTGTGTGTGTGTGTGTGTGTGTGTGTGTGTGTGTGTGTGTGTGTGTGTGTGTGTGTGTGTGTGTGTGTGTGTGTGTGTGTGTGTGTGTGTGTGTGTGTGTGTGTCAATACACTCGCAATTTACCATGAATAATTTTAGTATTTAAACCATTCAAAGTGGTGCATAAAATTCCACCTTACGCACATGTTTACTCAAATAGGTTTCAAAGACAAATAGATTAATTTAGAAAATAAATTAGAGAAAGATATTGTCAGGAAGAACTCTCTCTCTTCCTGTTTACCGTAACAACAACAACAACGTACAAAACTCCACTGACACATTTACTCAAACCAAACTATAAAGACTGATCAGGTAGGTGACGTTATGTTTAACATCATGAAAAACTAAACATAGATGAATTCAGTAGGACAGCTAACGTTACGTATTCTTTTATTGTTTTCAACATCTGCAGTTACTATGGCAACCGCAGACGCACTCCCCAGTTAACAGGGTCACTCGTCAAAGAGAAGCAGTGGTGAAGTGTCGTTAATAACGGGCTGCTTTCGGCTCAGATGCTGAATCATCGATGTCGTGCTGTTGTGCTTGCAGTGGCCGCATTGCACCTTGTTGTCTGAAATGATTGCAAACTTGGACATTCTCTGCCTTTTGCGGGCTGTTTCTTTACCCTTCTTTACCCCAGCTGAAATCCGGATGTAGTGGTGTGCATCCGCAAAAATGGTGGAACAATTAACTGGATTTACTCGAGTAATTCTTTCACCCCTACTTGGAGGTTACTTGTCGATCAGCACCGTCTCAATTTTTTACATCTCTGAGGATAAAGTCTGCCCGCCCAATTGTGCCTTTTGTTTTTCAATGTGAAGTGTTTGGGCTGTGGGCATTCGGCTGATGAACAGTAGATTACTGATCTGATACCAGTTTTTTTTCTAATAAGCCGCATGCCTCTAACCACACGAAACTGCTAAGCTCATGTTTCATTTGCTCTGCAGGCACTTCTGGTCCTCTCATTTTCAGATCCAAGGGAAGCCACTTACAACCCTTTAACTCACCTGGGGCCGGTTTAAGACAATGACTGACAGAGGAGTGTGACAGTTACTAATGGAACTGGCATTCCCCGTCCAGTGCAGTTTACTGAAAGGATCCAGAATAATTTGCATTTTCCTTACTCCTTGCTCAGATCATGCCCTTCTTTGAATTCAACCTTCATTTTGATTTCAACTTTATGTTGCACAATAAATCCAAATCTTCCATCCTGCTATTGGCAATTTCATATCTTGATACATAAAATATGTATCACAATATAGCTTGTTTTCTGGTAATTCAATAAATAAATATTCTAAATAAAATAACCACATGGAAAAGCCTATTTTTGTATGTCATGTTATGTCATGTTTGTATGTTATGGATGTCATAATCGTGTATTACGTTATCCCGATATATGATTTCATCACAATACGATTCCACCAAAAGTCATATTGAATTATAGCCCTCTGTAAAGTTTTGTGACTGTATATAACACAGTTATTGGGTTGGCTGCATACTTTCTACCCCCTTACTTCCACCCCCTTTGGGGGGCGGCAGTAGCTCAGTCCATAGGTGACTTGGCTGGGAACCGTAGGGTCGCTGGTTCAAGTCCCTGTGTGGACCATATATGGAGCGTGTACTGGTGGCTGGAGAGGTGCCAGTTCATCTCCTGGGCACTGCCGAGGTGCTGTTGAGCAAGGCACCGAACCCCCAACTGCTCGGGGCGCTGGTCACTGGCAGCCCCCTCGCTCTAACATCTCTCCTCAATTGCATGTATAGGTCCTGGTTGTGCATGTGTGTATTTCGGGCCTGTGTGTGTAACATGTATGATAATAAGAGTGAAAATTGAATTTCCCCGTGTGGGATAAAAATAAAGTAATTCTTCTTCTTCTTCTTTGCTCGGACCCATCTCAGTTTAAAAAATGGGTGGATGATCTGAGAAGAAGTAACACCCCTGGCCCGATAACCGTGAACGATTCATTTAACTTTACAGGGTGTATTTAAATTCAAAATGAAGCTTGAGTTCCAAGATGGATGTGGTCCATTCTGTATTTTTCCTGGCTTTAAAAGAGGTTTAGGGCGCACTCACGCCTAAAACCGGTTCTGATTTAGTTTTTGATGTTCCATACAGTTTTTCTATCGTTGGCCCTTAAAGTTTGCTCAAATTCTGTGAGCAGGGCTTATATTACAAAACACTTCATATCTCCTGAACACTTCGTGCTATTGCAACTAAGGATGTTGGGAATGATAGATTTTGCTATAAATGTGGTTCCATAACCGTAAGCTTATGAAGCTACGGCATCTATGGTGTCCTGATTCCTGCATTGTTGTCCTGTGAAAATGAATCTAGCGAGTCACGTAGCACATCTATGTGTGTGTGTTTGTTTGTGTGTCAGAGAGTCGTCGTTCCACTCACCTGAAGTGTTGAGTAGAGCTGTAAAAATGTCTGAGAGAACTGATATTCCAGCCTTAAATCTGACAAAAATGCTCATTAAGGGTACGTCCACACGATCAGAAGACCTTTTATTTCTCCATCGTTCTTAAAAAGTTTTCCGTCCACACGGACTCGGCTCAAGAAATCTCTGCGTCCACAGGAAACCAGTGAAACCCACTAAAAACCCTGCAGTACACATGCCAGGCCTGGATGTGGCGCTGTAACTGCCACAGAAATACACCAAAAACAGAGAAGAAGAGACGGGGAGACGCTGTGGAGAATCCAAACACCGGAGAGTTACTCTCCAAATCTGGAGACTTCCCAAATCCTCCTCCATCCTAGAAACAAATGTGTCCCTGTTTCTGGTGTTAGTGGAGACTTTTGGACTCTGATGCACCAATCACCAGTTAGTGTCCTCAACGAGCTGAGGGTGCTGCTGGGAGCCTCTTCCCCGTCCCAAAGCACTCCCAGGCGAGCACTGTCTCACTAGATTTTGCGAACTTTTTTGGCAACTTTATTTATAAAAATGTTACTAGCAACCAGTTTAGCGACTTATTCAGAGTGTCGATGATCGACAATTGATTGTTTAGGATTTTGTCGATCATGTTAAATTTTATCGCCCTAACGTTTGTATCAAGTAGAATTTGTGTAGTGAGTCTTCAAGCAATGCAATTCATGTCGAAAGGGCAGCAATGAGGCATCTCACCAACGGGGGCGATATTTAACTATTACAGAGAAAAGGAAATACTCAGCTCCCTACGAGCTGCCATAGATATCCAACTGAGGTCAAGACGAAGTTTGGCCTGGGACCATTTCAAACTAACAGATGGTTAGGTTAACTGCAAACACTGTGAAGCCATGTATAAACACAACATGAAAACAACCCCAATGATGCACCACTTACACAACGTACATCTGGTTAACGTTAATGCATCCTGCTTGCAACCTAGCACCACCTCAGTCTTGACACAGAGGAGCTGCGAAGCACATGTATATACAAATTGATTGAGACGGATTTGCTGGCCATTAGTACTAATGAGGGCAAAGGTTTTCGAGATCTGGTTAATTTAATTGAACCAGCGTATTGCCATCCTTCACAGTGTACCTTCACCAGACTCAGAAACCCACTACAAATAACTAAAACAGGAGCTGTTAAAAAAGTGGGTTGGAGCTGAGAGAGTTGTGGTAACTACAGACTGCTGGTGGGCATATTAATGTCTTATAAATATTTTAATTATAATTATTAATCAATAATTGATCCAAATGAATTTTCCTGATGATCGATCAAGGTAATTTCTACAAATGCCCGTCCCTAGCACATAGCATTCAAGAGCACCTTTAGGGTTGCTAGGCAAGCATGTCATTTTTTTATGACTTGACCCATTGTCTGATATATATTGACAATCTAATCAACAAAACAAACTTTTTGACGGATGACAAATCAAACAGAACTTTAACATCTGTAACACACATAGAGTCTCAGTGCTCAAGCCTAACATCTACCACAAAACATCAGACTTCAGCTGATGGACTTAGCACAGAGCCAAGGTTTACTAATAGGATTCTAAGCTTTAACCATGTGCACACACATTCACACACACACACACACACACACACACACACACACACACACACACACACACACACACACACACACACACACACACACACGCTCATTATACTCCTGCTCCATTCTGAGAATACTGAGAGCAGAGTTGAAATGTAATTCCCTTCGGTGGAATGCCTCAAGTCTTCCTAGAGTTTGTGACCGACCCCAGAAGTGCCCACAGAGTCAGTAAACAACAAAGTAGCAACAGTAATGTGTTGACTAGAAAAAGAAAAGTTTTTCACATCTGAATACAAATTCTGTTAGTTTCACATATCTCATTGATAGCAGTATTAGTTCGGATAGGACCAAGCTCTTGTTTAAGTGCAGTGATTTCAACTGAAAGTGTAGGTGCTGCTGTCTAGTGCTGTATATTATACATATTGTTTATTTAACGTGAGACATGATAAGGCTTTTAGAAAATACAAACTAAACGGCTGCTACCAAAAATGTACCAGTGTTCAGCAGGTGGCTGCTGTTAATCAAGTCCATTTCTGCTTGTGTGTTGTGCATTTGTATCAGTACACTGTCATTTTCTGTTTTTAACACCTGTCCAGGGACTACAGACATAAATTACCATTCTTGCAAACACCGGCATGTTTATATCTTATATTTTTATACTGATGTTCATTAACATGCAATGTCCCTATTAAATAAATTAAAAATAAATGATGTCATACCCTAATACTAGATTGGTGTGTGTACCCTCACCATCAAGACATCCTAAAATAAAAACCAGTTACCGGTCAAAATGAAATATTAAAAAGTTACAAATCCAAAACTTTGTCTGCAGTTAAATTTGGTTCTTTGGGGAGATTCTGTGTGTGGTCATCTAAATGTAAAGGAATTAAAGTTCATGCTTTGCACAACAATTTATAATAATAGTTAGGATTGGGGCTAGATAGTATAGCCAAAACCTTATGGGTCATTTCATATCCCGATAACGATATATATGACAAGATAGCATGTTCTCTGGTAATTCATTAAATAAATAATATCTAAATAACCACATGGTAAAGCCTATTTCTTTTGAGTTAGTGTGTTCTTGTTATCATCAATTTAGAAGATGTGATAGTGTATCACAATATCTCAATACATGATTTCATCATGAAACTATTCCATTGCTCTGTGGTAGAGGGGGAGGGGCATGAGAGTTGCAAACATTCAAAATTTGACTGAGTCAACTCGATCTGCAAAACTCGGCGACTGCAGATTTAAGTTTATGAGCTTTCATGACATACCACTTGCACAGGCGAACACGCACATGGACAAACACACATAATCCTATCATGTTAAACTACCTACGGTAAGGGTATTTTACTCCTCTCACACAGACATACGTACACACACTCTATCATATCACTGTTAGCTTCCTCACACATGTAACTCCTTTAATCACACAGATAGAAGATTTGACTTAAAAGCCACTCGGTGTAAAACAAAAGAAAGCCATGTACTTTGCAGTGTTCTGTACCATTTATATGAATTACTGGAAATCAGTTTGGTTTGACTTTTGTTTGTGTTAATCTTCATTTGTCTACCACATCACTGACTGTTATCTGGTATTGATGTTTGTCTCTAATGGTTTCTTCAATAGAAATGGCATTGCTAGTCAAACACCATCAGATTAGGTAACAGACAATGTCAGTCCATTTATATTCACTTTGTTTGTCTAGTTACTAATCATTGGCTTCTATTACCACTGATAAAAGCCCACACAATCGCAGATGGAGCGTGAAAGAGCAAAACGCCATTTAAATCAAATCGATGTCAAACTGAACTAGAATAGAATAGAATAGAATTACTTTAATGATCCCAGACTGGGAAATTATTTTGTAACAGCAGTAGTGGGTCAGCAAATAAAAACTTTGTACATAACATAAATAGAATCCAATATATACATAGTGTATATATACAGTGCACAGTGTGCTATAAACAATAAACTATAATAATTTATACAACAAAATATGCAAAATATACTATAACAATAATAATATATACAAAACGAAGAAAAAAACAGTAGAGAGAGCAGAGTTCTCTGTCAGGCAGAGGTGAGAGAGTTATTATAAAAAGTGATGGATTTGGTTGATGGAAGATTTCCTGAATCTGTTGCTACGACAGCGAAGCTGAAGCAGCCTTTTGGAGAAGGTGCTCGGCTGTCTGACCAGTGTGAGTTGGAGAGGGGGGAGAGGATTATCCATGATGGATAACAGTTTTTTCAGTGTCCTCCTCTCCACCACAGCCTCCAGAGTGTCCTGTTTGCAGCCAATCACAGAGCAAGTCTTCCTGATCAGTTTGTTGAGTCTGTTGGTGTCGCTGGCGCCAATGCTGTTTCCCCAACAAACCACAGCAAAGAAAAGTACACTGGCCACCACAGACTGATAAAAGATCTCCAACATATTGCTGCACACGTTGAAGGATCTCAGCTTCCTCAGGAAGTAAAGTCTGCTCATCCCCTTCTTGTAAACAGCTTCAGTGTTAGATCTCCAGTCCAGTCTGTGGTTGATGGTAACACCCAGGTACTTGTAATCCTCCACCGCCTCCACATCCTTTCCCAGAATGCACAAATGTTGGAAAGCCGTGTTCCTCTTCTTCCTGAAATCTATCACCATCTCTCTGGTCTTGCTGATGTTCAGCCGCAGGTGATTCAGTCCAGTCCACTTCACAAAGTTGTCTTCCAGTGCCCTGTACTCCTCCTCCTGTCCCTCACTTATACACCCAACAACATCCGAGTCGTCAGAAAACTTTTGCAGGTGACAGGACTCAGTGTTGTACTGAAAGTCAGTGTTGTATAAGGTGAACAGGAAAGGAGACAGTACAGTCCCCTGTGGAGCTCCTGTATCACTTACCACCTAACCTGGCCTGCAGTCACAGTCATGCGGGGGAGGCTGCTGGTGTCTTCAGTGGAGGACGAGGAGATGGAGGAGGAGGTGAAGGTGGAGGAGGTGGAGGCAGAGGAGGAGGAGGTGGAAGAGGTGGAGGAGGAAGAGGTGGAGGAGGAGGAGAGGTGCAGCACAGGAGAGCTCACAGCAGGGGATTGAGGGGGGAGGGGAGGAAGCATTTGGGGCAGTGAGGGTGTGTGGGGGTCTGGAGGTGTCATGGAGACGACAGAAGGCTGTGAGCTGAACCTATTGAAGATTCTGTTCAGCTCGTTTGCCCTCTCCAGGCTGCCTGATGACTGTCTGCCGCTCACCTTACACCCAGTGATCTGCTTCATACCAGTCCACACATTCCTCACATTGTTCTTGGCCTCCAGCTTCCTCCTGTAGGCGTCTTTACAGGTCCTCAGCATATCCCTTGATGGTAACACCCAGGTACTTGTAATCCTCCACCGCCTCCACATCCTTTCCCAGAATGCACAGATGTTGGAAAGCCGTGTTCCTCTTCTTCCTGAAATCTATCACCATCTCTCTGGTCTTGCTGATGTCCTGTCCACTTCACAAAGTTGTCAACCAGTGCCCTGTACTCCTCCTCCTGTCCCTCACTTATACACCCAACAACAGCCGAGTCGTCAGAAAACTTTTGCAGGTGACACGACTCAGTGTTGTACTGAAAGTCAGTGGTGTATAAGATGGGTCTATTAATTCACGCGTAAATAAACTCATGGTGTCATACAAATAGTGTTTTAAGTGACCTCTAACCGCGCATTCACACCAAAAGTGATGGAGGCGATGAAAGTGTCAAGCTGCCATTTACAGTACAATCAATGTAAATGACGCTATGACACGCGATGCCGCTTCAGGCGACAAGTTCTGAGCGATAAGATCAATGCGATGAAGTGTCCATCGAGTCTATTGCCTCATCGCGTAAAGCTGTGCCACGACAGCTAATCAGCTTTGAGATTGCGGTAAGCGTCATCGAAGTTCTCCCTGAAACATCCAGGGGCTCACTGGGCTCCCCAAAGACGCCATTGTTGCAGTCCTTGGGGGAAACCAGTCTGTTCCTATGGATATAATATAATGGATATAACTATGAACTGTGGGTGGCAGCGCCGTACCTTTAGGCATCTAGTCTGCTGGAAATCCAGAAGAAGCAGACATTGCAGAGTGAAGCTGAGGAGGAGACCAGGCAGCACCTGTTACGGCTACAGAGGTTAAATCACTGATGGCCTGATCTCACTACAACACAAGAGCTAATTTCTGTTCTTTTAGAAGCATTCAGACCCCTGTTAGCACTAGCATCACTTCCATTTAGCACAACAGCAGAGTAGGCTGAGCTGGGGGCTAGCTTCAGTTAGCTAGCCGCCTCTGCTGCTACCTGCGAAAGATGCAAATATCAAAAATGCTACAAATGTTAGCCAGCGTCGTGTAACTCGCATTCTGGGCGATTTAATCACCTCCATCGCTTTTGGTGTGAATGCACGGCTAAGCACGTCTCTTGAATGAAATTAAAGCAATTCTTACCTTTCTGTCATTTTCTACACTTTTCTTTTGTAATCTTGTGATGGAGTGTGAGAAATTACCAAAGATTGACCTACCTTATTTATCTATGATGTAAATCCTTGATTAACATAACAGTCAAGCTGAGAATGAGTGCTGGGGGGATTGTGGATAGGAGTCACATGGGGGTTTGCAAATGGTGGCATTTGGGGTGTCGTAAAACACTGATAAACATCCACTGGGGTCATAAACATTGGGTAGTGTGTTTTGGTTACTTTGATGTCATTGTGTCTGTAAGGAGCTTTGATGTAACTGTATAAATGTTGAAGTGACTTGAAGACAGGCAGAGATTGTTGAGACCCGGCTGTTGGTAGACCTCTCTCCTGTTATGCATACAGTATTTAGTAAAGACATGATTTGAGAACTGAGGACTCTAGAGAATTTCTTTCACAGGAGTTCATCCCGGTGGACGAGAAGGTCGCCTCCTTACGCCTGCGGGTGGTAGGGGGGAAAACTCTGACTGTTTGTGCATATTCACCGAACAGCAGTTCAGAGTATTCGGCCTTCTTGGAGACCCTGAATGGAGTCCTGCATGGGGCTCCAGTAGGGGACTCCATTGTTCTGCTGGGAGACTTCAACGCCCACGTAGGCAATGATGGAGACACCTGGAGAGGCGTGGTTGGGAGGAACGGCCTCCCTGATCTAAATCCGAACGGTCGTCTGTTATTAGACTTCTGTGCTAGTCACGGATTGTCTTGAACATAAGGATGCTCATAAGTGTACGTGGTACCAGAGCACCCTAGGCCAAAGGTGGATGATCGATTTTGTGATCGTATCATCTGATCTGAGGCCGTATGTTTTCGACACTCGAGTGAAGAGAGGGGCAGAGCTGTCAACTTATCACCATCTGGTGATGAGTTGGGTCAGAGGATGGGAGAAGATTCAGGACAGACCAGGTAAGCCCAAATGAGTAGTGCGAGTGAACTGGTAATGTCTGGAGGAGGCCCCTGTCCGAGAGATCTTCAACTCACACCTCCGGCGGAGCTTTTCTGGCATCCCTGTGGAGGTTGGGGGCATTGAACTGGAGTGGGCAATGTTCAAAGCTTCCATTGCTGAAGCTGCAGCGGTGAACTGTGGCCTCAAGGTCTTAGGTGCCTCAAGGAGCGGTAACCCTCGAACACAGTGGTGGACACCGGTGGACAGGGAAGCTGTCCGACTGAAGAAGGAGGCCTTCCGGGATATGTTATCACAGAAGACTCCGGAGGCAGTTGCAAGGTACCGACAGGCCAGAAGGGCTGCAGCCTCTGCTGTGTCAGAGGCAAAGCAGCAAGTGTGGGAGGAGTTCGGAGAAGTTATGGAGAAGGACTTTCGGGCAGCACCAAGGGGCTTCTGGAAAACCATTCGACATCTCATGAGGGGGAAACGGGGAACCGTCCAAGCTGTTTACAGTAAGGACGGGACGCTGGTGACCTCAGCTGATGAGATAATCGGGCGGTGGAAGGAGCACTTTGAGGAACTCCTCAATCCGACTAACACGCCCTCTTTTGTAGAGGCAGAGCTGGAGGATGATGGGGAATCAAAGGCAAAGCCCCAGGGATTGATGAGATTCGTCCAGAAATGCTTAAAGCTTTGGGTTTGGAGGGGCTGTCTTGGTTGACATGTCTCTTCAACATTGCGTGGAAGTCTGGGACAGTGCCAAGTGAGTGGCAGACTGGGGTGGTGGTTCCCCTTTTTAAAAAGGAGGACAAGAGGGAGTGTGCCAATTACAGGGGTATCACACTACTCAGCCTCCCTGGTAAAGTCTACTCCAAGGTGCTGGAAAGAAGGTTTCCTCCTATAGTCGAAACTCAGATTGCAAGGATTCTGGAGGGGGCCTGGGAGTATGCTCATCCAGTCTACATGTGCTTTGTGGATCTGGAGAAGGAGCATGACCGGGTCCCTCGGGAGATACACCGGGAGGTGCTGCGGGAGTATGGGGTGAGGGGGTCACTTCTGTGGGCCATCCAATCTCTGTACACCCAAAGCGAGAGCTGTGTCCGGATCCTCAGCAGTAAGTCGGATTCGTTCCCGGTGGGGGTTGGCCTCCGCCAGGGGTGCGTTTTTTCACCAATCCTGTTCGTGATTTTCATGGACAGGATATCAAGGCGTAGTCGTGGTGGGGAGGGGTTGCAGTTCGGTGGGCTGAGGATCTCGTCTCTGATTTTTACAGATGATTTGGTCCTGATGGCATTGTCGGTCAGTGACCTTCAGCACTCACTGGATCGGTTCGCAGCCGAGTGTGAAAAGGGGACGATGGAGCGTGAGTTTGGCCGGAAATTCGAAGCAGCGGTGGCGGTGTTACAGTCCCTCTACCGCACCGTTGTGACGAAAAGAGAGCTGAGCCGGAAGGCAAAGCTCTCAATCTACCGGTCAATCTTCGTTCCTACCCTAACCTATGGTCATGAAAGCTGGGTCATGACCGAAAGAACTAGGTTGTGGGTACAGGCGGCCGGAATGGGTTTTCTCGGGAGGGTGGCTGGAGTCTCCCTTAGAGATAGGGTTAGAAGTTCAGCCATCCGTGAGAAACTCTGAGTAGAGCCGCTGCTCCTTTGCGTTGAAAGGAGCCAGTTGAGGTGTTTCGGGCATCTAGTAAGGATGCCCCCTGGGCGCCTTCCTAGGGAGGAGTTCCAGGCACGTCCAGCTGGGAGGAGGCCGCGGGGAAGACCCAAGACTAGGTGGAGAGATTATATCTCCACACTGGCCTGGGAACGCCCTACCCCCCAGTTAGAGCTGGTTAATGTGGCCCGGGAAAGGGAAGTTAAGGGTCCCCTGCTAAAGCTGCTGCCCCCCGCGACCCGACCCTGGATAAGCGGATGAAGATAAGATGAGATTAGAGATCTTAAAATGCTCCTAATATATGTATGGCATTCTGAATGTAAAAGAAATACACCAGGTGTTAAATCTCATCAATATTCAGTTCTCACATATTTCTGATAAATGTCTGACCAATTTGACGAGCTTTCTACCTGACGCAGCACCCCTTCCAGTTGCCTACCCATGCCATTTCTTGCGAAAGGGAGGGAGGAGGGAGAGTCAGAGGGCAGGCAGGGGGAATAGGGTGGGGTTCTGTGTAAAACTAACTGATAAATGATGCACCCGTGTGGTTGCACGTGGCATCTGTGGTGTATGTAGCAGCTTCAATAGGATATAATGGATGCTTTCTGCTGCGGGCCTACCACAACAGCCACGGGTGTGTGTGCAGTGCACCCCATGTATTTTGGCAACAACAATCGCAGCATGTTTTGTTCACATACAAGGGGTGGTGTTTGCAGCATAGGACCAATCGCATGGACATCTACTGGCAGCAGAGCAGCATATTTTACACAGCAAACTATGATATTATATTATATTTTATTATATTAGACATATACCAAGAAGTTACCCACAATTCAGGCTAAAAGCAACACAGTTGCAGCAGCAAAAAGTAGAAAGGATAGCTGGCAAAAAAAAATAACCCTAACCCCACTGTGTGAATGCGTAAATGAGAAGATTTAAATATCACTGTAAAATGAAAAAATAGCGGCAGGCACAGCTCCAAATCTTGAACAGAGTGTCAGGTGAATGGCAGTTATATCATAAAAGAAACTCTGGCACTTATAGATAAATAGCCTTATTTATTGTGAGCAAATCTGAACACAATTTAAGCTGAAATTCTTTGGCAATAAAAAAGGAAACTATTTATTTGTGAGTGCTGGAGTTTTCTTTCCTTTATAATGTCACTGCCCATAAAGGGCAAAAGTAGACCTGACTTTTATTAAATCTGTGTATTGCACTCATTTAATGTGCTGTTTCGATGTATAATGGTGGGTTTTATACATGGTGTGTATAACAATTTTGGTCTATTTTCTCAGCTGCAACCCCGTCTGTATCTCTCATGTAATTGATCATATAGGCCAGTAGGCAGTACTTTTATACATGTTGAGATATTAACTGGGACATAAGCTGTGTTTCCGTGTCAAAAAATAGATGCAAATAAGTTTTGTTTTCCATCAGCTTGTTGTGAGTGCGGTTTGGTCAGACGTTAGCGCTGCGGTGGTGTGGTGGTTAGCACTGTCGCCTCACAGCAAAGGGTTCCTGGTTTGAATCCCGGCTGGGGCCCTTCTGTGTGGAGTTTGCATGTTCTCCCCGTGTCTGCGTGGGTTTTCTCCGGGTTCTCCGGCTTCCTCCCACAGTCCAAAGACATGCCGGTGTTCGTTTCATTGGTGACTCTAAATTGCCTGTAGGTGTGAATGTGAGTGTGAATGGTTTGTTTGTCTCTGTCTGTCTCTGTGTCCTGTGATAGACTGGCGTCAGTTAGGATCGGCTCCAGCCCCCCCGAGACCCGATAGGGACAAGAGGTTGAAGATGGATGGATGGATGGTTTGTTTTGTTTGTTTAAATGACCCCCAATTTTCAGTTAATTCCCATTAATTCCCATGGAAAGTTTCCATTTTGGAATACTTAAAAAATTCCCCAGCTTAACTTCCCATGGAAAGTTTCTAGAACGTTCTCTGGAAATATACCGGTAATTTACCACCCCCTTTGCAACCCTAATTGGTGCTCATATGTGTTGCTCCCATTTAGAGATTGGAATTGGTACTTTACAATCTTTGTTAAAGTGAAATTTCGGCGTAAAAACATCCCAGGGTCTTTTGAGGCAAATTGGGTCATCAAATAAGCCATCGAGTTATTTTTTCTTGTATGAACTACTAACGGAGATTTTCCGGAGGATCGCTATTAGCCTGTATTGGTTAACACAGTAGGTTTAACCTAAGCCTGTACCTCATAGAAATGCAGCCTCGGCTAATCAGTTAGCACGCCTCTTTACATTTCAGTCGGTCTGATCAACTAAATACGTATTTATCAAATAAATACTGAATGTTTGCAAACATTTTTATGATAATGCTTTAACATCCACTACTTGCCACCACCATGTCTCTCAAAAATGACTGCATCTACTGTTGGCAAACGTGTGTGTGTGTGTGCGTGTGTGCGTGTGCGTGTGCGCGCGCGTGTGTGTGTGTGTGTGTGTGTGTGTGTTGAATTTTTGCCGTCGGGACATCTCTAGTTTAAATCAACTGTAGAAGTGAAGTTGTTTATTTGACTCTTCTCTGGTCTTCTCTCTCTCTCTCTCTCTCTGCTTTTTAAAGGAGACTGGAGGCAACCAAAATGGTTACCCTTTGTATTTCATGAAGGTGTCGAGAAAAACAAATGGACCGAAAACACTATTACACTTAAGTTAGTTTACAGCTGCCCCTCGAGACCAAACAACATTGAAAAACTCAGCAAAACTCAAAGAGCATTCCAGCGTTTTCCCCCTTGATGAAATCAATGCCCAAATAGCAGATCAGATTTCCGGGCAGTCACATGCCTTGCACTGCAGAGGCTACTTTGTAATTCGAATACAGCCAAATAATATAATTATAGATCACTGCTCAGACAGCCAGGGTCTATAATGTTGATGCTTATCACATTGTTAGACATCTGCAATGGTGAGACTCAGAAGCCCTTTCCAATCTTACCTCATTAACTCCGCAGCAAAAGCTTCAACTAGGTTAATCTGATACCCAGGGATTAGAAGGTTAATAGTGTCACACACACACACCTTACTGCGTGAGCCTTTTTTTTTTTCTTCTTGCCTCTTCACATTCCCTCCGTCTGTTTCTCTGTCACTGTAGTGTCATTAGATACGCAGGTTCAACATTTTTATAATTTTAGATTAACAATAAACATTTATTTATAACAAATTGCTTATAAGTTTATGTTGCTTTTCAAGATAAGACATATTTGGGCTATTTTGAGTGAATAACATTTAGATAAACAACCATAACCATCATAATAATGAACAGAAACCAAACTACATTCCACTGTAATGTGGAGGTCAGACACTGATTAAAAACCCTTTCACAGAGCACAGACTGAGGCTCTGAGTCCTTAAAGAGGAGGAGGAGCAGACCCTCCCCTCTGCTTCCTCCACTCTCCATATATACAGCAGTCGTACACAAGCCAGTCGTCTATTAAAACGTCTTTTTTTAATTCATTTTTTAAATTGTCCTCCTCGTCCACTTTTTGTTCTGTTGCAGCCAGCGGCCTCTTCACGCCAGCAACACGCCGCCACATTTTTCCTTTTTCTTCTTCTTCTCGTTTTTTATTTTGAAAGTCCAAGAAAACGGCAGGGCTTGCTCAGCAACAATAGGCTTCCTGATTGGTCAATAACACACAACACTTGCTCAGTGTTGTGCTGTCTTATTGGCTACACGCCAGCGTGGCAGGTAGATTGACAGTTTCACCCGCCAATCACAAAAGTTACTCGCATTTGGCGTGTGGTCGGGGGCCAATTTATTGCCCTGATGTGGACAAAACAAGACATTTGAAGACCTGACCTTGGGCTTCGGGAAACACTGATAGAATTGGAAATTGTATTTCTTCATCAAATACAATGGTAGAATGTAGTGAAACTGATTCATAAATCAGTGCCTTTAAGCCATGCTTGGGGTTGAGTGTTCTGCTTCCTCATGTGGACAAGCAGTTCATAGACCAAACAAAATCCAGTAATGGAGTTATAATGGTCAGATCAACCGACAGTGAAAATAATTGTTAGGTGTAGCCCTGTGTCGTTTACTCTCTCTCTCTCTCTGATCATGTCTGTTTCTAGTTGTATCTGCTGGTGCGTCATTGTGAGAAGAGGAAAATGCCCCTTGACAGCATTATTAGGACTGTCTCCACGTAGCTGTTTGAGTCACTTGTGGTGACAGTCTCAGAGCTCACTGAGTAGCCCCTCAGCAAGAGCAGCTACCAGTTATGTACAAACCTGCTGCAAAGAATGGAGCCATTTTATCTAATGCAGTGTCAGGCAGTTGCTTGCAGCATGTCACTGTGTGACTATGAGAAAGCTCTTCCGGCATTACTATGGGAGATTAAGTGTGACAGGGACCACTCCGTCTATCCATGTGAGAGGCTGGGTCAGAGTTAAAATAGGCTATGACTTAAAATATGACCTTTTGTTCAAGGATGGGTTGTAGGAAGGTAGACAGTCATCCATCACATCAGCTTACTGGTGATCTGAGGGCTTTGTTGACTCTGGATTATGGTACAGCCTTTAAATGTCCTTAAAGACTTTGAGCACAACACCGCCATCTAGTGTCTCAAGATCGTAGTCGCAACAACAGCAAATAATTCCAGCAGTCCGGTTGCTAACGTTAAATACTGTTGTAAATTAATAGATTAGTCTAAATGAGTGGTTCCCCTGCTTGATTCATCACTGACATGGAGCAGGCTGATCACTGACACACTCAGCAACAAACCTGGCAACCCAACCAATTCTTTTTTGTTGCGACTTGGACCTTAAGATGTTCTGCTCATTCTCCATATTCAACCTCTAATCTCTATTTTTCAAGTATAGAAAATGGGAGTTTCTGTTCTTTCTGTCTGTCTTTCTGTTGTATGGCAGCAGAGACAGGAGCAGTTTCCAGGGCTGCTGTCTGTCACTGAAACCTTCTCACGTCTTTGACTCTTCTCACCTTCACATCCCTCTGTGGTGCGAGAAAGAGGACCCAAGGGATAGTGAGGAAGTGAGTAAGTGAGGAAGAGCAACAAATTCCTCCTGCTCTCTTTTCAAGAAATGCGTAGAGCCCGAAGCCTAGTTAATCGACTTCCCCCTAAAACTAGACAATACAATGGGA
Source organism: Echiichthys vipera (assembly GCF_963691815.1). NCBI lineage: Eukaryota > Metazoa > Chordata > Actinopteri > Perciformes > Trachinidae > Echiichthys > Echiichthys vipera. The sequence goes on along the minus strand of NC_139832.1, from coordinate 30,543,625 downwards.
TCACAGCAGCTGTGACTGAATTTATTATTCAAAACTATGGATGGGAAAAGACACACAAGTATTATTTTAGTCCCGTCATCCCGTCCTAGTCTTCCTACTGAATAGAGGGTTCAGCACCTACTCATAGAACTGGAGTTACATTTAGGTAACTACTACATATGTCCACAAGATTCAGACAGTAAACATGAACACGTTGTGATCGACTCCAGCCCAGTTGAAACTGACATTCACTAGTTCAGTTTTTTAGCTTGACTTGAGCGTAAAGGACTGGATGATTATCTCCAAGATGTTGAAACATGTTCATAGTGTTTGAACCTTTACACTCACCTTTAGACGCCACACTTTGCAAGCTGGATATTTATCTTCAACAACTCCTAGACATCCAAAATGCTCTACACTGCTGATTCAAGGTGCTTTTTTAGTGGAAAGTGCTGGAATTTCAGTTCTCTGAAATGTTTTCCCTCACAAGATTAGTTTTCGCAGGACAACAGTGCAGGAATCAGGACACAAAGATATCGCTGCTTCTCAGTTCTTACGGTTATGAACTTGTGACCTCTCATCTCTCATCTACATCCGCTTATCCGGGGTCGGGTCGCGGGGGCAGCAGCTTTAGCAGGTGACCCCAAACTTCCCTTTCCCGGGCCACATTAACCAGCTCTAACTGGGGGATCCCGAGGCGTTCCCAGGCCAGTGTGGAGATTGTGACCATTTTCTTAAAATGAGTTAAGTTACTGGTTTCCTTAAAAAAAGAATTATTTTGTTAGAGGCAGATTCTGGGCTTGAAATTAACCTGGATGAAATAATATAGACATTTATTACTAGGCCTAAATATCATAACTGTAAGTTCATATTTGAGAGTGCATTGCTACTTAAGTACACCACCTGATATTTTGGTTTCTGCTGTTTTGCCGTAGGTTATGTGTGTATATTGAATGAAGTTTGATTGCAGTGAATAGGGACAGTGGGTGTAGGGCAACCTTCAGCATAGGAACGATGACACTCAAAACAAAAATTGCGGCTCCCAAAGAGGTTAGCTTAGATGCTAAAATAGCGTCATCAGATGTTTTTCTTTATTGGGAGAAGGTAACGTCACTGAAGGCTATTTTTGATGGATGGTTCTGTGAAATAAACCATCTGAGTCAGGTTACACAAACACAAACTGATAAGATGTAAACAATACCAGCGTCACTGGCTGGTAACCAGAGAGACTTGCTCTAAACCATCACCTGATTTGAATTTAAGATGTCTTCATTAGTTTACTGTGATTGAGAGTGCATCATAGACTGTTTAAAAAATGGATGTAACCTCTCCGTCAGGGTCCGTTCTCTCAACTTAATCCAATCGTCCTCGCCTACAGGAGTCTCCGTCTTGTCAGACTTTGACTCCACCTCATTTCCTCTTACCAAAAAAGGGCATGTATGTGACGTTGGGGGGAGGGAGGTACGTCCATCTGGCTGATGTTTACCTCTGAGGAGATGTGAGGGCCAGCGGCTAGCTGTCACTCAAGAGGCCACGCCCCTAATTGGTCATACACTTTAACCTCCAATAAAATAAAAACAGACTAGAATGTTTTTTTTTTGTACCAGGCCTTAAACAGGTTTAATGATGCTGTGAAAACGGCCTGTTTAACATGGGGGTCAATGAGAAACTGCTCTGTTATGAAACATGCCCCTAGTGGACACTCAGAGAACTGCAGTTTTTGGCACTTCCTTATTGGATCAACCAGGAAGTCACTGTGGTGGGGGTGTGGAGCATAGACATATAAAGAGAAGACGCCGCATCGAACGTTGGGCCGCGAGAAATGCGGCCGCCATCTTGGACCGGTCATTCTCCCAGATCAGTTCTATGATTGACTAGTTCAGCCTATGAGTTGAGCAGCAGAAGGAACAAGATGCCAGAGCACTGTGCAGCGTATTCCTGCTCTAATCTAATATTACAATATTACAATTCATAATCAGTACGGTACAGTACAATTTTAAACAATTATACATAAATCCATGCATTTTTGAATGTTATGGTGAGTCCCTCAGGCTGTCCCTTATTATATTATTATTATCTTGTCACAGCAGAGGCGTGGAGATTAGCCTCTGTGGGAATGTTAGTTAATTTACCCCCGGCCAGATGTGTGTGTGCGTGTGCGCGTGCGTGCGCGTGCGTGCGCGTGCGTGCGTGCGTGCGTGCGTGCGTGCATGCCTGTGTAGATATGAAAGGAGAAGCAGGGAGGAGAGGGGTTGTCGTACATGTGGTCTAGTGTAAATGGATTGCATATCCAGCAGTAGGTCAGGGGTGTGGTGTGGTTTCATGAGAGGAAGACACTTCAGAGACAGTTAATCTCAGGTCACCTCAGATATTCTCAGTTTTGTTTTTTTAAATATTGAACATGACATTGACATGAATTATGAGATAATTTTTCATGTCATGTCACTTTTTTTTAAAAGTTTAGACTATCAAAGGAGAAGTGGCAGAATCTGATCAATATCCTTTGCTGTGAAACTGTTTCATCAAACAGGAGCAACATGATGTGGGGTTTATTATAAAGAATGAATTAGAGATTTACGAGGCAAGCGTGAACATGTATTTCCACTCTGTGCCCGATATTCGCACAGCTGAACAAAATGTTCCATACATTTTTACTTGGTTCTCCACATCTCCACTTAAAGCAGGACGAACGTCACATGTTTGTAAACCAGAACTGATGAGTCCAGGCTTTTTTAGTTCAGTTGTACCACAGAAGTTGAAACAGTCTGAAAAGAAAAAATCATAGATTTATTTAACTATCGTTAACGTTAAATCGTTTGTATAATTTAAAATGGATATAACTGAACTATGCCCCGTGTTTTTGTTTGCACATTAAATACAATTACTACATCATTAAAATATGTAATAAAGAAGACATTCACATAATTAGACCTTGCCTAAAAACAAGGACACAGCCATTTTAGATACTATACAAAGTACTCCTACAACATCACTGTCTTTACCAATTAGAGCTTCACTCAAATTGGTAACTGTGCAAGAACAAAACAGTGTGAAAATGATCGATTTAACAAAATGTTATACAGTGGGTACGGAAAGTATTCAGACCCCCTTAAATTTTTTACTCTTTGTTAAATTGCAGCCATGTGCTAAAATCATTTAAGTTCATTTTTTTCCTCATTAATGTACACACAGCACCCCATATTGACAGAAAAACACAGAATTGTAGACATTTTTACAGATTTATTAAAAAAGAAAAACTGAAATATCACATGGACATAAGTATTCAGACCTTTTGCTCAGTATTGAGTGGAAGCACCCTTTTGAGCTAATACAGCCGTGAGTCTTCTTGGGAATGATGCAACTAGTTTTTCACACCTGGATTTGGGGATCCTCTGCCATTCCTCCTTGCAGATCCTCTCCAGTTCTGTCAGGTTGGATGGTGAACGTTGGTGGACAGCCATTTTGAGGTCTCTCCAGAGATGCTCAATTGGGTTCAAGTCAGGGCTCTGGCTGGGCCATTCAAGAACAGTCACAGAGTTGTTCCGAAGCCACTCCTTCGTCATTTTAGCTGTGTGCTTAGGGTCATTGTCTTGTTGGAAGGTGAACCGTCGGCCCAGTCTGAGGTCCATAGCACTCTGGAAAAGGTTTTCGTCCAGGATATCTCTGTACTTGGCCGCATTCATCTTTCCTTCAATTGCAACCAGTCGTCCTGTCCCTGCAGCTGCAAAACACCCCCACAGCATGATGCTCCCACCACCACACTTGACTGTAGGGATGGTGTTGGGCAGGTGATGAGCGGTGCCTGGTTTTCTCCACACATACCGCTTAGAATTAAGGCCAAAAAGTTCTATCTTTGTCTCATCAGACCAGAGAATCTTATTTATCATAGTCTGGGAGTCCTTCATGTGTTTTTTGGCAAATTCTATGCGGGCTTTCATGTGTCTTACTCTGAGGAGAGGCTTCCGTTGGGCCACTCTGCCATAAAGCCCTGACTGGTGGAGGGCTGCAGTGATGGTTGACTTTCTTGAACTTTCTCCCATCTCCTCACTGCATCTCTGGAGTTCAGCCACTGTGATCTTTGGGTTCTTCTTTACCTCTCTCACCAAGGCTCTTCTCCCCCGATTGCTCAGTTTGGTTGGACGGCCAGCTCTTGGAAGAGTTCTTGTCATCCCATACGTCTTCCATTTAAGGATTATGGAGGCCACTGTGCTCTTGGGAACTTTAAGTGCAGCAGACATTTTTTTGTATCCATGGCCAGATCTGTGCCTTGCCACAATTCTGTCTCTGAGCTCTTCAGGCAGTTCCTTCGACCTCATGATTCTCATCTGCTCTGACATGCACTGTGAGCTGTAAGGTCTTATATAGACAGGTGTGTGGCTTCTTTAATCAAGTCCAATCATTAGAATTAAACACAGCTGGACTCCAATGAAGGTGTAGAACCATCTCATGGATGATCAGAAGAAATGGACAGTACCTGAGGTAAATATACAAGTGTCACAGCAAAGGGTCTGAATACTTATGTCCATGTGATATTTCAGTTTTTCTTTTTTAATAAATCTGTAAAAATGTCTACAATTCTGTGTTTTTCTGTCAATATGGGGTGCTGTGTGTACATTAAAAGGAAAAAAAATGAACTTAAATGATTTTAGCACATGGCTGCAATTTAACAAAGAGTAAAAAATTTAAGGGGGTCTGAATACTTTCAGTACCCACTGTATATATTTTTATACCACACACACTCGCTCAAATGTGGACCCTCCCTCTCCTCTCCACTACCATGACTATGCGACTGGCAGAGCATGGATCATTTCTGAATATTTATTAACATATAGGGTTTGGCTCTTGTTTTTTTTTAGTGCTTTAAATGGAAGTGTGTCTGTTTGACTTGTATTTAGTTGTGTCCAAAATTTCATCTCTCTCTCTGACCTAATTGTATTGATACTCTTGATTTATATGTATTTTAATTTTCTCTGAGTGTGTGTATGTGTATGTATGTATGTATGTATGTATGTGTGTGTGTGTGTGTGTGTGTGTGTGTGTGTGTGTGTGTGTGTGTGTGTGTGTGTGTGTGTGTGTGTGTGTGTGTGTGTGTGTGTGTGTGTGTGTGTGTGTGTGTGTGTGTGTGTGTGTGTGTGTGTGTGTGTGTGTGTGTGTGTGTGTGTGTGTGTGTGTGTGTGTGTGTGTGTGTGTGTGTGTGTGTGTGTGTGTGTGTGTGTGTGTGTGTGTGTGTGTGTGTGTGTGTGTGTGTGTGTGTGTGTGTGTGTGTGTGTGTGTGTGTGTGAGAGAGAAAGAGAGAGAGATTTATGTATTCATGTATGAAATATAGCCTATTAATACTCTATAAATTATTTCTATTGTTGTGTTTATATTTATAGTGTTTGTAAAACACCTATCATACATCACATATATCATATATCAGAATATTCTATTACTGTTAATCCCACTATGAATATTAAAATACGCCGAACCGTGTCCTGTCCTTACACTGAGTGGAGCGGGCGACCGGTCCAAGATGGCGGCCCCACCGCTCGTCAGCGCCAATAGGCCCAACGTTCGATGAGGCGTCTACTCTTTATATGTCCATTGTGTGGAGAGCATGCGTGACATGAAAGCTGTAGCGATTTCATTCATGTTCTGTGTAAATGGAGGCAGGTCAGATTTCATAGTTACCCCCTCTAGTTAACACAGCTGGATGTGTCACTGGTAACCAGTGATACCCACACTTCTACTCTTTTGAATTCTTGCAGCATTGCTTCCCCCTAAGGAGTTTATCACAACTGTGGAAGTTGACAAATGATCTAAGGATTACTTATTGTCATGGCAACACTGAATTCTTATTGGAAGATTTGAGTGCATCTGAATGTGACACATACAGTATCTGAAATGCAGCTTTTTGTTGTTCACAAAAGATTTGAGGCAACTTAAATCAGTGCTTTATTACACAGTAATAGTCAATGCTGATTTAACTATAGCAACTACAGCTACATGTACAGCTGTCATCTATTAAATCCCTATTGTGCACTAAATGCAAGTTCCTTTATCTATTCCTAGTCTTTCAGCTAAACACTATTGTAAATAGAAATGTTATGCCTGTTAGGACAAAATAATGTCCGGCATTCCTCTGTATACTGCAACTTGCCTGAAGTGCAGAAGTTACTTTATAAATTCTCCTCTGTTGAGAATGGCCTTTGAAAAACTGCCCATTGTTTAGTGTGCATCCACACCACAAAAATGTTGACTATAGTCCATCAACTTATGTAGAAATATCTACTCTACTCTCACTTGCTGACATTGCTTCTGGCCCACAGAGCTCATTCTTGGTGATTAAGGCTATTAATCTAAAGCTGTTTTCCTGCATCTATTTACCTCAGATTGAACCGATACAGCAGTTTTCTGTTAACAAGTGCAGCCTTATGTTGTGGCTGCCTGATAGGAAAGCTGATTAACAATAGATTACTCATTTTACATCTCAAAAGTCTCTAGTCTGTTTGAAATGAAATAATGTCAGATACATACTTTTTCATTGGTGTTTGAACAAAGTTTGCTGTGTTGTCTATTTTCGGTAACAAACACATTTATGCACACAGTTTTTAGGGGTTTGAGAAAGAAAATACCACTGCGTCGTGAGTGACATGTCTTTATTCTTTGACTTTTAGTTGCTGAAAAAATTATTCCTGACAATGACTGATACATGACTGATTTTTGAACAAACGTAAGCTTGAACGTGATTGTGTTACATCCCTTGACTGTTTGCATTGAAAATTGGAATACTGAATATTAAATGTGGTTTATCAAACTTACATTTGAAAAATGATTGAACTTACAGTATAATTATTTAAGAAATCACGCATGACTGATTAACATTTAAAGAAGTCTCAAGTACGCATGCTCTGTCGATTATTACTCCCCCTCCTCACTCCGCAGCAGTGGCTTTGGACCCTGAAATAGAATAAACCAGGAAGCAACAGCGCCAAAAACAACGTGAAAAAACAACAACACCACAAGCTTTACCTTTAAACCGAGGGAAGTCTTCACCATGGTAAATAACGTCACTACAAAGAAGACCCGTTTCTGTCGAAATTCTGTTCAAAAGTCGGCCATTTTCTTCGAGTTACTCAGTCATTTTCCCATTCTCCCCTGCTCATGTATACATGGGGACAGGGCCAATTTCAGCCGTGCTGGGTAACACAGTTGCACCTACTCGCCAATTTGGCTGGTTGAATTTAATTGAAGTCTTCTCAAAGGGCATCTGAATTAATAAACTAATGGCAAAGTAAAACAATGACACTACAACTCCCGAGATTGGCAACTATCAATATGTGGTGGAAAAAGGAAAGAGTCTTCAACGACAAGTGCAAGGCAGGTAGAGAGTGTCTAACGTATGATGCCTTTAGGAAAACAAAGTACTGCGCAGATTGTATTTTCTTACGGCGGGGGAAAAGGAAAAGCGGTTTCGTTTGTGATTTGTAATACAAACTTCAAATGTGAAACTGTAAAAGAACACAAAGTTTCCGTAACTGATCTAATATACGGGGGAAATGTCATGATGGTCAAATGTTTTGAGATGCACCTGTACATGATTACTGCTTGGATATCCTGTATACAGAGTCATTACTAAGGCTTTCAATGAAAAATATTTAAATGTTCTATGGTTTATGAATTGTATGAATTTGGCTTCTGTGTTTGTTGTTGTTATAGATACAGTACATGATCAAGAAGAAATATTAATAAATGCTGTATTCAAACAGACAGAATTCATCTTGCCAGGTTTTTTACAGTAGAGTTATCCCTCTAATTAATCTTCTACATCTCTGCACCGTTTTTTATTTTATGGATAAGAAGCTGACCTTTATATAGGGTATTTTTTTCTTAATATACTATATATACACATTTGTGGCTAGTGAGAATGCTGAGTGGCTTGTAACTTTTGAAAACCACTAGCAATAGTGTCTGCTCAGCAAAAAAGTAAGTGTCAAGCCCTGCATGGGGAACTTCAATAACCTGATTATTCCCTTAACCAGGGTAAGACCATTTTCAGGTTACTGATGTGCATGTAAACACACTGAGTGACACAGAGGACTGATTGTTCTTCAGACACTCAGTTCGTTACATGCACAGCAGTAACCTGAATATGGTCTTCCCCCTGTTAAGGGAATAATTGGATTATTATAGTTCCCCGCATGTACATGAGAGGGGGGGGGGGGGTGAATGGGAAAATGACGGAGTAACTCGACCTCCAGTACAGTTGGTGGCGCTGCATCAACATACAGCTGGTTGTAGTCGTCCCTCTGTTTAAAGGAAACTCTCATGTTGTTGTTTTTTTCAAATTGTTTTCGGCTGCTTCCTGATATATGGTATTTCCGGTTCAGAAACCACTGCCGCAGAGTAGGGAGGGGCAGTTACAACCAACGGAGCATGCACAGATGTTTCACCAATCATACTTCGGGAAAGCTGTTTACATGCACGAATAGTCGGGTTACTGAAGGAGATATCGGAGTCTGTTAACGTGGGTTGTAGGGATGGGCGTGAGTGTTTCAATTCAATAACATTTTATTTATAGTGCCAAATCATAACAAAAGTTATCTCAGGACACTTTAAAGAGTAGGTAAAGACCACACTCTATGACTTATTTATGATTTACACAGACCCAACAATTCCTCCGTAGAGTACGGTGGCAACGAAAACCTTCCCTATAACAGGCAGGAACGTCAGACAGACCCAGCTCTGCGGAGGACGGACATCGGTCAGCACCCGTTGGGGAGGAAGAAAAGGAGAGAGAAAGAGAGAAAAGACAGACAGATGGACAGAGAGAGAGACAAAGACAGACAGAGAGACAAAGACAGGCACAAAGACAGACAGAGAAACAGTCCCAGAGGAGGACTAGTTAGAAAATATGGATGTCAACAAGCTGTTTCAGTGAGTCATGCATTCGTCCTCAGAAAAACCCACTGGTGTGTTGGAAGTCCAACAGGCACCAGTACAAAAAAACTGAGCGTTGTGTGAAAGCAGCACCTGCTGATACCTGCCACAACAGTGCCAGAGGAGTGCCTGTTCTTCAGAGCAGGACTGATCATTAACAGAATGGGAATGCAGATTTAATTATGTTTCTGTAAGGAGACAATGTTTTGAAGTTGTAGTTGTAATGTGTAAAAATGTAAAAAATAAAAAATAAAATAAAAAATAAATCCTTCAAGGGAAACTGTGACTGTTTTGATTGAGAATAAGTGTTCGCGATCCCTCGATCTTGGAATGAACTACTCGTGCCCATGAAAACTCTGATTTTACCCGGGCCAAAGTGGTTACATGGCATACATGTATCTTATTACTTCTATTGTACACAGTAATGACATAGCATTTTCTGGTAATTCAATAAATACATAGTCGACATGAGATGACCACGTGGTAAAGCCTATTTATGTATACTCCATACTTCATGTTAGCTAAACAGAAGCCCTATGGTTTGCTTTGTTCCCACGCGCAAGGATTAGAACGCTAAATGTCCAAATAACATTAATATTGGCCCAACACAGTACAATACATACGATAGACAATTTTATATAATGTTGCTGGTATTTGTTGTCTTATCTCCCAGCCCTAATGTGCATGTATGGAAGGATGAAAAGACTCTTTGCAGTCTGTGTACAAGACAGATGAGGAATGTCAACACTTAAAATGGTGACACTGGTCAGTGTAGACTGGGGTAACTTCTGTTATGGCAGTTATGGCAGTGGAGGGCTCACAGTTCTCAGGCACCATGCCTGATTTTAGGCATAGAGCTGTTTTAAATTCATATAATACTTCATTAAATACATTGGGCCTAAAAAATGTTTTGTCCGGTTCCGGTTTGCGGCTTCCAGTTCTTTCTTTTTTAAATAAAAACAACGGCCTCTCGTTGGATCTGCATGCAGACGACTGGATATACGGGAGTGCTTATTAATGTTATATGGTCGCAGGAGAAAGATGGACATATGTAATATCTCCATTGTTTTCCCATGCAACAGCGTTACAAACAAAACTGTAGGATTGGGTTTGAAATACTTCAAAAACGGTACTAAAGAAGTCAGGCAGTGCACTTTTTCATTCGTGTCTGCAGCCGGCAAAGTGGACCGAGTTGACGGATGGACTGACACCGCCAGATGTTTATTTCCGGAAAATCCTTAACTATGTGTCCTAGCAGGCGAGATGAGCGAGTGTCACCAATAAAATCACTTTGATTACTTTGTCTCCTGTGGTAATGCCCTATAACTGCTGCACTTTTGTCTGACGCCCAGTGCGTGTTGAAAGTGCCACGATGGACAAAGTACAAAATCTGTGCTAAAGTGCCCTTATGGGAGTCAAAATCTGTGCTAAAGTGCCCTCTAGGAGCCAAAACGTGTGCTTATGTGACCTCATGGGAGTCAATATGTGTGCTAAAGTGCCCTCTAGGAGCCAAAACGTGTGCTAATGTGCCCTCACAGGAGTAAAAACGTGTGCTAAAGTGCCCTCTTGGAGCCCAAACGTGTGCTAAAGTGCCCTCTTGGAGCCAAAACGTGTGCTAAAGTGTCCTCATGGAAGCCAAAACGTGTGCTTAAGTGCACTCTAGGAGCCAAAACCTGTGCTAAAGTGCCCTCTTAATAGGCGAGGAAGCGCTATATGTGCCCCTTTTTCCTTTTCGCCCCTGCCCTTCAAAAAGTCTGTGCACGCCACTCCTTCTGACATGTGACAATGGAGATCTATGGTTTGGTCAGATACATTTTAATATTGCTTAAGATGTCTTCAATGCCAATGGTCCAGAACTAGTTTTTAGGAGTAGAAAAAAGTACACAAAAAATAGTAAAGAGTATCCATCACTGCCGTAAAGGAAAATTACAAATAAAATACATTTCCTACCTATCTATTAACAACTTTTAAGGCTCACAAAATCGTCTCTTGCTTTAAGAGCGGCACAGAACAACCAGAGTTTGCATCAAGGGCTGGATTCCAAAGCAGTGTCATCCCGCCTGCCTATGTTTGGATGGATAGTCTCTGCAGCAGTAGCAGCTGGCACTGGGCCTTAGGACGGATGCCTCTCCTCCTCGTCTTCTTCCCTTTTGTATTCCTCTCGCCTCTCTCCAGGACTGAAGACTAATGGAAAGAAAAGGAAGGGAAGGGAGTGAAGGAAAAGTCCAAAGACACTAGCAGGGCTGGCAGGGAGACGGCAGGAAAGAGAGACAAGTAGTTGGTTCATGCTTTCTGTGCAGCTAAACATGAAGGAGCACTGTACAAATGCAGACATGCCATCTGTTTACTTTGGCACTCTTCTGTCTTACACCTCCTATGATGATTAAAGACCTGAAAACTTTAGTACATAAGTCCTGCTGTAAGTAAATCCAGCTCTACACAGCAAATACAAAATCTCCCAGAAGTGCTTATTATGTTTGCTTATCGTTCATTCCATTCCTGCAGGGCACTTATTTAGTTTACCATGACAATGCTGGCAGATTCACCTCCCTAAATTTGTCGTAGACTTTAAAATGCTTCTAGCTGACACCTCTTGACTGTCTCAGTTCATTTTCTATTTCCAAGCGGCCTTATCAATGATAACAACGAAACATGACTTACAACCAACCACAGCAACGCAGTTTGACCTATAACTAATCACAGCAACAAAGTGTGACCTACAACAAACCACAGCAACAAAGTGTGACCTACAACCAACCACAGCAACGAAGTGTGATCTACAACCAACCACAGCAACGAAGTGTGACCTACAACAAACCACAGCAACGAAGTGTGACCTACAACAAACCACAGCAACGAAGTGTGAACTACAACCAACCACAGCAACGAAGTGTGACCTACAACAAACCACAGCAAGGAAGTGTGACCTACAACCAACCACAGCAACGAAGTGTGACCTACAACCAACCACAGCAACGAAAAGTGTGACCTACAACAAACCACAGCAACGAAGTGTGACCTACAACCAACCACAGCAACGAAATGTGACCTACAACCAACCACAGCAACGAAGTGTGACCTACAACAGCCACAGCAACGAAGTGTGACCTACAACCAACCACAGCAACGAAGTGTGACCTACAACAAACCACAGCAACGAAGTGTGACCTACAACCAACCACAGCAACGAAGTGTGACCTACAACCAACCACTGCAACGAAGTGTGGCCTACAACCAACCACTGCAACGAAGTGTGACCTACAACAAACCACAGCAACGAAGTGTGACCTACAACCTACCATAGCAACGAAGTGTGACCTACAACTAATCATAGCAACGAAGTGTGACCTACAACCAACCACAGCAACAAAGTGTGACCTACAACCAACCACAGCAACAAAGTTTGACCTACAACCAACCACAGCAACGAAGTGTGTTCTACAACCAACCACAGCAACGAAGTGTGACCTACAACTAATCACAGCAACGAAGCTTGACCTATTACCAATCACAGCAGCGAAGTGTGACCTACAACAAACCGATTTTATCAGGGTTTTTTACATGGATTTTTGCAAGTTACTGAACAGTGCAACCAAAGTATTTCCATGTAAATAGGCTATAGCCCTAAAAGAGAAAAATATAACAGAGCATTTAGGCCAAAGAAGCTTTCTGAACAGATTTGAATTAGGGTGCCAAATACAATGGACATTTAAAAAAGAGCTCCCTAAAGCTGCCAGATTCCTCTGCTGGATGTGGTGTGGCTGGACTCTGTTTCACTATCAGCAGTCTGTCTCTTTAGGTGGTTGAAAAGGTTTGTTGTGTTACCATCATGTACCAAGCTTTGGGCAGAAAGGCAGCATCTGTTAAGTTACGTGCTCGCTGGTGCACAGGACATTTATCTGTTTTCTTAGGTGCATATTTTACAGCTTATTCCACACATTCTGTGAATAAGTGTGGACAGTGTTAATGCAACGTCCTAGTCTGATGCTCATGTGCTGTTAGGACACGGTAGTTTAGTTTTCATTTTCTGATGAGATATTCACATCACTGCCTGTAGTTTGCTATGATTGGTTGATCGGTGTGTGTTTAGGGCGGTACATGAGGCAGACTAGCCAATAGTTTTGATTTTGACTGAAGCTGATGTGTCTGTGCAGAGAATAGAACAGTAGTGGATAGAATGTGCTCTATAGACGATACTATGATCTCTCTTCTTTGGCAGATCTTCAGCACGTTCTCATCCTTCACGATCTAATATTGTCATATCGCCCACCTACAACCACAGCAACGAAACATGACCCACAACTAATCACTGCAACGAAACGTGACCCACGACTAACCACTGCAGTGAAACGACCTACATCTTAGTCTTAGTATTATCAGATCTCAGTGCTGCATTCAACACAGATGATCACAGCATGCTTCAGGACCGTCTGGGTGGGACTTTCTGGCACAGTATTAAAATGGTTTGAATCCTACTTGAAGGACAGGGACTACTTTGTGTCTATAGATAACTACACATCTGAGCGGGCAAAAAAGTTTCCCCAAGGCTCCATTCTGGGGCCTCTTCTGGTCAATATCTACATGCTGCCACTGGCTCAGATCATGAAAAAAAAACACAACATATGTTACCACAGCTACGCAGATGACACACAGATTTACATAACAATTTCACCAGGATAGTAGTAGTACCAGACTATAGTCCAATACACGCACTGAGTAGATCAAAGTCAGAAACTGGTGTAGTCATGGACTCAGACCTAAACTTCAACAGCCACATTAAAACAATTCCAAAGTCAGCCTACTATCACCTAAAGAATATATCAAAGATTAAAGGACGTATGTGTCAGCTGGATTTAGAAAAACTTGTCCATGCATTTATCTTCAGCAGGCTCGACTACTAACAGTGTCTTTACAGGTCTCCCTAAATAGTCCATCAGACAGCTGCAATTAATCCAGAATACTGCTGCTCGAGTCCTCACTAAGACCAAAAAAGTATGTAAATGACACTGGTACAGTATGGAGCAGTTGGTTTGATAAGAAGCAGAAAGTCATTAAGGGTCTGATGGACCTCTAAAGTGATTCATCCACCTCTGCTGCACATCTGGCAGCAGAGTGATCGTTTGAGGCTCACTTGATCCATCAGACCCTTGATGATTTACTGCTGTTTATCCAACCAACTGCTCCATACTGTACCAGTGTCATTCGTGGTGATGTTGATGAGTGTGTAAAGCCTGTAGCTTAATACACAAGAAGAATCCAGGCTGGAATTCCTTCCAAAGGTGCTTCCAACAGCGTACGGAGAAAAAGGAATCATACACTTTTGCACATGTTATATTTCACATTTTTTATTACTAAAAATCTGTTTTTGCTTTGTCAATATGATTTATTGTGTGTAGACTGAAGGGGAATAAGATGGATATTATATACGATAAATTGAGTCTAAATTGCAACAAAGCACTGTATGTGAGAAATAGACAATACTGGAACAGTTTGTCTGTATCAGTCTAGTTTGATCAGAGTTCAGAGCGGTCATTGACACTGTTTCAGAGACTGCTTGTCTCTCTTTGGTCATCGGCCGGGCTTAGTGGATCTAGAAGGTGAAGAATGAAAAAGTGTCTCATGGAAGAAAGAAGTGATCAAAAAAGGTTTACAGGTTCATCCATTGTGGTTTGTTTTGTTCGATGGACCCACAAATAGTATTTTGAAAGGGTGACACGTCAGACTCGAAGACTGGATAGATTCAGTTCTTTTTTGTTGAGCCAGTCCTTAGTTAGAGGAAGTTAGATGCAGCCTTTTCAGCATTTTTGACAAGATTCAGTTGGTACACAATTTCACAAACAAGACTTCAAGTGTAGATGCTGTTTCCATTTTCTAAGTAGCCAAAAACAGTTTTTCATCCAAATTAGGTTAACAGCAATTTCTGTTGGACATCAGTGATGCGGAGCACTAAATGTCCCAATTCCAAAAACAGTCATAACATCACCAAATGGGATTTTACACTCACAGTGAAATACATTTTTTGCCAATGTAACAGAACTAGTCCATAACAGTATGTACGCTGTCAATAGGTCAGTTTAAACGGAATGGAAGTGATCGCTTTGGTTGTAAGTTGCATGTACTGTAGGTCATGCAGCGTTCACCTAAATCCAAATTACAGCATGGAGCAATGATTAAAAGGCGGCGAGAAAGCCTGAGAAAAATCTGTGTTACAGCAGGGGTTCGAAGGATGGGAAGCCACAAGAAAAAAGTGAGGGAGAGAGAGAAGCGGTATCAAGATGCAGGGAACAATCAACACTTAAATGTAAGACAGTATGGCAGATATGACAAAGGAGCGTTCGACTGCGTGAGAGAAGCTATAAGGCATAAGACGTGTGTAAATGTGGTGTGAAAGGGACAGAGAAAGGCCGACTTTATTCCAACAGTCTATAGCTGCGAGTCAGACTAGGTTATGGGGAGATGGAAAGGGCTAAAAGTGCATGAAGAAGAGTAAGATGATAAAAGGTGGATGAAGAAAAAGAAGAGGGAGGAAATATTGAGCTGGGAGATGAAAGCTGGAGAAGGAGGTTTTTTGTGATATGCCACTTCACTGCTACCCTTAATTCAGCTGTCAGAAAAGAAATATTGTAAGTGCTCTGTAAGTGCACCCATTTCTTTTAGTGATTGGACAAATGCGATGCTATCTAATTCAGATACAGAGTGTAACGACTCATAAATCCAGGAAAAGAAAGGTGAGTGAATAACTGAAGAGAGAAAGCCATGTCCTTTTACTTCAAAGTAATGACTAGGTGGTCAAGTATATATCTGAACTGTCACAGTTCAGACGGTAAAGAAGCACTGCGAGGGAGGAGGGACACAAACTAAGGGAAGGACCAGAAAGAAAAGGGGGAGAGAGGCAGTCCCACAAATTACAGTTTGTGACAAACTTTTAGGATAGAGTGAAGGATAATATTGATCTTTCGTGACAAGAGAAGGCAGACCGTGGATTAATAACGAGCGTGGTACAAAAAAATAGATGGAGACGTAAAGTTTTTTGGATTTAAGGAAGACAAGCACACATACCAATGTACTAATTTAGTAGGCCCATAGGCTAACACAGTGCTGAAACCACTGGGGCCGCCCCGTCTTAGTCGACTTATCAGTAATTTAGGTCTCAGTCGAAAAAGATTTATTTAGTCGATTACAGGTTTTTTTCTTCATTATAAATTCCGCCGCTTCCGCTGAAATTGTCTGCCGCCGCGCTGGAATCTTGATTGAAAAACAGTTGAGTTCTATCGAAGCTCAATCAAACTTAAAGCAGACTGACTTGATAACTTCAGAATCAAACTTAAAGCAGACTGACTTGATAACTTCAGAATCAAACTTAAAGCAGACTGACTTGATAACTTCAGAATCAAACTTAAAGCAGACTGACTTGATAACTTCAGAATCAAACTTAAAGCAGACAGACTTGATAACTTCAGAATCAAACTTAAAGCACACTGACTTGATAACTTCAGAATCAAACTTATAGCAGGCTGACTTGATAACTTCAGAATCAAACTTAAAGCAGACTGACTTGATAACTTCAGAATCAAACTTAAAGCAGACAGACTTGGTAACTTCAGAATCAAACTTAAAGCAGACTGACTTGATAACTTCAGAATCAAACTTAAAGCAGACTGACTTGATAACTTCAGAATCAAACTTAAAGCAGACTGACTTAATAACTTCAGAATCAAACTTAAAGCAGACTGACTTGATAACTTCAGAATCAAACTTAAAGCAAACCTGGCCTGTGTAGACCCTGTTTTAGAGACCTTGTGATGAGAGAAGTTCAGAGAGGGATTGTAATGTCTAAGTCATGTTTTGTTTGGTCCAACGACGTCACCCAACCAAGGCTTAGCTCGTTCTATTACCTTGTGACCATGTCTGTCTGGATGGGGTGTCTCCTCCTCTAAAAGGTTGAGCACCAGTGGGATCGGGGTCATTCCTGCTAAACTCTGAGCCTTGTGAGGAAGCAGGGGTGAAAGTATTTATGTCTGCAGAAGAAAATACTTGCTGATCCTGTTGGTTGATCTTTGTTTGAGAAATCCATTTCCACAACAGTATCAAGAAGCTTACAGTGAGTTCAGATACATGCATGTTCAATTCAATTCAATTCAATTCAATTCAATTTTATTTATAGTGCCAAATCATAACAGAAGTTATCTCAGGACACTTTACAGACTAGGTAAAGACCACACTCTATGATAAACAAAGACCCAACAATTCCCCCGTAGAGTACGGTTGCAACGAAAACCTTCCCTATTACAGGCAGGAACGTCAGATAGACCCAGCTCTGTGGAGGACGGACATCTGTCTGCAGCAGTTGGGGAGGAAGAAAAGGAGAGAGAAAGAGAGAAAAGAAGGACAGATGGACAGAGAAAGACAAAGACAGACACAAAGACAGAGACAGACACACTTCCAGTAACTATAATAATATCTATAGTAATGTGAATATGACTTATATGTTATGGCAGTTGATACAGCAGAATAGTAGAAACAAGCACAGCTAAGGTTATAGATTATAATAGTAGCAGGAAGCGTCATGCAGGACCACGGCAGCAGGCACCACCACGATCAGCAGAGACCTGCAAGACGACAAAGCACAAACAACTCCGGGGAAGAAGCTGAATTAGTAACATGCATTGATGAGACATGAATGATACAGACAGAAAGGAGAGAAGCTCAGAGTATCTGGAAAAGTATTATCCCCCGGCAGACTAGGCCTATAGCAGGATAATTAAGCAGAACAAAATCAGCTTAAAAATAAACAAATTGCTAAGGGCTCGTAAGTCCTAGCTGTAAGATTTATTAAAAAGGAAAGTTTTAAGTTTACTCTTATATAAGGGGACAGTGTCTGTATTCCGAATAACACTTGGGAGTTGGTTCCACAGGAGAGGAGCTTGGTAGCTGAAGGCTCTGCCTCCCATTCTACTTTTGGAGACTCTAGGAACGACAAGTAGCACTGCATTCTCAGAGCGCAGTGATCTAGTCGGATAATACGGTACTATGAGCTCTTTAAGATACGACGGAGCCTGACCAAAGCCTGTTCAGATGCTTCACGCTACACAAACACAAGTGGTGTTATCACGGCTTCAAGGGCACAGTTACAGTGACATGTGGGAACTCCTTAGCAATAATCACACAGCATATTTAGTAATCCATGACTTTGAACTTTTTTTCAACTCATTGATGATCTATATTATTATTTTGCTGACATTTGGCTTTGTTTTTACAAGTTCACTTTTATAATTAGATAGTAGCAGTTGCAATCCAGCCCCTACTGACAACAGAAAGGTGAGTTTTGTTGCATTAAAGATGCTCAGATCAATTCATGGTTTGGTTCAGGAATTGGTCTCTCACCAGCAGAAATATCTGTTGGCACCTCCTAGCATCACAACATGGGACTCAGTTTCTTCAATATTTCAATCACACACAGCACGCTTGCATGACACACACAAACACACACACACACACACACACACACACACACACACACACACACACACACACACACACACACACACACTATTGCATTACTCCTTTGAATTCCTCCAGCAGAAACATGTATCTGATGTGATTAATTGGGCTCTTGGGAGCTGTTGTTCTCTCTTTTCTGTCTCTTTCTATCTTTAGACACCTCACTTTTCCGTATAAAAGGTGTGGACACGGAAATACTTGCCTGTGAATATTTCAGCAGTGATGCAAGTGTGCGACAGTTGTTAAATAAAGGGTTTGAATATTTCAACCAGCTCATCTGTCACGGCTGATTTGGGACAGAGGTCCTTGTGGGGATGCTGCTGAAGAGAGGGTGTGTTTGTGTGTGTGGGGGGGGGGGGGGGATGGTAGTTGTGGATGAGAGAGCGATCATCAGAGCAGAGGAGAGACAAAGTTTATCTGTGAAGATATCAAGTGAATAAATGAGAGCTACAGTTTGCAGTTTGAGCACAAATAAATGCTGCAGCTCCCCCAGACCAGAACAGGAGTCTCGTATCTTGGTTCCGCAGCTGCCCCAGAGTGGTGTTGTGACGGGGGTTAGCTCCAAAGTGAATATCGATTCTGGTCAGGAGAAAAAAATGTCTCCCCTTGTCCTTTCCAACCACAGGCTAACACTGAGCTACATGGACATGTGTGTGTGTCGCTGTTATTTGTACATGAATGTATTAAAAAAAAAGCTGCAGGTCAAAAGTCATGGCTTCATGGTGCATTACTGCCAACTAGTTGACTGGAGTCACAACACTCTCATTCATGGACTCACTCTGTCCCACTCAGGAGCAGCTGCTCAGTCAAATGAGCCACCTAGTGGTAAAAGTCAGTATACCGTTGCGCTGGGGTGTTTAATATGTTGGACTCTGTAAGATTTCCATCTATTTAATTGCCTTTTAAATAAAGATCTATCACAGGGTACGTTAAAACAATTGCGACCCACTAATAAAAGCACTTGTTGCCTTTTTGCAAATTATTCCAATATATGTGTGTCTGTGGCGACATTCGCAGGCTGGATGTAAACAAACTGCCATGTTAGGGATGCTGCTGACCCAGATCGTCACCAACAGTTATGCTGCATTCACTTATAATCGTAATTTCCAACTTCTGAGTCAGGCTTGTAGTTGGGACAGAAGTGTAATATGTGTGAGGGGGACGGACTGAGAGAGGTGTATGTGTTTCAATAAAGTTAATAAAAGAGCAAAAAAAATCGAAATACTGGTAAATGGAGAACGCACATAGTGACCGTGAACGTGACAAGAAGGAGGCTCTAAAAGAACAGGCTCACCTGCAGTTACATCGTACTGCCAAAGAAACAAAATATCTAAAAAGTTATGGAGCAACTTTAATATCAAACTGGTTTGAAATGTTTTCTACTGACCCAAGCCGTTTCAAAGCAAATGATTCCGGCAGTCCCAGGCCTGACATCCATTGACACATGAACACATTATACTGTTTTTGTTTCATGTTACATGAGATGAGTTGCATTTGTATCTCCAATATACAAGCAGATGCATATTTCAATAGTTGTCGAACTGACTGCTTGCCTGCTCCATTGGTGTCATGTCTGCTTTGGGATGCTAAGGATGATTCCAGAAGCCTTATGAATCATACAAAAGCAAATACCTCACAGCCAAGTAATGACAGCAATTAATTAGCGTCAAGAGTTCAAAGGGCAGCACTATTTTTGCTGTTGACTTTAATGTTTGAGAACAAAATTAAACCTCGTGAATGTCCCCTTGGCCCCCCTTCGGAAATGTCTCTGACAATGTCATTACTGGATGTCCTCGCCATTTTTAATTTCCTATTTTGGGAACACGATGCCCCTGTAAACCTTTTGTGTTGTTCCTCAATATGCAAATCCCCCATCTGCGATGATAACTTTGTGACCCTTTGTCAGTTTCCGAGACCTCTGGGAAAACAAATCGTCGGTCCTTTCATCCAAAAAAGTTTCAGACTGCCTGTTAATCTCAGTGAGGCAGCCCTACCAAACTGCATAGTAAATTTTAATTCTAAAGTATCTACAAAAAGTTTCTTCAGATTCAGAATGTGTCCGGATGAATTTAAGATAATGTGCCTAAAATGAAGCAAAGGACTTCCCGAATACTTATTTAAAGCATTAAACTTAAAGTTTGAACAAGATAATTTGAATATATTTGTCATATTCACACCCTACAGTTAAGTGTTTTCTTTTTTTTTGCACTACTATTCTGCACTGTAATTGTCTCCCTGTTGTATCGAAAATAGTATCGAGTATTTTCCAGGGTATCAGTATTAGCTTTGAAATTCTAGTATCGTGCCAACTCTAATCTCCATATTGTATCGGACACACTCTTATTTGACATCCTTGTATTCTATCCCTGTGTGTTGCTGACTAAAGTGTCTCCGTAGAGGATGAAGGCCCGGCCACATTTCCTTTTTCGCCAACCTTGTAAAGGATTTATTTCTCTTAAAACTAGTTGTGATGAGGTGGTATCATCCATTATCACATTGAGGTCTCCTCCAGATATACCCTTGGTTTCTTCAGCTATAGTATCAAATCAGGATTTAGCAAATCTCAGGCGGTGCATATATGTTCACCAAGGCAACCGGCGATTCCTCATTTGTCCCCTTTACAGTAATATAAGGTCCTTCTTTATCTTTTAGTTCTTTTTAGCACTTGCATTTGATTACATTGGAGTGGGTAATATAAAAAGTATTTTAGAATCCAAATCTCTTCTTCTTTTGTATCCATAGGCGGTTTAGGGTCTGTTAACATTGGAGTAACTCCCCTCAGGACAATTAACAACATTTTAAACAACAAGCATTCGTCTTGCGTTGTTATCCTTTTGCTGGGATTTATTGCAGGCTTGTTGTCTCCAATTGCTTTGCATATGTTATCCTGGATAGCTGGAGCAATCAAAGAGAGTAGAGCCTCCGGTATCACACCCCCATGTCTTCCATTTTATATCCTCCTCTCCATAGGTCGCTGTCTACCTCCTCTGCACTGCTTCAAGTCTTCACTCCACCAGCCCGGTAGATGTGCAGCTTGTGTCGAGGTGTCAGGTATTGGATGCCTTCCCCCTTTAGAGTCCACTTAATGTTTGCATATGCTTTGCGTGGTTGCAGCACACTCACAGATCAGTCATGGTCAAAATAGATCATTCTTACACCCCCTACACTTTTTTCACAATCTTCTTGACATTAAACTGCTGATAGGTGAGGATAATACGATTGTATTATGAAGGTCACCCATTTCAATTATGTAAATGCTTACAGTTATGCATTTTTATTAGTGTGCAGCTTTGAGTGACAGGTGGGTGCCATCACAGGACATAGTTGGCTTCACTTGTCACGCCTAAACTCAAGTTGTCAAGAACATCAAGCAGTGGACCAACGAAAGCATCATCACACTCCAAGGATGCTTTGAATCCACTGACTGGGACAACCTCCTGGCCCCCTCTGATGACATTAATGAACATGTGGACACTGTGTCATCGTACATTTCCTTCTGTGTGGACAACATCATCCCCTCCAAAACGGTCACTATCTACCCCAACAACAAACCCTGGATCACCAAAGAGCTCAAGGAGATCCTTAACAAGAAGAAAAGGGTCTTCTTCACCGGCTCTGAAACGGAGAAAAAGGAGGTCAACAGAGAGGTCAAGCATGCCATAAAAACTGCCAAGCTGGAGTACAAGAACAAAGTGGAGGAGTGCTTCACGCAGGGTAACCTCCGCTCAGCCTGGCAGGGACTCAAGAACATGGCTGCTGTGAACACTGCTGCCAGCAACACAAAAACCATCCAGGTTTCAGGCAGCAGCTCTTCATCTCTCCCCAACGACCTTAACTCTTTCTACACAAGGTTCGAGCAGGACAACACCACCCAGCTGGAAGAAGCGATGTCCAAGCTCAAGCCCAGTGACTCAGCAGCCTTCACCTTCAGCGCAGAGGACGTGGTAAAAGCCCTCAGGAAGACAAGGGAGAACAGCTCACCTGGCCCAGACAACATCAGCGGCCGCGTCCTGAAGCACTGGGCTGAGCAGCTAGGGGGCGTGTTTCAGACCCTGTTCCAAAAATCCATGGACAGCAGCATAATCCACCAGCAATGGAAACACTCAACAGTTATCCCCATCCCCAAGAAGAGCGCCGTCAAATGTCTGAATGACCTTCGGCCGGTGGCCCTCACCTCTCTTGTGATGAAGGCCATGGAGAGGATCATAAAACAACACATCATCAGGGAAACCCCCTCCCAGATGGACCCGCTCCAATTCGCTTATCGAGCTGGCAGGGGCGTCGATGATGCAAAAACATTCATAATAGACACTGTTCACAAACACCTGGAGCGCCCCAACACCTCAGCCAGACTCCTGTTTGCAGACTTCTCTTCTGCATTTAACACCATGCAGCCCCACATCCTGGCTGACAAACTCTCAGCCCTCTTTCATCTGGACCAACAGCTAATCCTGTGGATACTGGACTTCCTGACCAACCGTTCACAGAGAGTCCTGGTCAACAGCATCTTCTCCGACCTCCAACACACCTCAACCGGCTCCCCTCAGGGCTGTGTGCTCTCACCTCTGCTTTTCATCCTCTACACCGATGACTGCAGAACCACACAGCCTAAC
Organism: Echiichthys vipera; assembly: GCF_963691815.1. NCBI lineage: Eukaryota > Metazoa > Chordata > Actinopteri > Perciformes > Trachinidae > Echiichthys > Echiichthys vipera. The sequence goes on along the minus strand of NC_139832.1, from coordinate 30,520,613 downwards.
TGTCATCTGGTGAAGTACGCTGACGACACTGTCCTCCTGTCTCTGCTGTCAGGCCCATCTCTTCACCACGGACCAGCTCTTCAGGAGTTTGTGGAGTGGTGTGACAGCTCCTGCCTGGAGCTGAATGTCAACACTTACCGGACACATGAACTGGCTATCTACCTCCACTCCTGTCCTCAAAGCTGTGAACTACTGGTTTGATGCACGATTCCACTTTATTCTGTTCACTCTGTTTATAATGTTACTGGTCTGTTGCACTACGCCACTTATTTATTCTGTTTATAATGTTACTCCGGTCTGTTGCACCACTCCACTTATTTATTCTGTTTACTATGTTACTCCCGTCTGTTGCACCACTCCACTTACTTATTTATTCTGTTATTATGTTCACACCGGACTTATTCTGTTACTATGTACTTACTGATCTACTTGATTCTGTTAGTTATTTTTAATTTATGGTATTAATGCACTACTCCACTTTATTCTGTCTATCAGGTCTTATATTGTATCCATCACAGCACTATGGTCACTTTATTTTTCAGTATTCATCTGTTACACAGAGCTAGCATATACTGCTGTTTTCCTGCCATGCACCACTATCACTTTATTATTTAGTATCTGCACATAGCTTATAGTTATATATTATATTTATACTCTATTACTGCACAATAGTTCTGTTTACGTCTGCTCATTACACATATGTATCATGTCTGACCTCATCTGAATCCGATCACTGTCCACTTATATCTTTTCTGCACTACAGTTCTGTTCATACCTGTTTTAACAGTCTACTGCATGTTTACATTGTTTACATCATATACACCCGTTCACATGTCTGCTTACATCTGATACACGCATGTCTTTCTACATCTCACGCCGACGATGTTCTCCGTATCTAACCTGTACTAACACACTAACATCCTGACACTTATTCTACCTGTACTAACACACTAACATCCTGACACTTATTCTTCTTCTACACTTTATTCTTGTTGTTAGGTGAAAATGTTTTTGTATAGTTGCACTGTCGTTATTTGCTGCTCTGTGTGCCCTGAATTACCCCCCGGGGACAAATAAAGTTTTTTGAATTGAATTGAATTGAATCCACACCCCTCCTCTTTGCCCATTTTTGCATTAGCCTGGAGGCAGTGTGTTCTGTGTTTTTGTTGAACTGCTGTGCTTTGAAAAAGTCCTGGTAAACTCTGTTCAGCTTCAACCAAAGTTAGCAACAGTCTCCCAGATGCAGGTGAAGTATGCAACGTATGCTTTTTATTACAGAATACATGGTTGAAGGCAGTGGCAGTGCTGCAGAGATGTTTCAGCCTTCTACAGTGTTAATTTAATATTATTCCTCTGTATCAGACAGCAGCGCAGCCCTCTGCAGATAGACCCAAATCCTATTTTTGCTTCAGGGGGAAGCGGAGAGCTCCCAGCCTGACAGCAGCAGCTCCTACTCTGGCCAGGAGCAGAGATCACTTTGCTGCTCCACCGTCTCCAGGGCAGCAGGATCCGTCTGTGGCACAGTGTTCAACACTGTAGTGACAACATAAACAAATATCACGTAGATGATGACGCAGCTAGCTGTGAACATTGTGTTTACTATAACTGTGATATGAAAATTGGACTCTGCTGTCCACTTACATCTCAAGGAGAAAGCCCACTCCTTTGATGACAACAATGTCCACATCCTGGACAGAGAGGACAGATGGTTTGAAAGAGGAGTAAAAGAAGCCATCTATGCAAAAGTAGAGAAACCATCGCTAAACAGAGGAGGATGTCTGAGACACCACTTACCTCCAATTTACAATGCTGCCCTCTCATCCTTTCCCAGGAGATTCAACAATCTAACCTCAAAGAACAACTGTTCACAAATGGCCTCCTGTGACTCCAACGACTGTCGTTAAGACTCAATAGAGCACTTACAAAGTCGAAAGATACTTCCCCCCAACGACTGCCGTTGGCACTTGGAGCACAGTGACATCACCGGCCTTGTGAGAGGTTAAATACCTGGATCTCACACCAGTTAGTTGGACCAGTCCCAGCCTGGTCAGATGCGTACATGAACTGATGAAGCCTCTTGGATGAAACGTCTTCCTAGAGAAATAACCAAGTCCAGTTGCTTTTGACTGAAATTGCTTTGGGGATATACATCAGTTTACCCCCTTATTTGAATCCCAGTAATAATGAATGCCCTAAACTAGTAAATAAATGTGCAAATGATAAATGCAAAGTAAACTTGCAAATGTGCAGCTACATTCAAAAACATCATGTAAGCATTCCTTACAGAATTTCATCCGGCCTGAAACACATGAACACGCCTCCCGGCCACAGGAACTATGCAGGCAGGAAGTGATATACGCTCAATCTTATTTTGGTTTATATCCTTGATTTGTTCTTAATTTGTTAGTACCAATGAAGTGCGTTTCCATTAGGGTTGACTACCCGGAATGCGGTGGGTCTCTCATTGAAACGCCTCTGATATAACCCTAATATATACATATTTCTATTTTTTACAATCTGTCACCTGGTCGCTACGTCGCTAAGTCCAGCCCTCACACCCTGCATGCTGTGGCTGGTGGGCTGCCCAAAGGTCGCCCAAGAATGTCCTGAACACAGCAAAAAGAAAAGAGAAAATACAAGCAGAGGGCAGGGGCTATGCAGATACAGACACCACCACACACTGCTAGTGGCTCATAAGTGATGATTGAGAAAATGTTTTCTTTTTTCTTTTTATTTTTTTTAGAAAAATCCTACTCATTCTACCTGGTAATGAAAATGTTTTATAGAGGGACATGAATTGTGAAATTGTATAATGCAGCCATATTTGCCATTTACATTTTAATTATGTTTAATTATTTATTTTTCCAAGTGGCTGTATGACACAATTAACTGCGAGCAGACATGAAAGAATAATCTCTTTCAATAAGATACAGATTGTTGGTTTCCATGACTACACCCCAGTTGCAGAGCAAGCTGTTGTGCATGCAGTTTATAAAAATGGAGACACTTGAATTCTGTGATAAATAATCTATTGTCTTCTTTTCAAATTGGTGGCTCTTTGACTGTGGCTGGCTCTGGGGACGTGAAATGTCACCTCTCTGTCGGGGAAGGAGCCGGAGCATGTGAGGGAGGTGGAGCGCTACCAGTTAGATCTGGTGGGGCTCACCTCCACACACAGTCTCGGTTCTGAAACCGTACTCCTGGATAGGAGTTGGACCCTATTCTTCTCTGGAGTTGCCCAGGGTGTGAGGCGCCGGGCTGGTGTGGGGATACTCACAAATCCCAGGCTGGGTGTTGGAGTTCACCCCGGGGGAGGAAAGGGTCGCCTCCTTAAGCATGCGGGTGGTAGGGGGGAAAACTCTGACTGTTGTTGGTGCATATGCACCGAACAGCAGTTCAGAGTATCCAGCCTTCTTGGAGACCCTGAATGCTGGGAGACTTCAACACCCACGTGGGCAATGAAGGAGACACCTGGAGAGGTGCTTTGTTTTCTGTGTTAGGACTCTTCTCATGCTGCTGCAGAGGTTTGCTGTTATTTTCAGCAGTATTAGTGGTTAGAAAAGAGGTTTGAATGCCTTCACTGTACTGCCCCAAGCTAATCAGTGTTAGCCACGTCCCACTGTTAGGGACTATCCCAGATTGCTCTGTTAGTAGTTGTTACACGAAAAAAACTGTCTCAATGGCTTATTTGATGTTTGTAAGTGCCAAAAAAGACCATGGGATGATTTTACGCTGGAATTACACTTTAAAGGCCATAAGACAGCAACATTTAAAACAGTGTCATTTCTCAGTGAAATCAATTCATGCCAGTGAAATGAGTGGATCCGCTACACAGAATTTCAGCTACACCAGGCTGCCTGGCATGTTCATGGCTAGCTCACATCTCAGTAGTTCACCACCTAGCCCTGGGAGTAGTCCCCATACGTCACCAAGACCCAGGTGACAATAAAGAAATAATAAATATGGTGATGACAGTTCCCTAAACAAGTTGACCAAATTTACCCCCAAACATATTCTATATATAATACTATCCATACTGTACAAGGCCAAGTGTTTGTGTGTAAGAGAGAATAGAAATAGTTATTACATTACAAAAGCATTGGACAGCAGCAGCCGTATTATCATCCTCGCGCCAGGGGAGAGGAAAGGTTACTTCATACAGACAAAATGTGGAGATAAAAAGGAAACAAACAGACACAATCGACACCTGGCATTCTCAATATACCAGCTTCTCTCTAAGTACAGGTAGGCTGAAGAAGAGAGGATTGTATCATGACAAAAATATGGATTATATTTTACTTCCATCGTCCATTGAAACCTACATTAATACTTTATATTAACACTATTTTTAACTTTGAATATGTCCTTGATTTGGACTTCAGCAGAGAGCTGTGGTGGTGCTGAAGGTGTCTTTGCATAGTGCTCATGTTAGCCGCAGTGGGTGGAGGGGGAGTAGATCATGTGAGGGTGAATGGGAAAAGTAATTGAAAATGGTCGGTATCAAGATAACAGCTTCTAATAACAGATGTTTTTACTCCAGAATTTTGCTGACGACTTAAAACTTTGATGATGAGGAAAATACAGGAGATGGAGAAAATGAAGACGTGGGTAAACTGAGAACAAGATCTGACTCATCCACGCAGGCAATGGCAGGCTGGGAACAACGCGCTTAGAGACAGCAACAGTTAAGGCGAGTAATCGAAGTAATTAAAGATGGTTATTAAACCTAGAAGATATATGCATGTATAAATGCACCGAGACATACAGGCTGGCTAAAGCAGCTAATTGCTTTGTTGGTCACTGAGCACCTCCAGACAAGTTACAACAGGAAGCAGTGCTGCTTATCTACATAATAATATAAATAGCAGAAAGAATGGCAGCTAAAGTCAAAGAAATGTGAATGATAATTGTAAATGGTGGTGAATAATAGAATGATGATTGCTCCTCGCTCCCAGATGCTCACTGCGGTGTAAATGACGCCTGGCAAAGCTGAAATACGGTTGGACTCGTCTCAGGCCGTGCCATGTTGATACATTTTGGGCAGCAAGATATGCCCTTTCCTTGATATGCCCTGTGATAAATTGAATTTGTTAGAATACTTCCAGGTGGCACGGTGCTGTGGTGGTTAGCACTGTCGCCTCACAACGAGAGGAGGAGAGGAGGGTTCCTGGTTCGAATCTGGACTGCGGCCCTTCTCTGGGGAGTTTGCATGTTCTCCCCTTGTCTTCTCTCCGGGTTCTCCAGCTCTACAGTCCAAAGACATGCACGTGTCTGATGACTCTAAATTGCCCGTAGGTGTGAATGTGAGTGTGAATGGTTGTCTGCCTCTGTTTGTCTCTATGTGCCCTGTGATAGACTGGGGTCCTGTCCAGGGTGGGATCGGCTCCAGCCCCTCTGCGACCCCGATAGGGCCAAGAGGTTACTTTCTCTCTCCCATCAGCCTGCCATCTGCTTCTGTACCATCTTACTCGTCTCAAGAACAAAATGCTCGAGAGCTTGTCAGCTGCTCATACTGTTTGCCTTCTAAAATATTCGAAACACTAAAGCAAAACTACATTTTATTTATAGTGTCAAATCATAGCAAAAGATATCTCAGCAAAGGCACTCCATTCATAGTAGGTAGGTCTAGACAACAATGATTTAATGCAACAGTGGCCTTGACTTAATTCTCAGACCAGGAAGTGTGTGGAGTCAGACGAGCAACCATGTGACATTTGTGTACATGTATGTTTGGTGTGTGAACGCTAACCGAACCAAATGGAAAATGCAGCAATGTTGGAACTTCACCCCTGAATCACCCAAACTATGGGTGTGAAAGCGTCCTAACAGAAGTATCAATAGACTGTATACAAAGATGACAGCTTGATGGAAACCTGTGCACAGAGGTTAGTGATGTCTGGACTATAGACAGGTATACTGTCTGGAGCAGAGACTGTATATAAAATTGGATGGCTTGACAGCTCCCAAAAGTGAAGCCAACACATGGTAGCTGGCTGCTAAAAAGTACACCACATAATACAACTTTTAAAGATGGTTAGTGTCATTTTCAGGTTGTTCTGATCAAGCTGATGTTTGATTAAGTTTTCATTTTCCGACAAGTTTGGTCTTAATTAGTTATTTGATGCCATTTAAACTGGGTGATATAGCTTTGATCAGCTTGTGATTGGTTAGACGGGTTTACAGTGGTGCCGCTCCACCGCCTCCTCCCTACTGTGCAGACTAATTTGGCTTCACTTTTGTACCATGGGAGAAAGTGGAGAAAAGAACGTATCTTTTCTAACTATATATTTATACAGTATATATAATGTATTATTATTATTAATATAGAATATTGGCCAACTTATTTAAATTACATCTTTATCAATACATTGCTGCATCCCTCTCAGATATAATGTTTTTTATTTCCTTAGGATGGCAAAAAACATCCTTATAGTTATTTATCATCTTTTCATAGACTGCAGAACTCTCAGTCTCCCCAGGGCAGGTGTTCATTGTCAGTAATAATAATAATAATAATAATGCTGTTACTCGCTGCTCTCCACGATTGCACAGAAATGTGTAATAAAACTGCTGCTGGGAGTGCCAGATCTGTCAGACATATACGTACACTATGGAGCCTGGGCTTTGGACTAACACGTGCCTGATAGTTAGGTGCATGGGGATAGATTTGTACTTGAGTTAGTCACTGTTTTGTTTAGTCAGTAGACACCCTTACCTACAGAACAAAGAGAGGCGGTGAGACTGAGCAGACTGGGGGCGTCATAGACAAGAGCACTCAGCAACAGGCAGAGAGAAAAGATTGAAATTGTCCAGCACCAACAGGAGCAATTGTTACAGGGAGGAAACCAGCAGGGCTATTGGATGATAATTACTAGCTGTAATAATACAATTGCATGAAACTTTCAGGAATATGACAGGAGAATATGTATGCCTAAAGCAAACAATGGAAAGAGTAATGGTAGGGAACGTGTGGGAGGTGATTGACAGTTCAGAGTAGTGAGCTGTTAAAGTTCTACTGAAATCAATGCAAGAAAAATGTAACCTTTCAGAGGGCACAGCGGTGTACAGAAACTGTGAAGAATACAAAACACAGAAGCCAAGTCCATATATGGAAAGCTGCTCCCAAGGTGTACACATGCATTAACACCTAGACAGGTGATGCCTCTGGGCGGATGAAAACATTTGAGCTGCAGCACGTGTAGGGCGCTTGCTCACATCAATGCAACATAGATTAACTGTGTTCTTGTGCGTAGCAGTTAGGCGTGATTGCTCTGTAGAAATGTGTTCAGTGATGCAATGAATCGTTTAACAAAGGATTTCATTGACAGCTGTGTCGACTCTAAAGGACGTTATGGATAACAGTGGGAAACACACACAGCTGTTTCCAATAAAGGCTGCCTAGTCAACAATTATTTGCATTTGTCTTTGCTTCCTCACAAATGATAATGAATTCAATAAAGTATGCTCTCAGTTGCATTGGCAGCATTTTTCATTAAAACCAAAGGAGCAGAGCTCAAATACAATGCTATCCCCTGGCTTCAATTACAAGTAGATGGAATGCTAACTGGCCATTATACAGAATCTGAAAAATGAACGAGTTGAGTGTAACTGGTAAAAAAAACAAAACAGAGCTCCGACTGCCTTGCCTTCAGTTCAGCTCACTAACTAGTGAACTTACGACGGATAATTTAGTTGGGTAAAAATACCATTTGCAAACAGAAAGCTAAACTATTGTGTACAGCATATACTGTATGTTTTTGCAAGGCTTAGAGATTGAATATGTAAAATCTTTATTAAAAGCTATATTTAAAAAAAAAAAAAATACACCCACAGGGCGTTTTGAGGGGTACAGAATGAAAGTATTGCTTTTCCATAAGAAAAATATATTTAGTCTGAATTATTTTTTTTTTTTTTTTGACGGGTTTGACAACGACTTTCTGTCCCGTTCTGTTTCCATTGTACCAGCCTATAGCAGCTGGCAGTGTGTGTCGTCAGGGTTGTCTGTTGTTCGGCGCAGCTAGGTGGTTCAACTTTGTATTTGTCAGTTCTCTATATTCATTCTCACCACACAACTACTTACAGCTGTTTGTGCAAACCTCAGTCCCTCCATCTGCCTTTAGCCTCACAGTCACTGCTGTGAAAGCTGCTGCTCTGCTCACACCCATTTGGCTACAGAAACAAGAATCATGTTGAGTTGAGAGCTAGGCTAGCTAATGGATTCCACAGCACTCAAAGAAAGACTTCCAGTTGAAGACTGGCTAACGTTAAATACTGTTGTAAATTAATTTTTTAATCCATATTAGTCTTTACCCTGTATGATTCATCAGGCTTATCACTGACATACTCGGCAACAAACCTGGAAACAAACCTGGCAACCCGACTGCTGGAATTATTTTTTGTTGTTGCAACTATGATCTTGAGACACTAGATGGTGCTGTTCTGCTCATTCTCCATATTCAACCTTTAATTATTAAATAAAATATTTGTTCTACTTCCATACTTCTTGTAGAGCACATTGAGTCTTTGACTGTCGTATGAAATATGCTATATAAATAAACTTGACTTGACTACTTTGAGACTTCAAGACCTGAGGAAAGGGAGATGGGCGGGCTTGAGCGACTCACTCACCCTTGCAGTGCTTCACTGACTGTGTAGTCCCACTTACAGAACTAAAACACGGCTGTTCAGCTTACTAATCAGTGAACTGAGAGCGGCCGTTGGTGAGGGATGAGCCGGTGAGCTGAGAATTTTTTTGGATAAAGATACCGTTTTCAAACTGCTTACAACTTGGGTCGGGCGATTTTGAAATTCCCCTTCTGGCGATATTTGCTATAAGAAAAACTACAATATACAAGATTATCGTCCAAAAAAAAGCTGAGACTGAGACAGGAAAGCAGCAAGAGTAAAACAACCTCATTGTTTTAACAGAATATATTCTGCTTTAGCTCATATAAAACACAGATCCTGTCAGCTTGTTAGCATGTCATAATCATAAACTATATAAAAAAAATGGACATAGCTTTTCCATCAAGGTCCGTTCTCTCAACTTGATCCAATCTTACTCTCCTCTGGGAGCCGCCATCTTGTCAGATTTTGATTTCGCCTCATTTCCTCTTACCAAAAAAGGGCATTGATGTGATGTTGGGGGGGGAGGGAGATGCGTCCATCCAGCTGACGTTTTCTGAATTAGCAACATTAGCACCACCGCCCGGGAGCTAGGCTAACGGACCACGTTACTAGATAATAAACGTAACTAACATATTGTGTTCCTAAAACATCTTTTGGTTCAGTTGATCGAAGAGCAAACCATCTTGTCACTTGGAAACACCACCACACAAATGACTGCAGTCCACGTGAAGATGATGGAGTTAGCATGCTAATCCTGACAACTAGCCTCAGAGGAGAAATGACGGCCAGAGGCTAGCTGTCACTCAAGAGGCCAAGCCCCTAATTATTCATAAACTTTAACCCCCAGTAAAATAAAAACTAGCCTGGTCCAAAAAAAATCACCCCCCTCAGTGTTGTCATGGAGATATGACCTAAAAAAACAGACTAGAATGTTCTTTTGTACCAGGCCTTAAACAGGTTTAATGATGCTGTGAAAACGGTCTGCTTAACATGGGGGTCAATGAGAAACTGCTCTGTTTTGAAACATGCCCCTAGTGGACACTCGGAGAACTGCAGTTTTTGGCACTTCCTGATTGGATCAACCAGGAAGTCGCTGTGGTGCGGGCTTGTTCGTTACTAAGTTGGTTTGTAACCAGTAGGCTAACGACAACATAATCTTCTTCATAATCTGATTGGATCAACCAGGAAGTCGCTGTGGTGCGGGCTTGTTCGTTACTAAGTTGGTTTGTAAGCAGTAGGCTAACGACAACATAATCTTCACGTCACCGGTTCAACTGATAACAGACACTCGACTGTCTTGCAGTTGTTACAGGCATGAACTGACCTGAGTCACTCGCCTTGTTCATGGAGTCACAGCGGTGCATCTCTGCAGGGTGAATACGCCAGAGAATATATGGTATATTCAAAATTCACAACAGGCGTTGCATAATTGAATATCCTCCCGTTATAATGGACATGTGAGGACCATTATTGGGGCCAACCAATATTATGTTGAATGATGCATTCGCCATACTCAACTGAACTGAAAAATGAACAGATGATTTCAGGACGTGATTGAGTTCAATTTGTTCAAGAAATTGTTCCTTTGAACGAATTCTTGGCAAACAACTCAACACTACTCAGCATACAGCTGTAGTAACGTAACAAGCTCTGTCAGCTCTTTATACAATGTTTGCGTAATGGTGTATATATGCTTTATGCGTTTATACGTATGCTCCAGGTGTAAATGTGTGCAACTCCCTGTCATGGAAGGCGTGATATATACAGCAAAAAAAAAAGAGGACCATAAAATGAAGGAAATATGTCTGAAAAATCTGTCCCAGTTCTTTTGCATGGATGAAATGGTTCAAGGTTGGCAAGTGGGGTTTGTGTTGCCTTAACAACCCTGCATCGCTTGCCGACTGCCATGGTGATACATCAAAAATAGGATAGTAGTAAATAATTGTTTATTGCTGGGTTGGTTGGTAGCTTGGTAGCAAGATAGAGAAGCAGACTGTCTTGGTAATGTTATGGTATGTTAAGGGCAAGACATACCGGCACACAATTAAGTATTATGTGATATTAAAAAAAGAGCGGAGGCCCTTTGTTCAGCACTGTGAAAGTTAAATTGCTCTGGTCCTTACTACTTACAGCGGGGGCGGCTGTGGCTTGGTGGCAGAGTGGGTCGTCCTCTGTTCGAGAGATTGGTGGTTCGATCCCCATCTCCCCCTGGTCCACATGTCGAAGTATCCTTGGGCAAGACACTGAACCCCGAATTGCTCCCCGTGCTGCGCATGGGTGTGTAAATGTGGTGTGAATGGTTAGATCAGATTAGATGGTATGTAGATGTCCACTGCCATCAGTGTGAATGTCTGTGTGAATGGGTGAATGTGACAGATACTGTGAAGCGCCTTGAGTAGTCAGATGACTAGAAAGGCGCTATATAAGTACAAGTCCATTTACCAAGTCCATTTACTTCCTAAAGGACCACACAGAGGTGTTGCACTGGTAAAATGGAAGCTAGGGGGATATGTTGAGAAAAAGTCTTAATAGCAGGGCTGTAACTAACAATTATTATCTTTGTTTATTATTATAGTGATTATTTTCCCAGTTAATCGACTTTCAACTCAGAATGTTTTTAGTCTATTGGATGTTTCTATTGAATAAGACCAATGAAAACAGCCCATCCTCACAATTGAGAAGATGACATTTTCTGCATTTTAGGTTTCAAAATAGTTGTCAGTGTATCATTATGCTGTCAGGATTTAGTGAAAGTCTAAAAAAAGGGTATTTTTCATCGAAAGTTACCAACATTAGCTTAATTACTTTAGACAAAGTAGAATGCTGCAGCACATCTAAAGATGCATTACAAAGTTACTTTAGCAAAAATAGAAACAAACATTCACATGATGTCGGCCATGTTGTTTCCTCATTGGTCTCCTGTTTGAATTAGTATTTTTCTTGAGTTAATAGCAGATTGAGTGTGCAGTGATCAGCCAGTAATCCTTTTTAACAAGTAGGCCTGTTAGATTATTTGATCTGTTTACAGCAAGAATCTAGTCAGCAGAGTTTAAAGGGGTCCTGTTACACTCCTTTTCAGGTTCATACACGTTTACATGCTTTTAATGTTAAAAAAAAACTTTATTTTTCTCATCCTGCTCATGGCTGCTGCACCTGTACTCACCCTCTATCTGGATTATTGTAGTTCCCCTTGTATACATGAAAGGGGGTTGAATGGGAAAATGATGGAGTAGCTCTTCCTCCGGTACAGTAGGTGGTGCTCCGCAACATACAGCTGGACAGAATACGGCTTTTTTTCCAGTTTACCTTTGAAAGACACAAACAGGTCTTCTTGGTAGTCATGCTAGTTGCCATGGCGAAGTCCTCCCTTAAAGTAACGCTCTATTGTTGTTTTTTTCACATTGTTTTTGGCGCCGTTGTTTCCTAAATTATGCATGAAGTGAGGAGGGGGAGTTAAATTTTTACTCTACGGGGGGAGAGCGCAGACGCACAACCCAATATTACTCCAGTTAAGCTGTTTACATGCAAGAAAAATCGGGGAATTGAAGGAGTTCTCTAGGTCTGTTAATCGGGGTATGAGAACTCCTATTTTTGCGGTGTACGGTGTTTACATGGTGTTTAAGAAACCGAGGTGTGCCCTTAACCTGAATATAATCTGGTTTTTAAACTGCATGTAAACGAGTGTTGCAGTGAAAGCCCCTCTACCAATAAGCCCAGTCTGCTCTGATTGGTCCGGCCCTTCCTGGTCTCCTCCCTTGCTGTTCCATATTACTCCTGCTAGCATGTTGCTAATGTTGTTAGCAATAGACTGGGGCAATAAAGCAGCGATTTCTACTGTCAGAAATCACAAATAACGCTTTATAAACCAACAATGTTGTAGGAGGCGTGTGCTCGCAATTTAGGGAGTAATGAACACAGGCATCAAATATTACAGCTTTTGTTGCTGTTAGCATTAAGCTATATGTAGTAAACAACAGCACGGTCCTTTAGGTGCTGTGCGTAGCCCCATGTTAAAATGTCCAACTTTACAGCAGAAAATACATGTTTAGAGCTTGGAACAAAAGACGGTTTTGGTCTCTGTAGCTATTTTCCTTCGCAAATATCCACCATAGATTTATTTTCATCTGGTACAGCAGCAATAAACACAGCAGCTTCCAGATCTGAGAGGAGTTTGTATGTTTGTTTGTTTGTTTGTTTGTTCTGTATTCTATTCATTTTTCAGTTCAGTAAAGTGACAGTTTTGAAATGTATTCAGTACCAATCAGCTGACACACAAACAGAACAGAAACTTGTTCCATGTTTGTCCTTGTCCCTGGTGATGGACACAGTCAAAGACAAGCTGAGCAAGAGGAGTAGGTAAGAAAAGGAAGAAGTAAACCTGTAAAAAGAGCTGATGCAAAAGGGACATAAAAACAGGGGGAGAAGACATATGATGTGAGCTGAGTTAGACCGAGGGAAGAGAAGATGAAATGAGAAGAGAGGAAGAGAATCAAAATGGAAAAGGAGAGGAGGATTAAAGATGTCGATATGGTCAATGAGGCTAATGGCAGTAAATGACATTCTGTCTTCTATCTCTTTCTCTCTGTCTCTACAGGTTTTCCACAGAACAAGAAGAGAGACTTCAGAAGGACACGCTGAACGACACACACACGCACACACACACACACACACACACACACACACACACACACCGACATTTGATCATGACATAAAAATCTTTCTAATTTGACTGCGAGCAGTGGTCTGTGCCTTTGAGCTCCAGGTTACACAGCAGTAGGCACACGTTCAAAGTATTTGTCATTGCAGCAGAAAGAAAAAAGCGTGTGCGTGAAGGTGTTTATTTGGCATCAGATGAACATGGGCAGGGCAGACAGCTGGCATAAAGTGGGCACTGCCCGGGTCTTACCCCCGGATTACAGTTTAGCAGATTATAAGCAGCAGTCACCTCAAGCTCACCAGCCTCATGAAACCTACGCTGCCAGCCAATAGGGTGTGCACAGACAAATACACACAGCGGCACAGCTGGAGACCACGATTAAATTAGTGCAACTGGCAGCCGGTGTCCAACCCTATCTTAACACCATACACACATCACTGGCACAAAGACGTGTATACACACACACACACACACACACACACACACACTCTGGGATGCAGGACAGACGCTGGCCCCACCCTTCCTCTCATTGTCCTCACAAAGCCAGCTGGAGAGAAGATGAGATTTGGGGCTGATTGGTTTTGTCTTTTTTTCCCATCGTAGCCTCTGCGCATCGCTCCATCCGCCACTTTCACCTTTCTTTGGCGCAGCTTCGTCCCTGGATGAAGGGTCGTCGTAAAAATCGATCAATCGTGGAAGAACATCGGACAATCGGCTTGTGATGCTTTTCATCTCTGTGGCTACAGAGTGGAGCAGTGAGAGAACTTCTTGATTAGTTGTTTGACTTTTTTGTGATTTCTCAAAACTATATCGACCTCAACTACAGAACTGACAAGAGAAGGTGATGGCGGCGAATGCTGTACTCATTGAAACTCATTAACACTTCATCTTTTGCCACAATGAAGTGAAGCTTTTTATCCCTTTTGAAACTTTTCTCTGAGGTTCTTTAAACTCCACACAGCTGATATTCACCTAATAGCTATCAGAGCCTCTGAAGCAGGCAGACTCACACAATGGACTGAAGGGGGTGGAAGAGGAAAGAGAGACCTTGAGACAGAGGGAGAGACTTGGCCAGGTGAAGCTTGAGAGAGAGAATACTGAGAAAAAAGAGGATAAGACTGGGCTACGAAGGAAAAAAAAGAGGAATAAGAGAGGGGTTTTTTTGTGTCTAGGACTGCCAGAGACGTGATGGAACACCCTGTAGGCCAGACCTCCTCCCTTCTGCCGCTCCTCCTCCTCCTCCCATCTTCCCTCCCTCTCTCCGCTGCTCTCAGCTAGTCTACCAGCTTTTTTTTGGCTCCGTCGCTTCAGTGCAACGAGAGACAGAAAGAGAGAGAAAGCAGAGCGCTGGAGCCAAGCTCAAGATTCACGCAGATGGCAGGGGAAACAAGAGGAACCTGCTGCATCCATCGACACCGTGCCCTGAATTTCACCGAAGATGGACATTGCTGTTAATCCAAAAAAAGAGAGAGGGAAAAGAGAGAGGAGGACTCAAAGACAGTGGAAGCCAGAGAAGTGAGAGTTAGAAAGTAAAGAGGAAGGGAATGAATGCAGCGTAGAAAAGGCGATAAGAGCAAGAGAGACAGAGACTGTGAGAGCTCACCTCTCGTTAAAAGCAAAGGAAGCAGTCAGGCTACAGCTGTGTGTAATTCAGCTGCGACTCCAGTGTGTGTGTGTGTGTGTGTGTGTGTGTGTGTGCGCGTGCGCGCGCGTGTCGAGACATTTCTGCGCGTGGACGGGCACAGAGCTGTGAAGAGAGAGTGAGAGAATCCGGTGGGAGGTGGAGAGAAACAGTAGAGAAAAATTGACTCTGACACACTGTCCTCAGTCAGTGTGTGTGTGTTTTAGTAGCCTGATACAGTGAGTGATCTTGTGGTCCAAAGTGTTAGTCAGGGGGTCGTCCCGGTCTCGCCGAAAAGGCCTCGGTGGCTGTTGCGTGGACGCGGCAGCACAGGAGGTGGTGGTTGGCTGGAGACAGTGGCAGGCCTAGGGTCGGGGGCATGGCCATGGGGGGGCCGCATCCCGTCCTCCACCCTGCACCGGGACAGGCGCTGGGGCTGGGGGTCCTGGGGCGGGGGTCCTTCCAGGGGAGCTCCCAGACTCTCCGAGCTCAGGCCCTGGCTGAGCGGAGGAACGCTAGCTGCGGCAGGAGGTGGAGGTAGTACTGGGGGAAGAGGTGGGGCGGAGAAAGGAGGCAAGGCGAGATGTTCCCGCAGGGTCTGGGTTCTCCTCGGCTCGCTGGTTCTCGTCTTTCTCACCTCACTCTTCTTCTCTGTATCGCTCCGTGGGGGTGTCGGCTTTAATTACCTGGAGCCGCCTGGGTGGGAGGAGTCAAGGCGGGTAAAGCTAGTGCCCAGCTACGTGGGTGCACACAGACTGTCCCCGTCCGACACTTCGCAGCAGAAGACGTGTGCCTGCCCACGCTGTGTCGGAGACCCCGGGGTTTCCGATTGGTTTGATGAAAACTACGACCCGGATATCTCACCTGTTTGGACCCGAGACAACATCCAGCTGCCTTCTGATGTCTACTACTGGTGGGTGGTAAGTAACGATATAATTTACAACTTTACATCCTAGAGTGTGGAACAATTGGTACAATAAATGTGGTGACAAGTACTGTCATTTACACCTGATCTGGTATAAGGTCGAAGGAATAGTTCAATGTTTTGGAAAATATTGTAATTAGCTTTTCTTCCCAAAGATTAGGTGAGAAAGTCGATTGCCCTCTCATGCCCGTACAGTAAAAATTTAAGCTACATCCAGCAGCTGATTAGCTTAGCATAAAGACTGAAAAATGGGAAACGGCTAGCCTTGCCCACCAGCGCCTTTAAAGCTCATTAACACTCAAAAGGGAACAAATGAGATATAACGTGTTAAAGGCGCTACACTCAAAATATTGAAAAAAGTACCTCCACATGGTTCTCACTGACTGTTCCCTAACTGGTCAAACACCGACGGTTTGGGACGGCCTTTGGTGTTGGTGATAGAGGCACACGAGGCACTCACAAGCACTAATGCAAGCAGAGCCGGACTGGCTTCAAGACAAATAAACTCTGCTACGGGCGTCATCACTCCACTATATCTTTACAAAGACAATATTTGTTTGCTTCTTTATTAATGCTCTGAATATCAAGTGCAGCCTCTTTAATTGGTGAGCTTAAGGGGTGCTAGTAGGCATTTAGTTAGGCTAGGTGTTTGCCCTGCCTTGCAAGGCTAATTGACTGTGCCTCAGCTCCATACTTATGATGTATGCATCATTTTCTCTCATCTGATCATCTAAACTCTCTGAAAGAAAGTGAATAAGTGAATATCCCAACATGTCGGGCTATTCCTTTAAGGTAAGGGTGTCTGTATTCACCAACATGACAAGCACATTAAATACAATGCAGCCAAACCCTTTGTTTCCATGTAAAGTAAAGCTTTGCATTGAAGGTTGTCTGCGTAACGCTCAGAAAACACAAACAAGAGGGGGCCATTAAGCAGAGATGACAAGTAACAAAGGACAAATTAGGGATCGACCATATGGATTTTTTAGGGCTGATGATGATTTTTTTCTTCATCAGCCTTAGCCGATGACCGATACGGGCTGCTGATTTTCTTAAGACGATATTTGGAGCTGATACTATTTTTTCTCAGTATACATCATAAAAATGACACAATGATGATAACAAACGTTACGAGTCTCAATCTTAGATAAAAGCAACGTTTATTAAACTTATAAAAGGCGTCTCCACCAACACGGAGCTGCCTGTGGACGCCTGTCTGTGACTAATGCCGGGAAAAAACTATCGTTGAACGCAGCAGCCCGCATCGGCTGATACGATACACCTAAAAAACGCAGATGTTTTGGTCTATCACTAATACAAATACTTTGTTACTGTACTTAAGTAGATTTTTCAGGTATCTGTACTTTGTCTGAGTATTTATTTTTCTGATGACTTCTTACTTTTACTCCCTACATTTATACTTTCTACTCCTTACATTGTAAAAACAGGCTTGTTACTTTTTTTTTATACCTCCACAAATGACGACTCGACGTGAAAATATACGTAAAAGACACAACGAACTAGAGAGGGAAAGAGGGAGAAGAAGAGGGGGGGAAAGGTAACCGTGGGACGAAGTCGTGTCAGTGAGGGTACGGTAGAGAGAGAACCGAGAACTTGTACTGTAGCAGCGACATGGAGGCCAGGAATATTGCTTGAATAGAGAAAGAATGCGAAGCGGGGAGAATTGCCGATGGCGACGCTCCAGAAGTACCAAAGCTGTTAACAGTTATCCAGATGCTTATGCAGTATCTCTGGTCAGTTCAGTCCTGCTTATTCTGTGTGAACTTCTTTCTTTTTACACAGTTATCAAAGGATGTATTGTTTCATTAACTTTTTTACTGTAGCTATTGCTCATACTGGAGGTGTGAGCAAATATCGGTATAACGTAACAATAACAGTGAGCCTGAATGTGATTGATCAGCACTATGTTGACAGAAAGATGTCAAATGACTTACAATCATATTCATAAAAAAATGCTTCAAAAACATTTGCTGTTTGAAAAATCCCTCCATTAGCCATCGGCATGCACTGAAGGCAGGTTCATGCTGCACAGCCAAACCACAGCCAGACAGCCAACCTGAGCTTAGGTTACGGTGAGCTGATGTTTGAAGGTCTCCCAGCTAGCTGTAACTTGCTACGCTGCATAGATCTGGCGTCGGTTGCTCCTTACCATTGGCTGATGGACTGATTTGCAAACCGTAAGCCAGCTAGACCAGCTCTGGGATTCTGGATGAATCACCTGACGAAGAAGAAGGATTACTTTATTAATCCCACAAGGGGAAATCTAATTTTTTTCACTCTGTTATTATTATTATTCATGTTACACACACACATGCCCGAAATACACACAAATGCACAAACAGGACCTATATACATGCAATTAATGGTGTAATGTCAGAGCGAGGGGGCTGCCAATGGATCGGCGCCCCGAGCAGACCTTATCCACTCAAGGCAGTATGTCAGCTAGCTAGCAATTCACCCGCATTAGCATCAGCTACTGATTATTCCACTGGCAACCCGACTGCTGGTATTATTTTTTGTTGTTGCGTCTAGGATCTTGAGACACTAGATGGAGGTGTTCTGCTCATTCTCCATATTCAACGTTTAATCTTTACAGAACACATTGAAGCATGAACAAACAATATTTATTGAAAATGAAATTTTCTATAGAATTTAACATCAATAAGATGCGAAACATCACATCCTTTGTTTCTCAGCATATTTGACACAGTTATGTGTATAATGTTGTATTATTTATTCTCTGAGGACATTTACTCTTTAACATTAAATTCAGTAAGTCACTATGTTTTGAATCTAATATCCCTGATATGCATCAAAAACACACAGAAAAGATCATGGATTGCACACTATTATCATTATAGTATAAACATTTAAGTCTTTTGTTTTTATAGTGCCAAATCATATCTCAGGACACTTTACAGAGTAGGTAAAGACCACACTATATGACTTATTTATGATTTACAGAGACACAACAATTACCCCGTAGCGTACGGTGGCAACGAAAACCTTCCCTAAGTCGGTTACGTGGGAGATACGAGTTTATTAGGATGTCACCAACATAGAGGGGGTAATACATCGTAATCACAGATCTCTCTCCATCCTCCTCATCCTCTCTCGTCCTCCTAACCAATCCCCTATTACAAGTATTACATGCTCCTCATGTATGCCTGCCAATCACATGTCATGTTCGCACATCACATGGTTGGTCACCATGTCTGAAAAACGGAAATGAATATGTCCTCAAAGAGACAGAGTGGGAGAGAGAGACAGAAAGCACTTAATTAAAGAAAAGTAGCATTAACACCCCTTGTGTGTGTGTGTGTGTGTGTGTGTGTCTGTCTGTCTGTCTGTCTTTCTGTCTGTCTCTCTGTCTGTCTGTCTGTCTGTCTGTCTGTCTGTCTGTCAACCTAAGTGTGTAAGTTCCAGTGGTCTAGAGTCCTGTTTCAGAACTGTAGCCTCAGTCCAGCTCTGAAATGGTAAACACAGGCCAACAGCTGCCAAGCCATTGGGTCACACACTGCAACAAGGAGATGATGAACTGGGAGGAAGATAGAGAGAAAGGGAAATAAATGAGAGCATGAAAACACAGCGAGAGGGGGATTTGATAGGGAAGGAAAGGAAAAAGGGTAAATCACATACAGATCAAAGCAAGGAAAGGGCAAACACTGCCGCTAAGACAACTGGAGTGAGGAAATTACAAAAGACGAGAGTGAGGGATGAAAGAGATTTGCAGATAAACTAGATAAACAGGGAGGAAAGGAGGACAGATATGAATATAGAGCATGTGGAAGAAAGCAATGAAAGGAACCAGAGAAGAAGCAGGAGAAAGAAACAGGACCTTACCAAGCAGGATCACATACCAGTTTCTGCAGAGCTATTAAAGCAGTGCTTCTGTGGTGTTGACCACGTGTTGTCCCTTCAGGGATGCTTTTCTATTGTTCTGTATCAGAGAGAACACCACGTTCTATTTCATGGGGTCCTCTGGCACTTCCACATGGCCTTTGTTTCTCCAAACAAATGCTGGCCATGAATGTCGTCAACATGTCACTCCGAAGCTTTTGCGTGGTTTTGAACTGGGAAGTTTGTTTGAAAAATGTTTGAATATCCTGGAAATCCATGCCGACATAAAAGAGGCTGTACTCAACATTCAGAGCATTAATTTAGCAGCAAACAGATAGATACAGTCAATTAATGATGCCCTGAGCTGAGAATGAAGTCACCCTGCATCGTAGCTTCCCTGTTGTTTGTGGTGATAGCTGCTCACATTACTTGAAATGATCCGGGCCGCGGCGCGAATACATCTTGCTTTTACATCATCAAACCTCAGAGATTAGTTTTGTTCTGACTGTATTTGAATGTTTCATCTGACCAAATCTGCAGGAAACACTTCACCTCTGCATCAAACCACCGTTAACCGTTCGGCGCATCTTTTCAATGCTCGCGCTCATGCTTGTACACATGCGCACGCCTGGCCCATACATGTATACATGCTTTACTAAAGCCCACCTCTCTTAACCGGGCCGCCGCTGGCAAGCGCGTCGTGCATGGTTGCACTCACACTGGTCAAATGAACTAGACTTTAGCTGTGAAGCGTGCGTGGGCACCGTACGGATGGACAGTGTGAGTGCGCCTTTAGCCCCTGGGGAAAACGGGAATATTTCGAGGTTCTGGTCAGCCAGCGGATATCAAGGTCAAGTCTTCCTCTAGCCTGCACCTGCCATTGTTTCAAGAGTCCAAACTTTTTGTATGCGTTTTAGGTGCAGACAACATTTCGGCTTATCTATAAACAGATAAATAATGACAAAAAGCTAATAAAGAGCTAGATTGTCATCAGATGCTAGCCGATGGGCTCCGAGAATGTTCCTCCTTTTTTGCTCTCCACACAGCTGTTAACCTGCATGCAACCAAAGCGTGCTTAAACATGATTGGTCAATACAACTCCAAACGGAAGAGAAACCAGAATGGGGTCCCGTTGCCTACAGATTCTGCATGCATATACTTGTTTATCTTTAAAACACACCCTCAGTGGCAGAGGGAACCAGACCTTTAAATGGCTTATAGAGTCATATTTTTGGAATCCTTTATGTAAAGATGAAGAGGATTTAGAGATCTTTCTATTGGTAATCAGAAGACACCATAAGAGCTTGTTTCTTGGTAAAGAGAGTGAGAGGCAGACAACACTCATGCACGTTGAGAAGTAGCTGTGTAAGTGCTCCCAATTGAATTACTCACTTTTCTCTTTCTTAGTCCAAAGAGGTTTAACATCGAGATTTGATGTAACCAAACAAAATGGTGAATAACCTCGCTGATCTTTTTTTCTCATCACTTCACTTGCTTTTAATGCCACGGTCCAATCAACCCATTGTAGGACGGAAGAAAAACAAACAAAGTGATTTAAGTTTATATTCTCTTCAATCAAAGCTAATGTGTTATTGTGCACTCCTGCCTCAGAAGAGAAAGGAATTGAGCATTAAAGCATTAAATGAAAGAAACATTTTGAAGAATGATTTGTTGTGCAGGACAGAAGTGATGTTTTAGTTTGTTAAAACATTTTCACATTCAAGAGAATAAGCACTCAACCGCCAATATTTGTGGATTAGGTGAGCCGATGTCTTTGATCCACTTGGATAACTCACCGTAGGTGATGAATCAGTTTGTATGTTTGCAGTGTATTTATGATATTCAGTGCAAAACATTTGAAACAAATAAAGAAGTGATGAATACAGGTTTCACATTGGCTTCTAGGGTTTGGTTGAACTGCTTCAGTCTTTCCTCAGTTCTTACTATTGGACTTCTTACTATTTGCTAATTCCAAATTAATGTTTAGCTAAATGAGGTTCCCCAAATTCTAAATATTCAGATTTCCATGTCTTTCATGATCATCCACAGAATATGGCTGTGATGTCCTGAACATTGGCAAAATATGTCCTCTTTAAGGTGCCAGAAAATACTTCATAAATATAAAATAGTAATATGTAAATCAGTAAAATGCTAAGTGCACTTGTACTTATACAGGGTCTTTCCGGACTTCTGACCTCTGAAGGTGACCTGACTCCGTCAGATGGATTGACTTGCATGGTTCTCATGGTTCTCTGCATATCCATCTGGGAACTCCAATCTTTTGGGAAGGGGCGAAAATACTGGTTGCTGATTGGATAAACGGGCCAAATCAACCAATCAGATCAACGAAGCATATGACGTACTAACAGTTTCGGGCAAAGCTCAGAAAGGAAACAACATGTGGGTAAAGGATATTTTCCGTTTGTGTAACGTGAATTTAAGGATCAAAGGCCAAATTTCAGGAGCCCGGTCCATATTCAACAGAAGGATCCAGAGAAAAAAGAGTTAGTGAGCAGCTTGCTCTATAGCTGCTCTCATCTCATCTGTGGAAGCCTCCATGTTGTTTACACTCAACAGTCTCTTCTCGTTTCCTCACTTAAATCCACCTCTAAACCAAAACTGATTGGTTCGGTCACTGGTCAAACTTCTCCAAATGTTCTCTGCTGCAGGTTACCAGACTGATCTGAGAGTAAAACACAATGGAGCTCAGAGATCAGGATGGTCTCACGAGACTATACTGAAGGTGCTTTTACACCATTTGTCACAATCGCACATTGACACAGACATACATACACTAATGGCAGAAGCAACCTGCTCATCATCTAATAATGTAATCAATCAAATCAATCAAAAGCATTCATTTTGTAAACAGGAGCTCTAGCATAATGAGCTGTAGCATAACATTACTTCCAACAACAACAGTTTTAGGGGTCCAACATATTACATTCAGCAGACAATCCTTTGTAAATGTAGGTGTGAATCTGTTGTGCTTATATATACATACATGAAGAGGTAGGTGGTGTCCGTGCAGTTTAGAGTGAGAGAGAAACATCAGACCAAATCAATGGAATTTGCAAATTTAGGCATTATGTTTTATACTTTTAGGTTTATTGTGAAATGTATTTTCACAAAGGTTTGCATTGTCTGTAAAGACCAAAAGCTGACCAGACTACCTCCATTATTCTTCAATGATTCATACATTAGCATGCAAACATTGAATGTGTCATTGGTACAACCCTTGGTGCATACATGTCCACTTTTTTTTCTAATGAAGCTAAGGTTAAACTTAGGAGCAGCGGGTGCATTGGCTCCTGAAGTAGAAATGTTCTGACAATGTGAACTATTGGTTCATAGTAAATGATACACAACAGCTAAAGGTATTTACTTGAGAGTAGGTGCCAGGAAGCTTATACTTATGGTGTCAGAGGACAGCTGAGAGGACGCAGGCAAGATGGCATTTGGCATGGCTGCCAGAAAACATCCGCCAAAAATGAGAAGCCCCTGAACGACAGTGGTGCATCGAGCCAAGCTGGCTTTGGCATCATGCGGGGAGTCAAGAGGCAAAAGAAGGATGGAGGAGATCAAGGAGAATGGAAAAAGAGAGGGTAGGAGACAAAAGTGTAGAGGTACACAGTCGGAGAGAGTAACGTGAGTAAAAGAAAGATTTAGTGGTCTCTGATCAGCACTGATGAGCACAGGCATCCCAGAGAGATAGAGGTATGGTGAGAGACAAGAGGAGGAGGAGAAACAAAAAGGGAGCAAGGGAAATTAAAGAGAAGGAATTAGACATGAGGGCTAAGAGAGTGCCAGAGAGGATGCATGAATAAAAAAGTAAGCGAATGAGATCTCTGTTGGAGAAAGCGAATTAAGGCCAACGGTGGGTGAAAGGGAAGTGGTGACAAAGAAGGGGGAAAATGAAGATCACTGTGTGGGAGAAAGGGAGAACGACAAAGATGGAAAAGATGGCTATGGAGAAGAACAGCCATGTAGTGGCTGCCAGTACCCTGATGCAACTTTTGTGTGTGTTTGCTATTTTGTTTTGGGGGACTTTTTGAATGTGTGTGCAGGTGCTGGCTTTGTCTTTACGCGCACGAATGCACATTCATGCATTCTTGTGTAGTTTGGCAGATGGTAAAGTTGGAATGAGATTTTACCTTTTTTTTTTCTTCATTTGGACAACTTCTCTTTTTCAGCCGCCGCTAGTATGTGTCATCATTCTCTTTACATCCCAAAACTCTGATCCACAAGAATCTAAAAGACACTTAACTTTTTAATGAACAGTCAGGGCAGAAAGATATTTTTACAGTAGCACATACTTTTACTTTACTTTACTTTTACTGCACATTATGACAGTACTTTTGTATAGATTACTATTGTAAATTGATATTCGATATATATATATATCTACTGTTTTATATACTTGTTTAATATTTCTGTTTTTCCAAATATGTAGTATATTGCATATACGGTATATATTGTTAATATATACCGTATACCGTATACCGTGTTATTAATGGGTTGTTTGAATAGCTGGAGTTTGCAACGAAAATAATTAATTAATTTTTTACAGAAAATGTGCTATATCGCTATATAGGGTATATGGTTATTGGGATATGAAATGACCTTGATTTTGGTGATATTGCCCGGCCCTATACGCTTCTAAGAACATGAGCACTCAGTCTAAAGTTCCTGGAGTCTGCCTTATAAAGCACTGGTGTTTAACTAGACGCTAACAATTTGTCACATCGGTCTTAAAACAGCAGATGTGGATATAAACACTGAAATGGATTCTGCTGATATAGTCATTCCTCGGGTTGAAATTGCACATTAAAAGATCCCTTTCTAATACACTTCCAATGGAATAAATCCACTGTAGGTGGTGCCAGCCTGATAAATGTCAAGTGAGTGAGTTAGTAAGTGAGTTAGGGTATACTCCAATTACCATTCCTACTGTGAGAGGATCAGTGCCGTGCTTTAGCGCGATCATACACACACATTACAAGTAATATAATCCAATTTGTGTGTCGTAGGGATCAGGCAGTGGAGCTGTGTCATCAAAGTCAATCATCCCACCTGTCAATCATGGCTTTTCACTCTGCTTTTAAAGCATCAAAGAATGAATTCAAACCTAACTTATCAGGAAAAAATTAACACTTGAACAAACATAAATACGATAAAACAACCTAAAATGACAGAAACCATCTTTTGGAAAAATGTATTATGTGGTGTACTTTGTGTTTTTAGTTTGGCCCGTGTTCCATCCGCTAACATGAGGCGGGTGGGGATTATGAGCTAGACTGCAGCCAGCCAACAGGGGGCAATCCAGAGGCTTTGGCTTCACTTTGGGGAGCCGTCCAGATGTCCATCTTTATATTCAGCCTCAGCTCCAGACAGTATAAATGATTTTTATGATCCAGACATCACTAACCTCTGTGCACGGGATGCTGTGGTTTTCACATAGACGTCATTAATCGCACAGCTACGCAGGTGACGCTGTTTCCAAGGGGGAGGCAAGAGCGAGCTAGCTAGCCAGTCTCTAAATAAATTGCTTCTGTAAAGTTGGGCATTTTAACATTGTGGTCTAAGTGGCCATC
The DNA here is from genome assembly GCF_963691815.1 of Echiichthys vipera. NCBI lineage: Eukaryota > Metazoa > Chordata > Actinopteri > Perciformes > Trachinidae > Echiichthys > Echiichthys vipera. Next base: position 30,495,327 of record NC_139832.1, on the reverse strand, counting down.
ATTTTCTGCATGTGATGCATAATCTTGATCTATTACTACTTACTCGACATAAGCTAGTGTGGTATTACTTCAGTATCAGGACAGTCCCTTAACTTAATATTAGCTTTTAAAGGGTTAAGAGCCACTTCTTGTGATATATCAAACTCAACATGTTCAGACACTGTGTGAACACCAAGACCAGACTCCTCTCACAAGCCCGGATACAGCATCTACGATTAAATATCGATGTCACTGACACGACGTTGCTATGAACTACAGGAACTAATGACCAAAGTTAAAGAGAAAATGGATTTTCTTTTTGGAACATTGTCCTAAACCAACATAAAGTTCCCCTCAAAAATGAAACATTATAATGATCATGACTATCGTTATATCACAATAAAAGTGAAATCATTAGTAGGAATGTCTTAAAGCTTCCCAACTAATGCTATCCTGAGGTTTATTTTTCTTCCTCTGCATACTTTCAGCCACGAAAACCATTCAAATATTCAAATGTTCAGCTCTTTAAGGACATGTGTACTCATCTTCAACCAAATATTTTTTTAATACTATAATCCAATGCAGATAGTGTTCAAATCCTCTTCATTTCAACTTTAAACAATTGACAAGCCTTTGGACTTTTGATATATGTTACAGTTTTTGAATAATCACATTTTCACGCCATATGTAAAGTGTCTGCGCTTCCTCCCACTGTACAAAACAAAGCCTAAATATCCACGTCACATTTCCTGACTTCTTACATGACCTAGATATTGCGTGGGAAGCCAATCTCTCCATGGCAACGTTTGATTGCAGCAGGTGTGTGATGACATCAGTACAGTCCACCATGACTCAGCACTTCTGCTTGTCTGTCTGTCTGCTGCTCTGTCTGTTTGCTGTCTGTCTGTCTGCTGGTCTGTCTGCTTGTCTGTCTGGCTGGCTGTCTGTCGGCCTGTTAGCTTATCTGTCTGTCTGCTTGTCTGTCTGTCCGCCTGTCTGTCTGTCAGATTGTCTGCCTGTCTGTCTGCTTGTCTGTCTGTCAGCTTGTCTGTCTGTCTGCTTGTCTGTCTGCTTGTCTGTCTGTCAGATTGTCTGCCTGTTTGTCAGCTTGTCTGTCTGTCTGCTTGTCTGTCTGTCAGAGTGTCTGCCTGTCTCTGTCTGCTTTTCTGTCTGTCTGTCCATCTGTCTGCCTGTCTGGCTGGCTGGCTGTCTGTCTGCCTGTCTGTCAGCTTGTCTGTCTGCTTGCCTGTCTGTGTGCTTGCCTGTCTGTCTCCTTGTCTGCCTGTCTGTCTCTCTGTCTGCCTGTCTGTCTGTCTGTCTGTCTGCTTGTCTGCCTGCCTGTTTGTCAGCTTGTCTGCCTGTCTGTCTGTCTGCCTGTCTGTCTGTCTGCTTGTCTGTCTGCCTGCTTGTCTACATGTCAGATTGCCTGTCTGCTTGTCTGCCTGTCTGCTTGTCTGTCTGTCTGTCTGCCTGCCTGCTTGTCTGTCTGCCTGCCTGCCTGTCTGTCTGTCTGTCAGATTGTCTGTCAGATTGTCTGTCTGTCTGTCTGCCTGTCTGTCTGTCTGCCTGTCTGTCTGTCAGATTGTCTGTCTGTCTGTCTGTCTGTTGGTCTGCTTGAGTTAACTTTGCCAAAGCAATTCCCTAAAATATTAAAACAAACACAAAACCATTCAAATATTGAAATGTTCACCTCTTTAAAGACATTTCAGCTTATCTTCAACCTTTCTCTGCTTTTCATATTCTTTTCAAATAATATGTTTTTTCATCATTTTCAAATATTAAGCTTTTTTGTACTTTTTTGAAATATTAATATGTTTTCATATTTTTCCCAGTATTCCAGCTTTTTCCTAAATGTCTTTACAATACTTCCATTGTAGCATTGCAGTGTAGCTTCAGCCTTTAAGCATTTCCCCGCATCTTCCACAGGGAATGCCTTTTCTAGGGTCAATATAATATCAAATCCATTTTGTGTTATTCATTTACTTAATGTTAGTTTACCACTTGGTTTTAATTTCCTAAAGCACCCTAGTAACACTTTATTGCACATGTAATTGCTTCACATTCACGGTGTAACTTATCCTAACGTCTTTGACAGTCAGGTACTCAAAGGGAAAAATCATCCTCCTCCCCTCTTCACCTTTCTTTCAACTCCATTTACATACTTTTCCCTGCTCCTTTTCTCTTTTCAGTCAACTTTTTTATCCACCCTCCATTTATTCTGGTGGTTGAGGCAGAGAGGAAAGGCGTGTGTGTCATCTCTGGCTGCCACTTTTGTTTATGCCTCCGTACTTTGGACATCTCACTCTTGTTGGTGACAGACAGTGTAAAAAGAAAACTCGCCTGCAACACTCTCTCTTATGCAAGTAGTCCCAAAGAAAGAAAAACATTTATTGAAGACTCTCCCAAGTTTCTTGCTTTCTTTTGACATTTTGTATCCCTTCTTCCACTGCTATCCCACCTTTTTTTTTTTTACATGAGGACAACAATGCCTCTGCACCGCTGTCTGTCAGTCTGACGCAACATGGCTGTTACCTAAACACACTCACAGATACACACCCCGGCACAAGCACCTGTATGTTTGCACAAGAATGCTGTTGGCACACAGAGTCTGTTGTCACATCCAGTTTGTCTGCAGAGGAGAAACTCCACATCCTAACCCTACTTTCTGTCTTTCTCTCTAGATGTTACAGCCCCAGTTTAAGCCCCACAGCATCCAGCAGGTGTTGCTGAGGTTGTTCCAGGTATTTTATTATTAATTCATATTTCCATTATCCTTGTTCGATTATATCAGCCAAGTCATTACTTCACACTCTGGGGCAAAGACTGAGGAGAACAGATGAGCTTTATTAGACAATAGGGTTCATCAGTGACTTGGCTCATTCCTTTTTAATCTGTCCAGATTTCTTTTTTTACATTCGGACTCTCACTGCAGCACAGTGCTTTCTGGGTAACCATTTAGCAAAATGTTACAATTTTTAATCACTCAAGAAGTGGAAAAAATACACCATTAAGATGGCCATGTCAGTTTTATACTGGCCAAAATTGAATCTAACTTTGCAGCATTATTTAGCCCCTTCCTGACAAACTACCACGACATGCTTAGTGCCACTGGATTCCTCTGCTCACCTACCTGAGTAGTTGCCTCTTCAAGTGATATTCCAGAGTAAAAATCATCCCAGGGTCTTTTTCGGCACATTCACTCATCAAATAAGCCATCGAGACCATTTTTTTCATGTAACAACTATTAACAGAGATATCCAGGAGAGTCGCAAACAGCTGAATGTGGCTAACAGTGATTATCTCGGGGCAGCACAGTGAAGGCATTAAAACCTCTTTTTTAACCACTAATACTGCTGAAAATAACAGCAAACCTCTGCAGTAGCATGAGAAGAGTCCCTACACAGAAAACAAAGCACCAATGGGTCCTTCCTTTGGGATTGACTTTGGTAATCCACTTGAATGGACTTTACTATGAGAGGAGCTGGTACAGGGGCCAGTAGGTAAGTCTTTAAAACACTCTTTTAATAAACTCTGGGTTCACTAACTACGTTGTTGGTAGTTTGTTTTCTGTGTAGGGACTCTTCTCATGCTGCTGCAGAGGTTTGGTGTTATTTTGAGCAGTATTAGTGGTTAAAAAAGACGTTTGAATGCCTTCACCGTGCTGCCCCGAGCTAATCAGAGTTAGCCACATTCTGCTGTTAGCAACTGTTAGTGACTCTGGGATTTCTCCGTTAATCCGGCTGTTAAGTTGCGACGTAACACCCTTTCAAAATATGATTTCAGGGTCCAGGCCATTCCGAGCCTCGTATTTCTCCAATGCCGCAGTGCAGTTTTCCCCCTGTTGTTTGAACAGATCTGAGTTTTTAAAAAACAACGTAATTGTCATTTTACCTCTTTCTTATCGCTGAAAAAGATGTCTTACTGACGTTAGAGGTGATCGGAATTGTTCACATGGTCGGCCGTTGTGTCTGGTTTTGTTCCAACGGAGCATTTGCCAAAAAAGACCCTGGGGTGATTTTACCCCGGATTTTCACTTTAAAGTTGATAACTCTGTTAGAGTTCTGTTATTTTTTTTAAATGTGTTTCTGAAAAAACTTTATGCAAGAAATAGGCAATACAGTAACACAATATTGATTCATGAGCAGTCATTGACACTCCTTCAGAGACCGCTCGTCTGATTGGTTGTCAGCCGGGTGCAGTGGATTTATCAGCAGCTTCAGCTTTAGAGACAGTAATGTTGGCCAAGATTAATAGACCCATCCCTGGAAACACCCCTGGCAGAAGGGCCTAATGTATATTTCATAGAACGCGAAGAACTCACCCCAGTATGAGGGCAGGGAGTATTTTTACATGCCAATCCAAGCTGCATTAACTGGGGCTAGTGTCCCATTTCATTTCCTGTGACGCTTGTATCCAGTCAGCTTGATTCACTCATGGTCGTCTATCGCAGGTGATTCCCGGAAGGTCGCCGTACGGCTCGTGGGATCCAGGCCGCTGTCTGCGCTGCGCCGTGGTGGGGAACTCCGGAAACCTCCGCGGGGCCGGATATGGGGCGACCATTGACGGACACAACTACATCATGAGGTGAGGGGGGGTGGCTGCAACGGATAGTGATAGAGACCACAGAGCAGATGCAGGGCTGAAGATGAAGACTGAGAGTGAGAGATGAAGAAGGGAAGACAGGTTTCATGTGAAGGGAGCATATGTGTGCGTGCGTGCGTGCGTGCGTGCGTGCGTGCGTGCATGCGTGTGTGTGATCTCACATAGTTCAATATTACAGAAACAAGAGCGATTTCCTACTTCCAGCTTCTCTCTCACATAAATGATGATGTTTGTGAGTAATATGTATGTATACCTGCCGTTATTTGTGCAGAGGGGTGTTCTACGAAGCGCGCTGATCATCCCCAGGGTTTCTTTGGATAACCTGGATCGACAAATACTCCCAATCAGAGTTAAACTGTTCCACAAAGCTCACTTTAGAGTTAATTTCTCAAGCCAGGTTTCCACTTTAGTTTCAATGTGCGTTCTCATAAAAAGGGCGTGTATCACGTCCTTTAACTCACCCTTTGGATCAAGGTCCGCATATTTCACTAAAGAGGAGCATATCATTATAATGAACTCCTATGAGCCGTTTAAGAGTATGATAACAGCAAGGGGCAATTCAGTTGCACATAATAAGGCCAGGGAGGTGTGCTGGAAAAAAAGCCGATCGTATAAATTCATAAGTGAAAAGATTCTGAATATTTTTTTAAAATAAAATTTTCAAATGCAGAATTGATCGGCATTAATCCAAATAGAGTGATGCTTTTTTAAAAATGAAAAAACATCCAACCTGCTTTATTTCATGTTCAAGGAAATGCAAAGGTCTAATACACCACATTGACCATAATTCCATAACCTTTAGTGGGTAAGGTAATTCATTAAAGGAATATCTGTAGCAATATATGGACACGTCAACAGTCTGGTAATAACATAACAACCAGAACACTCTTAGTGGTTTCTGTGACATGAGAAATACTTTCAAAGTAATGAATAAAAATACAAAAAGAGCTAAATACTCAGCTCAGATGTTGTGGACACAGCCCGTGGATGATGAGGAGGAGGTCAGTTGAGTAGGCGGTCCCTAATGTGGACGAGAGTCAGTCCCTGTTCTCACTGTTAGAATGTTGACACATGTAGCCTGAACCAGCTCTGAATGTGGTTTTGGACATCCAGTCTCAATGCATCCTGAGAGTGTGTTCAGCTGTAGTCAGAGCTGTCCACTTGTGTTTGGATCACTCAGAACAGTTTGTAATGATGTTGTATTGGTTTATAATGGTTTGTATCCCACAGAGATGACAAATACCTAACATATGCACATCACATCAATGTATACATTCATCTCCAAAATGTAGAAGTGCATTGTTCAGCGGATACATTAACACAGTGGGTTCACCGTTCCCATCCAACCCCCACCCACCCATAAGTTTACAGGATATAAAGAACACTTTGGGATTAGGAAAACAAACATAGAGAGAAAGGGAAATAAGACCGAAGCAAACACAACAAAAAAGACTTAGACTTACACTAAGACTTAGACCTCTCCTTATTGATCCCTTTGGGATGAACTCCTGCAAGGAAATTAAGTTTCCAGCAGCTTACAAAAGACACAAGGGAGGTATAAAAAATGAGATTAAAACAAGAAAAAAAGAGGGGGGAGTGTCCACTGCTGTAATGGATCGTGCGTGAGGTTCACCCTTCTCCTTGTTAAGGGGCTCCTGTAAGGAGTCCTGAAAGTCGAGAAAGGACCTCCATTTTTTGAAAAATGATCGAGAGTGTGTATTTGATTATTTCTAGCTTTAAGAAATGCATAACATCATTGACCTTGTGGGAAATGAATGGAGGAGCTTGTTCTTTCCACCTGAAAAGGACCAAGCGCCTCGTAAGGAGTGTGGTAAAGGCTGCAGTGACAGCCCGAGGGTCCTCTGGTGTTGGACCGGAGAGGGCACGGATCGGATCAGGATCTGACTGGGTCCTAAACAGATACTACGTTTCGTATTAATCTTACTCCTCTATTCAGCTCTCCCACTGGTTTACAGAGAGGTCACCTGACTCCTGTGAGGTCACCAGCTTTATGTCCCAAGAAGCTGCAACGTATGGATGGTGCCTCTTCTCTACCCACCCTTGCAAATAGGCACATAAATCTGTTTGTATGCATCCATACCCCCGGTCTTGTTCATGTGATGGATCACGGTGCCAGAGAGTCGTTAATTGGCATGAACACAAAGCTATATGTTGTCTCCTGCAGCGAGTGTGTGTTGTTGCCACGTGCTAGTGACCTGAAAGCTGCCGCTAAAAGCATTAGCATTGCACTCTCCGTAGAGCTGTGTGGGTAGCCTCCAGCTTGGCTCTCCCGTTTCTACTTTCCCATCGCTGTGGTTTGAGTCTCATTTGTTGTTCTAATCAGCTTGGCCCACAACAGTCCCACTCACCACCACCCACCTCCATCTGTCTGCCTTTTCACTCCTGCTATCTGAACAAGAGTGTTTGGTTCACTGACAAATGGGTAGGCACACTCACTGGCCCTTTTTTTTCTCTCAGGTGCACCATCCTGTTTACATAAACAGCTCACTCCTCCAGACAGTGAGTCACATCTACTGTCAGTACAGCAAAAGTCTGAGAGCTGAGAGGTTCAGTGTCTGTCTGACTGAAGGTTGCACTGGACACAATGTGTTGATTACAGAATACACTGCTGGAAAGTGCTTGTGTTCAGACTTGTTGAGGCTATGTGTTGAACCCCTAACCAATATTTTATATCTTACTCAAATGGCTGGTTTGCTGGTAAGAGACTAGGAACCTTTGGTGTTTGGACCGCAGGGACCAGGGTCTACCTTTAAAGGTTGAATATGTAGAATGAGCAGAACACCTCCATCTAGTGTCTCAAGATCGTAGTCGCAACAACAATAAATAACTCCAGCAGTCGGGTTGCCAGGTTTGTTGCAGAGTGTGTCAGTGATCAGCCTGCTCCATGTCAGTGATGAATCAAACAGGGGAACCACTCATTTGGACTAATCTATTCATTTACAACAGTATTTAACATTAGCCAGTCTTCAACTGGAAGTCTTTCTGTGAGTGCTGTGGAATCCATTAGCTAGCTCTCAACTCAAAAGGATTCTTGTTTCTGTAGCAACAACAGACAAACCTGGCAAGCAGCAACGCCCAACGCTATTGGCTGCTACCATGGAAACCGAACAGAACTGTCAGAGTTTAAAAAAATATTAATTCAGACTAAATATATATTTTAATGGAAAAGCAATACTTCTGTACCCCTCAAAACGTTTTAAAAAAAATAAAGCTTTGATAAAATCAGAATCAGAAATACTTTAATAATCCCAGGGGGAAATTGTTTGATACGATTCTACATATTCAACCTGTGGACGTTTTCCAGGGACAGTTAACCCTATACATAATACATAATACACATAAATAACCACACACTCATTTACTGTAGAGAGAGATGCTCTTCGTTTTCCTCCTCTGCATTTCTATTTCATTTTCAGTGTGTTTTTTTAGCGTTGAGCAGCTAAAGAGACAGATGTTTCCCTCAGCAGCTGAAGGGCTGGTGGCCAACGGCTCCAATTGAATTCTAATGTTGGTGTGTGTGTCTGCTGGATGTGTACATACGACAGTACTTTGGCCATATCAATTAAGGAGAGCATAATGTCTGTTTACTGCAATAAACAACTCGTTTAACTGCCCCCATGTGGCCAATCTTCAGGTTTAGCACATTCAAATGATCATCTAATTTCTAAAATGTTGAACCACTCCTTTTAAAAAGGCCTCAAGTTGGTTTCAAAACATTCAGAAAGTGCTACCAAGCCAGCAGGAAACGAGATCCTGTGAAAGAGTTTTGGCACCTGTTCCACCTCTGTTGAAACTGAAAATGTCTCTTGTGCTGCCCCTCCCTTGCTCCCAGGATAAACTTAGCCCCCACGGTGGGCTACGAAGAGGACGCCGGCAGCCACACCACTCACCACTTCATGTACCCGGAGAGCGCCAAGAACCTGGCGGCCAACGTCAGCTTCGTGCTGGTTCCCTTCAAAACACTGGATCTTGTCTGGATCACCAGCGCTCTGTCCACTGGCCAGATTCGATTGTAAGAAGAGACACGCATGCACACACACACACACACACACACACACACACACACAGTAACACACATGTAAGTGCACAGACCTAACATGAATTCTGGACACACAAGACACACATAAGAACACTTAGGGGGCATAGATACACTTCATTTCACACGCACACACAAACTCACACAGAGTTGTGAGAAGCCGGAGAGTCGCTGGGCTAGAACAATCAGTCAGCTGTCAATCACCCAGAATCAGAAATACTTTAATAATCCCAGGGGGAAACTGTTGAACAATCAGTCAGCCGTCAATCACCCAGAATTCATAGCTGCAGCAATCACATAAAGTACTGATGGAATGTGTTTAATCAGTGTCTCTCTCTCTCTCTCTCTCTCTCTCTCTCTCTCTCCCTCTCTCTCTCTCTCTCTCTCTCTCTCTCTCTCCCTCTCTCTCCCTCTCCCCCCCCCCCCCTCTCTCTCTCTCTCTCTCCCCCTACTCTCTCTCTCTCTCTCTCTCTCCCCCTCTCCCTCTCTCTCTCTCTCTCCCCCTACTCTCTCTCTCTCCCTACTCTCCCCCTCTCTCCCCCTACTCTCTCTCTCTCCCTACTCTCCCCCTCTCTCCCCCTACTCTCTCTCTCTCCCTACTCCCCCCCCCCTCTCTCCCCCTACTCTCTCTCTCTCCCTACTCTCCCCCCCTACTCTCTCTCTCTCCCTACTCTCCCTCAGTACCTACGCTCCAGTGAAGCAGTTCCTCCGTGTGGATAAAGACAAGGTGTGTATTTTCAACATCCATTGCGATTACGTTTGACCATTCTCACACACTCACAGTAAAGTGCCGACACACACACACACAGAGGGATCCCGCATGGTTGCAATTATGTCACCCCCTCCCTATTGTTGATAAGGGATTACAGTTGGATTATAAAACTCCCTTTTGTTTTAAATCATCTTCAGCTCGCTCTTTAATCCATGAAAATAAATAAAGCCAAACTAATCCCTGCCATGTGAAGACTTTGTCAATACCTCCGCCTGGTCCGAAACGGTGTCTCTGGGCTCTGGCCCACAAAGAAAGACTAAGAGCAGTTTGTTGGGACTGAGCAGCACCAGGAGGTAGATGACCATAAAATCTTTATCTCTAACCTGCAGCACTGTGTTGTCAGTAAAGGTACTGCTCTGGAGTGGTTCAGATCATACTTATACAGTCAGAGTCCATCCTCAGAATTTATGACATCTCATCACACATTTACCTTTACATTCCTCGTCTTTTAACAGCTGTACGTTGGCAGGAAACGGGAGAGAGAGAGAGGTGGCGACTTACAGCAAATGTACTGTTAAAAACCTGGGTGTGATAATGGACTGTGATTTTTAAATTGGACAAGCAGATAAAGTCTGTGTTAAGATCTAACTTTCTCTAACCCTGGATGTTAGCAATGGTCAAGCTATTTTTATCCTGCCTTGACTAATGTAACGCACTTCATGTTGGTGTAACCCGGGCCTCTCTCTCACGCTTCCAGCCGGTCCAAAAGGATGCAGCCGGTCTTTTTACAGCAACTCACAGACAAGAGCACAGTCCTCCTGTACTGGCCTCCCTCCACTGGCTCCCCCTGTGTTTTAGGATAGATTTTCACTCATAAATGCCTCAAGGAGCTAGCCCCGATCTATTTCTACAACCTTCTACAACCATGTTTTCCCTCAAGGTCACTCAGGTCAGCTGACCAGTTGGTCCAAGAACAAAGCTGAAGCAAAGAGGAGCATGCACCTTTTCAGTTGTAGCCCCCAAACTCTGGAAAGAGCTGCCTCTGCATGTTAGGCTGGCCCCAACACACTTCAAATCCTATCTTAAAACTCATTTCTACTCTTTGTTTGTTGACTCCCCCTGAGAGGTGCCTTAGATACTGGATAATAGTCTTTTTTAATGTTTTTCCTATCTTTGGTTTTACAGCACTTTGGTCAACTGTGGTTGTTTTTTAAATGTGCTTTATAAATAAATCAAATTAGATTGGATACATCTATTCATTTGTTTAACAGGGCTTTTAATCTTATCCTTCACAGCAATCCCAACCTCATGGAGTATTCAATTATAACATGGTCAAATCTCTTCTTGTTCAGTTGGACCTTTTGTATATGCAGCAGTTATAATTTACACAGGGTTATCTGGGTTAACCTGTAATAATTTATAAATGATTTAAATGAAAGCTTTAAAGTTGGATTTATCTGTCCATTACTGCAGTGCCTGTTCAGAGCAGGCTGCTTCCTTGGGTCCTGGTGTTGCTGCTTGCAGTGTTCGGGGGAGGAGGGGGGGATTGTTTGCACCCCAGGAGTGCTCAAGAACGCTCATCCACACTCTCTTGAATGAACGGTTCTTCATTGACATCATATCCGCACATGTCTATGAAATGAGGTTGCAATAGCACTAATGCTACCTTCACACTGCAGTTCCAAGTGACCTGAATCTGATTGTTTCACTCATACGTGACCCTGATCTGATTTACTGAATCTGACATTTTCCAATCAGAATTAGGCCACATTTAAATGTGCTACTGAATCAAATATATATCAGATTTTTTTTAATGTGACTGCAATTTGAACAGCCAGGTCACATTTAATGTGACTTTGATGTCATTCTGACCTGTGCTGCACGATTTTGTAAATGAATGACAAATAAAGTTGATTGAAAAAAAAAGTGTGCCACTGGCGGTGGCCAGGAACAGAATCAAATAGAGTCATCATTCAAATATGAATTTTCTTTCTCCTCTTCCTCCTTCATGATTTCACCCACTCACAAATATGTCTGCTGCTGCCACACACTGTTTTTAGCATTAAGCCATAAAGTCCTACAATGTGATGATGATGGCGTGATGTCATCAATGATCAACTGCTCATGCGGGGCACTTCAGGAGCCTGAGCTGTTCACACAGCATTCTGTAGAAAGGCCACATTTAAAGACGTAATGTGAACAAACAAACAGTAAATCAGATTTGAGCAATAAATCAGAAATGTGCAGTGTGAACGTAGCCTAAGTGTTCTTGAGACATTTTTTCTAATATTGCATTTGAGCAAACTTTGAGGGCTAGGTAGTAGCAAAACTGTAATGCACATCAAAAATCTGAAAAAGTCACTTTGTCCAGCATGGACCATAGATGTTATGTGCCAAATTTAGTGAGGATTTTTCAAAATTTGTAGGATTTGGACACAATTCGAAATGGTGGAAAATCAATCTAGACACGAATAGGCGTGAAACAAATGGATAGATTGGTGTGGACACAGAAACAGTTTCCATGTGGGAATTTGGGTTTGATCCTTAGTTAAATGTGCAGCAAATAGACAGTATATTTGACTATTTCCCTTTCTCCATGTCTCTGTTCACCACACAGGTCCAGATCTTCAACCCAGCATTCTTTAAATACATCCACGACCACTGGACCATACATCATGGGCGTTACCCCTCCACTGGCATGCTTGTTCTGTTCTTTGCCCTGCACGTCTGTGACGAGGTCAGTTTCTCTCATAAGCACATACTGTAAACCTTGCATCACGCTGAAGCTACTCTTAAATCTTATTTATCCTGAAAAGATACATATTTGTAATCACACACCTGCTTTCCAACACGCCCTCTTCAACTCTTATCCAGGTGAATGTGTTTGGTTTCGGGGCAGACAGCAGGGGAAACTGGCACCACTACTGGGAGGAGAACCGCTACTCCGGAGAATTCAGGAAGACCGGCGTCCATGACGCTGACTACGAAGCCCAGATCATCCAACAGCTGGCCAAGGCTGGCAAGATCACTGTATTCCCTGGGAAATGACCAGCACATCACCATTTGTATTCAGTGTTCCAACACTGGTACGGCAACAGACGCTATAGAGGCTGCTTAGAACGTGGTAGATATCCTCGCTTTCACTAACCTGTACCAGTTTGGGTTCCCAGTTTGAAGTAAACCAAACGCTTACAGAAGGTGAAACAAAGTGGCCACGAAACGATTCAAGACAATGCTATTCCATTCACCATCCCTTACATTTGAGACATTGCCAAACCAGTGGAGGCTCTAATTGGAGAACACGACTCTTAGGAACCAGCAACATGTAGATCCAGATGTAGTTCTGCTCACTTAGGACTCAACTAGGAGGAATTGGCTCTTAGGGGTTTTCAAGGTTTAACCTCTAGAGACCAGTGCAAACCACAGATCACTTTTCAAGGGGCAGCTTCAACTCAGGAGGGAAAAACAAGGCTGGACAGCGGAAAATCCAATCACCACAAAGACTGACTTTCAGCCGTTTCTGAATCTGCATTCTTATTTGTACTTGTGTTCTGGTGGATTTGTGAAACGTCATCAGTCACAGCCCAAGTCCTGTTCCAATTCAATAGTCTGCATCTCGCAGAGTACGGTCCAAATGCCCGGGTGTGACTTGCTCCGCCCATTTTATCAAGGATGCATCTGAGGTGACTTGTGTGGACTTCAGACAGCCAGGTATCCCAGAATGCATTGCACATTAACGGCCGTACTTCATCCTCCCGTCCGCCGGAGTGTGGACTGCCGAGTGGAACTTGCCAAGTCTGAACTTTTAAGACGAACTTGCTATTGAGAAACAGCTTTGGACTTGGATGAGCGTCCAACCCTCATCTATTAACAAAAACTCAGAACGCTATGTACTGAAAAGGCCACAGAAATAGCACCGTCAGCATCAAAGAGACTGTTGTTCTACAGCCATGTGAAGTGTGACAGAAACATCGTGTGTTCACTCCTCCAGATGTTAACTGTGTCAGCAGGAGGCTGCAGACAAGGCTGACACCACACCACAGATATAAACTGTGGAGCATGCTCCATTATGACGGGGAGCATTTGGAGACTCGAGGACTCACTCCCCCGTACAGAACCTTGGACCGTGACCTCCTTGAGAAAGTCCTGTACGAGGACTCACCTCACTTTCCACCAATTTTCACCGTCACAGCTCCACAGATGGCATTACAAGGACCCTGTCTGCCTGTGACGGGATATAAACCGATTGGTTATCAGACAATAGGTGATTATTGAGTTTATATCATATGACTGCCCTCTACACCCCCCTGTTCTTTACTCGACTTAGTAAGGCCTGACTCACAGAAAAATAATCAAGACTTTTGCCTTCTGGCCATTGTGACCCTGACAGATAACTTCAACACTAGCATGAGCTGCAGCCTCTGTAGAGCCAGCTAACCTGACTTTGAACAGCCCGATGAGCCCAGGCCATGCTGCAGCCACAGGGAGCTCAAACGTTCTGGTAGAGTGTTGGTTTGACTGCGCGAGACTCTAATGAGGCCATAAAGTCTATCTCGTGGGATTTCATGTCTGGATTGAGGCACGCTGGTTTCTGGACCGGAGTTTCATCCCCATGTGGTTTGTCAAGGTCTAATTTGGGAGGTGAGGACTAGAGACAGGGAGCTGGAGCATGAAGAAGCAGTCTGGCAAAGGCAGCATGAGAAACACATCATTTTGCTCCAGTGTTTTAAAGGATGAAAAGAAAAGAAATTGGTTCATTGTTGTTAATGTGCAGCAGACTCACGCTCCGACACAAACTGTACTGGGTTCACCGTTTGGCTTTTGAAAGGACTGAGAGAAAAAAGGGGCTCACTCTGTTTCTGACTCCTGCATCCCAGTGGAGTTGGGGTCTGTCAGGAGCATTTGGCCTCCCATTAAGACGTTAGGATTCTGGATCTGGGAATTCTTTAACCCGTCAGCAGCTCAGCTTCATTAACCACTAGCTCCGGTCCCTGCTCAGCCAATTAAAACTCCAGTTATGTCTGGAGGGGGTGGAGCCACCGGACGCCTTAGACTTCACCTATGTACCACGTAAACTGCACTTCCTGTTTTGATTATCATGATGGCGGAATATCCCCCTGCAGACTGCAGATTTCTTCTTTTATGCACTGTTAAGCTTCGAGTTCACACTTTGGCTGGATTTATACTGTTGGCTCACATTACTTTTTCTCTTCCACTCGGTTGGCACATAAAAATGCTTTTTGGTATCCTCAAATAATACCTGCGTACACATTTATAGCCTCCATTGGTAGTTAATGACATCTTTAACAAGGAGGCACAAACAAAAACCAGTCATGAAGCTGCTACTAGACCGGATCACAAAAACAGAAACATCAGTGGAAGAGAAAATGTGTGCCACAGAGGAAGGAAAATCAAAGTTTTTGCTTTTGTCCTGAGGCTGTAAATCCATCCAAAGATGCCATGACAAGATGTGTTTATCAAGAAGCAGCTGGCGGCTGATAAGGACGAGTACTCGGGGTTCCTACACAGGCCTGGGAAATATGGAGGAGTGGGGATTAAACAAGTCTTTCAAGGTGCGATGAGTAAAATTTCTCCCGGACCATTTTCACCAAACTAATGTCTGCACACATGAATGATTATTGATCAGTAACGTTAATAGACCTTTTCAATGGAACTCCATTGCTTGGCAACAGCCTTGATTCTTGTTAACTTCCTGTCAGCTGATGTCATTAACATGCATTGCAATAGGAAGTAAACTAGGACACATTTAGAATGTTTATGTTTACAACTTTGAAAAGGTCTATAATGACTCAACTGTCACTTCATGCTGTTAATGGAGCTCTGGCTTTTAAGACAGATTTTACTAGGAAGAAATGAGTGTTTATGTCAGTTACAGGTGACACTGTGTTTTAATGAGTAACTCTGAATGGAAATAGAAACTCCAGAGAGCACAATTTAAGTGTAGTTTCGGCGCAAAATCATCCCATGGTCTTTTTTGGCAAATACACTCATCAAATAAACCATCGAGACAGTTTTTTTTTCTGTGGAACAACTGTAAACAGGGAAATACGGGAGAGTCGCTAACAGCCGGAAGTAGCTAACGATGATTAGCTCGGGGCATTACTGTAAAGGCATTAAAGCGGCTTTTTTAACCACTAATACTGCTCAAAATAACAGCAAACCTCTGCAGCAGCATGAGAAGAACACACAGTAGCTAAATGCCAAATGTTGCTAACACTGATTAGCTCGGGGCAGCAGAGTGAACACATTAAATATTATACTAATACTGTTCAAAATAACAGCAAACCTCTGCAGCAGCATGAGAAGAGTCCCTACACAGAAAACAAAGCACCAATGGGCTCCTTCCTTTGGGATTGACTTTGGTAATCCACTTGAATGGACTTTACTATGAGAGGAGCTGGTACAGGGGCCAGTAGCTAAGTCTTTAAAACACTCTTTAAATAAACTCTGGGTTCACTAACTACATTGTTGGTGCTTGTTGTTGGTATTACTCCGTTAATAGTTTTCACAGGGAAAAAATGGTCTCAATGGCACATTTGATCTATGTAAGTGCCAAAAAAGACCATGGGATGACTTTGCACCGGAATTTCACTTTAGATTTGGGAAAAAAATCCTCCGCTCTTATTTATTAAGAGAGTTTAACACTTATCTGTTTCACCAGGACCGTGTGGGTGTGGCTTGATCACATGTGATTGACAGTCATGTGGCTCATAGACGACTCACATTAGCAGATTCAAATATTGTAAATGTTGGATTAGTACAGAGCTCAGACAAAAAGTCTTGTCAGACTTTGACTCTGCCTCATTTCCTCTTACCAAAAAAGGGCATGTATGTGACGTTGGGGGGAGGGAGATACGTCCATCTGGCTGACTTTTTTTCCGAGGAGAAGTGAAGGCCAGAGGCTAGCTGTCACTCAAGAGGCCATGCCCCTAATTATTCATATACTTTAACCTCCAAAAAATAAAAACTAACCTGGTACAACCCCCCCCCCCCAGTGTTGTCATGGAGATATGACCTAAACATACAGACTACAATGTTCTTTTGTACCAGGCCTTAAACAGGTTTATTGATGCTGTGATAACAGCCTGTTTAACATGGGGGTCAATGAGAAACTGCTCTGTTATGAAACCTGCTCCTAGTGGACACTCTGAGAACTGCAGTTTTCTGCACTTCTATATTGGATCAACCAGGAAGTCGCTATAATGGGGGCTTGGTCATGACCTTCAACCAATCACAGCAACTTCATGCGTTTGCTCAGTGTAAAACAATAGCAGCCAGGTCACACACGTTCTCAAATGACAGCTAAACAGTCCACTAAAATGTGTAACTGTAAACATTTTATGTGAGACAAACACAGTCACAGAATATTGAGTCATTGAGTTTATTTGAGTTTCGTGAACCTGAAAAACTGCCCTGAATGGACCTGCAGACTGTCAGTCATCATCTTAAACCCGCCTCACATGAAATAAACAGTTGTGATTGGTCAGCACAGGGTCAGGACGACTGGAAATGTGTCTGCATGGGAGAGGGGCCGGACATATCTGCCAGAACAAATGAAACATGAGGTTGGTAGATTCATCTTGTTTCCAGGCTGGATGTCTGGTTCCCCACACTGGGGTCATGCTAACAGTCACCTCCTGTAGGTAACACACTGATTATGTAGTACAACCTCATTCAACCACACAACAAAAAGCAGAACTATCTCTTTAAAGTTAGGGAATTTAACCACATGGCATTGTGAAGCTCATTGTTATTAAGTGTTTTCTTGCTTTTTTTTACATGTAATTTAACTGTTGCTCCTGCTGAAAATGATTTGAGGCACACACACACACACACACACACACACACACACACAGTGAGGGGGGGCCCCCAGCAGGCGATGTGAAGAATTGTGCCTCCTATGCTGATCTCAGTTCTGTTGGTGTATTAGTGTATAATCTCTGGAAAATATTGTCTGACCACATGTGACTCTCATGTATTTCCATTTTACTTTTATCTGCTTTCAGTGTTTTTATCCTACTTTGCACACAACAGA
This sequence comes from Echiichthys vipera, assembly GCF_963691815.1. NCBI lineage: Eukaryota > Metazoa > Chordata > Actinopteri > Perciformes > Trachinidae > Echiichthys > Echiichthys vipera. Next base: position 30,477,921 of record NC_139832.1, on the reverse strand, counting down.
TTTTATAGGACGCTTCATTGTTGAGCTGGGCTCACTTTAGATCAGTCAGCTGACTCTGGACATATTGTTTGTGCTGTTTCTTTCTCTGTCTCTTGCGCACACACACACACACACACACACACACACACACACACACACACACACACACACACACACACACACACACACACACACACACACACACACACACACATACACATACACATACACATACACATACACATACACATTCATGCTTTCGTGCCTTGTCCTGGTGCAGGACAAAACTGGCCTGCAGCTGCTCTATTGGCAAACACACAAACCTGCTACCTTTGCATTTTTTTTTAAGTCACAGACACACTCACATGTCTTTTGGCTGAGAGCTGTGCCTTCTGAGTTGTATACACACACACTCACACACACACACACACACACACACACACACAAACCTACCTACATACCTACGTGAAAACACACGCCTTCTGTTTGGGGTACAGATGCCTCCCGCTCTTCGCTCCTTGCTGCTTTGTGCCCTGACGTTGTTCTCTAAAACGGCTGCAGGCTAAAGTACAGGATGTAAACTGTAGATGCAGTGTGACTTGCTGTGAATTCCTAAGACATTTGCTACTTTTTTAACATAAAGTGCATACTTTGGAGGTGTTTCTGCTTTTCTATACAACATGGTGAAGGATGGCAGGAAAGATGGCAGACGGAGAGGGTCATTGACTGGATTCACGGCCACAAAGTTGTAGGTAGCTGTTTTCACCTCCACAGTGACAGTGTTGGGTGTTTTCTTAGAGCTGTCAGCTACTGTGGTCCTGTGTTACTGATGTTTGCTTCCCAAGATGCTCCCTCCAACTTCAAAATGAATGTGTAAATAGTTTTTGAGATAACACGACTCTCTGGCAGCAGAAGAACACAGTCCTATCACATTTCTGCAGCGGGTAGAAAAGTCTTTACAGTCGACTGTTTCCCCACACAAGGCCAGACCCTGCTCCAGCACGGAAACCCTTATCAGCATCTCACAGTTTCTCACACCAGAACATTGTGATGAGATCAGGGAGAAGCAGGGTGATCCCTCACTGCTGTGCTAGCCTAAATTAGAGTGGGGCTCTGACAGTACACGACACAGATCTGAGAGAGTGTGTCCCCGGCAGCATATATAAAGTAGAACCTAAAGTAGGTCTTTCCTCCTGACGCTGACCCAGTACACTCACTTTTTCTTTTTGTCCTCTGGAGTTCCTTCTCGGATGAATTGGACGGAGCAGCCGTTTTTAGGTCAGTGTCTGTGGCGTGGCTGTCAGGAACATCGGTCCTGAAATAAAGAGCTGCACGGGCTGAGAGCATCTTGGGAAACGCGGTCCTCGATTGTGCCAGTCAGACGTCCAGGGAGCAGCATGTTTTCTCAGGTGAAATCTGAATGTGTGGTCCAGTCCTCTGATAACACTGACAGACAGACGGAAGTCAAATAAAAAGCTGATGTGCACGTTGAATTTCTGTCACGTTAAACTGGACTGCATTTCTTTTTAGCATCGTTTTATTTATTTTTAAATTCAGAGCCAGACTAAAATCATCCTTGTCCTACTTTGCCGTCAGTGGAATCCAGGTTCCTTTCACACCAGGGTTATTTTTACACTGCTGTGTCTCACACACAAACACCATTTACTAATGTCCTGAAAATGGGTTATTAAGCCTTGTAGCCTACAACTGCACAAAGCAGCAGACACAAACCAGCAGAGTTTCCATTTTCCTGGATAGAAAGGGGGGCACATTAAACTCATTAAATTCAGTTTGATGGGGTAATGAAACAGGATGAGTGAGGAAATGAGCACCGTCTGAAAGCACACCTGCTCAGCCCAGAAAAAGGGGACACTGATGTTTATCAGGGGGAAAATCTGTGTAACACCTGACTATTACACACAAACATTTAAAGGAATACTTTGACATTTTGGGAAATACGTTTGTTCTTTCAGTCTCTCAGCCTAATATGCTACAATAATAGTTACCTTTGGACAGAGCTAGGCTAGCGTCTCCAGGCTAACCCGTCTGCTCGCATAGAGACCTGACAGTTAGATGAAAAGACTGATATCACTAAGCTTTTTTCCCCAAAATGCAGTAAGTATTTACTCGTTATGTTAAAGTGAAATTCCGGCGTAAAATCATCTCAGGGTCTATTTGGGCAGATACACTCATCAAATAAGCCATCAACTATTAACTGAGATATCCGGTAAAGTAGCTAACAGCCGGACGTGGCTAACACTGGTTAGCTCGGGCAGTACGGTGATTGCATTCAAAGGTCTTTTTTAACCACTAATACTGCTCAAAATAACAGAAAACCTCTGCAGCAGCATGAGGAGAGTCCCTACACAGAAAACAAAGCACCAATGGGCTCCTTCCTTTGGGATTGACTTTGGTAATCCACTTGAATGGACTTTACTATGAGAGGAGCTGGTACAGGGGCCAGTAGGTAAGTCTTTCAAACACTCTTTTAATAAACTCTGGGATCACTAACTACGTTGTTGATGCTTTGTTTTCTATGTAAGGACTCTTCAATGCTGCTGCAGAGGTTTGCTGTTATTTTCAGCAGTATTAGTGGTTAAAAAAGACGTTTGAATGCCTTCACCGTACTGCCCCGGGCTAATCACTGTTAGCCACGTCCGGCTGTTAGCGTCTCTCCTGTATTTCTCTGTTAATAGTTGTTACATGAAAGAAATTGTCTCAATGGATTATTTGATGAGTGTATTTGCCAAAAAAGCCCCTGAGATGATTTTATACTGGAATTACACTTAAGGTCATAATCCATAAGAATTGAGATATGTTGTTTCTAGCGCCAGTAAGATGTAACTGCAGGTGAGCCTCCATTTCGTCACGTTCATGGTCACTGTGTTGACTTTTTTTTTTTTTTTTGCTCTTTTGTAAACTTTGACACACATTCAGCTCTTTTCTACGTTTACTTCCGGCCCGCCCCCTATATGTTCCCCTCTTAAATACACACAGACACATGCTCCCATTACACTTCTGCTCTTACTCCAAGCCTGATTTCTGATTACAAGTGAACACAGCATAACCGGCAGTGATGAGCTCCACCAGCAGACCAACAGCTGTCAGCAGCGTCACTAATGGCGGCTTATTTACATCTAGAGAGGGAATGTCTCCACAGACACAGATATCGGAGTAATAATAAAGGCAAAAGGTGCTTTCATTAGTGGGTCATGTGATCAATTACCATTGATTTAACTCAATCTTTGATGGATTGGAACTTAACAAATAGATAAAAATCTTACGGCTTATATCTTTGAGGACAAATAGTTTTTTCTTTCTCCTCGCTGGGTTAGCCTCCTTCAGGTTGTATTTATATAACTTATTAATCAGAACATCATTACTGAGCTAGAGTCAACACAAAATCAGAAAACTGGATCACTTTGTGGTTGTTTGGCCGGAGAAAAACAGTCTAGGCTGTGTCCAGCTGTAACAAGAGAATCTGTCCCAGAGAAAAGAGAGACGTGATTAGAATACCTTTCACTCCTCCTCTACCTATTTCTTTCCAGTTAAGGTGGCTGCAGCAGCGAAGAGGTTTCTGTAGCAGGGACACACGTTTCACTGACTTTTAAGAGAGTTTAAAGGAGCAAATCCATGAGTGTGGTGTTGGAGGCGGAGGTGAGGACAGCCTCAGGCAGCTCTTTCCTCATCAGTTCACTGGCTTGCGTTGAAAAGGAACAGCTCTTTAGCAGCAGTCACTGGGCTTCAGACTACACATATCAGACTGTCGCTGTGGACTGTAACACTAGCCCCCAGACTTCTGTCAGCTATAGTGCTGGTACTCCCAATCAAGTATGAAGTATCAAGTAGGATTAAAGGCTGCTTAGTGAAAACATGGCAGCAAACTCACTGGTGTCTCATATGAAACAGATACGATAGGAGAAACAGGGATGTAGAGAGTTTGGTTTGTTACTCTGGATGGGTGAAATCTTTTCATGTGGGTGGTTTCCTGCTCTCTGTTATCGAGCCCCCCCCATTCTGCAGTAGGACCACCCTTTGAACAAGGAAGTGCACACGTATTTATAACATTGAGACATCTGTATGATCTGTGATCCATCTGACTCTTTGTATCTCATGCTATTGTACAAATAAAAGCTTCATGAAACATAAGCTAAAGTGTGATGTTGGATTTGTACTTATATAGTATAATTCAGATACTTTAATAATTCCTGTGACTTTATTCTACCAGAAACGACACACCAAAGGGTCAAAATGTGTGAAGATTGCAGAGAAGTAATTGATTGTCATGCAGGATACACTATTATAGATCCCTCATGCTCATTTACTGTCCATGCAGGAGCTGCAGGTGCAGAACGTCTTTCGCGCAAAAGAGGAAAATGGACACGAAGTTGTTTTCCATTAGAAAAAATGGACCAGCTCTTATTTCTTCAGAGGTAAACTGGAAGTGAGTGTCTCTGGTGTGTTCACCGCATTCCTTTAGTGCTCAAGGACTATTCGGCACCACTGAGACCCATCATGGCGAAAGAACAGAATTTGCGAGGACAATTGGACAGAGGATCAACTGTTGGCAGGTTTTGAGAAACAGACGTCTGTTTTCAGATGAGAGATTAGCATTGGAGTTATGAAAGCTAACTTATGAAGTAGCATTAGCAGCAAATCCCTACTCTTTAAAGTGAAATTACGGCGTTAAATCACCCCAGGGTCTTTTTTTGGCAAATACGCATAAAGCACCGACAATGTAGTTAGTTAACCCAGAGTTTATTAAGAGTGCTCCGTTTTCTGTGTAGGGACTCTTCTCATGCTGCTGCAGAGGTTTGCTGTCATTTTCAGCAGTATTAGTGGTTAAAAAAGACATCTTAATGCCTTCACCGTGCTGCACCGAGGTAATCACTGTTAGCCACGTCCGGCTGTTAGCAACTCTCTAGGGTTTCTCCATTAATAGTTGTTAGACAAAAGAAATTGTCTCGATGGCTTATTGTCTGACCTTTTGCCGAAAAAGCCCCTGGGATGATTTTAAGATGGAATTCCAGGAAAGTAAATATCTTGCTTTCAGCTGAAATGCACAAACAATACGCTTTCTGCCCAGCACCCAATGACTGTCCAGTAAACATCGTGATACAACCGGGTGTTTTCGGCCTCCGGAGTTGGTGAAGACTAAAACGGGGCATAAAGCCGTGGATTTTGGACTTCCTGTCTCTCAAATTCAGCATATCAGCTTAAACGTGATACGTCAGTTTAATGCATACAGCTTGTTTCCACAAACATTGCGTTGATTTTTACATTTATTTTAAGAATAAATTTACCAATTCTTCAGGTGTACGGGCAAAGTCAAGGCCTCAACATGGTACACAATATTCACTCTGTTTAACCAGGAGCATCTTTACCAGATGATGAATCTATGCCTCAATCATTTTTGTTCAGTGATCCACATCCAGTGATCTGTGTAACCTTGCAGTGTACATTCCTCCCATACAAATATATCACACACTTGAAAGGAACAAGGTAGACACATGGCATCTCCCAGTCACATTTATTCCATCCCCATAACGTGACACTTGTGACATCAAACAGCTACAAGGATAAAATACATTTCAACATTCTGCATTCCATCACTATTAAATATCAGCAAAATGAAGTCACAGATGAACTAATGGACATGTTCATGATCATTTTATACAGTTAATGGATTATTATTTGACTAAATTAAACCTGTTGACTGCTGACACATCAGTTAATGGCTTGTTATTGGAAAAGCAAGACTATGATACAGCTCGGGCTTCTGCTCACAGACGGACGGAGCCACTGTTCAGAGATCAGACCAAAGGACATACAGTAGCTGGCAGCATTATTATTTAAGAGCGGGCTGACTTCTGATTTCTTTCTGAGGCTGAGCTTTAGTAGTGTGGGGAGCCAAAAGCTGAAGTTGTAGCAGTTTAAAGCAGCCTTGAACAAATGGGAACGACAAAATGCCTTCGGGGCTGTATTTAAATAAACAGGGCTACAGTGAGATGAAACACAAACACAGAGGCAGGATGGAAGTTTATCAAGAGCTTACTCTAGTGTCCACACTAGGTGCAGTTTTAGTCTCTTCGTCTTAGCTGTACTGTTCTTGAGGCTACATCAGAAGTACATCCCTTTTCCTCTGTCACGAGCATGCAATAATGAAGTGGACGCACCAAAATAAATTCTCAATTCATCTGTTGTCCTCTTCTACTCAACTGCATGACAGGATCTTCCTATTCTTTCAAGCAATTTCCACAGAGATGATTTTTTTTTTACTGGGGCAATTCAGCAATCATTGTCTCAATAAATATATGAGTGGCTCAGTGACTGAGTGTCAGTGGTCATCTGTCAACATAGTGATCGAGGAACCCGGAGTTTGTTTGTTTTCTAATCTTTTGTGACCCAGAGGGAGAAGAAAAGAGGAGAGGAAGTGGACAAAGGGCGGGAGGAGCTGTAGTGATTTCTAACTTAGTTAAGACTCAGGACTCGACCACAACCTTATTTCCACTTTGCAACCTCATCTCCTCCACCTCTCACACTGACCCCTCAGTTCTCTCCCAGCTTAAGCTGAGCAAACTGGTTGGCCATCTGCAGTGCCTCCTGCAGACAGTTTGGATTCTTGCCTGTTGCCTGGGCAGACATGTCTTTGCCGCCTCCTTTGCCGTCCAGCAGGGGGCACAGCTCCTGAACCCACTCGCTGGCCTTCAGACCGCGTTTGGCCACATCCTGCAGAGAGGAAGAGTGATAAGGGTTAAAGTGTGATTCTGGCGCAAAATCATCCTGTGGTCTTTGTCAACACTTGCGCACATCAAATAACCCATCGAGACAGTTTTTTTCATCTATGAACTATTTACAAAGAAATCCAGAGATGTTAACAGCCGGACGTGGCTAACACTGATTAGCTCGGGGCAATACAATGAAGGCATTAAAACGTCTTTTTTAACCACTAATACTGCTGAAAATAACAGCAAACATCTGCAGCAGCATGAGAAGAGTCCCTACACACAAAACAAAGCACCAATGGGCTCCTTCCTTTGGGATTGACTTTGGTAATCCACTTGAATGGACTTTACTATGAGAGGAGCTGGTACAGGGGCCAGTAGGTAAGTCTTTAAAACACTCTTTTAATAGACTCCAGGTTCACCAACTATGGTGTTGGTGCTTTGTTTTCTGTGTAAGGACTCTTCTCATGCTGCTGCAGAGGTTTACTGTTATCTTGAGCAGTATTAGTGGTTAAAAAAGACGTTTTAATGCCTTCACCGTACTGCCCTGAGAGTTAGCCACATTCTGCTGTTGAAGACATTTCTCCGTTAACAGTTCATACACACAAAAAAACTGTCTCAAAGGCTTATTTGATGTGTGCGAGTGAATTTCACAATAAATGTGTTCAAGACGTGGCACCGAATGGCTGACAGTGCGCTGCGTGACTGAATGAACGCGCACGTTACCTGTGGGACTTGACACAGGCAGGTGATCTTGCCGGCGTCTTGGTCTACAGTGAAGAGCATTGCAGCGGTCTGAGGAGACTGTGACTTCAGCAGCTTCAGTGACTCGTTCAGTGCCTGAGAGAGGAGAGGGAGAAATGAAGGGAGGGGAAAAAGGAGGGAAGAAAGAAAAAAAGTGTCCTCATCAGCACTATTGATGTCTCAAGGTTAAAATTAATGGGCCGCAGAGCTGATTTGGTCCCATGGCAATAACACATTGAGATAAGTCATGAGAGTGCCCTAGAAAATGTGCAATACTGCAGAGATAAACTGGATTTTAATGCTGTTTGTACTTTTAATTTATTTTTGTACAGGGTGCAGATGAAGTCCGGGGGATTTGGATGATAAATGTCCTCCTGTATGTTTATGTAAGGTCTTCTATTACAAGGACATAGTTCTTTTGGGCTGATAAGTCAATTCAGAGAACGCTATAAAAATCTAAATAGGTGTTAAATCTAAATAGAAATGGCTTTGTGCAAAGTCAGTACATCATTTCGGTCCATTTTTCAATACATTTCATGTTGGAGGTTGTTAAATATCCTAGAATGACTCTCACCTTAGCTGAGGCTCCCGTCTCCATCTCCATGACGAGCAGTGTTTGGTTGGGGCTGCTTTCGATCACCTCCTTGGTCTTTTCCAGGACTCTCTTCTGGATGTCAGCCTTGTAGTTGCGGTCCAAGTCATCCATGGTCTTCTTCAGGCCCTTTAGGGATTCCCTCATCTCGTCCTTCCTCCACTGGGAGATCATTGCTGTGCCGATCAACTGCAGAGAGGGCAGACATGTGGATACCCCAGCTCAGAGTTGTTCTGCTGGGATGTTTTGTGGGTTTCGGAGCACAAAAAAATGCGGTTTACCTCCGTCATGTCGGCGATGTCTTTCTGAATGTCCTTGTTCGGGGCCGTCTGCTGCTTCACCTTGTCTCCAAGTTCGGACAAAGACTGGAGCAGGGAATCAGCTTTCCTCTGGGCCTGGTGATTGTGAGACACAGAGGCGTGAGCAGTGGGCAGTAGTGAAACAAGAGCAAAGAGTGACAAAGTGGAGAGAGAGAAGAGGAAGAAAGAAAAAGAAGCAGAGTGTTGTAAGCAAGAAGGAAGAGAAAAAAGATAAAGAGGAGGATCAAACAGCAATCGTCTAAAAATAGTAAAGATTAATTTGTCCTGGGGGGCTGGAGAGAGGGAGGAAAATGCAAAATGCTCCTTTGTAGCTCCAAGTTCACCATTAGTTAAACACAAGCTTCATTAAAGTTTCATCACTGGGGTGCGTTTCACACAATAAGAACTTTCAGTAAAGTAAGTGTATGGTGATTGTTCTGTTGATGATTGAATGAACACATGAGCCAATTCAGCACCCGCACCACCATTTTAACTAGCTAACTTGCCAGACGCTAAATGAGTAAAATTTAACACAAAATGCTTCATCTACCCACTCGTCACCAGATGAGGGACAACTTTTTTCAGCTCATTGCAACTAGTGTAGCATGAAAGCCAGACTACCTGTGCGAGCGGCGCATGTGCGTCACCTAACCTGTTGCTTCCTTATTTTGGGCCACGACTCTGCTGCGGAACATCTATTTTTACAGTAAAGCAGTCTCTTGACGACCATATTGGCATCATAACAGCACAAACATCTTGTGAACAGAATCCTAACCTTTTCTGTCTAACACAAATAAAAATGACATTTCTAATCAAATGAAAAATTCATTAGTTAACAATATTTAGGCAATAGGCAAACTCAATGTAAAAAGGCTGACAGTACTTCAGGAACACCGCTGTCTGTGTGGACAAAGCAAGGCTGCCGTCACACACTACTCCTGCAGGTAGACTGGCCCGGTCTGTAGACCAGCCGGCTTTCGTCACATTTACATCCCTATTGCTGTGCAACAGGGAGGGGCGGGTGATATTAGATGGTGAAGGATTAAAACGTGATAAAGCAGAGAGATCGTAGTATCGTCTATATAAACACAAGATGATTAACCAATCATTGAAAACAAAACTACCGTGTTTAACAGCACGCGAGCATCAGACTACTAGAATGTGTGGAACAAGCTGTAAAATACGCGTTTAAAAGAGATAAATGTCCCGTGCACCAGCTGACTCCTAATGTGTTTCATAAGGAGGCACCTCCGTCACTTCACAGATCCCACTTTCTTCCCAAACATGCAACACACACACACACACAGTCACACAAGGTGCACACATCAGATGGTAACACAACAAACCTTTTCAACCACCTAAAGAGACAGCATCCTACACAGTCTGCTGAGAGTGAAACAGTGAGAAGTCCAGCCTCACCACAGCAGAGCAGCAGCTTTGTTAAAATGTCCACTGTATTTGGAACAAGTTGGCAAAATTAGACAAACTGATTCAAATCTGTTCAGAAAGCTTCTTTGGCCTAAATTATCTGTTCTATTTTTTCTCTTTTAGGGCTATAGCCTATTTGTACATAGGGAACACTTTGATTGCACTGTTCAGTAACTTGCAAAATAATTTGAAAAAAATCAATGATTTTTATAAAAAAAAACTGATAAATTTGGACTTTACTGTAAAAAAACAACAACCTATCACTATTATTTGTATCGTTGCCATATCGCCCACCCCTAGCAACAGGGATGTGAATGCAAGTGGTAACAGAAAAAAGCTCTTGTCCGAAAACACCCATTGTGACTTTTTGACCATCAACTCGCCACAACGAGCAATCATTTCATTAGAGACAGACATAAATTGTAGGAATATGGTAGGAATGTGGGTGGATATGTCACATGAGCATAATGCTGGGAGCAATATATGTCTGTCTGTGCGTGTGTGTCTGTGTGTGTGTGTGTGTGTGTGTGTGTGTGTGTGTGTGTGTGTGTGTGTGTGTGTGTGTGTGTGTGTGTGTGTGTGTGTGTGTGTGTGTGTGTGTGTGTGTGTGTGTGTGTGTGTGTGTGTGTGTGTGTGTGTGTGTGTGTGTGTGTGTGTGTGTGTGTGTGTGTGTGTGTGTGTGTGTGTGTGTGTGTGTGTGTGTGTGTGTGTGTGAGTGCGTGCGTGTCCCAACCTTCTGGGCCTCTGTTCCTGTCACAGCAACAATGCGGCGGATGCCCTTAGCGATGGCCTCCTCTGAGACAATGACAAACGGTGCAGCGTGACCCGAGTTCCGCAGATGGCTGCAGATAACAGAAACCAACAGCATATTACCAACAGCATCACACACAGCTGTGAGAGAAGGAGAGGAGGAGATCGGCCAAGAGGCAGAAGAAACACTGCAAGGAACAAAGGATTCTTTGAAGTGGCTGTGGACTAAAACAACATCAAAGAGGACATCAGTACTCACAACGACACTTTACTAAAGTGGAATATTTTAAAACCTGCAGCAGCATGAGATGGTGGGGACATCACCACCTATGCACTTTATTGGAAATCACTTGGACTCAGTAATTAAATGAAATGTCTTGCTATAATCCATGCGAGAGCGCAGAGTCTTGGCACACAGGTGAATTTACAGTCAAGAGCAGACACTGGATGAGTCAGTGTGAGTCTAATCACTGGATTGAGATCTCCAGGCCTTGTCTGCTCACAGTCAGTCGTCTCACCATTAAGACCCACAAATCCAATAAATGTTTCCACTTTACACACCGCCACAGGGCAAAGTCTGACACTTGTGAAAACCGTTGGCTTCATGCAGATGCAGACGTTTATTCAGGGAGATCTCTGCTTCTCCAAGTTGATGTGAGACCTTGGTAATAAGCCCTGTAATTACCAGCAACACTGCAGAGGTAATGATAAACAAACGCATCATCAAAGCAAGCTCATGGGACAAAAGTGGACTCAATTGATTTTTTTGTTCTGCTTTTTTACCAATGTTTAGACCTGGACCCGAATATATTTCATTGAGTATGTATTTGATTTTCATTCTGGATATTCATTTTTTTGTCTGTGCTCAATGTAGGTAAAGGTGAACTGAAAAATTCATTTTGCCGGTACATTCTTATACTATTTATTCTTTTTAGTTGCACTTTTAATGTGTGGAAATAATGAACCCTCTGATGGTGGGCGTCGAGCGCCTGACAGACAGCGGTGGGTGCACGTGAGTCCAGTGCCGCCCGTAGCCACGGCAGCAGGTAACTGAGTGATGTGATTTCTGTTACAGACATATTATTGAAAGTATTTGTTGGTAGAGCATCAATGTGTTTTGTTTGTATCTTTCTTTGACAATAGCTGACAATGGCTTTGACAATGGTATATTAAGAGCTATAGTTTCACTTTCACGGCAAAATAATGCCCATTTGTTAGCAGACAGTTGTTTTCCTGGCAGGAAGAGAGGAACAGTCTATGGCCACGCACAGAGATTGGAGCCAGGTGTCAGCTCACTTCATTTTCTCCACCGAATATACAAACACTAAAAAAATGGTAATTGGGACAGCCGTACAAGTTTGTTACTTGGAAATCCAGTGAGAATGGCACATTCACATTCAGATATGCCCATACATAAGGAAGCAAACTGTTAACTAGGGCTGGACCTGAATATTGGAATATTCGTTGGTTGGGTAGGTATTCGATTTTCATTTTCGGTATTCATTTTTAAGTTTTGAACAATATATATCTATATTTTTTCTTTTGTGTGTGCTTAATGTAGGCTATCAATAAATGTGAACTGCAAAACACATTTTACCAGTACATTCTTCTTCTATTTATTCTTTTTAATTGCACTATTAACATGTGGAAATAAAGACCCTCTGATCCGGGGCGGGAGCGCTTGAACCAGGACAGTGCGGGGGCACGTGAGTCCATGGTCACAGCTGAGTGATGTGATTTCTTATTTCTGATACAGATATCTTATCAAAAATGTTTTTGTTATAACATAAATGCGTTCTGTTTGTATTTTTCTTCGACAATAGCCGACGGTATATCTAGAACTATAGTTTCACTTTCACGGGGGGAGGGAAGATGGTGTCAGACTGTCGGATTGGGCTTCTTTTGCATTTCATAAGCACTGAATATTCGAATATCAAATAATAGTATTTGGGAAAGTCCTATCAATGTTTGTCACAAAGCATTTGTGAAACCCACTGAACGTACACTATCATTATGTGTGAGGACACCCTATGGCGCATGTGAACACGGGAGTCGCAGCTTCTCTGAGAAGCAAGTTATGTTAGCTTTAGCAGGAGTTCTGCTACATTTTAGCATAAAAGAATTTAGCCCCTGATAGAATTACCAAGATTTCAGTTCAACAAAAGGGTGTATTTTTTTTTATGAGAGATAATAGCTGGGGCGAAATCCTGCTAGCAGACTTAGGTAAAGCCTGTTTCTCTCAGAGTGCAGAAAGGAACAGCATCTTACAGTTTATATAGTATAGTATAGAAACTGTCATGCATATTTAACAACTTCATGGCATAATAACATTTTATAAGCCTATCTATACACACTATTGGTTGTTTGTGCCTCAGACTGACAGCAAAGACTGGAAACAGGAAATATGAATGTGCTGCTGTTTTTCCTTCCCTTCAATACTCCCATGGACATGTGTACACTATTTATGTGCCAATGATGTTGTCTTTTTGTAAAACAATGCGTAATATGAAATCCAATATATTTTCTGTCACAGCCGAATGCTACATTCTTAAACCATTAAACACGTTCTCCATAGGAGTTTTGTTGCCGGCTATTTTTGTCAGTACTAAAAGTGAAGTAAAGAGGTTGAGTGATTAATTGTGCCACGGCGGGCTGCTCTGTCTTCCCCTGTCACGAGTCAGCAGAAATACATGAGAAATGGAATAAATCCTCATACTCACGTTCCACCACAAAACTCAATGGAGGTGAGAGAACCAGCAGTACTATCGGGGTTCTCAAGCAGATTCTCAACAGGGATACCAATAGACACGACTCGGACGGGGTCGGGGTAGGTCTCATCGAACACGGCACGCAGACCCTGAATAGCCTTGGCTTTTGCTAGTGGGGCGTCCATGGCGTACACTGGCTGGAGAGAGCAAGGATGGGTAGAGAAAAGCACTGTCAACTGATGCTTTAGATGGAGTTAACATTCTGGAATATAATTAATACAGCAGAGGCGAGACAATGTGAAACTTCAATCAGAATCCAAGATTGGTACTTCCCTCAATTATCTCTTCAGCATTCGATTTTTTACCCTTTCATACAAACCTTCTGTTGATGTTTAGCTTAAAGGTTGATTATGTAGAATGAGCAGAACACCTCCATCTAGTGTCTCAAGATCGTGGTCACAACAACAACAAATAATTCCAGCAGTCGGGTTGCCAGGTTCGTTGCAGAGTGTCAGTGATCAGCCTGCTCCATGTCAGTGATGAATCAAACAGGGGAACCACTCATTTAGACTAATCTATTCATTTACAACAGTATTTAACATTAGCCAGTCTTCAACTGGAAGTCTTTCTGTGAGTGCTGTGGAATCCATTAGCTAGCTCTCAACTCTAAATGATTCTTGTTTCTGTAGCAACAACAGACAACCCTGGCAACCAGCAATGCCCAACGCTATTGGCTGCTACCATGGAAACAGAACGGGACAGGAAGTCAGTGTCAAACCTGACAATGTTTGTTTTTTTTAATGGAAAAGCAACTTTAATTTTGTACCCCTCAAAATGCCCTGTGGGTGTATTATTATTATTATTATTTTTATATATTTATTTATTTTTTATATTTATTTTTAGTATATAGTTTTTATTAAAGATTCTACATTTAACCTTTAAGGTAAACAGTTAGCTAGCTTTTGTCAGTCAACATAAATCTGGAGCGTGATTATTTCATGTATATTCTCCCACTGACCTTGGCTTCTTTTATCATGGCACAAGCAATCTCCTCAGTCCGGCGGACCTCCCCGGTGCTCAGAGCACCTTTAGCAGTGAAGTCAAAGCGCAAGCGGTCAGGGGCAACCAAGGAGCCCCTCTGGTCTGCCTCCCCTAAAACCCCCCGCAGAGCAAAGTTCAAGATGTGTGTGGCCGTATGGTTGCTCATGATGGGCCTTCGACGAGCCTGGAAAAAGAACACGGACAGATATATGTCAGATTAAGAAATCAGAGCTTCAACCAGAGGCTTCAAACGGACTGAAAATGTGTCAGACTTGATTCTATGGTAAAATAGAAAAATGCCTGCTTATGTTCTCACCTCATCTACACGCAAAGTAACGCTGTCTCCGACCTTCAGAATGCCGTAGACTGTCCCCAGATGGAGAACGTAACCTCCTCGAACCTGCGTATTCTTCACAGTGAACTCCATCCGCTGCAATGAAAGGAAGAGAAACAGACAGACAGAATGGTTGGACATGTTCTTGTTCTGCAAAAATGTTTCATATCCCTTCAGCTTAGTTTGTGATTGTGTGTATTTTGATCTAGCATCTGGTGACTTTTTTTATACTTGGGCTTCAAAGTTTTTGAAGTGTTTTAAGAGGTGGTGTCAGATACTGAAGAGAACATTACTTGTAACAGCGAACAGGTTGCTTTAACAACTCTTCAGAGCCTCAGCAAAAACGAGTATTCAAAACAAATATCAGGACAAACAAAAGACATCAACGCACCGACATGTGAATGGATTGCTTTTGACAGATGGTCTTCTGCAAACTGTGATGTGAATGTGTTTTCATGCCGTTTAGGTTGTCACTCATGATAAAGATGTGTTATCTTTCATCTATTCTTGTGTCAAAATTGTCATTTTTGTCACCTAACAGGAGGTCTTCCTGCCTGCAGGCAGTATTTCCACCAGCTATCAGATGCACCAGCCCAGTTTAAAAGGAGCTGTACTCAACATTCGGACCATTAATACAGCAGCAAACAAATATGTCATGTAAAGATATAGTGGAGTTATGAGAGCAGAGGATGAAGTCCCTCTCCCTCTGTGTGTGTGTGTTAATCTGAGTTTCTCTCTTTGTTGTGATAGATGTCCGGCTGAGTGTGGCCGTGAAAAAACATTATTGTTTCAATTATTGGAGTGAGAGCCCTGTGGAGCTCTTGTATTTCGAGTAGAGCACATTTTAAAGAAAAACATAGTCAGAGTCATTATCATTTCTCAGTCAAGTCAACAAGATGTGGATTCAGTTTAGTTTTGGCAGAAACACAGATTTTTGGTTTGTTTTACCTGGAATTTGGCCACTGTGTAAAAGCAACACACCCACTCTGAAAAATAACCTCAGACCTCATGATGTTTTTACAAAACACTCTCAACTCACTGATGCAAATTCTTTGCATCAACCATTAAGCAACTTGATAGCATGGATTACTAAGTGGAGGAAGAGAGAGAAAATAGCAAGGAGCCAAGAGAAGAGACAGGTCAGAGAAAAGGACAGAAAGTGTCCAGAGTTTGGGATCATTTCAAGCTGAAACTAAACAAAAACTGTTAAACCCAACTAGCTAACCACGATAGCACAATGTCAGTGCTTCAGCATCGATTCTGCACGTCCAGTCTCCACAGAGAGACCCAACACAAGGTGATGTAAAGGATGGTGCAAGGTGAGAACACTTTGACAACTTTCAACCGGCTCTGCCTCACTGCAGCCGGGCAGCACATGCAGAGGATACTGCACCGCTGTAGACTTATACATGTTCATCATGAGGTCAGCTTTTTGACAGATCATATTAATGGCTGCAAAGGATGCAGTAAATATGTGGATTGATCTAAAATTGACACCAATTAGTTTTTCATTTTAAGAGAGATGTATTCTTTTCTCTTCTGTATATTTACTATTACTCTTCAATCAAGCAAAAGTATTTCTTATCCATAGACTCCATTAATCAATGGAAATTAGAATTAAATTAGAAATTAAAGTAAAATAATCGATAGCTGCAGCTCTACTGCACTTACATCCTCTGAGCTGTCGTCCTCTCGCACCATGTAGCCCTCGTCAAATGTCTGCCCGCCCTGCTCGGCGTAGAAGGACGTCTGGTCCAGCAGCACGCCGCACTCCTGACCCGTGGTCACTTGATCACAGAAGGCACGGTCACAGCGCAGGGCCAGCACTGTGGCTGAGGTCTGCTCAAACTCTATACACGCAAGCAAGTGGAGTGTTAGTGTGTGAATGTTCTGAAAATACAGCTGTCCAACTGAATCTAAGGTCTATTGGTGAGAATGCAAGTCACTGACTGTAGCTGCCGTTTTCCTCAGAGGTGTAGTTGTATTTGGAAGAGTCATTTGTAGCGGGTATCTTCTTGGTTCTCAGCTCTTCAATGGCATATATGTCCAACATGATGTGGTCCACGTCTCCTGCGCCCTTACCCTGGGACTTTAACTACACACACACACACACACACACACACATACACACACAATAACTTGAGTTGTTATTCAGTTATTAACATAAAATCTACACAACACTTCACAGAATCAATGAGACATTCATTGAAAAAGTAACATCTTCAGTATAATTGATAACCAAGGCAAATCTGTTTACTTTACCTAATCTGCCGTTCCATCTGTGACTGGACAAAGGTGAGATTTAATCTATGTACATTAGGGCAACGTATCTCTCACCGCAGTCTGGCGCTATCTAATCTCTTGTCTTTAATTTATTACTTTATTTCTCTTTTATTTAGTGTGTGTATTAGTAATTGAAGGTACCTAGTAGAATTCGGGAGCAGGATCACACCTCAACAATGTCACATGTTTTTAAACACCCCTGTACACCTCCCTCCCACCCTCTTGTTCTACTCCATGTAGAGTCCTGAGGGGGTCCGTCGCGCCTTGTTGATACGGCAGATTACTCATCTAAGCTTCCCACATCGCATTCAGCAAAGCAAACTATCTCCAGGCAGTTTGCACAAATCAATTATGATTTTCATACATACATATCTGTACACTGTAGGTGATGTGTGTATATAGCTTTAATTCTATTTGATTTGAACGTATATAGCTGTATTCTGTTAATTCACTTTCTAAACTCTTGAGCTGCTGTAACGTGGAATTCTCTAGAGTGGGATCAATAAAATTTATCTCCAAATAACAACTTCATTTCTAAAAAATTTGGTGATTTCCTCTTAATGCATATATTTTCAGTTATCATCAGTTTCATAGAGTGCATGCGAGGCAACAATACTCCTGCACTCATCATGAATAAAAGTGTGTGTGCTTTCACAAACACTTGGTCTCTCTCTTATGATTCTTGTGAGCACTATGGAGTTATCTTATTTATGTATAATCCATCCGAAACACGGCCCTGAAAGACATCTTTATAAGCTTACTGCAGGGCTATTGTATTGGGTGTACCTCAGTAACCTCAGTGTACACGGCAGGATGAGGAGAAAATATACAAAGGTATAGTGCGTCAAACTACCGAGCTGCAGTGCCAGCATGGAAACAGACCTTAGTTCTGAGGCTGCAGTAAACTAGAAAAGAGATCAATCTTTTTGTGTGAAATCAAACAACAAGGGATTAGCACAGGGCTGTAAAGTAAATGAGGGTTTACGTAAACCGCAGGGGCACACCTCCTGATTCTGACTTACAGTGCAATACGGGAGAACGCTGACACAAAGCAAAATTGTGTTCAGTGGAGTTTCCCCTCACAGAGCAGTCAAGGCTAAATTAAAAAAAAAAAAAAATCGAATCTAAATATTAGACGTGTCCTTCACAATAGTTCCCTTCCCTCCACCCCTCCTTCCATCTCCTTACCTGTGCTGCCTTCTTCTCCTCTTCAAAGGCTGCAATGTCCACCATCATGCCCTTCTCCTCTGCGATGAGGGAGGTCAGGTCCAGAGGGAAGCCGTAGGTGTCATACAACAGCCATGCTGTGTCACCTGGAAACACACACACACACACACACACACACACACACACACACACACACACACACACACACACACACACACACACACACACACACACACACACACACACACACACACACACACACACACACACACACACACACACACACACACACACACACACACACACACACACACACACACACACACACACACACACACACACACACACACACACACACACACACACACACACACACACACACACACACACACACACACACACACACACACACACACACACACACACACACACACACACAGACACACAGACAGACATCTAGATGAAAAACCAAAGTGATTCACCTGAACACATCTTATTGTTAACCTACTGGACTGTTGGATGACACCAACTGTAATTTCACTATGGTTGTTTTAAGTTGTACAAGTCTTACAAGTCTGTTATCTGTGGCATGTGTTTGTGTTTGATGAATGGGTGATATATTCACAGAGGCGGCCCACAGGGCAGGTTTTAAGGAAATGCTCCACGGCTATCGGCACAACAGTAGAAACACAAATGTTTTATCTCGTGGCTCAAGGCCATTAACACAAGCTGGTGAGGAGAGATATAGAAAGGATAATAGGGAGACAAAACAAAAAAAACGGTACACTGAATCTGTTAAAACTATATCTATGTTCCAACAGAGTATTTGCAGCAGTTTCAACACATGATATCTTACAACAAACCTCAGGTCTTTCCACTGAAATGATCAGCAGATGACACCTAACGTGTGCACCTGCAAGTGGCATGATTCTCGTTAACCGTGTCTCACCTGGAATGGTCTTGCTGTCTCCCAGACTCGCAATCTTCCTATCGAGGATACGGCGTCCTCTGCTGAGGGTTTTGAGGAACTGCACCTCCTCCTCATTAATAACGTCCTTCACCATTTCTGGATCTTTCTTCAACTCCGGGAATGCATTGCCCTGGAGAATAAGTGAAAGAAAACAGGGATCGAAGATGGGGCGAGAGAAGCAGAGAGATGAGATGGGAGAAGAGATAAAAGAGGGAACATAGAAAGGAGGGCACCATTTATAGCACTAGAAGTTGCTATTGTCTTAAATACTGATAGAAAAATCTACCACTCTTCACCTGACTCTCTCATCCATTTTAACAGTTCAGACTTGTACGAAACACCTACTGAGGCAATCACCGGTTTAAAACGTTTGCTGACGTGTCACATTCAGACCATTGGGGCTCAAAATAAAGACAGTGAAGAAAGTAAATCTCACCAGGGAATTGACCACCACATCCACCAGAGAGGCAAAAAAGCCTCTCTGAGCTCCCAGCTTCTCGTGAGAATAACGGACAGCTCGACGCAGGATCCTCCTCAGCACATAGCTAAACAAGATGGAAGCAACATAACATTACAAAGAAGTATTCAAAAATGAACTGCATTCATCGCCATGCTGTCTGAAATCTTGTGTTCTGACAAACAATCTATGGTCTGTTTGCCAAGAACCAATCTGGAAATATAAAGTATATCAAAGACATAATCATGTATGACATCAAAATCTCAAAGAATTAAGTAAAACAGTGTTGCACACACACATTACAGTATACTGCGCTCCAACTGCTACAGGTGGTGTCTATGCCTGTGGCATTTTAGGTTTGGAATCCCCTCCCCGTTTTGCTCTGCAATGTTCATGTCTCACCCCCTTCCGGTGTTGTCAGGCCGGCCGCCATCAGACAGGGCAATGGTGATGGTTCGGGCGTGATCAGCCAGCACGCGGTAGGCCATGTCAATACCGTCAGTATCCTCAGCACCTACCATACCGGTGTAAGGTCGAGCACCTGTACCCTGAAACAAACACAAGTGGATAGTGTTACAGTAGTTTTTTAACACAAGACATGTTGAGTACGGAAATGTTTTTTGCTGGTATGGCTCTTTCTCCTAGTAGGTTTTGTCAGGGTTGGCTGTCCATTCAGTTTAAAGTATGTTTACTTGAACAGCCACGTAAGAGTGGGAAACCTAACGAACACTGTTCTGTAAGCAGCATGAACGGGGAAGAAGACAACCAGCCAGTGGCATTATTCACTGCTGTTTATCTTCATTAACTCGCCTGAACACACACCAGGATGCTGATAACCACACTGACCTCTATACACATCAGACTGTTATAGTGGTTCTAACCCAATTCAGGGGCGAACACCGGTATTTTATAATTATTATTGTATTTGTTTTTCACATTAAACTCGATTTTATTGTCCTATAAACAACCAACATGATGTTTAACTTGACTAATAGATCGACAGAAATATAATCACCAACTATTCTAATGATCTGTTAATCGTCAAAAGTCAGAAATGCAAAAATGTCAGAAAATGCTGTTTTCAGTCTCTCAAATATGCAGATCTTCTTTTCTCTGGTTTATATTATATACGTCATCCCATATATCATAAATGTCAAGCAGCTTCAAACACTTAATTCAAAGCACCTATATGAGCCCTGTAGATAACTCCTTCAGTGCCCCTCCCCACTCGGTGGCAGTGGTTTTAGACCCGGAAATAGAACAGAGCAGGAAGCAACAGCGCCGATCATCACTACCAAGAAGACCCATTTCTGTCGTAATTCTGTCAAAAAGTCCTCCATTTTCCAAGTCGCAATTTTGACAAAGGTGAACCGGAAGAAAAAGCTGCATTCTGACGAGCTGTATGTTGGTGGAGCACCTACTGTACCGGAGGAAGAGTAACTCCTGTAATTGCCTCATATTTCCCCGTTCCTGTAAACGTGGGCACCTTCAATAATCTGATTATTCCCCTTAATTCCATATTCCGGTTACTGCTGTGCATGTAAATGCACGGTGCTGAAACAGAGCAACTATTGTTGGTAGTGAGAGCAACAAGTTAGCAGACTGCTGGGTCAGTCCAGAAGCTCCCTGATGCATATCCAGCCCCAGCATGAGGAGGGGAGAGAAATGAGACTGTAAATAATGTAAATAACATCTCTGCTCGCTCGCCAGCTATATTTTTAACTCTCAAACGCAGTGCATGGTGTTAATGTGTTTGAAAGTCTAAATCAGGGGGAGGTGTGTTCTATTCTGACGGCCTATCGTAGCTGGGAGTTTATTGGATATTGTGACGATGAATGTAATAAAGATCAGATCAGCCTTGAACATTTCTAATCCCATTTAGATCCCTTTCTTTTTACTAAATCTGAATGTTGCCTTGAACAGTGTGATAAAACGGAAAGTTATTGAAATGCTGTTCAGCACCTGACTAGCAGCTGGGTGTTTAATTTCTCCAACAATAACAATGGCGGATTAGCCAAAAACAACACCATATCTTCTCATCAGATTATTGGGCAAAAACAAAGTTCAGGCAAAAACTTTGGTGTTGAAGGTTACATTTGTGGTTAATAACTTCCAGTGTTGAGGGAGCAGCTATTTCTCACTCTAATGCAGAAATTCAGGTCACACACCTCTTTATTTGCTTTGAAGTGCACCATTACTAATTAGCATTAAATAACAAATGCACTTCACTTCCACTCAGTTACACAATCTGGGGTGTTTCAGTACCTTCTGAATGGCTTCAAAGTACGGGATGAAGAGGTCAGTGTCATAGTTGGACATCTTGTTCTGCAGGACAGACACCAGGCGCTCCAGGCCCATCCCTGTGTCGATGCTCTTCTTAGGCAGTGGCTTCAGCTCAGTCTCTGACTCCCTAAGCAGGGTGGAACAAAAAAATAAAGTTATAAACACAGATTCACTGATCGGTAAATTAGTATGGACTATTGATGGGGCAGTCTCAGTGGAAGAGCAATAGGGATGTCACAAGAACCAATGCATTCCTTTTCTGATTCTGATTTCTCACCAAATTTATACAAATCGGCATTTCATGGGTTCCCTTTGATTTTAAAATCAGCCCTAACCTGCAAGTCCAATGCTGAGTTGGAGTCAACCTGCCCCCCTGCCCCTTGCCCTCTCTCTGCCCATTTGCACACTTTATTACATTTTTCAAAAAGATGCAGTGGGCAGAGTTAGGCTCCGACATGGGGGTGAAGTTACACTTTAAATAAATGCCCACCAGCACAGGAGAAAAATGAATATCTCCTCATCTTCTTGCACACTGATGGCTTGATTGTTGCTTTACTGTACAGCTTCTACCTTAGGTGTGCATTTGTCTAGTGGAGGATCATACAGTCATGCTTCTCACATCCAATTTTCGATTATTTTGGACACAAGCAATTATTCTCCTTTTTATCCTGATACCATTCCTGCTTTGGGCCCCTGTCATCAAAGTATAGACATTTAAAAGAAAAAAAAACACTTTCAGAAATTAGATTATGGGCTCACACTGCCAAGTTATCAGATTTCTTTAGCTGAAACCTACTTGTATTTACCTTGATCCCCTGACATGAAATCGGTCTACTGTTGAGATGGTCGTTCATAAAACCAGATCACTTGTAAACTACTGTACATTTCTTTAGACTGCACAAAAAATAGAAGAACTGTGGAGGGACGGTGTGTACATTTGAGCTGTTGCATGTTGTACAAAACAGATGACAATAAAAGATGTATCCAAATTCCAACAACACCTGGCCTGATCAACAATAAATAATCTAGGTGTTGACATGTGAATAACTGCATCAGTTTGACCAGAAAACCTGTGAACAATGTGTGTGGAATGAAAAATGAATGCATTAATCTGAAAAAGGAATTATGTGGTAAACATATGACTAGAAATAAAACGTCCAGAAATAAACAAAAACACAAGCAGATGATGAAACACCAGCAATTTTACAACATACGGTATGCAAAGCATTTTGAAAAAGCTTTGCAGAAAGAGAATCACGCTGCAATAAGCTTACAACATAAGACTTTCGACTAAAATTTGACGCAAATGGATGATGACTGCATGATTCAGAAAGGCTAATGCTAGGTCGACAGCAAATATTCTGCAATAAATTCTGAATCCTCAATGTTAACATAAGTCAAAACCTCAAAGCCTTGCAGTTCAATTCCTCCACCAACCAGTAAAGTTGTTTGCATCCAACTGTTCAGACTTACATCATATGTGAAGTGAAGACGTTGAAGGAATTTAATTAAAAAATATCATCCTCATCATCATCATCATCATCATCATCATCTTCAACCGCTTATCATGTCACGGGGGCAGCAGCTTTAGCAGGGGATCCCAAACTTCCCTTTCCCGGGCCTCATTAACCAGCTCTAACTGGGGGATCCCGAGGCGTTCCCAGGCCAGTGTGGAGATATAATCTCTCCACCTGGTCCTGGGTCTTCCCCGAGGCCTCCTCCCAGCTGAACGCGCCTGGAACACCACCCTAGGGAGGCGCCCAGGGGGCATCCTTACTAGATGATCCTGAACCACCTCAACTGGCTCCTTTCAACACAAAGGGGCAGCGGCTCTACTGTTTTCCTCATTTCCCTCTCTCTCCAGGTTAGGACTAGTGATAAGAGACCAAACTAGTTCCCATCACAGAGTTTTTTCTAATGCTGTGCATAAGTTGGCAAGTTGGCAAAGATGTTTCTTTTTCTTAATTGTTGTGTCTGTTTGCATATGTGTTGAGCTCTCAGGGCCACCTACTTGACAGATATTCTGCACTGATAATCGTGCGGTAAATGTACAGATATTTTAACATAATCTGATCAGCGCGCACATGTGTGTGTGTGTGTGTGTGCGTGTGTATCTGCTACCTGTTGAACTGGATGAACACCAGGTTCCAGATCTCCAGGACATTGGGATCGTCCATGTTCACCAGGTGAGAGGCGTCCCTTCCTCCAATGCGGTCGTAGTGGATCTCACTGCAGGGACCGCAGGGACCGGTGTCTCCCATCTCCCAGAAGTTATCCTTCATACTGCCTGGCAGGATGCGAGCCTCCTCCATTCTGAGAGAAACAGAGCAGAGAGAGAGGATATAAATAAATCATTTATGTTATTACGTTAAAAAAAAAAAGGTTAGTGACATTAGGACATATGCCATAAGTGTGAAAGCCTACCCTCTATGAAGAAAACATATTTTTATATGGGTGCCTTTTCTGCTTTTCGATTCATTCATAATGTGCATATTTACCCACCAATACTTCATAACTGTCATAATCTGCCTGATCAATAAATGTAATAACATTGCAGCCACAAAATGTAGAAAGATACGACAAATAATTGACATATAATAAGGATAAATTAAGTTTGTTTGCACTGGTAACTGTGCGGTCAATACAGCATGCGTGCGTACGTGCGTGCGTACGTGCGTGCGTGCGTGCGTGCGTGCGTGCGTGTGTTAAGGTCGTTTAAGAGGAAAGACTGTACTGTAAAAAAGGGGTACTTTGAAGTGCTGCAGGGTGGACATGTAAATGATTTGTAGAGGAAGTAAGGGGAACTCCCAGCAGATGATACATATCACAGTTGATGGTGATTATTAAAAGTGGCTCACAGATGCCCAACTGTACAAATGCCTTCATCTGATGTGTTCATCAATAGACCTTTGTCCAAGATAGGCTCACCCTAGGTCGATCCAGATCTGTTTACACTCCAGGTCGGGCTCCAGGCCTGCGTCAGCGTTACCCCCAAAGTAGGTGACATACAGACGATCTATGGAAATACCAAACTCCTGGGTCAGCAGCTCCAACGCCATCTTACAGGCCAGGTGCTGCAGTGGAAGGAGGGAAGATGCAGAATGAGCGGAGGGAGGAATGAGATGAGTAAGGCCACACACAGCACGTTCGGCAGTATACCCGTTTCACAGTATAGTGAGGTATGAAAATCGAGGGTCGACATTTTCTTATCTACGGCATTGAAAAAATTTGAATTATTTTCATAAAAGGGACACTTTTTAAAGTTTTTTAAAGTGTTTGTTTAACCAAAATAAAACTTCTGTTTTCATTCATTTAAGGGTCACCGTAACTGATAATACTAAAAATAATAATTATGTGAAAATCTCATACTGATGCAACCCTTATCTGGATTAGAGAGGGGCAGGCCAAAGAGGGGATAAGAACCCCAAAATGATACACATAATCTAAATGAAGTTATTCTCCTCACTGAGCCAGTTAAGTTGACACACTCACATGGCTAACTGTGATGCTACGATGGAGGGAAAATAAATTAACTCAAGCAGTGGATAGATTTCAGATTCTTTCCTGGAAAAAGGAACCTGACGTCACCACTTTTTAGGGAGAAACATTATTTCCAATGGATTTGTGACTCCAG
Organism: Echiichthys vipera; assembly: GCF_963691815.1. NCBI lineage: Eukaryota > Metazoa > Chordata > Actinopteri > Perciformes > Trachinidae > Echiichthys > Echiichthys vipera. Next base: position 30,452,527 of record NC_139832.1, on the reverse strand, counting down.
CAGTCATATCTGAATTCCCTAACTCTGGGAACATTCTCCTTATGGGCAGAAAGAAACGTTTTGCTAAATTACGGCATTTTTTTACTCACAAAACCACATGCTCATAGTAAGGCAACAAGATTATTGTGCTTTCTGCATATCATTCTGTATAAATTACCACTTACCTACATGACAAAATGAAGGGCACTGCAGCAGTGTACATATTGGCCAAAACATAGCAAGAAAATGCTAGACTGGCATCACCAGACAGTTAATTTTGATTTCAAAGGGTGTAATCAACACAAATGGATAGACTTACAACCAATCAGAGCCATGAGGCCATGGTGCTTGGTCAAAGGAATACAATGGCAATACAGTAAAAGAATATCGAGTCATATTTGATCAGGACTGCCTCGTTTGGTCTGAGTTTTCGTGAGCCTGGTAAACTGCGCTGGACGAACCTGTAGACTGGACCATAACGCTGTCACTCATCATCTTAAACCCTCCCCACATGAGATAAATGATTGTGATGGGTCTGTACATTGTCAGGCTGCTGGAAAACAGTCTGAATGGCAGTGGGGCCGGACCAGACCCATCTACCAGAACAAATGAAAAAGGAGTTTGGCAGGTTTGGCTGGTTCCCAGGCTAAGATATATCAGTCCAGCAATCACAAAGTAACTTTGAGAAAAAAATAGTAACACTGACAAGTAGATTTTTCAACTGTAAAATGCTGCTTAATATCTTGGTCACAATTTTACATTAAAAAAATGATTATTGAATTTGATTCAAAAATAGTCTATGTTATGTGTGAAATCAAAATATATTACTATCTGCTGATGCTAATGTATGGTGACAAAAAAAGTGACACAACTGAATAGAATGACAATACCTTAAAGTAGTCACCAAAGGACCAGGACCCCAGCATCTCGAAGAAGGTGTGGTGGTAGACATCTTTACCCACATCGTCCAGGTCGTTGTGCTTGCCTCCTGCACGGATACACTTTTGGGTGTTGGCAGCGCGATGCAGTCTGGCCATTGGGTGGGATGGGTCGATGGTGTTGAGGAAGATGGGCTTGAACTAAGACGAAGGGGTATAAAAAGCTCATTTGTGAGTTGTGTTACATTGAAAGTTTGCTGGAAGAGCCTTATGATTTCAGCTCTGAGTCAAATGTCAGTGAGTACTTCTAAAAGAGCCATTCTGAAGGAGAGAGGAATAAGGAGACGCAATAGATCAGCGTACCTGGTTCATGCCAGCATTGGCGAAAAGCAGCGTGGGGTCGTCCAGTGGGATGGTGGATGACGAGTGGACGTACTTGTGCTCATAGCGACGGAAGAAGTCGATGAACTTCTCACGGATTTGAGCTGCAGTCAAAGAGGAGTCCATTTCTGATGCTGTCTGTGCAAAAATACACACAAAAAATACTGTCACCATCAAGTATGTTTAAATAGTAGGCATGCCACGGTTCTCAACAGAATATTGAACCTTATGGTACGCCTTCCACGGTTCACTACGCACTTGTGAATTGAGTTTTTTTTCAGTTTTGCAATAAAATGTCACGTAATTTCATGGGAAAACACCTCCTTTCCGGGTAAATACATACACCAGTTCTTTCGTTCAATTCCGGTCTGACCGCAAGACTAGAAATCGCTGGATAAAACTGATCAGGTGAAGCTCAGCCGAGGTGGAGGGAAAGCGTGATGACGTGACGTCATATAGAAGACATGAAATGTAGTCATTCTCATTAGGCTTTTTTGACAATAAACGGTCAAACTCTTAACATAAACAAATATCATTTAACTATGCAAACATCATATCTGTAATGTTGGGTTTGTTTTTTTTATTGTTCAGAATTAGATTGAATATCCACTGTGTCTATACCACTGCTGTACTAGCATGTTTTTTTTAAATAACCAAGGCACTTCTACAACAAAAAAATGGACAGGACATCACTTTTCATCACTGCGCTTGTTTGATCCTCAGCAACAAAGTAATGTGTAAGAAACCCACTCCAGTTAGTGAACTGTGGAAGAGACTGAGTCAGAATGGACCAAGATCAAACCAGAGCAGTGTGAGAAACTAGTGATGTCCTGTGGGTGCAGATGTGCTGAAGTCATTCAAAGCTGTGGCCTCTACACTTCCTGTTCATTTTTGAATCCTAGAGAAGAAAACATTGTTGAAATCTTCTCTTCTGACACAGTGAATACTGTTGTCTAAGTTTGATCTCCAGTGTATATGTAATAGAAAGACAAACTGTTGTCCTATAGCTGTTCAGGCCAAAGGAAAACTAAGTAATTAGTCAAATCAAATATAACTGGTCTACTTATCCAATTAAAAGTTTTTTTTTAAAGTTACTGTTTGGAATTACATCCCTTTAACGAAAAGCAACAACTGTGCCTATTCTGCTTCTTGTGTGTTTACAGCTGCACCTTCTAAAAGCCAGTTAAAGCGATACCTTCCCCACTCATTTAAAAGGAGGAAAGGCAAAAGGCTTGCGGGCAGCAGTCATCCCAAGGGCAGGCTCTCTGAACTACAGCCCAAACCTGAGTCGGATTCGTACATCCAGATTGGACTGAGTCAGTGCCAGCTTGGCAGTTATGCATTGTCTGAAGAGCACAGACTAGAGGGTCTGCTGCCTTGTCCACCCAGTCATGCTCAACAACAGCGGGGACTGTTGTTCTGATCATATGTGGACAAACCTGGTTGAACTCCTCCGTTGTGATTATGACAACAACTAAGCTATCAAAACAGCTGAACTCTTAAAAAACTGACAGGAATAGGAGCTGAATGAGTCGGTGTTCTTCTGTCACAGCAATCCTTGGCATCTGAAGGTTACAAAACTTTACTGCTAAATATCATAGAGAATACATTTAGTTTTTGGAAAAATGTGGCATCCCTCTCCCAGGCTTTCTAAACAGTCTAACGGCGACACTGCAAAACTGCTACTCTTCTAGACTGCTGTAAAATTCCTTGTTATATGCACCATAAGGCAACTGCACAAGTTACGACCAGTTCAACCAGCTGAGCCTTTTCTGCAAGTCTTCTACACTCCTTCTAAATAGACATAGCAGCAAAGCTCAGGGAATGCTATTGCTTGTTGGTATATAATCAATATTACATGTTATCTAAAGAACAAAGTTTTAAAGATGTTCGTCTCTAGACCTATAGCAAGGTGGGCAATATGACCATCCTTTGTCTGAGATGATTGTCTATAGATCGTCAAGCGGTCGTGGACTTTGCCATACTGTTTATACCACGGTAGCTATCCTTTCAATATCTTCAGTTGTATTGAGCCACTGTGGGCTATGTTGCCAATAAATGAGCAGGAATGCTTTATAGCAAAACTGAATTAGATTTTTGCATGTGATAAAGAACCTTAATATATCTGGTATTTAATTGTCTGGATAAACCACTGAACTGGCATCTCCATTTGGTTATTCTCAGTTGATTTGACAGAATATTTATTTGAACTATTCTGTAGTTGTACACATATGAAGACATTTAATGTACAGTATTTGTCAACAGCTTAATGGCAACCTCTACTTCTATGTGCCCAATGATGGAGTTATTAGGCTAGTCATTAGCTAATACTAACCACTCAGCTATATCTGCTTACAACTACATTAGAGTGGATTACAAACCAATAATGAAATGTATCCATACTTGTTATAAATGCTTAGCAGGAGGAGGACAGTAAAGTGTTATTTAATTATTTCACAATATATGTCCACTTTCAATCTGTCAATTAATTTCCAGAGTAAAAGTTAAAGTTGTACTCCATAACAATAGAGAAATCTTGTGTCTTAGCGGCCTCTTTGGCAGTGAGATGTAACATTCTTATCACGTCCAAGGTCACTATGAGTGTTGACTCTTTTGCAAACTTTATTGAAACACATTCACCTCTCTACTTCCGGCCCGCCCACCGGCACAGAGTTATTGTCCACAACTCAAAAATTTTCAATTTACTGTCATAGAGGAGAAAATAAACCAGAAGATTGTCACATTTAGGAAGCTGGAATCAGAGGATTTTTACCAAGTAATCGATCATCAAAATAGTTGGTGATTAATTTCCTTTTTTTTGCTTAAAAATGCTTAATTTGCTTAATTATAATTAATAATACTCAAAGTTATTTGAAATTATTAAGCTGTCAATCAACTAATATGCATGTTTTGGCCTACAGTCCGTTTGTAAGGTGTGTGTCCTAACAAGCTGTCTTAACAGAAGTGCTCTACTCTCATTTCCCTCCAACAAAATTCCCTTTGGCTCTTCTCGTAAACCAACAGCCACTCAGGAATCCTGTGAGGTAGCTGCAGGGCACTGCTATTAAACTTGGAACCGGTTTAGTCCAAGTACTTTTGGATCTGGATTTGTTACTAAATAGCTGTGTTCTTTTACTACAGTATGTCCTCACTGAATCACTCAACTTACAGATGATTTGACTTTTGTTGGGTTCTTGGTGCACACCGTTTTTTAATCCTAAATGCAAACAACAGTCTGAAGAGCCCCCATCTGTGCCTTGGTTGGTCATACAGCATTTAAGAGTGTAATAGTGAGTGTCAGGTAGAGCTTTAGTAGTGTTTATGTTACAGTTGCCATGATGTACCTAGGGGGGGGGGGGGGGACAATAGGAGCAGCAGTGACAGAAGGAAGGAAAAAAAAGGACTTGCGATTGAAAGGTCTCATCAATGGGCCTGAGTAAAAGAAGGGAAACGAACTGCATTGTGCATTAAAGCATTTAAGGATTTGAATTCACTTATCTTCTCAAACAGTGTTTTTGCCTCACAACCAAGGATCACCATAGCTACCATCAATGATGTCTATATTTAAAAAGGCAGCACAGTAAAATTCCCTTGAGTGGATTCATTCGTAAACTAGCTGGCAAAGGAAACAACCCAGCCGGTGCCTTCGGCTCTCTGGGGCAAGCAGGAGGACGTAAACAACCAGCATCCCCGTCCTGACTACCACACCAGCCTGGTGGCAACCAGAGAACGTGGAGACATTTGGGGGGTAGGATGGAAATGTTTTGCCGCTGTTATATAAAAGGGCTTATTGTGAGGAAGATGAGACTTCACAAAGGACATGGGTGAGACAGAAAATAGGGTATAATAACAGACAACAGGAGATTACAGCAACAACTGGGAAACTATGCACTTTTAAGGATGTAAAGAAGGATACAAATCAGGTCCAACGTAATTTGTCTTGCTTCTTATTTGTCATATCATTACACTGACAAAGAGCTCAGGACCACAACTCAGAGTAAGTCACTGGAGCAGCCCTGTGATTTGTTTCCAAAACTCAGTTTGGTGATTTCTACCATTGGGTAGGCCAGCAACTTGATAAAATACTGAATATCCGCAGGTCTAACATAAAGTCTCCAAGTCTTCTTTTTCTCCTCCTGACTAAAACGCAGCCCCCTCATGTCCCCTTCGTTCCTCTGCTGTAAACAAGCGCACGGAAAGTGTTGCCACAAATAGTACCGGTCATGTTAGCCATCATTCCTCTGACAATGCGTCTAAATGCCCGAATGCAGCGTTGTCAGCCCGTCAGCTGGAGGCAAACTGCTGTGTTGGGCAGGTGCACTGGCTTCACAGGCTGACGTTAGCAGACGAACTGTTAGCCTGACAGGCTACCTTTATGTCCAGCCCGAGAGAGATTTTAGCACGCAGCTATAACAGAAACCCCACCTTACTGAATGGTACGGTACACGTTATTTACTCCAACAGCATCTGAGCAAAAGATAATACTCACAGAAGTGGCAATTCACGCAGAATGAATCGGTAACTTCTCCCTGACACTGCTCTAGCCCACGCTGCTCGACCAAAGGAAAGCAGAAGCAGTGAACACGCCTACGGCACATGCGCATTGGTCCTTCCGCACCGGTGCTTTGGAATCGTCGGTTTCTATTGGACAAGGCCACTGTCAATCTTAGCCGAGCCCGCCACATCAGTGGTAGGAACTTCCCTGGCTTGGCTGATGCAATGTAAACGACATCGGTGTCTATTCACATTTCATACTGTGCTCTGCTTGATAAAGATGGGTGGAAGTGTACATATTCCTTAATAAAATGGTTCACTCAAATGTTTTTGTCAATAATATTTTTGAGCAGTTATAGTAATTCGTTTGGGTGTGAAGGTCCTGGCTAAGTCGCCATGTGACGAACGCCAATTTCATAATAATTTGTGATTTTGTGGCAGAAATAATAGAACTAATAATATAACTATATCTTTTAATCTGATGATGTAACGTTAGTTTCCTTCACTGCCACGCAATAGGAGGATCGTTTCTCTGCGTGCTTTGTTTCCGGGGGACAGGTTTTGTGCTGTACTTGTTCACATACACACACATACACACGCTGCTTGGTTCAGTTCATTTCACTGCACCATGCCGACTGACACCAAACGCGTGCGCGGTCCAGAAGTGTCCCAAAGTCCGTCTCTGTTTTTGTGCGGACAGACAGCCGCTGTCCCCTCACGAGGGGCCAGAGCGGACGGTCGGCAGCGGGACCAGGTGGAGGTCCGGCCCGTGTTTGTCCGATGCGGGCTGGTCAGCCAGGCTAAAGGCTCCGCGTACATCGAGGCTGGAAACACCAAGTTGATGTGCTGCGTTTATGGCCCCAGAGAAACGGAGCGGAAAGATGAGACCGACATGAAATGTGGAAGGTATGTATTGATATCGCACATAACGTGTTGGGTGTGACTTGATTTTTGTTACGCAGTGAACACACGTCCGATACTTTAAACGGTCTGCTTGAATTCATAAGCTGCCACTTGGTCTCGTATGGCTAGTAGGTTGTGTTAGCTCATGTAAGCAAACTTAAAGTAGATACACAGTGTAAAGGTCCTTTATTATGCTAATGTTGAGGTTCATACCAGTATTTTGGGCCGCAACTAGAGCAGTGGTTCTCAAACTTTGTCCCTGACGTACCACCTCAGTAAATACCAGGCTCTCTCCAGTCCCACCACTGTGTTAGTGTTCAACAAAGACAAAACCATTACAGGAAATGCTGAACTTATTTTAAAATACATTTCACGTGTCTTAAAAGTTGAAGTATTTTCTTAGTATTATATTAATTTAGTAATTTATGTTTCTTTTTTTATTTTTAAGATTCCTTCAAGTACCACCAGTGGTACAAGTAGCACAGTTTGAGACCCAGTGTACTAGAACATGTTTAGCCTACATGCTATGCAGACTGTATTCAACCTTTGTCTGAAACGCTCCGTTCCCGGACCCCTCAAGTGTCAAATACCATTTTAAGATAATCCGCCTCATGAGTGCAGACAAAACAAAAAATGTCTGCAGACACAAGCCAGCAACTAGCTAAACTAGCTGCTATATACAGTGGAGAGATCAAAATGTGAGAGCAAAGTATTCATTCTTGATTTATTCTTAAATATTGTTTTATTGTTCAGAATTTGATAGAATGTCCTCTGTGTCTATACCACTGCTGAACTAGCATGTTTATTTTTAAATAACCAAGGCACTTCAACAAAAACCTTTATTTAGTGAAAAGTAATAGTAATCACTGTGTCAGAAGAGAAGATTTCAACAATGTTTCCTTCTCTAGGATTCAAAAATGAACAGGAAGTTAAGAGGCCACAGCTTTGAATGACTTCAGCACATCTGCGCCCACAGGACATCACTAGTTTCTCACACTGCTCTGCTTTGATCTTGGTCCATTCTGGCTCAGTCTCTTCCACAGTTCACTAACTGGAGTGGGTTTTTTAGACATTTCTTTGTTGACAAGGATTTTCCAGAGATTCTCTATGGGGTTTAGAGCTGGACTCTGGGCATTTCACTGTTTCACAGTATGACAGGGGACATTGACTTGCATGGAAATTGCAGCTGATTAGAGACAATTGCAGTGAAGGTATTGCATGTTGCTGAAGGAGGTTCACATAAACATTTGCATTCACCTGCCATGTAGCTGTACAAGAGGCCCAACTCCTGCTGCAGAAAACATCCCCAAACCATGACACTTCCTCCTCCAAATGGACCTGACTTCTTTACACACTTTGGGTTCAGTCTTTCCCCAGTCCTACGCCCAACACAATGTTTCCATCAGACCCAAATAAATTGAACATCCTCTCAACACTGAAGTCACTCTGGACCAGTTCTCCTCTGTCCACACAACATGCTCCTCAGCAAAGGCAAGTCTAGCAGAGTTGAACCGATTCCCCATTGAGAGTTTTCTCATAAACCTGTCCTCTCGTGTACTTGTTTTACGTGGACGACCGGCCTTTTTGAGGGAGTTAAATTAATCTGTGCCCTTTTAAAGTTTCAATCTTCTTGAAATCACAGACTGAACGCCCTACCTCTCTCTGATGGCTGAGAGGGTCATCCCTTTGGCCTTCATCTGGACAACCTGCTGTCTCAGGGTTTCAGTCTCCTTAGAGCAGCTTCCCTCTTACAAAGTAACCAGGAGAGCTGCAGATAAATATGGTGTGTCCAACAATGAAGTCAACTGTCACCAGGTGCAGATTAACACCAATAACTGGGAGGGATCTGAAAGTGTTGTCTCATTTTGATCACAGCTTTTTTCACAAAATAAGGGTTTTTGTGTGCCTTAGTTAGTATATATATATATATATATATATATATATCCATCCATTTATCCAACTGCTTATCCCAGTCGGGGACGTGGCAGGGCTGGAGAAGATCCCAGCTGTCATTGGGCGTGAGGCGTGTACTTCCTGGCCTGTCAATCACAGCTCGTTTAAAGGCACAGTTTCTGAATATGTGACTGTGTCTGAAAAGAAAGAGTTTGTGAAGAAGACAAAACTCTGTATTTTTTCTTTGTCTCCAGGTTGATGACTGACATGCGCTTCGCTCCATTTTCCTGCCTGGAGAGGGGCTCCTGGATTCAGGGGAGCCAGGACAAGGACCTATCTCTGATGCTGCATGAGAGTCTGCAGCCAGCTGTTTGCCTCCACAAATATCCCCGCTCTCAGATCGAGGTCAATGTGATGGTTCTTGAGAACAGTGGGTCAGTTCTGGCCCATGCAGTCACATGTGCTTCTCTTGCTCTCGCAGATGCAGGGATCGAACTGTACGATCTGGTTCTTGGCTGTTCCATACGTCAGGATGGTGCATCTTATGTGGTTGATCCCTCTTACATGGAGGAAAACAGCTGCAGCTCAGTCAGCAGCGAGAATCAGGGCGGTGTGACTGTCGCGTTCCTCCCCAGCCTGAACCAGATTTCGGGGTTGCAGTCGGATGGAGAAATGACTGAAGAAACTCTGAAAGCCGGGGTTAGGACCTGCATTGAGGGATGCTATAAACTGTACCCGGTCATCCAACAAGCCCTGGCCAGGGCTGTGCGCAGGGCCGCGCCCCCACCATCGGAGAGCTGAGAGACTCATTAGGCAATAACTGCTCAGTTCACAGTTTTCTACTTTACAATTTCTGGTCCTTACTCTGACAGCAATACCTGTTTCTATGTTTCTTAAAATGGAAATTGATTAGGCTAATGTAACTGTTTTCTTATTAAATCATTTAACAATGTACTTATATAGAACTTCAAATTCACTCAATTTCTGTGTCATCAACAATTGACTGTGTTGCATCACAAGTTTACCCCAACAGCACAGAATAGTGCCTATTCCATTAATTCATCACAACATGTACCTGTAAACCATCATCAGCTGTGATATCTCAATCATTATTTAACATAATCCAAAGACATGCCCGTGTTAGGTTAATTGATGACTCTAAAAATTGCCCGTAGGTGTGAATGGTTGTCTGTCTATGTTCGTCTCTATGTGTGCCCTGCGATAGACTGGCGTCCTATCCAGGGTGTACCCCGCCTCACGCCCAATGTCAGCTGGGATCGGCTCCAGCACCCCCCGCGACCCCGACCCCGGGATAAGCGGTTGAAGATGAATGAATGAAAAAACATGTGCTTTTTGAAATGTTCACATAGAGTACAAATATATCAGAACAGCCACGCCAGATTATAGTGAAAATCAACTCAGCTTGTCCTATCTGTTGATAGGGGGAGACCATAAACTACAGTGAGTTGTACACAAACACAAAATAAGGACTTAAGGCTAAACACCATTAGCTTTTCAGCTACACACAGGCACACACACACACACACACACACCTATAATTGTGACCACCAGAGGGGGCTGTTTGACTAGATAAGATTGGATGAAGGTACTACATCACCTGTTTGAAGTGTCCCAGGTCTTAGCTGCACATACCCAGAGCTGTGGGTAATTGTTCAGGTAGATAAGTTGGTCTAGAGGTGTGATTGTCACTTTAGGTGCTGGCTTAAAATTCCTGACAAGCCCTTATTCAGCCTCTGGGGGTCAATTCTGAAACAAGTTGTTTTACACGACTGCAGTCTATTAAATCCAACCATATTAAAAACAGTTTAAAAAATGTTAACTTGTCCTGGCATGTAAGAAGAAAGCGTTAGTTTGTGACTGAATTTGCCCACTAGACTGGATGAGACATTAAGATTCAAGAAGCTTTATTTATCCAGAGGGAAATTATTGTGCAACAGTTTCAATACAAAGATGGGAAAGCATCAGAGTTACAATAAGCATAAAAACATTGATCAAATCAAAATAAAGCTAACATCAGATAAATCAAACAATAAGTGTGACAGAGTGCAACGGACATTGTGGTTAAATGTAGGTTTATACAATATACAACAATACGCACCGTGCAGTTTAGCAGCAAGTTGAAATAAGATAAGTACAAACTAAATAAGTGATGAGGAGCGATAAGTGATAACAGTGTTAAAGTGTAGCAGCATTTCTTACAGAAATAAGTTATAGTAAAGTGTAGAAGATGATGCCCCATCACCTGTTGGAAGAGTTTAGTCACACGTACACTCAGTTGTAAACTACTCCCTATCTGGCTCGTTGGTTCTCAGCAGGGTTCGTACGGGTGCTGGAAATCCTTGAAAACACTTTGATTTTAGTGTGGTGTTTTCAAGGTTTGATGAGTTGACTTTGAATAAAGTGCTTGAAACTGCTTGAGGTTTATGTTTATATGGGATGGCATATATGATGTAACACAGAGAAAATAATATTTTTATATTGGAGAGAGTGAAAACAGCATTTTCTGACATTTTATCATGAAAATGGACTTTTGATGATGATCAGATTATCAGAATATTTGGTGATTATATTTCTGTCGATCTTCTTGTCGAGTTCCTTTCATTTGTCGTTCTGTAGAAAGCTGTCTTAAAAAATCATGTTGATTGTTTATAGGACAATAACCTCTTAACATAATGTGATGAACAAGTGCAATAATTACACTGAATACTGAGTATTTTACCGTATTCAAATATGTAGTTTCCCATGGCTGTTAGGTGCTAAAAAAACATGAAAATGCACCTTGAAATACTTGAAATGTGCTTGAATTTGACTTTGGAAAAGGTGTAGGAACCCTGTCTCAGGATAAATGATCTGCTTTTAACCAGTGGGGTAAACGGTTACAACAATAGCCATGACATACATGAGCCGTACTGACATCCAATCGTCAGTTGCAGCGTAAAACATACTAACTATTGCTATTATCCCCTGGGGGCAACAGAAATCTAAACAGCAATAGATAAGTTAGTTTCTGAGGTAAAAGTGAAAACACAAGGTGGCAGCCTGTGAGTTTATAAAAAACGTGAGGATGATGAGTAAAGCTAAAGGGATGTGGTGGATGTGATATGACTAAACCAAGGATAGGCTACATGGGGAAAGATGGGAGGGTTTGTAATGTGCTTACCTGACTCTATGTGGGCTGTGTTTTCAATGGAGCTTATACATGTCCTGGCCTTGTCTGTTCAGCAGACAAACAGCCTTTAAAGAACAAACACAACTGTAATATCAAGTGATATACTTAAAGACACAAATTGCATATCTGGATGCTCCATCTGCTTCTTATAAGCATTTCTTTGGCAATGTGATCAGATTCTACTATACTGACTTTGTACTTAAGTTACTTTATCTAATTTGCAGTAGTATTATGCTTTAATTATACAATTAGTAATTACACCACTGGTCAGTTGGAAATAGTGCTATAAAACTAGATTATTTCTATATTTCAGATTTGTTCAATGTAGGGTAGTTAATCAATAACATTGTATCACATTTTACAAACTAATGATTGGATTTGCATGTTGAAATCTAACAGTTGATTTGAAAAGTAACTATTCAATTCAATTCAATTTTATTTATAGTGTCAAATCACAACAAAAGTTATCTCAGGACGCTCTATGACTTATTTATGATTTACATAGACCCAACAATTCCCCCGTAGAGTACGGTGGCAACGAAAACCTTCCCTATAACAGGCAGGAGCGTCAGACAGATCCAGCTCTGTGGAGGACGGCCATCTGTCTGCACCGGTATTTAACTATAGTAGTAAAATAAATGGAATGGAAGCACAACGTTCAATCATACACAGGAAATAGTCTGGTTCAAGTACAGTAGTAGTGCTACAAGAATGCAGAACAGTAGTAGAGCAAATACCACCCCGCTTAACCAGAATCTTTTATTTTGAAAACAGCAGACAGGAATTGGACCTTAGCCGGGAATTGACTGTCAACTCCGGCTGCATTGTGTTTTTCAGCTAGCTCATTAGCTGGCTACAGGCTGCTGACTGTAACCAAACTCCAACATTGAACCATACAGCTGGGTAGGGGTCAGGTGAGAGTGTTTGCACAACTCGGTGCGGTTTTGTTCGACTGTCGCCAATAGCTGCAGTTGTTTCCGGTGTCAACTTTGCGACGTTGTTTGATAAGTTAGCTATGCTTGGCTTGCAACGCAAATAAATGCCACGTTATTTTATTCGAAGGTTGTTTTTTTTTTTTTTTTTTTTACCGTACTTATGATTGGAAAAAGGCATACAATTTTAAATAAATAGTCGCGGTTATGTCCTTTTGTTGTACAATTGGCATTATTGTATCTGTTAGGTTAACGTCAGGGAGATTAGCAACTAGAAAAGCTTTAGCTAGCTTGCCACTCTTTGTTGCTAGGCAACAGAACTCTCCACTGGGTGTCTGAGGTAAAGCCTGTAATTACATTAACGTGGCAAAATCACGCAGTCACTTGGTCAGCTGCATTATGCATGGAACCTATTTCCCAAAATACTATCCAAACAAAAACAAATAACGTACGACTGTGTGTTTGCCTGATACCAGACACAGTCCGGTCATTTTGTGAAAAAAGGTTAAAGAAATTGCAGCAGCAGCAAACTCAACTGATTTCGTATCCTCAGTATGTCCTGAGTACGGGGAGGAAAGCCCCAAAGAATCCCATAGGGGAAAGTTTCAAAGGAGAACCAGATATACCCCATGTATTCGCCTATTCATTATTTTTCAACGTTGACCCCTATTTTGGCTTAAAATAGGACTGTCAACTAGTTCCAGTCAGTTCACATCTTAAGTCAACAATAGAGGTCTGGACCCAGGCAAACTGTCTGTCTCTGTGTGTGTGTGCGTGTGTCTCATCTCGGCTCTTGTCTGATTAAGGATACAGGCACCATGTTGGTCCCTATATTCACACTGAAGCTGAATCACAAGATTAACCCTCGCATGGTGACTATTGGGAAATTTGATGGAGTCCACCCATGCCTTACTGCAGCCACACAGGCTGGAAAGGTAAGGGAAGTTAACATTTTCACTGTTACAGCATAACTTTGGAGAATTCTTAAAGGTTGAATATGTAGAATCTTTACTAAAAGCTATATTTAATAATAATGATACCCCTACGGGGTGTTTTAAGGGGTACGGAATGAAATTATTGCTTTTCCATTATTTTTTTTTTATTTAGACCGATTTACATTTTTTTTTTTTTTTAATTGACGAGTTTGACAATGACTTTCTGTCCCGTTGTGTTTCCATGGTAGCAGCCAATAGCATTGGGCGTTGCTGGTTGCCAGGGTTGTCTGTTGTTGGGTGCAGCTACTGTAGGCAATCTGCAATCCTGCAGCTGCTTCAGAGCCTCAGTGAAGGGGGTGTTATTTGTCCCAGCAGCTGGTGGAGCGGAGACGGGCAAAAAACAGAGTCAATATAGGCCGCGCATTCACTCCATGGACTGAAAGAAAGGAGAGAAACGCCATTCAAACGCACGCCCAAATAGCTACGGTTCTCCTTGATCGCTAACATCACTTTCATCTTTACCTAGCTGGAACGGCTAACGCTAACTGTCACTCAAACTCATCTAATCCTTGTTTTTATGGTGTGATTTGCTGGAGGAGATGGGTTCAAACAGGCTAAAACAGACTCTCGTCTCCTGTAGGATACTGGACCGGGTCTGACATACCTGGCAACCCGACTGCTGGAATTATATTTTGTTGTTGGGACTACGATCTTGAGACACTAGATGGCGCTGTTCTGCTCATTCTCCATATTCAACCTTTAAGGCACAGAAAGTAGATAGCATAGCATGGTTACATGATCATCCTTCCTTCCTTTATTTTTTGGGGTATTTATCTTCAAATTCCTTGTTATTTGTGGCCTTGTAACAAAATGACCATATTCTAAACTTTTCCTCAGATATTGTTATCATCATCCCATGCCCTGAATTCTCTGTTTCTCTCTAAAAGGTTTTTATCCATAACCCTCATGCCCGTGGTCAGAGACCTGTGGCCCACCGACTGAGCCAGAGCTCACAAGACTCTGACATCTCACTCCTCAACATCAACCAGGCAGTCACCTGTCTGACGGCAGGAACGCTGGGACCAAACACCACAGGAGACACGCTTTTGGTGGGATCCCAGACCAACCTGCTGGCGTATGATGTCCATGACAATGCTGATATATTCTACAGAGAGGTGAGTGGAGCTGAGAAGAAAAAGTTGAGGATACATGGTTGTCGTCGTAGGTTTTTCCAAGAATGGAGTCCAAGACGAAGAAACTTTAAAAAATGTATATTATAGCAAAAAGGCTAGCATTTATCACAAGTGTTTTTTGTACATTGTCTGCATAACAGTTACTGTTAAGTGCGTACCTCAGGTCTTTAATGACCCAGGACTACATTACACCACATCATTACACAATCAAGCACTCTACTTCCTGGTATTCCTTAAACTATTTGTTTTTAACACTAATCTAGTGTCAAAATGTCGTTATTCTAATGTACTTGTTAGGGTCGGTAGAAACCCATGCTGCGCTAGGGCTAGTTCTTGTGTCATTCAATCATATTCACCACCATAATTATTATTATTCATATCACCCTAACTGCGGTTGTTTCTACTATTCATATCACTCCGCTATATTAACTGCCATAACATGTAAGTCATATTCACATTACTATAGATATTATTACAGTTAATGTTAATTAATTGGTTACTGGCCGTCCTCCATAGAGCTGGGTCTATTCGACCTTCGTGCCTGTTAAAAGGACGTTTTTTTTGTCGCCACTGTATGCACAAGATTGTTGGATTAATACTGTATATAAATATTGTTATTATTATTATTATTATTAAAATTAAAGATAGTGTGACTTGTTGCTGCTCATGGGGGAATTGTTTAGTCTCTGTAAATCCTAAATTAGTCATAGATTGTGGTCTTTATCTACTCTATATTTTAAGTGTCGTCAGAAAACTTTTGTTATGATTTGGCTATATGACAATTCACCATGACTTCACAACAATAATATTCGTTCTTCTGAGTGGCAAAAGCAGAAGCATTCTCCGATGGCACCACTTTTAAACAAGCCCTGCCGTGTCATTTAACCAGAGTAAATGGCTTGAATTACTGGGTGATCTGGACTGAAGTGGAAGTAGAATTCATTTACACACTTCTAAGAATCTACAAGTGAAGTTTTCATATTTGTACATGAACATTTACATGTCAAATTAGTATATGAAAGTGACCTTGATGAGAGAAAGCAGTAGGAACATTTGGGGGATGCTCAGCCTGAGCGGCTCAGGTGGTGGTTTACACTAAAAATGACTTTAAGACTTTACGGTATATTTTTTAGCTATTTTCTGAAGGAAATCGTTAAAACCCTAAACCTTCTTCTGTATATCAGGCGGCTCAACCCCAAACCCAACACATTTTCAGCTTAGGTCAGTGGAAGCTGCTCATGTTCTGCCTAGCGGAAGTATCTGGATGCCTGTTGTTTACAAACATTCTGAAATGCCCTATACATAAAATTGAATTTGGGGTATGCTGGATGCAAGTGATAGCAGGTTATTCTGTGTTGTCCTGTTTAGCCTCATGTTGGCCCTGTTAGATGAATGACTAAATAGAGACAATGATGAAAAGGTTTGTTTATGTTAGCATTCTGTCCCAGTCACATGATGGTGCAGCACCAGGGGGTCAGGTATAGTGCAGAGCTCTATGTTCTTTGATATTGGAGTGTTTAGATTAGGGCTGCACAATCAATCAATTTTTTATCAACTTGAGCAATGCACACATTGTGAAAGACCGCTTTAAAATGTAACATTCTTTTTTTGTTTTTGTAGTTATTTTGGTCTTTTGTGTTGAGTCCAATGTTCAGTTTGTTCACTAAACTAAGGTTGGAAATAAGTTCCCCTCAGTTCTATTAATTCAACAAGCAAATTGGTTTTATTTTAGCAATATACTGAGAGCAGCAGAAATGCAGAACTGAGTACACTATTTGTTTTATTAAATCACAAGTATTATTGTTATTACAGTGCATTTTTTCCTCATATTGTGCAGCACTACATTTGATGACTGTTGCTCTGGAAATGAAGATATACCTGAGGCTAAAACTGATGATGAGAAATTTGTTTGTGTGCCATTTATGAATCAGATGATTTTAAATCAGTAGTGGATCATGAGAATGATGAAGCTAGCCCAGAAGGCGTGAGCTTTCAATGGGACAAGGGTCAACATACTGTCCAAGTGGTGATCCCAAGAGTTTGTACTGACAAGAAAACCTCATAATTATCTCATCTGCATCAACCATGCTGCTATAAACATAATGGCGCAAGTGGGTTTCCTAGCCAAATTTCTAACTTTGGCAACCAGAAGCTCTCACAAGTGCTGTACTTTCCCGGAAAACTTTGGTCTCATCTGTTGTGGCCAAGGCTGGAAAAAAGGAAAGAAGTGAGAGAACCTCTGGAAGCTGATGGATGCTCTAAAAGCCTTTTGTTTTCCCCAGAAACAAACACTGGAGTGGAAACATCTATGCTGTGTCTGTGTACAACTGGATACTTTAAAAATGGTTAAAAGTAAGAGTGGTCCAAGCGACAAGTTTTACAGCAGTGGACCTCCAACTTTTAAAAATAATTTACCACCTTTGAAATATTTTTTCAGTCAAGTACCCTCTGACCAGTGCAAATCATTTTTGATAGGGAAAAATGTCTTTAGAAGTACAAGACAGTGCTGCACCATCACTGTGTCTGATGTCATTTAAATGTTGCATATGAAAAGTTTAGAATCCATCACCAAATTTAAGGCAAGCCGATTTGTTGTCATCATGCAATCGTACTAAGACGTAATACATGAGTCCATAGGTGACATGGCTGGGAACCGCAGGGTCGCCGGTTTGAGTCCCTGTGTGGACCATGAATGGAGCGTGGATTAGTGGCTGAGAGGTGCCAGTTCATCTCCTGGGCACTTCGGAGGTGCAAGGCACCGAATCCCCAACTGCTAGGGGCGCTGAGCCATTGGCAGCCCCTCGCTCTGACATCTCTCCATTAATTGCATGTATATTTTGTCTGTCATTCAGTATCGAAACTGGCGTCCCACTAACAGTGAACATACGTTAGCGTGAACGTGATTGCGTTTATTACAGCAGCAGTTTACCGCAGTTGATGATCACAATAAAGATTTATTAATTATTTTAGGAATTGGGCATGACTGATGGAATCTCACATCCACCCTGCAGCACTTCAAAGTACCCCTTTCTTACAGTACAGTCTTTCCTCTTAAACGACCTTAACTGGTTTCTGTTTCCTCTGTGTGTGTGTGTGTGTGTGTATGTGTGTGTGTGTGTGTGTGTGTGTGTGTGTGTGTGCGTGCGTGTGGCTGTAGGTGACCGATGGGGCTAACGCTATCGTGTTGGGGAATCTTGGGGACATCCCGACTCCTCTTGCCATCATTGGAGGGAACTGTGCCTTACAAGGCTTTGATTATGAGGGCAATGACCACTTCTGGACAGTAAGAACAGCAAGGCAACATTTTAATATCAGAATACATTACAGCCTGTTGTAACATTCAAGAAGTTTGTTCTATGGAATAGAAATATAACACACAACTCATGACAGTGACACTTCAACTTCCTTTGTTATATTTCTGAATATCAAACCATTTTCTAGTCACTTATTATACAAGATCGTTTGCCCAATTTACTTGATTTGATCTGTATTTTACACAAGACTGCAAATGTTGTCATTAGGATTGTTTCCAATCCCTGTCAAAATGTACCTTCTTGGTTGAATCAACTACAGTATGTGATTGTATTCATAAAGTGTCTTGTTTTTAGGTGACTGGTGATAATGTCAGATCTCTCGTGCTCTGTGACTTCACTGGGGACGGGAAAAATGAGGTAAGTCCTGTTTGTCTTAGAGATGCACGATCCAGTTTTTTCCAATCCAATCTGATACCGATACCTGGGCTGAGCATATCGGCCGATACTACTGTAGAATAAATGAAGCGTATACCTGTCCATGTGAGTGAAGACATCAGACTTGACATAAACATTTAGTTAAAAAAAAAGGAACAAATTTACACAGATATAAATGTACTTCATATTATTTATTAACAAATAACAAAGTGTACATTAGCAGCAAAAAGAAATAAATCACACTTCCATGTTAAGTGCACTGCAAATAGATATTAAACCCTAACCGCTGTTGCAAACATAGAACCAAAGTGACTAGATCGCTGTAACTATTGCTGTATATGATATTAATAAAAAAGAAAAGACTGGATCAGAATGCTGGATCGGCCTGATTCATCCCATATCAGATCCAGCTAATTAGTCAATATGGGAGCAGATATACTGGATCGGTGCATCTCTAATTTTTCTGGCAGTCTACTCAGACACATACTGTTGTGCTTGGGCGGTGAGTTATCATAGACTGTAGGGTATTACAATATACCAGAGTATTTAGAAATCTAGACGCATGATTTTCATTATCAGCAAATATACAGATGCTCCTCTGCTGTATTAAAGAGCTGTATTGTTGTGCACGTCAGGATCACTCCTTGCATGACTTAAACATCAGGGAATTTTTTATTTTAATGTATTTTTAAGATATATATATATCTTAAAATGAGAATATTAAATATATATATTTAATATTCTATTCTATTATTTATTAATATATAAATAATTATATATATATATATATATATATATATATATATATATATATGTATATACTGTATATATATGTAGATCCTGGTGAAGTGTAATAAAGGTATGAAAAGAAAAGTACCGCCCGGCCTGAATGCTGTATAGTTGCTGTAGAGGTCTGTTGCTTGTCTGCCACCTGTTCCTCTCCTGTTTTCTACTTTGAAAATGTTTACAGTTACAGAGTCTGAACTATAGACATAAGTAGCATGAATGATTCGTTCATACTAATGTGACCATTTGTTGATTAAAAAGTAACACTTCATAGTAGTAGTCAGCTATTGTGTGTTGTGTTTACAGCTCCTGGTAGGCTCAGAGGACTTTGACATCAGGGTATTCAAAGAGGATGAGCTTGTGTCTGAGATGACTGAAAACGAGGTAAATGGATGCCATGTATTTCATTTTTTTTAAGACTCCAGAGAAAATCAATCAATACTGAAAACAATGTGTTAAATCCTGCTTATCCCAGAGGACAGTCTCACAAATATACTGGAAATCATTATTACACAGTTACTAGTTACAGCTTGAAAATAATTATCTTATGTGTTTTGTGCTATACTTGAGCAAAGTAATTCATTTTTGACAAGACAAGTTTTGCCTCTGTCCTTCTCCATACAGACAGTAACGTCACTGTGCCATATGCATGGCAGCAGGTTTGGCTATGCCCTGGCCAATGGCACTGTGGGAGTTTATGACCGCACCGCCCGCTACTGGAGGATTAAGGTACTGCAATTATTTATGATAATGCTGCCTTCTTAGACAAGAGGGCCTAGCTAGGGCTGGGATATATTTTATCAAAATTATATTAAATATCTATCATATAGTATATATTTTTCTACAGTATATCGTTTAGACAAACGGACAAACTGCATTGCAGCAAAATCAATCAATTATACTTTATTCAACCCCGAGGGGAGATTCTTTAAATATACTATATTCATGCCATTTGGATGGCGCTTTATGTTCTGATTCTTGCACGTTATTTTCATTTTGCACTAAAGGTCTTACTAAATTTAAAAAATACTCTCTTCATTCGTCAAGTAATAAGTTTTTACAAAAATAGGCTCTACCGTGTGGTTATTTTATTTAGACTTTTTATTGAGTTAACAGAAGACTTGCTATGTTGTGATATGTATCATTATCGAGATATAAAATGAACTATAATTGGTATAGACCCTTTTGGCCACATGGCCCAGCACTACAATTGAAATAATTGGCACTTGGTTGGGGTTTGTGTAATGTTTGTTTTCATCAGCCTTTCCCTCTGAGAGCCGCAGTACAGTCAGAGCCATTTTACTAACGTCCTCCATATACCTTAGATGTAATGAGTCTAAATTTCCTTTTGTGTTTTTCTCTCCTCAATCAGTCTAAGAATCATGCAATGAGCATCCATGCCTTTGACCTGAATGCTGATGGGGTGGTGGAGCTCATCACTGGCTGGTCCAATGGAAAGGTCAGTACACAACCTGTCAGGCCTGGCATTTAGAAACAACCTCTCACACCTCAGAAATGTGATTTGTAATTAGAACTGTGGACTCAACAAGTCATGAATTTCTACAGATACTGTAGCTGCTCTTTAGTCTTTGACCACATCCCCCCTTTGTTTCAGATCGATGCTCGTAGCGACCGCACAGGCGAGGTCATTTTCAAAGACAACTTCTCCTCCTCTGTGGCCGGAGTGGTGGATGGAGACTACAGGCTGGATGGACAGAAACAACTTATCTGCGCCTCCATAGAGGGAGAGGGTATGTTGTTTGTCTGTGTGACAATGACTTTCTGTCATGTCCTGTTTCCATTGTAGCAGCCAATAGCGTTGGGTGTTGCTGGTTGAAACAAGAATCATTTTGAGTTGAGAGCCAGCTAATGGATTCCACAATACTCACAAAAAGACTTCCAGTTGAAGACTGGCTAACGTTAAATACTGTTGTCAATTAATAGATTAGTCCAAATTAGGGGTTCCTCTGTTTGATTCATCACTGACTCACTCTGCAACAAACCTGGCAACGAGACTGCTGGAAGTATTTTTTGTTGTTGTGATTACGATCTTGAGACACTAGACGGAGGTGTTATGTTCATTCTCCATATTCAACCTTTAAATATATAATCCGTAAGATTTCCATCAATTTAATTGTATGTTAAATTAATATCTGCTCTGAGGACGTGGAATGTCACCTCTCTGTGGGGGAAGGAGCCGGAGCTTGTGCGGGAGGTGGAGCGCTACCAGTTAGATCTGGTGGGGCTTACCTCCACACACAGTCTCGGTTCTGGAACCATACTCCTGGATAGGGGTTGGACCCTATTCTTCTCTGGAGTTGCCCAGGTGTGAGGCGCCAGGCGGGTGTGGGGATACTCACAAACCCCTGGCTGAGCGCCGCGGTGGTGGAGTTGACCCCTGTGGACGAGAGGGTCGCCTCTTACGCCTGCGGGTGGTGGTCGGGGGGGACTCTGGCTGTTGTTTGTGCATATGCACCGAACAGCAGTTCAGAGTATTCAGCCTTCTTGGAGACCCTGAATGGAGTCCTGCATGGGGCTGGGAGGAGGCCCTTGTCCGAGAGATTTTCAACTCACACTCCGGCGAAGCTTTTCTGGCATCCCTGTGGAGGTCGGGGGCATTGAACCCGAGTGGGCAATGTTCAAAGCTTCCATTGCTGAAGCTGCAGCGGTGAGCTGTGGCCTCAATGTCTTGGGTGCCTCAAGGGGCAATAACCCTCGAACACCGTGGTGGACACCGGTGGTCAGGGAAGCTGTCCGACTGAAGAAGGAGGCCTTCCGGGATATGTTATCCCAGAAGACTCCGGAGGCAGTTGCAAGGTACCGACGGACCAGAAGGGCTGCAGCCTCTGCTGTGTCAGCAGGCGGCACCAAGGTGCTTCTGGAAAACCATTCGACATCTCAGGAGGGGGAAACGGGGAACCGTTGAAGCCGTTTACAGTAAGGACGGGACGCTGGTGACCTCAGCTGATGAGGTAATCCTTAATCCGACCAACACGCCCTCTTTTGTAGAGGCAGAGCTGGAGGCTGATGGGGAATCATTATCAATATCTTTGGCGGAGGTCACTGAGGTAGTCAAAAAACTCCACAGTGGCAAAGCCCCAGGGGTTGATGAGATTCGTCCAGAAATGCTTAAAGCTTTGGGTTTGGAGGGGCTGTCTTGGTTGACACGTCTCTTCAACATTGCGTGGAAGTCTGGGACAGTGCCAAGGGAGTGGCAGACCGGGGTGGTGGTTCCCCAATTTAAAAAGGGGGACCAGAGGGTGTGTGCCAATTACAGGGCTATCACATTACTCCCTGGTAAAGTCTACTCCAACGTGCTGGAAAGGAGGGTTCGTCCTATAGTCGAACCTCAGATTGAAGAGGAACAATGCGGATTCCGTCCTGGACGTGGAACAACGGACCAGCTCTTCATTCTCGCAATGATCCTGGAGGGGGCCTGGGAGTATGCCTATCCAGTCTACATGTGCTTTGCGGATCTGGAGAAGGCATATGACCGGGTTCCTGGGGAGATACTGTGGGAGGTGCTGCGGGAGTATGGGGTGAGGGGGTCACTTCTGTGGGCCATCCAATCTCTGGACACCAAAAGCGAGAGCTGTGTCCGGATCCTCGGCAGTAAATCGGATTTGTTCCCGGTGGCGGTTGGCCGCCAGTGAGGAGACGATGGAGCGTGAGTTTGGCCGGAGAATCGGAGCAGCAGGGGCGGTGTTGCAGTTTCTCTACCGCACCGTTGTGACGAAAAGAGAGTTGAGCCAGAAGGCCACTGCTCCTTTGCGTTGAAAGGAGCCAGTTGAGGTGGTTCGGGCATCTAGTAAGGATGCCCCCTGGGCGCCCTCCTAGGGAGGTGTTCCAGGCACGTCCAGCTGGTAGGAAGCCTCGGGGAAGACCCAGGACCAGGTGGACAGATTAGATCACCACACTGGCCTGGGAACGCCTCAGGATCCCCCAGTTAGAGCTGGTTAATGTGGCCCGGGAAAGGGACGTTTGGGGTCCCCTGCTAAAGTATGAGTATTCCAATCTGTGTGCCTGGGGAGACATTCGCTCTTTAGATGTAAATAAGCCGCCATGTTAGTGACTCTGCTGACAGCTGTTGGTCTGACGCCCAGTGTCGTCACTAAGGGTTAGGCTGCGTTCACTTGTAATCGGAAATCATAACTCCCAACTTCTGAGTCAGGCTTGTAGTAAGGGCAGAAGTGTGATAGGCCACTAGAAACAACAACTGGTGAACTCAAATCTTCCGAAACTTTAAGCCAAATGAGAAAAGGTTATATCCTGCAACTAACCCAGAAGAAATGTAGCCATTAGTGGTAGTTGGACTTAATCTTGTAGGCTTGAGCTGTCACTTACAATACAATTAAGAACTGTTGGAATTTATTTGTGGTGCATTTGTGATTCTCTGACCTTTCATGTACAGTTAGTGCATGATTGTCAGCCTCAGCTGCACCTTGAGCACATGCCAGACCTGATTTGGAAGAAGTGACCATTTACACTTGGCTGAGAATGTCATCAGTGTTGTAAATGTGTGTCTTGTAGTCCGTGGTTACCTGCCAGCCAGTAAAGACCTGAAAGGGAATCTCATGGACTCCAGTGCTGAACAGGACCTCATCAGAGAGCTCAGCCAACGCAGACAGAATCTCTTGATTGAGCTACGCAACTATGAAGAGAACGCCAAGGTACAAATATACAGGATTTATTGCATTGTTTCTTCATTTGTCTTTTCATTATATTTTTTAACATTTACAGAGAGTACAAATGTGACATAGTGTTTGTTCATTTCTTAATATCATACATGATATAGTCAGAGATAGAGCAATGGGTTGAAAAACGCTTAATTCCTTGAATATGTAGATTTTCATTTTACCCTTTGGTTATTGATAAGATATTGTATAAAATCATAGCAGAGTATTTTTCCGATTATTCATTTGAATGATTTTGATGACCTCTGCTCTTTTCTAGAGTGTTACCCGAAGGCCAGATTCTCACCTTTGAACTTGAATTACTGCATTGCAACCATGCTTTCTTAGCAAATCCCATTTTTCATTTCCCAACCCCCCTTTTTTCATTATATTCTTGTCATATTTTGGCTGCATCCCAGTTTCTTTAAGAGATTACAGACTAAACAGAAAATGACAGGCTTCCTAATTGACATTGGGCTGTACATCTACACAAACTGTCCTTTTGTTTCAGGGTGCTTCAGAGACAAACAGTGGGATGGGTGTCATACCAGCCAACACTCAGCTCCAGACGCTGCTGTCAGTGAGACCTGCTACAGAGGCTCAGAAGGCTCATGTAGAGCTCTGCATTTCAACACCAAATGGTTGAGTGTTTTAGCACTTAAGATGAGAATTTCAAGCCTGTCAAGGACTGAGTAAATACTAAATCTCTGAGTCTCTCCTTTATACTCTCCAGAAACCATCATCCGTGCAGTGCTCATCTTTGCAGAGGGCATATTTGAGGGGGAGAGTCATGTTGTCCATCCCAGTGCCCAGAACCTGTCAGGCTGTGTCAGAGTCCCCATCGTCCCCCCGAAGGACATACCAGTAGATCTGCACATCAAAGCCTTTGTCGGAGGGAAAACAAGGTAGGATATGTGAAAAATGTATAGCTTTTTTCATATATGAACCATGAACAATGTCAGGAGAATCAGGTGTGGACATAGTCCGGAGTTTCGCTTTCACACATGCAGCACAAAGCAGGACATTCTCTGTGCCAGGCATGTTCTCACTTACTTGAAATACGTTTGAATTATATATTTATATGTATACAACGTGGATATAGCCGATTTTTAATTTAGTCCGTCTCTCAGAAATAAACAAGTTCCGAGTTATTCCTTGTCACATGCACTAAAATAACAAAAAGCAATCTTTGTCACTGAAAATCTATGATTTTTCTTCTACGCTCCCTCCAACAATGCTCATTAGATATGAATTTAAAAAGAAAATCACAGTAAAGTAAAATCAAAATGCAAATCTAACACATAATAGTACAGTTGAATTGCAGGGCTAAATATGAACATAATCAAATATAAATAAAGGATTATAAAGATGTGTGTAGACAGTACAACCCTGTTTCCAAAAGAGTTGGGATGATGTTTAAAATGTTAATAGAAACAGAATGTGAGGATTTGCAAAACATTCAAATCTGATATTTAGTAGAAAATAGCACAAAGACAACATTTCAAATGTCTAAACTGAGAAATTTAATTTGAATTTGATGCCTGCAACATGTTTAAAAAAAACTGGGACAGTGACAAAAGACTGGAAAAGCGGTGTTGATAAAGTTGTTAAAAGAAGAGGTGATGCAACAGAGTTGAAAACATGACCCCGTTTCTTTGTGCTTTTTTCAATGACATATGGGCTCAGTGATCTGCAAATCATTGTATTCTGTTCCCGTTTTTACATTTTACACAGTGTTCCAACTGTTTTGGAAATGGGGTAGTATTTGCAAATTCACATACAGAATGTAAACAGGTATGTAGTAAATGTATATGCAAAACAACAAATAATAAATATATATACACAGAGGTATAAAAAGTGTCTGTAGGGACAGTATAGTGTAAAAGTCACAACATACGGCGAGTGCTGAGTTCAGACTTCTGTTTCCTTGCGCTTGGACAAACAATTGGTGGACAGGGAGAAAGAATATGAGATGTTTCTTTCTCATCTTGGTCAGCGTGTTCTCGACCACTCTGAAAATGCTCTCTTCAGAGAAAAGCAAAAATAAAAAAGCTTTGGTGAATCCAATGGGTACTAACAAAATAAGAACAAATCATGGATACGGACAAAACTAAGAGAAAGGTTGTTTGTGCTGTACATCGGTTCTTGCATGAGCGGCTTTATTCACACATGGGCTCAGTCTGAGATCACACAGACTTTGTACTAGAGAGCTGTCAAGGGTAAAGTCTGTTTAATGTCTGGTCTGACTCGGACGTCTGCGTTCTCACATGCAGCTCAGTCGGACAATGTCTACATCATTTCAGGTTTGCTGTGCATGTGTGGAAGGGGCTTCTGTATGCTGTTATGATTGATTGTTTTTTCTTGCCCCCCCACCCCCCACCCCCAGCACCCAATTCCACGTGTTTGAAATCACTCGTCAGCTGCCTCGTTTCTCCATGTATGACATCCCAGTTGACTCGTCAGCTGCTCCGCCCACTGGAAGGGTCACCTTTAGCATCAATGACCGACCACAGCGGGTAGGCTGTCAGACTGTGTCTCAGGAAGACAGAGAACAATAGGAAGCAGGATTCTGATCAGTCTCACAGCTTGTTCAAAATCTCTATGTATGTAATGTATGTCATTGTTTACGTGTGTGTGCGTGTGTAGGTGGTGATGTGGTTGAATCAGAACTTCTTGCTTCCTGATGGTGTAGACAGTCCTGACATCACCTTTAATTCACTAAGAGGAGGGGGACTGTTGTCCATCAGTATGGCCAGCAATGGACAGGTAAACGCACACAGCAGTTATGTGTTTAGCTATAAGCTTGATTCACAATCATTGGTTGTTTGATGTTATACTTTTGGACAGGTTTTAGCTGCAACTTTCCATGAACAACAGAGGCACAGTACTTTGCATCTCAAAACAGAAACCCTTCAAACATGAAGTTCGTATGATTCATCATTACCAATGAAATCCGTGGCAATAAGAATAATCTATTTAAATCATTGATTTTCACGATCCATCAGTTTAACTCTGATGAGTCGGGAGTAATGAATTTCATTAATGTTACATATCATTTCAGCCCGTCCTAAACCCTCCATGTCCTACAGTTTTTTCTACTTTCAGTTCAAGATGACATCAATCCGTACTGGATTTCTTTTTACGGTCATCTGCTCCAGACGGGCTACTGTAGTGTTTACATAAGATACTGCTACAGGTAGCTACATGCTAACGTACTGTAAGGGAAAGCTGTGATCTTGGCTGCAGATGTTCACTTCTCCCCAGTTTCAGATCATATTCCTGCTGAAACATGTCAGTCTGTTTTTTTCTTTAGAAGCTTTTATTAGTGATTTTTCACAGTAGAAAGAGGCGCTATACTCTGTTACAGCCAGTCCCCGGCTGCAGCGGACGCTACAGAGACAGCAAGAGCACAGAAGACTCCTAACACTGACCAATCAGAGCAGACCGGTTTATTTGGAGGGGGTCTTAAAGAGACAGACGCTACAACAGAGCGTCTCAGACTGAGGGGAACTACAGGTGCAGCAGCCAAAGGGTTTTTTCCACATTAAAACATGGAAACATGTTTGAGTACAGCGATCTTCAACAGGGTTTTGTGACCCTTAGAGGGTCTTCAGAGTAACTGCAGGGGAGCCACCAACATTTTTTTTCAGTTTTTAAAATGCTTGAAAATAAACATAAAAAATGAGTCCAACAAATGATTAGCAACGATAGACTGGCCAATGTGTGGAAAGAAATAGTTTTATTAACACAACATTGATGATATGTGAGGTAACCATCCACATATACAGTTAGGCTTAAGCATTCTCTGTGCCGCCCACATTCATGTGTATCATTAAAATGTGATGTAAATAATAATAATTATTGTCTTAAAGCTGCAGTTGGCAACATTCTGCTCCGTTAGAACAACATAAATCACCCATGTGCACCTAGAGCCTGTTGTTTGTTTTGCAAAAGTCCACCACGCCCGTTTCCTCCTGTCCGCTCTCAGAGCTGTGTGAGAGCTGACTGTCAGTCACAGTTCGTGCACACGCCACAGATCACCGCTCACACATGTTACAATATCAAAGCTAGGCATATGCTAAATGATGATAGCAATTGCTATCTATGAGTAAGTTAGCCAGTCTACCTCCATGTAGCATGTGCTCCATGCTGTTTATTGATGAGAGAAGACACGGGCGTGTTAACAGGAATGTGGTGCACACGCACTGACGAGCACTCGATGGAAGGGAGCGGAGGAGCTCAGTGCTCAAGTATGAACCTGAAAATGTGCAAAATATGTCCCGTTTATTTCGGCATAATAAGTATAAGTACAAAGCAAATTCAATTAATATCCTTGAGGCCAAATAATGAATTGTAATTTTAATAAAATCCAAATATTGTCAAGTGCAATATCCAAATCAATGGGGGGGAAAAAATGTCACAATAACATTTTGAATCAAGAGGTACAGATTTACGCAAAAATCACACCATGATCATATTTATATATACATATATAATGAATATAACTTTTACTGAAAATGAGAATAATGATGCAAAAGTGTAACCTGACTGTCGCCGGAAGATTTCCTTCCATCTTGACTCCACCTGGCTCCACTCAACCATCTGGGATCGCTCCATAGGAAAGTGATTTCAGGGTCTGCAAAAAATGGACGTGCCAATCAGGACCGCCGGGCGGGGTTTTATAGATGTGACTTAGCGGAGAAGCGACTGTTTTACGATTCAGACAACAATGGCGGCTCACATCGAGGAAGCAGACGTCAACATGGATGCTGCTGTTTCATCCATGTTGTCCAGTCTAGAGAATCTTTCTTCTTTAAAAGAACCAGAGAACGTCTCTGAAGGCTTTTGCTGGTGGAAACCATGTTTTCCTCCTTCTGGCTTTTCCGTGTGTGGCTCTCATCAGCATCAGGGGTTGGTTACGATGTGAGTGGTTGAAGTAGCATGCCAGTAAAGATGACGGACAAACGGTTTAACCAATCATATGCAAGGATTTTTGATAAGGCCCAGCCTCCTGAAATCACTTTGCTATGGAACGATCCCAGATGGATGAGTGAAGCAAGACGTAACCAAATTCATCTGGCGAGAGTCAGGTTAGCAAAAGTGATCGTTCCCTCCAATATTGTGAATCATATCGCAATTGCAATATCAGTCAAAATAATTGCAATAAGATACTGTATTTTCATCATAGCATGTGCAGCCCTGGCATTTCCCTCTAAATCAGCTAAGATCAGACAATAATGAATCTCTAATTTGCCGAATCAGATCACTCTGAGAACCGATGACATCGACCTGGCAGGAGATCTGGTCCAATCACTCACCTCCTTCCTGGCAATAGAGGACTTGTCAGCAGAAGCAGACTTCCCGGGATACTTTGAGGAGCTACGCACTACGCTCACTGAGGTTTGGCTTTCATGAGATATTCCATTAATACTAAAGACACAATACCTTCCGTCCATTGTCACACGTACAGTGCCTATAGAAAGTCATGATACCCTTTGGAAATAGTCACTTTTGTTTCATAGCCTAAAATGATGATACATAAAAAAAGATTTTTGTTCCAGAGTGATTTACACATTTAGCCGTACAACATTCCAGTGAATTTAAAAAAATATATATTTAATCCTGAAAATTAATGAAAAACTAGAAAAGCAGGGTTGAGTCCCCAGATGTAATACTTTGTGGAGGCACGTTTTTCTTTAATTACAGCATCAGTCTGTCTGGATCTGTCTCTACCAGCTTTGTGCACCTAGCCTGGGAAATATTTCCCCATTCTTCCTGCAGAACTGTTCCAGTTCAGTCAGATTCTGTGGTGAGCGGTGATGGACTGCACTCTTCAAGTCCATCCACAGATGTTCTGTAGGATTCAGGTCAGGGCTCTGACTGGGCCACTCTAGGACATTCACCTTCCTGTCCTTTAGCCACTGTGTTGTTTTTATGGAGGTGTGTTTTGGGTCATTGTCATGCTGAAGGTGAACCACCTGTCCATTTTCAAGTGTCTAACAGAGGACTGAAGGTTTTCCTCAAGAATTTGGGTGGACTTGGCAGCATCCATGTTCTCTTCAGTCCTGACCAACTGCCCAGTCCCTGCTGAAGAGAAACAAGCCCACAACATAATGCTGCCACCACCAGGCTTCACTGTAAGGATGCTGTGTTTTGGGTGGTGTGCTGTGTTTGGTTTCTGCCACACATAGCGCTTGTAGTTCAGCCCAAAAAGTTCAGTTTTGGTCTGAATGTTGAATGTTGCATGGCAAAATGTCTAAATCACGCTGGAAAATTTAATTTTTTTATGTATCATCATTTCAGGCTGTAAAACAAAAAAGTTACTATTTTAAAAGGGTATCCTAACTTTCTATAGGCACTGTACATGGACTTTATGACAGGACTGGGAGAACCCATGAGAAAGGAGTTCTTTATTTTTTCAGTAAAGAGAATGTTGTTGTTGGTGCTGTGCTTTAATATTGAGTCTTAAATATCTGTATGCTAGGTGGATGAGTTCCACTCTGTCCATCAGAAGTTAACTGCAGCCATGGCCGACCACTCCAACTACATCAGGAACATGCTGGTGCAAGCAGAGGATGCTCGCCTTATGGGTGAAATGTGGGTAACCACCATATGCATACAGTATATAAAACTGCTCTCATTTATAAGAGCAGTTTTATTTATATATATATATATATATATATAAGCACTACAATACAATACAATACTTTAGACCTTCTGTTATAGACCTGGAACATTTTAAAACCAGGGTTGAATGTTGCTAGATTGGGCGGTTTTCTGTCCCATTGGGCGGCCAAAGAACTTAGTCCAGGCTGGTCAACCACCAGAGTTTCATGCACCATCTGGTCAGACCAGCAATCTGCTGAAAATAGTATTGATTCACTGCTAAAAAATCAATTGAGCCGGAGGACATTATCCGAAAAGCTCACAGTGAAAATGATAAAGCCTACCAGCCGTCCTCGGGGACCTGCACAAAGCCTCAGAGAGCCAGGGATGAGAGCAGGCAGGCAGACGGGTGTCACATCTTTTCAGAGCACCGGAACAAAAACACTGACACATCACCGACAGTACAATAATAACATCCCAAACAAAAGATTCCCTTTCACTGGTTTCTTTTACATGATAAATACTTTCAAAATACTCATGCTTAAAAATACAGAAACAGAAAAATACACAAAGCTACCCATCGGGCCGTAACCCCATTTAGTGGAAAAGTCACGCCACCCCGATGTAATGGATAAAATATTAGAAATGCCTCTTAGTATAATCATTTACAATTCAAACTCCTTTACTATTTTTTTAGCACAGGACCAAAGTAAGTGTTTCTCTACCTCTTTTCCCCATCCTTTCACTCTGTTTTTCTCTCTTGCCCTCTGTAGGACAACTATGAAGAAGCGTTACAGAGAGCTTTACGATCTCAACAGGGATCTGATCAACGAGTATAAAATCCGTTCCAACAACCACCATGCACTACTGGCCTGCCTCAAGTCTGTCAACCAGGCCATACAGAGGGCCGGTAGACTCCGAGGTAGGCATGTGTGTGTGTGTGTGTTTGTGTGTGTGTGTGTGTGTGTGTGTGTGTGTGTGTGCTGCAGCGGTGTGAGAGAGAGAGAGAAATTAATAAGGAGAGTGAGCGCCGTAATCCAGAACCAAACAGTGAATCAGGGAAATAAAACGGTATTTTCACCGTTTCACACCTAAAACAGCAGCTGTAGCGAGTAACTCACTGTCTCTTTCCTCATTTATATTTTATAATGCTACAAATTACACTCAGCGGCCACTTTATTAGGCACCCCTGGTGCTTAATAAAGAGTCAGTGTGGTCTTCTGCTGCTGTTCCCTCTCTGTAGAAAGTAGGTGGTGTTGTGTGTTCACAGATGCTCCCCTGCATTCCTCTGTTGGAGCCAGTGGATATTTGAGTTCCTGTTGCCTTTCTATCAGTTCCAACTAGTCTGCCCATTCTCCTCTGACCTCTGGCTAAAACAAGGCGTTTGCGCCCACAGAACTGCCGCTCACTGGATCTTTTCTCTTTTTGGGACCATCCTCTGTAAACCCTAGAGATGGTTGTGCTTGAAAATCCCAGTAGATCAGCAGTTTGTGAAATACTCAGAGCAGCCCGTCTGGCACCAACAACCACGCCACGTTCAAAGTCACTTCAATCACCTTTCTTCCCCGTTCTGATGCTGCTTTGAACTGCAGCACATCCTCTTCACCATGTCTACACGCCTAAATGCATGTGGTTGCTGCCGTGTGATTGGCTGATTAGAAATTTGCGTTAACGAGCAGTTGGACAGGTGCACCTAATAAAGTGGCCAGTGACGGTATCCAGTTACGAAAAAAAGTCTGAAAAGTCAGGGGTCAGAACAGAAGTACAGAGAGGTGTTGCTATGGAGATGATACACCGTCCCAGTTGTATGCAAGTAGTAGCAAGATAATCTTTGGCCTGAACTGGGCTTTCTACATTATTGCATGTGTGTCTTGTGTATCTTGGAGGGCATCACCAGCATCCTTTTTTTGCCTCCTAAGCTTTTACACACAGTGAATATATAAAGCGCTGCCGATGTGGATGAGGGACTGCTAATTGTCGATAGTCAGTGGTATACCTACAGTAGATAGTGGTCAGCACACCCCCAGTTTGGAGAAGCAGTCAAGGATGCTAAGCAACACACTGCTGTGGGAAAAACATATTTTAGCCCCATAAAAACATTTTCTGTGTGCGTGATATTTTCACCACTTTACCATACCATCAGACAGCCCGCTCCTTTCCAAAGAACTTTCCCCAGCTGCAAAAGTTCTTCTTTCAAAGATGGGTATGGTCGGAGTAGGGATGATCAATTCAGCAAATCTTCAAGTTGGAAACTTTCCATGGGAAAAAAGGGAATACACCTGGAATTTACAACATCGAGGATTGGCCCTTTACAGGGATTGTAAATATAGTTGGGGAAAATAGATTTTAGCATAATATTTACTAAAACAAGCAGATTTCATGCAAGTACACATGATAATATCTATGCCATTTCTCAATCACATGCACAGATGACCCTGGACTATTGAAGCCACATATTTGAGCCCGTGGACTACATACAATTTCCAAATATTTCCAAAATTCCCCGGCTCAACTTCCAATGGATATTTACCAGAAATGTTCTGCCCCTTTGCAACCCAAGGGTTGAAGCACGAGCGCCAGAGGAAGTGGGGTAGAAAGTAAGAAAGGGATCATTGCACCCCCACGTCCCCTGGCCTGATTTCACGGCTGGTGTGATCCCATAGCGAGAGAAGGCCTCTAGTCCTTTTTTTTAAAGTTTATTCTATAAATTATGGAGAGTCTCACCCAAACAGATGATCTGCTGTGTAATAAAGTGCACAGTGTAGGTTGAGAAGAAAAGGTCAAGTGGTGAAAATATTCTACATGTAGTGTAAGCCTAAACCGAAATAATGTTTTTTTACGATGGGCCTATTTGAGGTTGTTAAAATAGGTTTAGAGTTCTGTACCCATCCACAGCAGTACGTTGCAAAGCTTCGGTTCTCCAAACTGGGCGTATGCTTACCGCCTTTTATTGTAGGAAATACACTGACTGTGGATAAGAACCTCATAAAACCCTACTACAAAACATCCAAACGATGTTTTTTTTCATATTAATCGGCCTATCACTGTTTCCCCTTCTCTTCAGTGGGTAAGCCCAAGAACCAAGTGATCTCTGCCTGTCGAGACGCCATCAAGAGCAATAACATCAATGCACTCTTCAGGATCATGAGAGCTGGCACCGCGTCCTCCTGAGGGTGGAAGGAGGGGGAATGCAGGAATGGACAAATAGATTGAAAGTACGAGCACAAATGGTCAGTACTGTAATGTTGAACTTCATCTAACCAAGCATGGCACCGGCACGGACGTTTCACCGAACTGATGGGACCACAACTACACATGGACATGAAATGGGCCGCCGCTGTAGGCTTAATCTATCTTTATACATGATTGGGGAATAAACATCAGCATGGCAGCTACATTTGGCTGCGGCTCTGTAATACTTTAGCTGGATGTGAAACTTGAAAAATCTGCTGGCTCACAGAAATACGATGCTGAACACAGGCTTAGCGCACTAGTATCTCAGTGTAGCTCTGTGACTGTTTGGAAGAGCTCGATTTAGTGCAGAGCAGCGTAGCTAGATCACTTTGTAGTGCAGGAAGGAGTGACACAACTGTTTAGTGAGTCAGCTGGACCAAAAGAGGGAGCGGAATAACATTTACTCGAGAGCAACAATGAGGACAGTGATGCTTCAGAGATATGCATTTTAATTCATCAATCCAAACGGTTCAACAGATTGCTGCTCATGTCAAATAAAAATGAGTCTTTTGCTTCAGATATTCACTCATGTTCTGTGTGATAGCATCAGTAGATAAGAAAGAAAGTTAAAGTGTAATTCTGGCGTAAAATCCTCCCATGGTCTTTTTTGACATTTGCACTTTTTATGTGTACGAACTGTCCGGACGTGGCTAACACTGATTAGCTTGGGGCAGCACGGTGAAGGCATTAAAAACGAAGCACCAACAGCGTAGTAAGTGAAGCCAGAGTTTATTAAAAAAGTGTTTTAAAGACTTACCTACTGGCCCCTGTACCAGCTCCTCTCATAGTAAAGTCCATTCAAGTGGATTACCAAAGTCAATCCCAAAGGAAGGAGCCCATTGGTGCTTTGTTTTCTGTGTAGGGACTCTTCTCATGCTGCTGCAGATGTTTGCTGTTATTTTCAGCACTATTAGTGGTTAAAAAAGACGTTTGAATGCCTTCACCGGGCTGCCCCGAGCTAATCAGTGTGAGCCACGTCCGGCTGTTAGCAACTCTGCAGGATTTCTCGGTTAATAGTTTATACATAAAAAAAACTGTCTCGACGGCTTACTTGATGTGTGCAAGTGTCAAAAAAGACCATGGGAGGATGTTACACCGGAGTGACTGACACTACAGGTGTCCTCTGTGACATTGCACATTTGACTAAGAGAAGTTTGAACTCCAGAAAAGAAATGATGTGAAATAAGATGAGGGGTTGTAGAAAAAGAGTGTGCTGGATCAGCAGCCTGGCTGTTTAACTCAGCTGACAGTGATGTTTAGAGAGACCACAGCTGGTGCAGAGACGCAGCAGTCTCCTCTCACACACAGAGTCGTGCCATTGAAGTCAGCGGTGGCCCGGATGGTTCCGTGTGACGGCCCGCTCAGACTCACGTCTCTGCTCCAGCTGTTGTGTGTTTGTGTGCTGTTTGTAGCCAAAGTATACTATTTTAAATGAGTGGATGTCTGAGGACCAAAGCTGTGTGTTTTACACCTTTTGTAGATTGTACACAGAGACTGTGAATGTAATTATGTGTTTGTGGAAGAAACTATTATTAAATGAACTTGTGTTTCAAACCTTGGTATGTATTTGGTATTTTTGGAAACTTTGGGATCTCTACTAGAATTTAAAGGTCCATATTGTAAACAGTGAGATACCAGTTTTTTTATTTATTATAAAGCAGGTCAAGGTGTTCTATAAATACTGGGAAAAAATTAAAACACTCAATCCACACAGAAATGCACACAGCCTGTTTTAAGCAACTGTCGTTAAACCACTGTCAGGACTTGTGTACAGTCGTGACAACTGTATTATATATAGGTAGCTACAGTGTTGTGACAGTCATTTCCCGGTTGCAGTGATGCTGCAGAGAGTGCACATCTGCAGACCTGATCACCCAGAAACACTGACCAATCAGAGCAAACTGGGGTCTTAAAGAGACAGAGGTTCAAACGGAGCGTTACAGACAGAGGGCTAACAAAGTTCTATTCAGACAGACTGTATGACAAAGCTAATGTTTCTGAACATTAAATCATGTTCACCTTCAATAAATCATCTTCTGATGAGGAATAAACCTTCAATAAATCATCTTCTGATGAGGAATAAACCTTCAATAAATCATCTTCTGATGAGGAATAAACCTTCGATAAATAACTTTCTGATTAGGAGTAAACCCTCCTGTCTGCAGCTAAATGGTGCAGACCTGCGCTGCTGTTTTTGAACACTGGTGTTAGTGGTGGGACTGGAGAGAGCCTGGTATTTAATTCAATTCAATTCAATTTTATTTATAGTGCCAAATCATAACAGAAGTTATCTCAGGACACTCTACAGAGCAGGTAAAGACCACACTCTATGATAAACAAAGACCCAACAATTCCCCCGTAGAGTACGGTGGCAACGAAAACCTTCCCTATAACAGGCAGGAACGTCAGACAGATCCAGCTCTGTGGAGGACGGCCATCTGTCTTGACCGAGGTGGTACGTCAGAGACAAAGTTTGAGAACCACTGCTGTAGTCGAAACCAGGCCTACTGGAGTCCTGGCTATAGGCTTTTTTGAAGTGGTCTCATCTGCCCCTGCACCTGGTCTTCCTTTGGACTCGACTGGACCTGGTCTTGGACTTGATTTGGACTCGATTAAGGTCTTGGTAGAAACTCAAAATACAAATAGGAACCTGATCGTGAGCACAATATGAGACCTTTAATGTTCTGCAGCTTTGAACCAAGTTTGGTTCATAAAGTATATTATATATAAAAATACCCTTCCCCCAACCGGTGCAGACAGATGTCCGTCCTCCAGCTGGCTCTGTTTCACGTCCCTGCCTGTTATAGGGAAGGTTTTCAACGCCACTGTGTACACAAGATTGCTGGATTAATACTGTATATAATAACTGTAGTAATTATTATTACTTTTATTAAAGATAGTGTGACTCGTTGCTACTAATGGGGAATTGTTGGGTCCGTGTAAATCATAAATAAGTCATAGAGTGTGGTCTTTACCTACTCTGTAAAGTGTCCTGAGAGAACTTTTGTTGTGATTTGGCACTATAAATAAAATTGAATTGAATTGAATTGAATAGTGGCTCAGTTAAATGTTGACTTATTCTGCTCCTCAACCCCTAGCTTCCCTACTCTCTGTGGTTCTGATTGGATGCACACATGTTCCCTCACATGTTGGTTCTATAGGCGCCACATATGGTTCAGAACGAGCCGGTCCATCCTCATAAATTACTATTACTGCTCTGCACGTGTGCGCGTTCCTACGTGGCTGCGATGCTCCAACTAGTGTGACTCAAATGTATAGGAACTCATTTGACTGGGGTAGAATTATGAAAATATTCTATTGTATGGCGTATTGTCTGCTTTCATCCCAAATATAAAGACATGGGGCGGCAGCAGCTCAGTCCATAGGTGGCTTGGCTGGGAACCGTAGGGTCGCTGGTTCAAGTCCCTGTATGGAGCGTGGACTGGTGGCTGGAGAGGTGCCAGTTCATCTCCTGGGCACTGCCGAGGTGCTGTTGAGCAAGGCACCGAACCCCCAAC
The DNA here is from genome assembly GCF_963691815.1 of Echiichthys vipera. Classification (NCBI taxonomy): domain Eukaryota; kingdom Metazoa; phylum Chordata; class Actinopteri; order Perciformes; family Trachinidae; genus Echiichthys; species Echiichthys vipera. The sequence goes on along the minus strand of NC_139832.1, from coordinate 30,415,243 downwards.
TGCTCAGGGCGCTGGTCACTGGCAGCCCCCTCGCTCTAACATCTCTCCTTGTATAGGTCCTGTCTGTGCATGTGTGTGTGTTTCGGGCCTGTGTGTGTGTAACATGATTAATAATAAGAGTGAAAAAATTCAATTTCCCCGTTGCGGGTTAAATAAAGTCATTCTTCTTCTTCTTCTTCTTCTATAACACATCTTTAATCCACATTTCCCCTGCAGCTGGCCTTGATCTCTGGCTCTCTAAGGGTCAGGAGTCATCATCATGGTTTGAGCTCTTCACCCTGCAGTTCTCTTTCTTCCTCTTTCTCCTCAAACCATCCTCCTCCTCAGGGCTCGCGCTGTTGCTGTGTTGGCATCTGCCTTCAAGTCGCTCCGCTCTAGTTTAAGTCACGTGCTCAGTCTGAAGGATGCGGATGCTGCGTTCAGGTGCTCCTGGTTAGCTGGGATTCCTCTCACCACTGGTCCATGCGTTCCGCTCCATTCTGGTAACCCGCAGTGTGGAGTTACAGTTTACTGGTCTATCAGGCAAATGGCACGTGGGAGACTTCACACTGTTTTTATGATGTCTACAGAAATGATGGTCTTTGTTATTACAACTAATTATCCATTATCCAATGCTGTATTCAGGTTAGGCTGTAGGGCTTTGACTGTAACAATAGAGTAAAGATGGATAGAGTGAATATGTTCTACTGCAGGCTGCTTTCAAAGTGAGTGACTCCTCTCACGTGATAAGAGTTAGGATTTATGGAAGAATGGTGTGTTGTTCCTTTGAGTTACATGACAAAGGGAAGATGTACATTTAACTATGTTTATTCTACAGGTGTGTGTGTGTGTGTGTGTGTGTGTGTGTGTGTGTGTGTGTGTGTGTGTGTGTGTGTGTGTGTGTGTGTGTGTGTGTATGTGTGTGTATTCTACAGGTGTACTTTAAAAAAACAAAACAAATATTAATGAAGTCACAAAACTGTCAACCTGAGATTAATAATTGTATATACAGTTGAACATATTTGTCATTTAAAATCGGTATCATATAGGTATCTGTCTATCTGTCTGTCCATCCATCCATCCATCTATCCATCCTCTTACGGAGACATCATGATTACAGTGGCGATGGAGTGGAATTTCACCAGGAAAGACATCTGGAAGTGGAACCCCCAGCAGATCAAGTTCCTGATTCAGGGGGTTTATGATGTCCTCCCAAGCCCATCAAACCAGTGCATGGGGCAAGACAGAAATACCTGCATGCCCCCTGTGTTCCAAAATAGGAACCCTGGAACACATCCTGAGTAGCTGTTCCAAGGCACTGAGTGAGGGTAGGTATCGATGGAGGCATGACCAGGTCCTGAAATCCATTGCTGAGGCAATCAGCAAAGGGATCAAGGGCAGCCGGTACACCCAAACCACAGCTAAGGCCATGAACTTTGTCAGGGAAGGGTAAGGGCCAGAGAAAACACCAAAGAACTGCTCTGCTGGTGTGCTCTCCACAGCCCGAGACTGGGTGATGACGGTTGACCTGGAGAGGCAGCTGAATATTCCACCACACATCACCCAGTCCAGACTGAGACCTGACATCATCTTGGCCTCAGAGGCCACAAAACAACTCATCTTGCTGGAGCTAACGGTTCTCTGGGAGGAGAGGATGGAGGAGGCTCATGAAAGAAAGAGGGAAAAGTACGAAGAGCTGGTGGAAGATTGTCGGAGGAACGGTTGGAGGACCAGGTGTAGGTGGGCAGTCAGGGATTTGCCAGTCACTCCTTGAGCAAGGCCTATGGCACACTGGGCATAACAGGTGCCAACCGAAGGAGAGATATAGGCAACAACGTGGAGGCAGCAGAGAGAGCCTCCAGATGGCTCTGGCTGAAGAGGGGAGAGCAGTGGCGGCAGTAGAATGCCACTTGGACACAGGCCGCGGTCTGATCAGCCTCAGTTGAGTCGCCTGGAGGAGGGTGTCTGTTGTAAGACCCGAAACACCCAGAGATCCCAGGAAACAACACTGATGATGTGTCCAAGGTTGTGCATCAGGAGATGTTTCTGTCCACAGTGTGTTGGTTGTGTCTAATCGTTATTGTCCCCTTTCTCATCTTTTTTTTTACAGAGACGTTGAATCAAAACAGTTAGTTATTTCCTGAATAGATGAGCCTACATAAAGAAAAAATAAATTAATTTCATTGTTATCAAAAATGAACTGATCATTTGCTGTACTTGTAGTTATTTCGTTGCACATTTGAAAATGTCCTACAGCACTTGAAGGCAACTACGAGCGCAGCCAGCAGCTCGTGAAAATAGGCTTAGCGCCAGGTAACCACACACACACACACACACGCACACACACACACACACACACACACACATCTGGGCTGCCCTCTCCTCTTCTCTCATTGGATGTTGGGAACTTTGGAAAGCCGCCTCCTTTGTGTGTCGGTGCGCAGACTGGAGCCTGAACGCCAGCTCCGGCACAGATGTTTCCAGTTTGACCTCCTCCTCCTCCGGTTAGTCTGGTGAGTTTGAATGACTTCTCTTAACCAGTCAACATTTTAAAAATACTGTGTTAGTTTTAAAAACCATGCAGACTCGTTGCTGATGCTGTAAAACACGCGCGTAATGTTTGGCGAGAAATGCTCCGTGTTTCCTGCATAAACTGCTAGTCCCGCTCGCGCGGAGTTAGTGCTCGTTGACAGAGACGTACAGCTGTGATGAAACAGTCACATAGAATATTCCAGGGCGTTATTTAGGCTCGTCTGTAAAGATGAACGTTGGGACACAGTGTTCTTGAAAGAGTTGGTACCCATGCTGACTTACATAAGACAGACACTCCCCCTTCTGAACAGAGCTCACGATTGCTGTTTTATCAACAAGCAAGAACATCTCTGATGACTTTATATTCATTAGATTGTTTACCCTTGAATGGTGAGCCTGCTCCCTGAGCCACTTTTTCTCCCAATGACCAAACCCGAACTGAGAAATGGAGGAAAAAGTAGATGTCTGGCTTTGTCCGTTTGTCTCTATAGTGCATCATATTTGTTTTCAGTTCTTTTTTTGTGGGACAGGAACATATTTCAAAAAGAGAGGGTTTCAGTGGTGTGCACAGACTTTTTGAGGGGCAGGGGCAAAATGGGAAAAAAAAGGGCACATATAGCGCGTTCTCGCCACTGAAGAGAACACTTTAGCACACGCTTTGGCTCCTAGAGGGCACTTTAGCACACGTTTTGGCTCCTAGAGGGCACTTTAGCACATGTTCTGGTTCCAAGAGGGCACTTTAGCACACGTTTTGGCTCCTGGAGGCCACTTTAGCACACGTTTTGGGTCCTGGAGGGCACTTTAGCACATGTTTTGGCTCCGAGAGGGCACTTTAGCACATGTTTTGGCTTCTAAGAGAACACTTTAGCACATGTTTCGACTCCTGGAGGGCACTTTAGTACATGTTTTCGCTCCAAGAGGGCACTTTAGCATACGTTTTGGCTCCTAGAGGACACTATAGAACACGTTTTGGCTCCTAGAGGACACTTTAGAACACGTTTTGGCTCCTAGAGGGCACTTTAGCATACGTTTTGGCTCCTAGAGGACACTATAGAACACGTTTTGGCTCCTAGAGGACACTTTAGAACACGTTTTGGCTCCTAGAGGGCACTTTAGCACATGTTTTGGCTCCGAGAGGGCACTTTAGCACATGTTTTGGATCCGAGAGGGCACTTAAGCACATGTTTTGGCTTCTAAGAGGGCACTTTAGCACACATTTTGGCTCCTAGAGAACATTTTAGCACACGTTTTGGCTCCTAGAGGACACTAGCACACGTTTTGGCTCCTGGAGGGCACTTTAGTTGCACGCCGTTGCACGCCAGTGGAGGGTTACACAGTCAGAGCTTAAACTTCTGGGACAGCTCAACCTCAAACAAATGGCGGAAGGGACAAGTAACAAATTACAAAGGGAGCATCAACGTTGATTGAAAAGTGTTGTTGTCCAGGATGCCCCCACCCATTGGTGCCTGAGGAGAAGGAGAGGATGGAGTCAGACAAGAGGGATGTACATCCAGTGCTATGAGTTTTTACAGACAAACTTGAGGTGAGGTCAAATTTGAGGTGATATTTAGCAATGCAGTAGATATGAGGAAGGAAAATCACCACATCTCTTCATCAAATCCTACAGAGTATCCTGCAAAGCTCAGCCTGGTCCATATCAGCCTCCGCTGCATTCCTGTTGAATACCTAACCAAAGTAAGTGTCTTGAGAAGATGCTGAGGAGGACAGCGACAATGAGGAGGGCCCTCCATGTGAAGGGAGATGTGTTGTGCACGATGCTGCTGCTGGTGCTATTCTGTCTGCTGCTCTATGCCCGCCAGGTAAGGATGGAACTAATCATAGCAAATATACTGTAGATGGATTACTGAACGGGGCTATGTGGCACAGGCCCAGGGGCCCTGAAGCATAAAATGTTGCTAAAAAACCCACAAAAACGTTTATAAAGAGACACTAAATGACCACAAACATACACAAAATCACCACAGAGACCCAAGACAACAACAAACAGACACAAAATCACTGAAAATATATGAATATACATGCAACATGATCCAAATATTAGATACAAAACCTACATGAATACACATACTGCCTACGCCTACTGCCTAGATGATGAAGAGACACAAAAACTACTAAGAGTAGATACAAAAGGAACACATCAACAAACAAGACACCATATACAATGACCATATAGAAACATAAAATGTAGAAAAATACATGCAAAGGGACTAAAAGGACACGCAGAACAATCACAAAATGACCACAAAGATGCTAAATGGTGCGCCCGGCGGCTCAGTGCTTAGAGCAGACGCCCCATACACAGAGGCTAAAAGTCCCCGCCGCAGTGGCCCGGGTTCAACTCTGACCCTTTTGACCACAAAAAGGCCAAAAAAAGAACCTTAAATAAAGAAAAGACACTAAATTTGTAACAAATAGACTCTTGGAGACTCTTTGGGTTGGGGTGTCTGTAGATTTGGTGGGCAGGCCTCTTACGTATATGTCTGTGCCCAGGGGCTCGTTGTCCCGTTGTCCGTCCATGACAGCATAGGAGGGGGTAGCTCAATATTTTTACTAAATTCTTAAAGGTGTCTCTTACCAACTAGAAGAGTACTGCAAGTTCATTTTATTAAGTAAAGTTCAAGTATATTTAAGTAGTAATTATACTTATATAAATGTACTAATAGTGTACTTACAATAATACCAATAATAATGCATGGGACAAATCTGCCCACTTTTAAGATCATAAGAGTATACTTTTAAGTATACTTAAAGTACAAGAGCAGTCAACGTTGAGTACACAACTAGTTAATGTCTAAGTTTATTTTTACTGCAACTATAACCAAGTGAACTTAAGGAATACTTTTAGTTTACTACTAATATACTCACTGTTTAGTTTAGTTAGTTAGTTTAGGAGTATATTACAAGTGTGCTTAGGTATACTTTCCCTTAGTATATCTCGATGAAAAGATAAGTATAAGCATGAGCTTACTTGTCAGTAAGTACTTCAGTATACTTTTAGTAAATAAGCCTATATACTGTATATGTGAACTGAAATGAAAGCTCTGCAATTGCAGGCCAGATTTTACTGTTGTGTCATACCCCAAAGCTCAGACGTTCCTTTATTTTTGGGTGACTCAGCCTCTTTTCACTGGCCTTGGTTGTGCAGCCCATAAAGCAGGCGCACTAGAGACTTCTGCCTGCTGAGCTGGCTACTTCTGCTTGAGTGCTCTGCTAACTTGAATAGGGATTCAATGATTTAATCAAGTGGCTCCTCTAGACTTTAAAAATGTTATGGTATGTTGTTGAGAACTAGAGAACACAACCCTCTCCCTCTCCAAAATGAGTCATAGAGTATGGTCTAGACCTACTCTTTATGTAAAGTGTCTTAACCCTCCTGTTATCCTAAGGGTCAATTTGACCCCATTTAATGTTTAACATCTCTAAATAATGTCATTTTTTTGCTTTATATTTATGACTTTTCCTAATTTTATGGGGACAACTCATAAAAAACATAAAAATTGGCACGATTATATCTATTTTTTTATTGTTCTTATTGTACATGTACTTGTCCCATAGGTGTTCCTTTGAGTGAATTTGATAATCTGGATGATTTAATCATTATTATTATCGTCTATTTTACAATTCAAATATTATATGAGGTCAAATTCATGCTGCTGTCCTTGATAACGGACGTTACTTTCATTCCAGATGTTACAAATAACACAAAATAGCACTTAAAATAACACACTTACTTTAAAACACACACACAGAAATCCATCCATGCAATTTAAGATCAGTAATATATTTCAAATAAATACATAAAGTACCCGACTTAACTTGAGTCACAAATTGGTTATGATCATTTTCGAGATGTTTAAATTGCTACGGTCAAATTGACCCCAAGAATAAATGGTGTTAGTCAAATTTGAGGGCAACAGGAGGGTTAAGATAACTTTTGTTGTGATTTGGCACTAAAAATGAAATTGAATCGAAAAGTACATTCAAATCCCCTTTGCACTTATCATGTCCCGTCGAATCATCAAATCCCATCCATGTTTCCAGGTGGTGCTGTCCTCTGGGTGGGACCGGCCTGTGTGGAAGCTGGAAATCCATGGCTCTACTAGTCCCAGCAGGACCTTGCTGGGTGCCAGCGGGGTCAAAGTAGGCCAGGACTCTCCAGGGGTATGACCTGATCGGATTCAAGTTATGAACGCGCCTGCTTGTATGCATGTAGAATCTAAATGTATCTTGCACTAAAAAAAGAACGCTGCACTATTTTATCAATTGATCAAAAGACTACAGTATGTGTCATGTGAAAGGTGGAGTCGTGACAAACCCACAGATAATTATGACCAACTCTGCAGTCCCCTTTAGCTCTACACAGGTTTATAGCCTCCTACAGGTCATTTGGAGCGTGGAGACATTTTCACAGTGTCTACTGCTGAGCGGAAATCACCCCCAGTGTCTGAGCTCTGTACAGCATGTGACATCCAGATATTTATAATGCATCAATGCAGAGCGTATTGATGTACACTAGAGATTAAAATTAGAGAACAAATTATTAATGCTTGATTTATTCTGAAATATTGTTGTTTTTTATTGTCCAGAATTTGATAGAATACCCTCTGTGTCTATACCACTGCTGTACTAGCATGTTTTTCAAATAACCAAGGCACTTCAACAAAAACCTTTATTTTGTGAAAAAGAAACATTGATCAAAATGAGAGAACACTTTCAGATCCCTCCCAGTTATTGGTGTTAATCTGCACCTGGTAACTTCATTGTTGGACACACCCTGTTTATCTGCAGCTCTCCTGGTTACTTTGTAAGATGGAAGCTGCTCTAAGGAGACAGAAACCCTGAGACAGCAGGTTGTCTAGATGAAGGCCAAAGGGATGACCCTCTCAGCCATCTGAGAGAGGTTGGGCGTTCACAGTCTGTGATTTCAAGAAGATTCAAACTTTACAAGGACACAGATTAATTTAAGTCCCTCAAAAAGGCCGGTCGTCCATGTAAAACAAGTGCACGAGAGGACAGGATTATGAGAAGACTCTCAATGGGGAATCGGTTCAACACTGCAGCTGGAGTTGGTCTCCAGTTCAGTTCTGAACAGGACAAAGGTCTGTCTCTGCACACAGTGTCTCATCTCATCACGACATTCTGGAGTGAAAGCCCACTCTGCAGTGACCAAACCTCTCATCAGCAGAAAGAATAAAAAGCTAGACTTGCCTTTGCTGAGGAGCATGTTGTGTGGACAGAGGAGAACTGGTCCAGAGTGACTTCAGTGATGAGAGGACGTTCAGTTTATTTGGGTCTGATGGAAACATTGTGTTGGGCGTAGGACTGGGGAAAGACTGAGCCCAAAGTGTGTAAAGAAGTCAGTTCCATTTGGAGGAGGAAGTGTCATGGTTTGGGGATGTTTTCTGCAGCAGGAGTTGGGCCTATGGTATAGCTACATGGCAGGTGAATGCAAATGTTTATGGGAACCTCCTTCAGAAACATGCAATACCTTCACTGCAATTGTCTCTAATCAGCTGCAATTTTCATGCAAGTCAATGTCCCCTGTCACACTGTGAAACAGGTGAAGCAGTTCCTTGAAGCTGAGAATATTGAAACAATGAAATGTCCAGAGTCCAGATCTAAACCCCATAGAGAATCTCTGGAAAATCCTTGTCTAAGAAACCCAGAATGGACGCAGATCAAACCAGAGCAGTGTGAGAAACTAGTGATGTCCTGTGGGCGCAGATGTGCTGAAGTCATTCAAAGCTGTGGCCTCTACACTTCCTGTTCATTTTTGAATCCTAGAGAAGAAAACATTGTTGAAATCTTCTTGTGAGCCTCACTGCTCACAGGACAGACGGGAAATGAGGGAGAGACAGCGTTGTCGGTGGTTAACCGTTTATTCCAGGCTTTCCCCAAACGTTCCTCAACATAAAACAAACTATACAAACGAGCAGCCGTCCCTCTGACGGCCGTGGTCAGGTGTCCGCTGCCTCTTTCTGGGTCGTCGCCGCTCGGGTCCTCTCACAGGACCCAGCCTACTGCAAGAGGCAGAACCAGGTTACAAACATGCTTATGTAGCTGACTGATTACCTGATTCTGTCCAGCTGTCTGATCACCGGCTGAGCCACTCCTCCCTCTCCTCCAGCAGTCGACACCTTAACCACACCCCACTGCCACATACCCCCACCGCCCGACTTAGGCCGGGATCCCACCGGCCGCAAGCCCACTCCCCCCCCCCCTCCGCGGAGCGGGAGAGAAAGTCAGCCACGACCATGCGGTTACCCGGCCTATGGATCACCTTGAACCGGAAAGGCTGTAATGCCAGATACCAGCGAGTGATCCGCGCGTTGGCATCTTTCATGCGGTGGAGCCATTGGAGCGGGGCATGGTCCGACCAGAGGGTGAATGAGCGCCCCAGGAGGTAGTAGCGGAGGGCCCCGACCGCCCACCGTATGGCGAGGCACTCCTTTTCCACCGTACTGTAGTTCACCTCCCGCTGAGCCAGCTTTCGGCTAATGTACAGTACGGGGCGGTCGATCCCCTCCACCTCCTGGGACAAAACGGCCCCCAGCCCACTGTTCGAGGCATCGGTCTGCAGGATGAAAGGGAGAGAAAAGTTAGGAGTGTACAAGAGTGGCTTCCCACAGAGGGCTCGCTTCACCCTCTCAAACGCCAGCTGACACGGCTCCGTCCACTGGACCGGATCTGAGGCACCCTTTCGGGTCAGGTCGGTGAGGGGGCTGGTCAGCTCTGAAAAGGCCGGAATGAACCTCCTATAGTAACCGGCCAGCCCCAGAAACCTCCTGACCTCTTTTTTTGTCTTGGGTGTTGGGCAGGCCGCAACTGCTGCGGTCTTTTGCACCTGTGGCCGCACCTGCCCGCCCCCCAAGTGGTACCCCAAATACCATACCTCCCTCCGTCCAACCGCACACTTCTTCGGGTTGGCCGTGAGCCCCGCCTTCCTCAGAGACTCGAGCACCGCCCCCACCTGCTGCATATGCTGCTCCCAGGACTCACTATGAATGATTACATCATCCAAGTAGGCCGCAGCATATGCAGAGTGAGGCCGCAGTACCCGGTCCATGAGGCGCTGGAAAGTAGCTGGGGCCCCGAACAGCCCGAACGGAAGTGTGACAAACTGGTACAAACCGTACGGAGTGGAGAAGGCCGTCTTTTCCCTGGACTCCAGCGACAGGGGAATCTGCCAGTAGCCCTTGGTCAAATCCAGTGTCGTGAAAAAGCGAGCCGTGCCCAGCCGATCCAGGAGTTCGTCGACCCGGGGCATTGGATAGGCATCGAATTTGGACACCTCATTGACCCTGCGATAGTCCACACAGAACCGTATTGACCCATCAGACTTGCGAACCAGCACAATGGGGCAACACCAGTCACTGTTGGACTCTTCTATTACCCCCATCTCCAACATGGCCTGAAGCTCCGCCAGAACAATTTTCCTCTTGTGTTCTGGCAGCCGATAGGGTCGTGAACGCCCGGTCACCCCTGGGGGTGTTTCTATGTGGTGGTGTATGAGGCCTGTGCGTCCTGGCAGGGGCGAGAACACATCAGCAAAACGCTGCTGCAACGAGGCCACATCTGCTATCTGGCTCGGTGAGAGATGGTCATCAAAGGGGACCGGTGCTGAATAGTTTGATTTTGCCACCTCCGGCCCCAACTCATCTCTCTCGATCACCGTAGTAGCCAGAGAAACAGCAGTCACCTCCCTCCAGGCTTTAAGGAGGTTGAGGTGGTAAACCTGTGATGCTCCGCCCTTGTCTGAACGCACAACCTCATAGTCAACATCCCCCACTCGCCGTGTGACCACAAAGGGCCCTTGCCACTTGGCGAGCAATTTGGAGCTAGATGATGGTAGCAATACAAGCACTTTATCTCCCGGTGAAAACTGTCTAAGTTTTGCCCCTCTGTTGTACAGACGCTGCTGACGTTCCTGGGCCTGGAGCAAATTCTCCCGTGATAACTGACCCAGTGAGTGGAGTTTTGCTCGCAGGTCCAGGACGTGCTGCACCTCGTTCTTGCTGGTGCTTGGACCCGCCTCCCAGTTTTCCTTGACCAGGTCCAAGACACCCCGTGGTTTTCGGCCGAACAGGAGTTCGAAGGGAGAAAATCCCGTGGAGGCCTGGGGAACCTCCCGCACTGCAAACAACAGAGGGTCCAACCATTTATCCCAATTACGGCTATCCTCGTGCACGAACTTACGAATCATGTTCTTTAGCGTTTTGTTAAACCGCTCCACCAGGCCGTCGGTCTGGGGATGGTACACACTAGTCCGGATTGAACGGATGCCCAGTAATTCGTATAGTTCGCGTAGTGTACGTGACATAAAGGATGTGCCCTGATCAGTCAGGATCTCTTTCGGGATCCCAACTCGGGAGATAACTTGAAACAGTGCCTGTGCAACACTCTTTGCAGAGATATTGCGCAGAGGCACCGCCTCGGGATATCGGGTTGCATAGTCCACTAGGACTAACACAAAGCGATATCCCCGTGCACTCCGGTCTAATGGCCCGATGAGGTCCATGGCAATTCTATCAAATGGGACCTCCATTAGTGGTAGTGGGCGCAACGGCGCTTTTGGGGTGGCCGGCGGATTGACTAACTGACATTCGCGGCATGATGCACACCACCGACTTACATCTGCGCGAATGCCCGGCCAATAAAATCGGGCCATGATCCGGTTCAGTGTTTTGTCATAGCCTAGGTGGCCCGCCATGGGGTTATGATGAGCCGCCTGGAAAATTGTTTCCCGACGGCTTTTGGGCACCAACAACTGGGTGAGTTCTTCGCCTGTCCGAGCGTCACGACTCGCTCTGTATAACCTGTCCCTAATGACAATAAAATATGGGTGAGTGAGTGCTGTGTTAGGGTGGACCTGGCAACCATCAATTTTCATCACTTGGTTAAAGGCATGACGGAGGGTCTCATCCCGAGACTGCTCAAGTGGAAAATCTTCCATGGGGGCTATCTGCAGGGCCCCCGGAGCCAGCCGTGCTTGCCCCGCCGGCCCCACGCCCCCCCCGACGGCGTCGGGATGCGGCACCCCCGTCTCACCACTAAGCACGGCACACCACCCGCATTTCCCTGACGTACGTGACCGCACCCTCATAGTTTCCCCCGCTAGGCTAGCAAACCCCGGCCAATTCGTGCCCAAGATTAGAGGGTGCGTGAGGCGAGTACTAACTCCAGCCCTAACTCTATGCTTTTTCCCTCTAAAAAGAATTTCTAGAGCCACCACCGGATAATCGTGAATATCCCCATGCACACACCTCACCTTCACCCACGATGCCTCTAGCAAAGCCCCCGGTCGAACCAAGCGCTGGTGGATCATGGTCTGTTCACAACCAGAGTCTAGCAGAGCTTGGTGTGTACCCCCCTGTATACATACCGGTATACGGTACGTCCCTTCCGAACCGGGGGAGGGAGCTGGCGGTCCCGCAACCCGCACCACTTGCCCCACCTCCATGAGGGGGCACTCCGCCCGGAGATGGCCGGGCTGCCCACACCGCCAGCACCCCTGCCCTGGCGTCTGAGGAACCCCCCGGGGTGCCGGTCGATCAGACACGTAGGCTGGGCCCTGCGGAACAGAAGGCAGTGTGTTATTAGTGGGCCAGAGCGGACCGGGCTCCGGGTGTGTGTGTGTGTGCGGGGCAGGGTGCGGTGCAGCGGCCGCCGGGAATCTCCTCCTCGGGGCCGGGGTGGGACGGCCCGCGGAGATCGCCGCTGGCCTGGCCTCCTCCCTCATGCTCCGCCGGGGAAGGGAGAGATGGTCCTCCGCGAGGACGATCGCTGCCTCGATGGTGGGGGGACGGTGGCACTGGACCCAGTTGGCGGTGGACGAGGGTAAGCCGGCGATAAACTGCTCCAGCGCCACCTGTCCAACGACGTCCTCGGCGGAGTGGGTCCCCGGCTGGAGCCAGCGCCGCGCTGCATCGAGGAGCCGCTGCGCGAAGGCGAAGGGGCGGCCGGCTTCCTCAAAAGAGAGCCCCCTGAACCGCCGCCGGTGTCCCTCTGGCGTACTGCCCAGCCGGTCCAGGATGGCTCTCTTCAGGTGGGTAAAGTCGTGGCGAGAGGCCGCCGGCAGGCTGTGCGCGGCCAGCTGCGCCACGCCGGTAAGCAGGGGGAGAAGCCGGACCGCCCTCTCCTCCTCCGGCCACCCGCACGCCTCCGCCGTGCCCTCGAAGATGTCCAGGAACGCCTCCGGATCATCCTCTGCTGTCATCCGTTGAAGGGCAACAGGCGGAGGCCGGCCGCGACTGGGCTCCGGGTCGGGCTGGGTGGCCGGGCGCTGCAGCAGCTCCTGCAGGAGAGCACGAACTTCCCTCTGGGCCGCCACGATGTCGGCCAGGGCACGGGACTGCTGCTGCTGGAGAGTGGTAGTGCTCTCCTGCATCGCGGCGAGGTGCTGGAGGGCCAGCGACAGCGGACTTTGGGCTTCCGTCATGTCCCTGTTCAGGTGCCAGATGTGAGCCTCACTGCTCACAGGACAGACGGGAAATGAGGGAGAGACAGCGTTGTCGGTGGTTAACCGTTTATTCCAGGCTTTCCCCAAACGTTCCTCAACATAAAACAAACTATACAAACGAGCAGCCGTCCCTCTGACGGCCGTGGTCAGGTGTCCGCTGCCTCTTTCTGGGTCGTCGCCGCTCGGGTCCTCTCACAGGACCCAGCCTACTGCAAGAGGCAGAACCAGGTTACAAACATGCTTATGTAGCTGACTGATTACCTGATTCTGTCCAGCTGTCTGATCACCGGCTGAGCCACTCCTCCCTCTCCTCCAGCAGTCGACACCTTAACCACACCCCACTGCCACACTTCTCTTCTGACAGTGGTTACTGTTCTCTCATTTTGATCACTGTTTTTTTCATGAAAAAAAGGTTTTTGTTGAAGTGCCTTGGTTATTTAAAAAAACATGCTAGTACAGCAGTGGGATAGACACAGAGGATATTCTGTCAAATTATGAACAATAAAACATTTCACAATAAATCAAATATTAATAATTTGTTCTCTAATTTCAATCTCCAGTGTATATGTTTATTAAAGCTATTCTTACCTTTCTGGCATGTCTCACAGCACTTAGTAAAAATTTGAACATGAACAACTCCACCTCCCACCAAAGTCCCACCCTCTTCCCCCTGCCTGACCTCTGATGCTCCCTCCTCCCCCGACGCTTACACTGAGAAAGTGAGCAGCACAAGTGAAACGGCTGGTTGGTTTACACTACCGGTGGCTGACGCTAATGTTCCTTGCACAAATAACATAGTATTACAGAACTACATTAACTGATAACTGAAAATCTGAGGCCATCTCATCTCAATTTAGCTCTGGATGAAGCTGCATTAGCCTCCACCATCCCTGGAAAGCAGAGCAAATGTTGACTCGCATCTTGCCTGCCTGACGCATCAGTCTCTCACAGACAACTCGCTCTGCAGAGAGGCGCGCCACTCGCAAGCAGTAACAGTGGTAGGAAACTGGAAGGGCTGCTGCGACCATGACAGGCAGGAAGCTTGTTGTTCAGACTTTTATCAGAAATAAGAATTGAATAGTAATTTGTTTTAACACCTTGTGGATTTCTTTTACATTTTAGTGTGCCATACGCTTATTAGGAGCATTTTAAGATTCAAAAGAAAAGTGTAAAAATGCCAGAAAGGTAACAACTGATTTAAGATGACATCTACTTGCTATAAAAAAGTCTTCTGTCTCCTGTCTCACATCATTTTTCCTAATTGGCAGATTCCATCCAGCTCTTCAGAGCCACAGCTGCCTCCCTGTAAGCCCCAGTCCAAGTCCAAACCTCCCAAGTCCAAGTCCAAACCTCCCCAGTCCAAGTCCAAACCTCCCCAGTCAAAGTCCAAACCCCAGGTCAAATCCAAGTTGAAATCCAAGTTGCGACAGAAAAATGCTGTTCCGACGAAGAGTGCTGGCAAGCCCCTGCCCACGATGCCACCATTTGACTTTGAGGGCTATCTGAGGGAAAAGGACAAGAGAAAGTTTAAGCTGCTCATAGACCAGCCAGAGAAATGTCACATCGGAGGAGAAGAGGAGGAAGGAGGAGGAAGTCAAGAGTCTACTACTGCTCCTTACATGCTCATTGCGGTGAAATCCATCCCTGCAGATTTTGATAAGCGGCAGGTAAAATATGCCATGTTGTATGAACCAAAAAAAGTATGTCACTTTGAATGTGATGTGAGTCAGTGCAGAAATTAGGCTGCAGTTTGGGGGTAATAAAATAAATACTGAGCATTTGAATATCAATAATACACCTGCTCAGAAAAAGGGGGAACACTTAATGGTCACAGTATAACAGCAAGTCGGTTAACCTTCAGGGATATCAATCTGTCCATTTAGGAAGAACAGGTGATCGTGAATCAGTTTCATTTGCGTCTTCCTAGTATCCTTGTCACTACTGGTAGCAGGAGACGGTACCTGCAGCTCAATCCAGTTGCACTGTTAATTCAGCTCCTCCAGGATGGCACATCCATTCCTGCCCCAAGAAGGTTTACTTTGTTTTCCAGCACAGTCTCAAGAGCATGGAGGAGATACCAGGAGACACGTGGAGAGTTGGACAGGACCATGGAAGGGCATCAATCCCGCAGCAGGACCGGTATCTGCTCCTTTGTGCGAGGAGGAAAACATAAAAAAGAGACTCAAAAAGGAGATTACCAGATTTTATCAGTTTGTTCTCGAGAAGAAGCCCAGAGCAATATTTCATCTCAGTTATATAATGTTCAACAAATATCTTACAGATATGCATAGACCTCACCTGTTCTCCCAGATAGTCCTGTCTCAGATATTACTTGAACATGTTCTTTGTACAAGTTCTTCAGATTAGTTCATCACGGTAATGAATGTTTGTTATCAGCAATAAGCTTCTGGGAAATGTCCTTTTGTTTGTCGCTCATATCTCCACAAAAGTTTAATCCAACAAACACTGTTCGAGTCCTACAAAATGACCTCCAGCAGGCTGCTGGTGTGCATTTTTCTGACCAAACTGTTAGAAACCAACTCCATGAGGGTGGCATGAGGACCCAAAACTAGCCTGGTACAAAAAAATTCATCTACCTCCAGTGTTGTCATGGAGATATGACCTAAACATACAGACTAGAGAGTTTTTTTGTCCCAGGCCTTAAACAGGTTTAATGATGCTGTGAAAACGGCCTGTTTAACATGGGGGTCAATGAGAAACTGCTCTATTATGAAACCTGCCCCTAATGGACACTCAGAGAACTGCAGTTTTTGGGTACTTCCTGATTGGATCAACCAGGAAGTCGCTGTGGTGGGGGCTTGGTTCAGACTGAGCACATGTGATAGGTATGAAAGAGTGAGCATTTTGCTGCCTGTAACATCATCCAGCATGACCGCTTTGGCGGTGGGTCAGTGATGGTCTGGGGGGCGTCACACAGACCTCCCCTGACTGCTGTTAGGTACCGGGATGAAATCCTCAGAGATATTGTCAGACCTTACTCTGGTGCAGAGAGCCCTCGGTGCCTCCTGCTGCAGGATAATGCCCGGCCTCATGTGACCAGAGTGTGCAGACAATCCCTGGATGAAGGCATTGATGCCATTGACCGGCCCTCTTCTACCCCCGACCTAAATCCAATCCAGCACCTATAGGATGTTATGTATCACCACCGCAAAATACCGCCACAGACTGTCCAGGAGCTCACTGATGCCCTGATCCAGGGTCTGGTTGGAGATCCCCGGGGACACAATCCGCCAACTCATCAGGAACATGCACAGACGTTGTCTGGAGTGCGTACAGGCACGCGGTTGGATCAGCCTGTGATTTCAACTATTCACTTAGATTTTCAGTGTAATTTGGAATCCTGCTCTCAGTGGGTTGATAATTTTGGTTTCCATTCCATCAGTAAAGATTTTCAACTTAATAATCCGTTCATCAAGATCTGATATGTGGTTTAAGATCAAATGACTATAATGCAATGTGAAAGGAGTGACTCGTCGTGACCAGCACCCAGACAATTATTACCAGACCTATTTAGTGTCTGAAGGCTCGTTGTTTGAGACTAGGACAAAACTAGATTTAAAAGCAGAGTGACATTTGTCATGTGTCATAAACATGTCTTCAAAAGAATGCTAATGCCGCTCCACGTCTGTTCCATATGTAAATTAGTTGTTTGCTTATTT
Organism: Echiichthys vipera; assembly: GCF_963691815.1. NCBI lineage: Eukaryota > Metazoa > Chordata > Actinopteri > Perciformes > Trachinidae > Echiichthys > Echiichthys vipera. The sequence goes on along the minus strand of NC_139832.1, from coordinate 30,398,572 downwards.
ACACATTGGTCCAAAGTATCAGTATTCACTCAGTCAAGTTGCTGGTCCAACAAAAAAAATTGCTTTCTCTTTGCACTTTTCCCAATTGTTTTTAGGTGGTACGTCGGACCTGGGGTAAAGAGGGACTTTTCAAAAATGGTGTGTCCACCCGTACTGTTTTCCTGCTGGGGGTTCCCAGGAATCGGACTGCTCTGCCTCTGTGGGATCGGCTCTTGACCTACGAGAGTGAAACCTTCAGGGATATCCTGCTCTGGGACTTTGAAGACACCTTCTTCAACCTGACACTGAAGGAAACACATTTTCTGGAATGGGTTAACAGCAGCTGTCCTCATGTCAAGTCAGTGTTTATAAGCCTAAATCAGGGGTGGATGTGATTCTCAGCTTCATGTGACTCATATCTGAGGCTGTTCCTATGATCTCTTCTCATACAGATTCATCTTCAAGGGTGATGCTGACGTGTATGTGAATGTGGAGAACATACTAGAGATGCTGCAAGGTCAAAAGCCAGACAAGGATCTGTTTGTTGGGGATATTATTATCCATGCTAAACCCATCCGCCGGCGCAGCTCCAAATACTATGTGCCAGAGTTCGTTTATGGAGGGGGCTTGTACCCGAATTACGCTGGAGGAGGAGGGTTTGTCATGTCAGGACATACCGCTCGGAGACTTAGCTCTGCCTGTCAACAGGTACTTCAAAGCTGGACAGTTTCAATATTTTAGTCTGTTTTTAGAATTCTTCGATCTAAGATGTGTTTTTTTTTTCACTTCCAGGTGGAGTTGTTCCCCATTGACGATGTCTTTCTGGGAATATGCCTCCAGCTGATTGGTGTCAAACCATCACGCCACCAGGGCTTTCGGACGTTTGGAATTCCCCGACCATCTGCAGCGCCCCACCTTCAGACGTTCGACCCCTGTTTTTACAGGGAACTCATGGTTGTTCACAGTCTCAGTGTTCCTCAGATCTGGCTCATGTGGAACCTCCTGCACGACCCCAAACTGAGCTGTCACAACAGAACCAGCCCGACATCCTGGCCCTTTAAGTGGAAGGAAAAGGTTGAAGCGACGGCAGGACAGGAGACCGACTACGGTGAGAAGCAGGTGTTTGTCACGCATTAGCGCCTCCCTGTAGGCACCAGCAGGATCTGCAAGAGCCCTGGTGGGGACAAAATGGTTATTAAAGCAGCATCTGTGGCCAACTTGAAAGGCTTGTGACATGTTCAAACGCACAGTTGAGTCATTGGAGACTTTATCCAAGCAACAAGATCATCTTTGGGGAAATGAACTGGCAAAAGCCTAATGTGCTTCAGATTGTTCAGTGAAGAGAATTTTTGGCTTTTGCCATCCAAGCCCATCTGTGTGTTAATTAGGATTGCAGTAGTCTGACTCACAGGATGTAGACTGTTGGCAGGGTTTCCCCTGTGAAGTTGGGCTTGGCGGCAAATGTCTCTTTTGACACCAGCGACAGACTGATGGCAGCATTAACGTTTCTGTGAAAGGATTCCATAGGGCCCTACATTAGGTCAATGCTAAAAGCTGGCTGGGGATTTGAAAATATGACTACATCTTGGTTTCTAACCAAGCTGCCCCGCTGTAACTGCAGTTTTAAAAACGTCCTAACAGTACATAACAATCCCAGATGCTTAGCCAGGTGGGCCCTTGGGCGTGCAATACACTGAGGAAACCGTGGTTGGGATAAAGCCTGCCACATAATTCAAACAGAACTATCATCTCCTCATCTCAGCTATCTACAAAGGCACCATTGGCTTAGCGTCGCCCAAGAAGAGTGTGATTGGATAAAGAGGTTTCAAAGCCAGAACGTTTTTTTTCCCCCATCCCAGAATGTTAACTCATGCAGCCACACTTTTCTCCACCAGTTTCACAGTATACTATGGTATAAAAGTGTTGGTTATAATACCATGTACATTTGCTTAAGAAAATATATTAATTATTTTATTTATTTTCAAAAGGGACTTCTAAATCTAATCTAAATGGTTTCAAGTTTCAGTGATAATTGAAAAGCATGTCTTATCTGTTAATTCTCCCAGTCCGGAACTCAGTTTTTAGATTATTCCGGCTCCACAAGTTTGCAGCATGCCCTGTCTAAAATGTCAACGAAAGTGTAAAATAATTTGTGTATCCACATCATGATTTGGATCTGCTCCAAAATGTAATGGGTTCTTCCATGAGCCTGGCTGCACCCATCCACCAAGTTTCAGGAATATCGGGCCAACAGGTTTTATATAATCCTGCTGACAGGCAGACAAACATTACCACATTACCTAGATAATAATAATAATAATGATAATAATGATAATAATAATGATAATAATAATAATAGTGCATACTGTGATACTTTCTGAGGCGGTTGTGAAAATCTCATACCGCTGCAACCCTAGTGTTAATATAGTGTTGGTGATCAACCATTCCAAAGAAGATTGTCAGAAGACTTTTGAATGTGTACTCTTCAGAATGTATTGTGTTATAATTGTTTACACATTATGACATTAAAGTACACCTTTGTCATTCTAAGTAGTAGACAGATATTTATAACCTCATAAATTCCCATCAAATTCTAATCAAAGCCCCGCCCACCTTCAACCCAAGCAGAGGTCTAATCAGCCAGAAGAACTGAAAACACCTGTGTGGGTGTTCAGGGGCTTTAAGGTGTCATTTCAGCGTAAAATCATCCCACAGTCTTTTTCAACACTTGCACACATCAAATAAGCCTTCGAGACAGTTTCTTTTTCATGTATAAACTATTTGACGGATAAATACGGTCACTTACAGCTAAAAATAACATCAAACCTCTGCAGCAGCATGAGAAGAGTCATTACACAGAAAACAAATCACCAATGGGCTCCTTCCTTTGGGATTGACTTTGGTAATCTACTTGAATGGACTTTACTATGAGAGGAGCTGGTACAGGGGCCAGTAGGTAAGTCTTTAAAACACTCTTTTAATAAACTCTGGGTTCACTAACTACATTGTTGGTGATTTGTTTTGTGTGTAGGGACTCTTCTCATGCTGCTGCAGAGGTTTGGTGTTATTTTGAGTAGTATTAGTGGTTAAAAAAGACGTTTTAATGCCTTCACCGTGCTGCCCTGAGCTAATCAGTGTTAGCCAAATCCAGCTGTTGGCGACTCTCCGGGATTTCTCTGTTAATAGTTCATACACGAAAAAAACTGTCTTGTTGGCTTATTTGATGTGTGCAAATGTCGAAAAAGACCATGGGATGATTTTACGCTGGAATTTCACTTGAAGCTCCACAAGGACAGCACAATGCCATGTGGTTAGCTGGTTTAACCCTATCCAAGCACAAATGCAACCGTGTGTCTGAGACCTCGACATTGTTAATATAGTCACTCTCATGGGACTGTTCCTGCAACGTAACGTGAGACGTTTTTCTGTTCTCACCGTGAATCACTAGCAGAGATGAAGGCACAAATGGACAGTTGCATTATCTGTTCCCTGGAGGAACACCAAATGAAGCCTAAATGGGAACCAGCTGTGACACACACACTAACACACACACACACCCTCTGTTGAAAAGCCTTATGTATGAGCATTCAGAATGTGTACTTTCATGTGAACAACACTATTATTACTATAATTATAATGATTTGTTTTACAAAACTCTGTGTTTTATGTCTTTACTGTCATCTGTTTTTGTTTTATATATTTCTGCTATTGCAACTGTGAAACATGTTCACAGGTGGAATGGATCACATTTCGGTGTTTATAGGTGTGAATGCTCTGGACTCTGCAGTAACAGCCCGTCCACCACACTGGCCCTAACTGAAATGTCTCAACAGTTATGGGATGGATTGCCATGAAATTCAGCACAGACATCCATGGTGCTGAGAGGGTGTGGTCTAACTTTGATAATCCCCTGACTTTTCCTTTAGGGACTTGATAAGATCGATATTTGTGGTTTGGAGTGAAATGTCTCGACAAAAATTGAATGGATTGCCATAAAAACTGGTCCACACGTTCAAGATCCTCTCAGAATAATGGTGACTAATGACAGTGGTGATACCCTGACTTCTCATTTTTATCTGCCATCATAAGGTAAAACATTTAACTGGCTTTTACATATTTGAAGTAATGTTGGTTTTAAGTCAAGTGCTTGTCGTGCTTTCTGAACTACTTGTCTGACTGGCAGCAGTTTTTATCAATAACTAAAAGCGTTCCACAATGTTCAATCCTAGGTCCAGATCTTTTTACTTTTTACTTTATTCAATGTTGTACTCCTTAAGAATGGAGATACCTTGGTTCTAGCGGCCTCTTTGCCAGTAGGATGTAATTACAGGCTTTATTGAAACACATTAGCTGTGTTCCAAATCGTTCCCTATCACAGAAGCAGTGCACTGTATAGTGTGTACGCCATTTTGTAGTGGTGGTTGAGTTCTCCATGGTTAATTTCATTCACTATATAGTCCACTATAAAATACCCACAATGCACAGCTAATTTGAGTGTACATATGATGTACACTACATTTTACTCCCATATACCACAATGCAATGCAGTCGTGTTTTACCGGAGGAGAAGAAGAAGCAGAAGAGGTGCTAAAGGTAGCATTAGAGCTAACTACAGTTATCAACAACCGTTCCTCACAAGCTAACTACTGTTACAACTGTAACCTTAGACCGTTACTTCTGTTACTGGCTCGTGAAATAACTGAAGCTCACAATCAGAACACACAACCATTGTTAACTAAACCACACTTTAACTCCATTGAAATTTCAACAAATTATTTGTATATTTGTATAAAACATGGACAAATACATAAAGTGAATGAATTCCATAGAACTTTATTATTTAGACAGTCTTTGGAAAAAGAACATAAAGTACTTTAAAGTAGATTTTTTTGAGAGGCTCAAGTTCATGGTGCATAATCTGCCATAGCAATAGCAGCATTTGAGATATGGCAGGCATTGTCGATACTGTCATTATCACCGGTTTCTGATTAGTACACGGCGATGGAGATTTGCACGCACGCACGCACTACTCTAAGGTTTTTTTTAAGACTATCTGAACACCACAATCAGTCTAGCTCATGGCTAAAGTCAAATGTACAATATAAACATCAAGGGTTCCAGATTTGTGTAAAGTAAGAAATAAAAACCTCCCAAACGTTGTCACATCCACATTTTTATTGTATTTTTCATATCCTGGTTGCACACAGAAAATGGATTTTGATGTAAATGAATAAGGAGCATTTGATTTCCTAAAAGTCCAAATGTGGCACTGGAGTTGTTGGAGACAGCAGGAGCTCATCTCAACCACCATCATCAAACACAGGCAGAGGTGATTTGCTGGAGCAAAGCTTTCAGTCAAACCAACCACTCTCTTTGCACTGCATGGTATTGCTTTTGCCTTTGCCGTTTTCAGTGGACATGCTGAATAAATCTACTTATCTCTTCAAACACAAATGTATAGTATTCAAAATATAAAATGCCACATTCCAATGAATTTCACAAGTTTGAATTAGGTAGAACTGCCCCATTTCCAGAAATGGGCTTATGCTAAAATGCACAAAAAAAACAACAAAAGTCTTCTGAGGAGAACAAGCAAGATGGGCAACAGAACGTATGATACCAAAAACAGACAATACAAAGCATTAATATGAGATTATCATCACACTGAACTGATGCTGTGCAATAGAAATCACAACTATCTGGTTATGACGTTCACTCATTCCTGCATTCAGAGAAAGAATCAAAAGATGACATTTAAAAAGACACACAGACCTCAGATTTCACTTCAAATCAGTAGAAAACAAAGATGTGATATGTCCACCTGAGTTTGGGTGAGATTAACTACCCTGCACCCTACAGCTCCTCTCATCAACAGTGTAGCTTCTTGGCACCGTCTATGCCGCTGGGCTGGGTTTACCAAAACTGGGTTCATGAGTATAATCCTTTTTTTTTCCTGTGTAGTGTTAACTGTGCTGAGAACGAATGAGCGTTTTCTCTTGATTTATTCCACTGCTGCATCTACAGTTTTCATATAGTCTGAGCTCTGAGATCTTTTGGGCCAGTGGTTTTCATCCTTTTTCGTGTTCTAAATGGATTTTCACATCTCTGCAATGTAAACGAACCGTCAGTTGTCGACATGGAAAACGTTTGTTGTCAGCGGGACATCACGGTGATTCATCTACAGTTGAGATAACTGAAGGAAGTGAAACCTATGGCAATACAAACTCTTACTCATCGTGGTCACTTCTCAAATAGTGAAAATAAACTCTTCCCCATTTTTCTGGGGACCCCCTGGAACTCCCTCTTGGACTGCAGGGGGTCCACAGACTCTGTTTGAGAACAGCTGTTTGACCAATTTATAGTGAGGGGGAAGACAAGGACTAAAATCCTCTGTTGGTTTGGCAGAATTGTATTGCGTAAATCTTGTATTTATATTCCATTAGGAGTCTTTAATCGTTTGTTGTGGGCGCACACACCACACAAAAACTGGTAACCGTAAAAAAAACAAAACGGCCTGAAGGACCCATTGTTGTTTTGGGAAACCCAACCTCGCATTCTCTGCAGAGAACAGGACAATTAAGAGCCATGACATCAGGTTAGCTTGTTGCTAATGCTCGGTGACACGCACACATACACTGTACAATGATGCCGTTCAAATGCACTCTCAAAGTGCATGTACAACAAGATACTTTTGTACAGGGGAGACAGAGACACAAGTCAAAGACAGGCTTGGTGGGAGATGAGGCACAATGTTCAACAGTTTTGTGTTTTCTCGATTAGCTCATATTTACTTGCACAAAAGCAAGTTGTAGCAAAATGTTGGAATAAAGCTGTCATGACAATTCTATGGGTTTCCCTATTCAGCTGAGGTCATGTGGATAAAGCAGAACAGGAGCAAGGAACTTTGCATTTCCAGGTTCAGTCGTCACTCGCCAACATACATTTTGTTGCAATTCATCTCGAAACATTACTCTAGATTTTGAGATCCCGGCTTAAGAAACCAGAACCAAACATTCATTCCTCCTGCTTCCAGAAACTACGTCAGTTCATTTAGGAGGGAGTCTGGCGACAAGAAAGCTGCAGCAAGGAGAGTTTTCTTCTAGTGTAAACAAGGAGATGTCAAATCTAGCAAGACTCCAAATCAGATTCTTTCCACACTGCAAAACGTCTCAACCTAAACTTTGTTCCAGTCCACATGTAAAGGAGGATTATGGGTTTTTGATGTCGTTTCTGTGAACACTCTGCAGTAGCAGTTCAAGCAGAGCTGAAGCAGGACCATCTACTGACACCCAACACTCGTGTTCTTGCAGCCTTAGCATCACATGAGAAAAAGTTTCAATACTGAGTGGTGTGAGATAAAATAAAAATAAAAAACAGCTTCCAGTGCCTGTTGATGAGTCAGTTGTAAGAAAGTGCCTCCTCCTGACTTTGAAGTCTAAACAGGAGGAAGGAGGAGGAAATATAAAGATACACAGCCGAAGCATCTGTGAGCCTGTTGTCTGTGCCAAGCCATCAAGATCATGGAAATGAGAGGACTTCAGAATATGAGCGCACAACTAGTTACAGCATTTGTACATCAACATCCTCTGCAAGGATCAGAGCCTGGATAAAGAAAAACAGCCTGAGCAGCACAAACATTCGGTTCTTCAGCCGCCCTTCTCATAGTCATTTGTACCCACTCCAGAACTTTAGCAAACGGTCAGAGCCATGCTGTGCCAAACAATAAGGTTCTGTAAATGAAGGCTTTTATTGGAAACATTTTCTGGATTCTGCGGTTTCAGACCAATCTATCCATATAAGCCACTTTTGAATTGTGCCTGAATCAGTTCTTTTGCCGCTACTCCGACAAATTTCAAGCAATCATCACCACATTTGGTACAAAGCATCTCTGGGCTAGTTCAGAAAAAGTGCCTTTTCAGATTTTTAATGTTCCAGAATATTTTGCTATAGCTGGCCCTCAAAGTTTGCTCAAATGCTGTGGGCAGGGATTATATTACAGAGCATGTCGTATCACCTGAATACTTTGTACTATTGCAATAACATTTGGTGGACATGTGCAGATATGATGACTGAGTGTTCATGACAAATCTGGGGCCATGGGGCCAATAGGTGGCGCTGTAGCATCATCATCTATCTATAAAGGAAGGAACCTCTGCGTATGTATGCATGTATGACTGTCCTTTAGATTTCTCAAGAGCTGTTCATCCACTCGACGTCACACTTGGCAGATGTATTGCTGAAGACCCAAGGAAGTGCCGTGTCGAGTGAGAAGTGGATGGGATTTGTGGATCTAGAGAATGCTGCAAGCAGCACTTCAGGGAGCCGAACAGTCAGACTGCTCCAAATGGTCCCTGAACTAATAAATACAAAAGGAAACACCACAGTGAAGCCAGTTTGAACATCAAAACTCACTTCAAGCTGCTCCATCCACCTCATGACAGACTGCAGAAAAAACATCTTACCCGCAATAAAAAAGTACTGTATTACTGTAAACCACCGGCAAGCTGCTGACTTGGAAATTTATGCTCCCAATTCTCAACGCTGCGTTTTCAACTTCTCATCATGTATCTGGAACCTGACTTCTACACTGATGTCTTCACACATACAAGCAATCATAAAGTGAAAAAAAAACACAAAAAGAAATGGCATTTGAGTCAAAGGACAATAAAAGAAAACATGTGTATTAACATTAATACACAGTTTATTCAAAAGATTTTAAGTTCAGACACTGGGAGGGAAACAAATGATGTTCTTCCCCATTTCCTACATGGGTTAAAGGAATTCACAGAGAAGTAATGGTAATTATTTAAATTACAGCTCTCTGACAACAATAACGGTTCAAGACTTGCAAGAGGGACAACACTAGTTGTTGCTATTGTTAATGTCGAGCTTTAACCAGACTAGTTTCAAAACACACGTAAGTCAGCTAGCTGGCCAAGAGCTGAGGCGTTACCGCGGCAATGACTTTGATGTACAGGTTTGACACGAAAGACGCAAGAGAAAGGGAAGGCGGCTAACGCGCAACTCTCTACACGGGTGGGGCCAAGAGACTGCAGTGATAATGTCCGCGGATCAAATGGAATCATCCGTAAATGTCTTTGGCTCCAGCATTTGGCAATTCAACACGCACACACGCGCACACAGATGTCATGGTGTGAATGAGATAAGCAGGGCAGAGAGATAGAACGAGTCTTTGCCCCTCACAACATGCGGGATCAAAGAAACAGAACCAGTTTGTGCTTATAATACGTTTCTGCTCATTCAAAAAGCATCTGGCAAGATCATGCATGTCCTTGTGTCATGCCTGCATGTCTCCATGTTTCTTTCACGTGTGTGTGTGTGTGTGTGTGTGTTCCCCAGGAGGCACCTCCTGTCCACTGTCCTCACTGGGTCAGATAAACGGTTATGTGTGTCTGTGTGTCTGTTAACACACAGCTGTTGTTATCTGCAGTTTCCTTATACACACAGAGTGTTTGTTCGTGGGCCTGCTAAGGAACGTTAGAGGGAAAGTGAGCAGGAAGGTGGAGGAGGGAGACGATACTGTTGACGATGTTTGGATCGTTCTGCTGTGAGAGGCGTCACGTCCGCTCACCCGGCCGTTTGCGAGTGTGTTCTTGGCCAGGTGTCTCTCCAAACCCTGAGTGCGTTTGGTTCTTCTCGTGTGGGACAAATTCTGGATTCTCATGTTTTTGTTTCGGTTCCAGTCCTCTGCAGCTTCCGATGTGTGTGGCTCTCTGATGGCTGATGGTTGTGCTCGGTGCGTTTGGTTTTGGTAGATTTAAACGTGCCTGGGTTTTGATTGAGCCGGTCAAGCCTGGTTCTGAAGCAGTGAAAGGAAGACGAGCTGGCAGTGTGGTTTATTTCAGACTTTGGCCACATCAGTTTTCATAGAGATTTGTTGCAGATGATAATTAAATGCTGATCATCTCATCACAATGTTATGGAGATTACTGTCATATACAGGCTGCCATTACATCTTACTGTGTCTTTCAAACTACAGTGTGGACAAACACTTCTTCCGTGGTCCTGGGCAAATTCAGTCACTAGATGGAAACCGGAAACAGCCAAGCTCTGCTCGAGTGCAGATTTCCTCAGCGTTTCAGTTCGCAGCACCACTGTGATACTCCCACATAACAGAAATATTATTTCATTAGTTTCATTTCAAAGCATCAGTGGTCCAGCACTGCGACCACGTCGCTAGATCCTGGGTCCTGAGATAGGGTTGGGTTGACAGTCGACTGGGTGTGTCCGATTGGAAGAGTAAGTCTCAGGACCCACCAGGATTCTGGTTTTGTTTCTGTTCAATGAGAAGCATCGAGCTGGGTATGATTACTTTGTTGTTCTGGGTTCGGTCTGCTTGGTTAAGAATCTGGCTTTGGGTCAGAGGTTCAGTCAGCAGAGGTACTAGATCCAGGCCAGAATGAGATATGGTTCTGGTTACTTGCTCAGTGGGAACTACTGCTGGACTCGGGTCGGGCTTGACTAGCGGTTCGTGGAGCACCATAGAGGGTCACTGATGCTATGTGGTTATTCTGCATGACCTGAGGAAGAGGGACACAGAAAGTTGGAGTTAGAATGGATCGGTAAGATGGAGAGAGACTGAGGCAGAGTCTCTGCAGATACAGACATCACCACATGTAAGCAAGCAGCAACTTCCAGGTCTGAGAAATGAAGCCACTGCCGATGTGCCAAAAACTGCAGTTCATCGAGTGTCCACTTGAGGCTCCAAAGCAGAGCCAATCCTCAGAGCCCCATGTTCAAATGCTCAACTTTACAGCAGATATAAACATGTTTACAGACTGGAACAAAAACTATAGAGAATTCTACTATTCATGACAACTGTTTATTTTTCAGAACTCATCTCATCTGATCTTCAACCGCTTATCCAGGGTCGGGTCGCGGGGGGCAGCAGCTTTAGCAGGGGACCCTAAACTTCCCTTTCCCGGGCCACATTAACCAGCTCTAACTGGGGGATCCTGAGGCGTTCCCAGGCCAGTGTGGAGATCTAATCTCTCCACCTGGTCCTGGGTCTTCCCCGAGGCCTCCTCCCAGCTGGACGTGCCTGGAACACCTCCCTAGGGAGGCGCCCAGGGTTCATCCTTACTAGATGCCCTAACCACCTCAACTGGCTCCTTTCAAAGCAAAGGAGCAGCGGCTCTACTCCGAGTTCCTCCCGGATGGCTGAACTTCTCCCCCTCTCTCTAAGGGAGACTCCAGCCCCCCTCCTGAGAAAACACATTTCGGCCGATTGTACCCGCGATCTCGTTCTTTCAGTCATGACCACAGGCGAGGGTAGGAACCAAGATTGACCGGTAGATTGAGAGCATTGCCTTCCGGCTCAGCTCTCTTTTCGTCACAACGGTGCGGTAGAGCGACTATAACACCGCCCCCGCTGCTCCGATTCTCTGGCCAAACTCACGCTCCATCGTCCCCTCACTCGTGAACATGATTTTCAGAACTCATCCGTTTTAATTGATTAGAGTGTGGCTGCTTTGAGTGACAGGTGGCTGCCGTCTCATGAGGCTAACGTTAGCTGCTAGCTGTCCGTTTACTCTACGACCATCAAAACACCGCAGATCTCGATTGGGAGGATTACTTTTGTATGAGTCTATACATTATTGTTTTTTTTAGGATAATCCCATATGGACATCCTGTACAATGTCAATGAAAATTTCCTTAATAAAACTGACTATATAAAATCAAGATTGTGAGCAAAATTCTTGCAATATTTATCTCAAACTAATATTAGGGCACATTCTGGTCCACTTGAATTTGCACTCCTGTTGTAATATCATTACTGAAAATGCTGATGTCAGCTGCAGAAATTCCATTTAATGCATGGTACATTTATGACAAGCTGGCAAAGGAAAAAAAAGTATAAAGTAGAGTATATCCTCCTGACCAGTGTTGGTAATACTTTCCCCAGTGACCTCTGTTTTTTTAGGCTATCTGATCTGATGTGTATGTGCGGGACAGGGTAGGTCACGTTGATGCCGGCCAAAAAGCTAAACGAAGGATGGAGGATGACGGACAGGAGAGGGACTTTCAAGCGCTGGAAGTATTGTCATTATTATAAGGACTGGTTTTGCTGGTGTCCTGGATTACAAAGACACACTCCTCACAGCTGCCAGTTGTCTGAAGTTCAAACTCCAATGGCTGAGTGACGAGGGGAGCAGACCTAGACCTACTCTGTACGTAAAGTGTCTTGAGGGAGCTTGTGAGGGATGATGACTCCTCCTGTAAGGTTATCATTATTGTTCCAATAAAGTGGATCCAGAGCAGGCTGAACAGGCTGTGCGTCAATTTTAAATTTAACAGTAATTTAGTTATGTAAAAACTAACGCAACTAATTTCTTGTTATACCAAGTATTAAGTTATATGATTACGTTTTAAAGGAGTAATTAATAGTGATCTGAACACCCACTGAAATTGGTGTTTAGTGTGAACTGAAGTCAACAAGCCTGTTTTCAGTCATACTGCACTGAAACATCAGTTCAGGCTTGTTGACTTCAGTTCACACTAACCAGAAAGATAAATAAATACTTCCTTGAATCCCATTTGGCTAAGTATACTTAATGCTGGTACATTTACACCAGGGGTTTCTCCATGGACATTTTGTAGCGGCAGTCCACTGCTGCAAAATGATGTCCTCACTGCTCCAGAATTTTATGAAATGTCATGCAGTAACACTTACACTCTGCGAGACAGTTAATACACATCAGAGATTGTTATGATTTGGCACCATAAATTAAATTGAATTGAATTGAGGGAGCTAGTGAGGGAGGGAGGTGATTGATGACTCCTCCTGTAAGGTTATCATTATTGTTCCAATAAAGTGGATCCAGAGCAGGCTGAACAGGCTGTAAGTCACTTTTAAATTTAACAGTAATTTAGTTATGTAAAAACTAACGCAACTAATTTCTTTTATACCAAGTAATAAGTAATATTATTACGTGTGACCCTGATGACTGACAACACTGTATGACAGATAATCTGGGAAAAAATCATGTTCCTCTGCCTCCATCTAGAGCTCCTAATGTCATCTGCAAGTTTCCGGATGGACATCTTTTCTGAATTTTCAGCTACGGTACACTTTATTATGTTTCTGAAAACAATTTATGCGAGAAATATACAATACAGTAACAGAATTATGATTCATATTTGATCAGCACTGCCTAATATCACAGTTTGATGAGAGTTCATGAGCAGTAAGTGTGTCAGAGACTCCTCTGCTCTGATTGGTTGTTTTCCTTCAGGTGCAGTGGAAGAACTTGGTGGAAGCAGAGGAACATGATTTTCTAACAGATTATCTGTTAGGGTATAGTGACAGTTTCAGCAATATGACAAAAATGCTTTAAATGAGTCTTTCAGACAACCAATGCACTGTATGTTAACTATAGTTTGACACATATTGTACACACTCAGACGCTAGCTAAAGCTACAGGGGCACATGTCCTGACCTCAAAGATCATCCTCTGCAGTCCAAAGCAGAAGGTAGAGCCGAAGGGGTTGGTGTTATTGGCCGATGAGGACCTGTCAAACACAAACATCTGATAATGTCAGAGAAGGCATTCGCTTAAATAATGTCCCAAAAATCTTGCAGCTTGATTGTAATATTTGCAAACCATCTTTTTGTGGAAAACCTTTAAAATAGCAATGTAAGAACGTGATCCATTTTGTTCGTGTAGATGGAAGATCGTGTGTACGTACCTGTGGAGCACTACAGGTTTTTCCATCGGGTGACCGAGCAGTTCCTGAATCTGATCCCACTGACGGAGGAACACAAAGTTAGCAGACAATTCAAGAGACAGCTTCTGTGGAAGTAGATAAAAAGGCCTAATTGTCCACTTCCTTTCATCACAAGAATCCTACAAAAAGGTTGACAACAACAAGACTGTGGTTGTATTGACTTCCAGGTGGCAGTACGGCTGTTTCCAGTGGCAGAATATATTGAGGCAGACCACTGGGTAATGAAGGAGACAAATAGATAGATAGATCATCACATTACTGCTAAAGCAAAGATCCATTTCTGTCTCCTGTTTTTCACTAAACCCAGCGATCATCTCCATAAGAATTTTCTTTAACTGAATTTGAGGCAAATTCTAGTTTGTTTTTAGTAGATAAAAGTGATTTCACAACTTTAATTATACAACTTACTCAGTAGAAACATCAGAAGACAGCTGTAGGGTTTACTAGTGATACAGAGACCAGGTTCTATACAAAGTGATGCAACTGAAACTGAGTGAGAAACTTCACTTCACTGATAAAGACACCGGGCCAAGTGTTGGATCGTTACAGCCCTCCCATAATGCCACAACTTGTGAATTTACTACAAAGCAATGACCTCTGGCAAAGTGCAACAGTTGTATCAATGCTGTGTATAACTGACCTTGCTGTTGGTGGTTAAGATGCAGTCCTCTGTCTCAGAATCAGCCCCTTCTAGAGTTCAGGGAAACAAAAACATTAGAGGAGAGGCAGATTCCATTTCAACATTACACCCATATAGTGTAGGAAATTTAAAATAAATTTAAAATAGATTTTTTCCCCCACTGTCTAACAATAGTAATTAGGGCATTAAGTTGCTGTTCACTGTTAAATGAGCCCAGGTTAAATTGCAAACAGTAATCACCACCTAGTGCGAGCATGAATAAATAAAAGGCATTATTTTGCTATTATCAGTACATAACAGCGCTGTTTGTGTGAATGTGTGAGAGGCAGGAAATGGAAGTGAATTAATTCAATTATTTTTTTAATCTAGGATAAGGATATTTGCCTAAACTAGTAAATACAAATATTTACCCCTGTTCATTTCTGACACGGATCATACCATTCAAGCAGAGAGACTGATGACTGATGAGTGTCTCACCTTTCTTAATGACTAGAGGAATCTTAAAGTCACATCGATGATATCTGTGATAATGAGAGAGAAAAAAGAATCAAAAGCATAGAACATTAAAGCGGAAAAGCCTAAGAGATACAAAAAGAGAAGTAAGGGCTAGCTGGATTACACAACATCAGCCCTGGATGGGGATACTTGCATATAGATGAGGCAGTATTAGGGTTGCAAAGGTTCAGTACATTTCTATTACATGCACAGATTATTTGCCATATTGCCATTAAAAAGGGATTCAGTAAAATGAAAACCCTCTGCATGTAAAATGCATTCCCTCATCCCATGTGTTTGGATTATATTACAGGATAGAATATTTCAGCGAACCAGTAGAGAGTGGCCTAACGCAAAGTACAGACTTCATACCTCATTACCACGTTCTGCTAGTTTTTTCTAGCTAGACGTTAACATGTGGGACGGAGCTTTGTTGCTAACTAAAGAGTTTTAATTAATATATTTAATTTCTATCAACATTTCTATTCGCTCTTTATTATACAATTAAAAAATGTCAACTGATTGGATTATGTCTGCTATGATATGGCAAAAGGTTTGTTTATATTTGCATAGAACGTGGTTAATACAGGTAGGGCAAATAACCCCTAGACTTTGACTTGACCCCTGTTATGTCCCATTCATTCACTTAAATTCCCATGGAAAGTTTCCACCTAGAATATTCACAGAATTTTGCAACCCATTGCAATATTGCCAACTACGATAAAGAAAGATAAAAAGTTGGAGGGTAAGTGGGTAAAGGAGAGATAAAGAAAGACACAAAAACACAAGATATTTACATATTGAAGTTGTAGTGTCCAGGGTAGTTGGTATGGAGGACAAACTTCTTTACCAGGTGAGTTGTAGAGTCAAACAGGATATCCTGAAAAATGAGAAAACACAATCTTTAAGATTGAATTTGCACTATATCTTTGGCCAGTCCAGCTCATTACAGTCCAACCTACTGCAAACAGCAGGGTGAGTATAGGCAGGACTACACCCCCACCACTCATTATTACCAGCAGACCACTGAGCACATCTCCAGCTTCTTGTTCAGACGATCTGAACACCCACTGAAACTGATGTTTCAGTGCAATATGACTGAAAAAAGGCTTGTTGACTTCAGTTCACACTAACCAGAAAGATAAATTAATACTTCTATGAATCCCATCTTGGCTAAGTATACTTAACGCTGGTACATTTACACCAGGGTTTTCTCCATGGACATTTTGTTATCGTTTCCACCACAGCTTCGGAATTTTATGAAATGTCATGAAGTAACATGGGCACGGTTGTGTGGTGGTTAGCACTGTCGCCTCACTTCCTGGTTAAAATCCCGGCATGGGCCCTTCTGTGCGGAGTTTGCATGTTCTCCCTGTGTCTGCGTGGGTTTTCTCCAGGTTCTCCGGTTTCCTCTCACAGTCCAAAGACATGCAGGTGTTTGGTTCATTGATGACTCTAAATTGCCTGTAGGTGAGAATGTGAATGGTTGTCTGTCTCTATTGTTTGTTTGTCTCTATGTGCCCTGTGATAGACTGGCGTCCTGTCCAGGGTGGACCCCGCTTCACGCCCGATGTCAGCTGGGATCGGCTTTGCGTCGGATTTAAACTTTAAATTGAAACAGGCCCCACCCTCCCAAGGGCACCGACCGACTTGCAAGAATTGGGTAATGCACCAATTGTTTTCCCTAGCCTTCTGGCCATGTCTGTCTCTTTATCTGAGCTCTCCGTGTGCCTGTCATTCATGAGTACTGTTTGTGCTGCGTGTGTGTTCCGGGACTGGTTTCACTGCACAATCCCAACCAGTTTGGTTAAACTTGTGTTTGGTCTTAGCTCTGCTGTAGCTCCGTTGCTACCCTGGCTGCTATCGTTACTGTCGCAGCTGTGAAACGGTAGATGCACGGTTTTGGGCATGAAAACCTCTGTAAAATGACTCATTTCCACATTAGCAAACTCTCAACTTAAAGTGAATGAAGTCTCTCAAAAATATTGCCTGTATAAACACAACTACAGGGAAAAGGCAATCACTACAGTATAAAAAACATGTGCACACAAACAAGTAGAATGAGTTTACGCACCACTCCCAGGGTGAAGTAGTTGAAGAAGTAGTCGTTACATTTCGAAGGAACCTGCTTGTGAGGAGATGGAGAGTGGATCTTCATCTAAAATGAACAACAACACATAAGAATACAGAGGATAATGACAACAGACAGCATGTCTTCACTATAGCACAGCCTATTCAAAGCCTATCCTATCCTGTTGTGCCTTCACTACACCCCGCTGTCTGTAAAAGGTACTGAGATGGAATGGGGGGACAGATCTGTTGTGCCCTTGAGTCGGCCGCAGAGGTAGTTTTAGAGCGGTAACAGCACCAAACTGATGTCTGTGTGAAAGGCACAGCCGGCAGAGTGGAATGACACGCAGTAGTGATGCGTGAGTCAGGGGACCAAAAAGTGACAAAAAGGAGCAAAAGCAGAATTAAGAGTAGGGTTGTGTATTGCCTACAAATTCAGTACACCATACAGAGGCCTTGATCAACAGGTGTTGCAATACACATTCTGAATAATGACCATGTCCTACACACTACTGATATGTTCACTATAACTTAAAACACTTCAAAGTCTGGCCCACAGAGATCTTCAAAGTAAAATAAATGATTGTTTCTAATCTCAGAGTTTTCATAATAACTTACAGAAACATTGTGCGATAACCCACCTTCTCTTTCCCTTTCTCTCTTTCAAACACACACACATACATGGTGTGAATGAACAAAGCCTGCATAAGAGCAGGCCTTCATTACAGCATAACTGCTGATTCTCTGTGCCAATTCTCTGGCAATAACTGAATAACTGAAAAATAACTGGCTTTTTATCTGTTAAATGTTGAACTATGTGCCTGTCTGCTTGGTGCTGTGCAGGTAATAACAGTAGTGTATGAACAAAAATTTGTATCAGTATTTTTTAACATTCTTACGGAAGCCCTAAACGGTCATACACGACATACATTTTATTTCTTCTGTTTTCTCATGATAACAAGATAATTTCCCCCCCTTTTCTTCTTATAACGAGATAATTAGGATCCGTTTTCCAGACTTATCATTTGATGGATAATGAATGAAACGTGATGGGCATCTGACAGGTCATGCCTCATAAAGACTTTTCATATCTTGAAGAACACGATAGACAACACTGACAGATGATTTCAGTTGGTTATTTACTGTAATGAAATTAAACTGTAATCTGTATATTTATGTGCACATTGTAAAACTCCTCCCTGTGATGGTATTTATGTTGTTGTAATATAATATTGTTGAAAATAAGTTTGTTTAAAAAACAAAAACAACTATGTAGTTAATGAGGACACCAGGCTCCACCAGGGCTTGGTCAAGATAAAACATGTAGTTCAAACAACAACAACAACACATACACCCTGAAAGGAACAGCTTTCCTACCTTGTCCTCAGACTTGTAGAAGACTTTATGTGGCGAGCCCAGAGCACCCAGAACATCCTGACAGGAATCTCCAAAGCAGATACTCCTTTCTAGTGACCTCACTTTAGCATCAGACATCACACCTGGTCCACAGCCTGCACTCACACATTACAACAGAACAGGAAATGAAAATGATGCATTCTCCAGAAACCTGACAAAAAAGAGCTGAGTTTTAATACAGTTGGTTCTGAAAGTTTGGAAGCTGTGCTGCCTCACATTGACCTCTGGTTCAATGACTATGTATCTGAATCATTTTTGAAGGATTGCACTCATTTCTTTTTTTACACACTTCTATGTAGTCACCTAGTCAACCAGTTTTAAATAGTTAAATATTTAAAGATTTGTCTGCAGTGAAGACCAATATGGCTAATATTTAAACAAAAATGTTTTATGGCCAATTTAAAAACATTTGTGTTGGCTTATCCATTTAGCTCCAACTTTGCAGAAATGTTACAGATTGTGGTGGAAATGTCAAGAAAAGTCTGGAGGCAGGCGAAAAAAAAAAACAACATCCAGTGTAGCAAAGCGACGATACGTGAGGAAAACACTTTGGACACATGTTTAGGGCTGTACCAAATAGCTTGAAGCAATGATAAATTAAAAAGACCCCCTACACTCTCTTCTTGATCCTACAGTTGGATGTTTGAGCTTCACTGTGCACAATGACGCATGTGAAGACATGAGAAGCATGTTTTCTTTATTTCTTCATCATTCTTCTCTGTGCTCACTGAAAATCTGATTATATGAGCATGATTTGTGACATCACAAATCCAAACCCCAATTCCAATGAAGTTGGGACCTTGTGTAAAATGTAAACAATAACCGAATACAATGATTTGCAAATCCTTTTCAACCTATATTCAGTTGAATACACATAAGACAGGACGCCCTCGCCGAAACGCCCCTAATTTGCATGTGAGTCGCTCAAGTTGCCATTTTTTCTACGCTGAGAGAAGCCTGGTTGCTGATTGGATGCAACTCTCAGCAGAACGTCACTTGTGTAGTACAGACGCCACATTTTACTCCAATGGAAACATGCCTTTAGTCCACTAAAAAATACCCATAATAATAACATCACCATCAATACATCCTTTTACGTCCTCCTGAGAGCAGGTTTGTATCATAAACAGACTGTAAAACAGGATTACAGCTCTGTTTGTTTACATGATGCTGGACGCACGGCCCACCTCCATCACACAAATATCCGGTGCATCTACTGACGCAACGATTTGTTAGAAAATACCAGTGTAGTGTAGTGTTCGAAATCTCATTTGGTCATTCCCTTTATTGTGCACTATTTAATGGACACTGTATAGAGGGAACAGTGAGGGAGTGAATGAGGGAACGGTTTCAAACACAGCTACAGAGTGAGACATGTTACCTGCGGTGAGAAGGCGGAGTTTGAGCCCAAGAGGCCCTGCCTGATCCCTCAGGACATCCACATATTCTGCAAAGATGTTACCAAGGAAACAAGCCAATGGCATCGCAGGAGCTCTGGGGACAGAGAGAACGGTGCGTGTATTCTTAAAAGGGACAGTTCAATTCCATTTTATTAATAGTGTCAAATCCTAACAAAAGTTATCTCATGACACTTTACATATAGAGTAGGTAAAGCCCACACTCTTATTCATGATTTACAGAGACCAAACAATTCCCCCATGAGCAGCAGAAAGTGGCAATATCTTCAATAATGATCATATTTATATACAGTATTTATCCAGCAATCTTGTGCACACAGTGGGGACGAAAACCTTCCCTTAACCAGACAGGAACATCAAACAGACCATATCATCATAGTACCAATATCTGCAGTGTTATCTTAGAATACAACATAACTTATTAGTTTCAGCTCTATGGAGGACGGACATCTGTCTTGACAGGTTGAAGGGGTTAGGGTTATCCCCAAAATCAACAATACATATTGTTAAGGAGTGTAATGGAAAGGGCATTATCTGAAGATGATATAATATTGTAGTAATATTGTAATATTGTGTAGGGATCCTCAGAGACTTCTCTACTCAAACTGAATGCCTTGAGAAATGACGTACAGGACGATTTCCTTTCGGAGGACTGGGAAGCAGCATATGTTGAAGTACAAGCATATACAGTTAACACTTTGCTCAGACTGCTGCAAAATAATAGGCTAACCTTTTTCATTGTGTTTGGGAATGTGATAAAGGGGAAGAGGAGGGAGATTAAAACAAACTCTGGAGAATATACCGGGCTTACATTAAACACTTGAATCTAGTTCTACACCTGATGAACATCATACACCTAAGACATACATGTTTGCCGTAAATCTCTGTTAACTGTTTGCAAACTGTTTTCTCACTCTCTTGGAAGAAGACTGGTAAACCTAAGGATCAAACAGCTGCCCACAATTCTACCTCTGGAAAGATGACTCACTTTGTCAAAGGTAAACAATAACTCTTAAAAAAACATTTGGGGTCCTTTCAAAACTTTAGTTAAGTTGTTTTAGTTATTGAGTTTTTGGGTGTTTATATTAAACAATACACAATGAACAAACAACAACAGTCGGAAAATCCCTTCCCTCCCTCTCTTAACCAACATTACTCCCAGAGAAAAAAAACAAGTGAGAAAATAAAGTTAAATAATAATAGTAATAAAATAAAAATGAATAAATATTGTATAATATTATAATAATAATAATAAATAAATAATAAAATCACACATTAAGTACAGTACACTGAAACAAAAAAGGGGCTAATAACTATATAATAATACTAATAAGCAATAGCATAACAGTAAAAATGCTAATATGACAATAATAATAATAATAATAATAATAATAATAATAATAATAATAATAATAATAATAATAATAATAATGGGATGGATTAAAGCAAATTTATAAAACTTGGTCACCTTCCTATTCCTTACCCCGATGCAGTGGTATTGCTAACAGTGCCAGTGCTTATCCGTTTCCAGGAATTAATATATTCATGTTCATAACATTTAAGAAAGGCATCCATATCTCATAAAAATCCTCGACTTTCCCTCTTACTATGTAGGTCAATTTTTCTAGTTCCAGACTGCAAGACATCTCCTTAACCCACTAGATTGATAAAGTATTTTTGAGGAATGGATTATGTGCACGCTTTTTGAGTATTTTTATTGGAGCCGAGTAAAGGTACCGGTGCAGTGGCAGGTCTAATGTGTTATTTTCTATCTTTATCCATGCTGGGCCCTTCGTAGTGAGAAAGTAATACATGGCTGCATTTTTAAGTCTAATCTGTTAATCATAGCGCTTATCTGTTTTGTATTTGTACATAAGGATGATATGACCAGAAGAATAAAAAAAAAAGTCAAAATACCACTCTGAGATCTTAACCCCTCCCAAGAACCCCTCTTGCACTTCCCCAAACGAAGCACACATAAGCAACCCAAACAGTCATGCAGAACGTAAGACCCACACTATGAGGAGCCACGTGATTCACATACTGACACATTGTCTTAGGCCAACTAACAGTGAACACAAATAGACTCAGCTTGGCCTTCAGTAAATCAACAATTGGGAAAAGAAAAAAAAAAAACACGTCAGCCACTATTAGGTATTTTGGGATCCTTTTATACAATATCTAGAGAATTTCCATTCCAAGTTCTCTTCTCCTTATTGATGTACAATTTATTGTGATGATGTTGTTCACATTTTGTTCCTTCGTTGTTGTTGAAAATATGATTATATAAATGTCCTCTTGCCTGTAGTGCTATTTATCAGTCTAGATAGTTTAGGTGTGAGTTGGAGATATGGGCTGTAGAAAGGTCTGCCTTCCTTCCAATATAATGGAACTGGATAGCAGTCAGCTTGAGGTGCTTAAAGCACCAAAATCCTACATTTTAAAAATTCCACAGCAACATCTCTTTCCAAAAATCATGACCTGGTTACTCAACATAATCCACAGACCTGTGGTGAGTAGTTTCAAGTTGGAACTATTTTCTTTCTACAGAACGACACCTATTAATAATATATTATACATAAATAGAAGAAAATAAAGAGGGAAATATGTAGCCTATTTTTGATTCAGGGTGAACTGTCCCTTTAAGTTTTTATGGTTGTTCATGTGGAACTGTGGAAACTCCACAAAGTCAAGTTAAGATGTGAAATAAGGATTTCACGCAGTGTTGTTGGAGAATTATGCATACATTTGTGCTTATCGACCAGTATTCACAATAACCATGAAAGCTTAGACTTTCACATTGTTCCAGGCCTATCACACTAATAGCAAATGATAAATAACGTTGTGCTTCTTTCAAAAAATACCTGTTTGTGGGCCTAGATTCAGACTAAATATTTTGGCTTCATTTTTGTACAGTGGGAGGAAGTGGAGACATATGCGTTTGTGTTTGTGTATGTTACCTTGTTTCTTGCAGGTTGTTGCCAGTGTAGATGTGCATCCTCTTGACCATGGCCCCGTGTGGAATCTGCAGGGAGGCCAAACCCATGGCAAAGTTAGGCTGCCAAGGCAAAACAACTGGGAGTAGTAGGGCTGTTATATACTATGTTTGTGTGTGCACATTAACAACAACTAGATGATTGACATAAATTAATTTCCCCCCTAGAATAGAAAACATTTCTGCAGATTTCATCTTCATATCCATTATGAATCCTTATCCAACCAGGGTTTACATCAGAATTGAGGGGACAGCATTTCCACATTGTTGCTTTAACACTTTGCTGCTGTCCATTCAGTCCACACACCAGCAGCTGCAGCTTTCACACCTACAGTATATTCTCAAAACCAGGAGGAAAAACTGCTGCAAGAATCTCAGATGTAATCAGCTGACATCTTACACACTCATACCTGCACACAACTACAGATGTAAAGCAAGCATGAGCTGCCTCGTTTCAGTAAACTAAACAAAACCATTGAACCAACTCAGCACGCTGCTCAGGGTGGATTGGAAGCTTCAAGAAATCATCAATGCAGTTGAGTATAGCTTATGATATGAAGTCAGCTGAGAGCAGAGCAGTCGGTTCATGACATGCAGAAGTCAAAACAGAAGCTAAACCAAGTCCCTAAACTCCCTACTGCAGTCTGCTTTTTACTGGCTACATAACTGCCGTGACATCTCAACAGTAGAACACTGGAAATGAACCTGGTGCATTTCAACATCTATCATAATAACTTTTAATCAGCTTTGTGGTTTTCGCATCCTGGGGTGTCATCATTGCTAAAACAGAAACCAACATGGAAGTGATAAAAACGGCAGTTCATCAAACAGCCACTTGAGGCTGGCTCCAAACACGAGTCAATCCCGTAAGAGCCCCATGTTAAAGTGCTTAGAGCGTTAATACGGGCAGTCATAGACTGTTTTTCTCTATTCATTAAATCGCCAGAAAACAACTTACACATGCATGCACATGCTCCTTGTTTGTCTCCGACAGGCTGCAGTGTTTCAGTGGAACAATAAATGATTGGCTCATTACAGCTGTGCTGTCAGTCCAACAGACCAGCACCGCGCTGTGAAAGTGAAAATACAGAACGCGATACGATATGACCTATATTGTGATAGGAGATTTTGGGGTGCAGGAGGGAGGACATGATGTGGATTACAGCACGTCGACAGAGCCAGTATGTAATTTGGTCTCAAACGATCAAGTCTGTTGTCTGATTTGGTGTCGGTCCTGACTGACAGAAGTTACTGAATGCCGTCTTCCCTCCAGTTAGACATTTTTGTTGCTGTCTTTGTTTTAATCACCCTTCTTCTTCACCATCAGAGGAGTGTTGTTTTCCTTCACTGTTTGCTGCAGCGTGATATAAACGTCATCAAGACGCCCGTTTCAATCTCAGCGAATACACTGGAGATCACATATTGTTTAGTCCTACCTCAATAAAATGGCAGCCCTATTTCCTCTTGGAAGTGAAGAAACAACCCCTCAGCCCTTCTGTAACTGGCGGACAAGCAAAAGAAAACAGACTCACCTCGTATTTTGGAGCTTCATTCCATGAGTCCAGTTGGAAGGAGAAGGACAGGCCACGAAAGTTAAGATGGAACAACTGCTCTGCAGCATTGTAAACTGGACGGACAGAAATGAAGATGAAAAGGTTGAATAAAAGAGATCAAAATGTAGGTTCATTTGCGAGACAACCTTAATGTGCTTGTTCTTTCTTAGAAAATACCTCCAGGGTGCGTAGCGCCAAATGACTGGTCTATTTGCTCTATTGTGGGGGCGATGGCCTGAGAGTTGAAATGGACTCCACTGAAACACAGTACACACACAAAGTCAGTATTACATCTGTTAACATTCATACAGTATTTACTGCATTAGTTGCCATTACCAGAGAAGTGAAAAAGATTCAACTGAAGGATAAGCATACATAGAGCTCATAGCTTAAGAAACAACTCCATTTCTGTGATATCTTTAACCAAGTAGCTGTATATCAGTGAGGAGCTCTGTAGGTGTACCAGGGTGATTATATTCAACTAAAAGAGACACTAAAAAAACAATAAGTTGTGGAAATATTTTTAGTAAACTTAAACTAAGTAAATAAATAAAAAAGAATGTGAATTCTTTTGTGTTTTTCTTTTTAGCTCTAATTTTTCACCACCTAAACAGTAAGAAACATTCATTTCCATCAACTCTCCTATGAGGCAGAAATTGAATGAACTTAGCATTCCAGCAGGTGGTGCTGCGCCGCAATTACTTCTCAGCTGACACTACAAAGTAGTCTGGGGATTAAACAGGAAAAGGATATTTGGGGTATTTTGAAGTGGACTTGAGGAGTAGATGATAGGGGTGTGATGTGACCCTCTGCTCAAGAGATGAGACACGATATGGAGTCCACCAGAACATGTCAAAACGACATATTAACACTTTTTCAAAATTTTCAGTATTTTCTTTACAGGCGGGGTTGATTTCAGAAGAGAGCTGTGATGGTGCTGACTGGCTGCACGTGCTGCGCTGGGCGGGGAAATGATCTTCCCATGGAACTGACATGAAAACTATTTGGTTTTACTAAATTTCTGTTGTCAGTCAGCAGTGAAGGCAGGTTATCCAGCAGCTGTCCCTCAGCTCAGGAGCTGGTAGCATACATCATAGACAAAACCGTCCTCCCAACTTATCACATACGGAGGCTTCGTGTCTGTCAGGTGCCAACACTGTGATTATAACTTGTAGCCTGATGTTAAAGAAGCTGCAGGGCTCACATATTACTTGTTTGTGTTGCAGAGCTGGCTGTTGTTCCTGTCTCACTACATGACAAGAAATATCGACAAACAGTGCCGCACACCACCACAGATCAACTGTTGTGCCAACACGTAGGAATACGGAATCTCAACAGTTGAAAAAATGTAGTCCCAAAGGAAAGGACTATTCTACATATAGGGCGAACTTGAGATTATAGATATAGATTATTTTAGGTGAGCCTTTTTTAGGTAGCTAAAATACATTTTAGCTGCTGTCCCAATCCACAGCAGTACATTGCTTAGCTCCTGTGTCAGGACTCTATTTGCTTCTCTAAACAGGGGGCACGCCAACAGCCATCTTACTGAAGATAATTGATAACTACCTCATACAACCAAACTACGAAATACCTTAAAATATCCCTTTAAGGCCATTCTGCAGCAGTGTATTTTGTATGTATATGTAGCTACATACTTATAACTGAGACATCAGAAATGTCCCTAACTACTGTAAAACTAAATATATAAAAACTAAAACTTTCTGAAAAGCTGAAACTAAACTTGAACTAGCAAACACTCCCTGTAGATAAAAGCCATACAACAACAACAACAACAACTGAGTCTAAGTGTTTTTTATCCTTACTGTAGCAGTTGTTATTCAACTAAATACAGTTTGCTTCATTTTGGCATTATTATATCTACTCACCAGTATTTCAACTTGACTTTACTCAGGTCATACACTTCAATCACCTGTAAAAAAGAAAAAAGTTAGGGTACAACGGGTACAACACAAATCTGTGATACCTGGGCTGTAACTCCAAGCTGAGTAGTATCTTGCTGCAGCCTTGGAGAGCTGCACTTTTGAGCCCCTCTGCAGGTCTGAGCCCTGGTTTTTCGCTACGGCCCTACAAATATATAAACCGAAGCAGAACAGGCTTCCCGGCGAAAGTAAGTAAAAGTAAAATAGGTGTTTTTCCTTAGGCTTGTGAATAAACCAGATTTTTCTTAAAACATATATATTTATTTTTTCAAAGACGTAAACAAACATTCCAAAACAGTCCTAGTTTATTTCCTGTTGCAGTGTATGTGACCGACATCAGCTGACAGGAAGTTACCAAGGACCAAGACTGTTGCCTAGAAATGGAATTCCGTTGAAAAGGTCTATACAAACTTATGTTGTTACGTGGTGATTGAAGCTAGCTTGGACAGTAATGACAATGAACCGGGCCGCAGAACTTTAGGGCCAGAACAGCAGAGGGACTCAAAACTGTAACGTTCCGGGGCTGCAGCCAGATAATAAAGTCAACGTTCAGTTCAATCACTGTTAAAACTCCAGTCTGATATTAACTAGTAAACATCCAGACCCTGAGCTTATAGAGAGGCCGTCTCTTTAAGTCTCAGAAGTCAACCATTTTCACCTTGAGTTTCTGATTCGTGGAATCAAACAGCAGTTTAATCCCATCCTGAGTCAAGTTCAGTATGAGGTCATGGCTGAGTGGCGTCTGGGGAGGAGATAAACAAACAAAAGAATTAACAGAGAGACCCTCATGAACAGATATATAGACAGGCAAACAATCAAAATCAGCGTCTTTTAAACACAACATAGGGGAATCCAATCACATACTGTGTTTTTTAAGAGGGAAAATTAACTGTTCACTTGAATGAATGTATATAAGAATATATAAGTTTCACATATGGTGGCATTCATGGTGACTGACTTTACTTATAGTCACTGAACCTGGGGAAATCATTTAAATATGAACTGCTGCCTGACTGATATTGGCTTTTTGAGACTTTAAATTTGTTCTTTTTTATTTCGGAGTTGCCTCAAACATATGTTTAGCATTAGGGATGCACAGTTTATATTGGTTCAGAGAAATGTCCAGCCAATATCAGTCTATTATATGTGAAGGATCAGAAGTGTTGTAACGTGGGTCGTAACATGTGTTGTGCCTAAATGCACAGCAATACCAACATATCTGCAGATATTTCACCAAATACAGATGTTTAACCAAAATATTTGTTGCTGTTAAATGACTGAAATTAGTGCTGTCACACAGGAAAGCCTAAAAAAAAGGGATTCTTAAAACAGCTGATTAACATGCATGTGTGTGTGCTGGTGAGAGAAAGAGCACACTGACCAGATTTGGCCACCTCACCTGTTCACTGTATAGCACCTGGACATTTTTGATGATGCGGCAATGTTTCTGCAGAATAGAGATGGCCTGGGCCAATGGCATCCCTGAAAACACACACACACGCACATGGATTTATTATGGAGCATTAGCCATCAACACTTAGCCTACATGAACTTCTTGTGTGGCTCCCAGTTAACAGCGTGTGGTCTCGTTCTCTTTCTCTGTCTGTGTCATGTTCTTATAACTTGCAAAACTTATTGGAAAACTCACCTAAGGCGAATTCCCATTGTTCATTTCCTAGTGATCTCTCAGGCACCACCTCTAGATCCAGCATTGGCAAGTCGTGGGGGACAGCTCACCTCACCGCAAGACACGATGGGACCCTCTGAGGGACCCTTTCTCCTGCCTTTTCCCGATCACAGCACAGTCTCACAATAGTTCCAGTTGGCTACTTTAATTCATAACTCGATCTACTTATCTGTCTGAGTGTGAGCATCAAACAGCTTCTCAGTCTATGGGTTAGAGTCAAAGGTGGCCCCCTTTTTCACGGCATATGCGATACAAATGACAAATGATGATGATGAGTGAGATGTTCACCTTATACTGAACACCTAAGGCTTACAGAGATACATACGTTTTAAATAACAGTTTAAAACGAAACACGGCAAAGACTGACCGCTTGCACACAAACAAATTACGCAACCTGCCAGCCAACCTAAAAAGTACAAGGCCAGCTGTCCGTTAACCTATTACTCTACCGCCTGTGTGGTTTAAAATCGATACAGATAGAAAAAACAACGGAATTCACTTGATTCGACGTCAGGAATAAGAAAAAACAGTGTGTCCAACGGCCACACACGTCTCCAGCTGGCTTCAATTTAACATCACCTTGTTCCGTTAGTGCAGTCCAACAGACAGACCAACGGGACACCGGACCCTGCGACAAACAGGAAAAAAGACCCGACTCTTTTCGCTTGTCAGCTCTCGTTATCCGTCGCTGCCGGGCGGTTACGAAAGCAGCAAAGCTTGACAACAACACTGTCTGTTTGCGCTACGGGCTAACGTTAGCCGACCAGCTAGCTGCCCTCCGCGCAATGGTAATAGAGTAGAAATATAAATAACCTATGTGCGTGAAAAAAATATCTGAATCAAGACAGAGACAATGAATATCGTGGTTCAGACTGCCACGACATAAACACAGACAGCACACCGAGCCGTCCCCTGTCCTCGCGTCTGTCTTTCTTTCTTTCTTCCTAGCGCCGAAGGTTCTCTGGAGCAAGCGATTCTGCCGCTCGTGCGCCTATTCAAAGTCCTGGCGGTAAGACGCTTCCCTTGTAGCTCGTAAGCTGGTCAGCCTGTAAATGCCCACCGGGACCCTTTCTCGGGCTTAATGCGTCTTCAACGTCAGGAGAAGATGCGAGCAACACTGTCTCCAAACAACAGCAACTTCAGGCATCAACAACAGCCAGCAGGATCAGCTGATCATCTCTCTTCCTGTGTTCGTCGCACGTTAACTGTTGACGTGATGACGTCTGGTCAGCTGACACAGTTGGCCAAACTGCTGCAAAGAGAAAATTTCACAGATGTGATAGCTTTTCATGTTGAAGAATTAAAAATCAATGTGTGAAGTATAGTAATCATGTGTTAGAATGTGTATTAGTAATGATTAATAAGAAGTGTGATAATCAATGATTCAATTAATAATCATATGTTAGCGTGTGTATTAGTAATGATTAATAAGAATGTGATAAGTGGGATTATTAGGTATGATCATTTAAAGTGTGATAGTGATTATCAGTTCAAGCTCAAACTTTTCTGTTCCCAGCATAGCACATCAACTTTTGATTCAATCTGTATCTGCTTTCTCTGCACAGGAACAAGTCAAGGTCACAAAGACAAAGAACTAGTCAGCGCTCGAACAGGAATCTGGCAGATAGCGTAAGAGTTAGGAGAATTGCTGTCCGTGTTTTGTTTCCTTCACAGATAAAGAAGAAGACTCCTGTGGACACAGAGGGAACCCCTACGCCTGGGAGTCGAGATGGAGGTGTCCTGATGGCTGTTTCAAAAATACACACATGCACGCACAAGCGCACACATAACCACGCCTTTGTAACAAGTTTATATGCTGGAGTAGTTAGAATAGATATCAGAACTTCTTGCCTCTGATCACGGGTACTGTGTGCTCACAGTTACTCTAGATAGAGAATAGAACATTTCTCCAGACGTCTGTATCATCCGATGTCCTCCTGCTAATAAATGCCTGCTGGCGCACTAAACTACCAACGACTCTGCTGACTCCAGAAAGCCTCCTGTAGAATTTGAATTACGCAATATATAACTCTGTTAGGTCCTTTTGATTTGTGTGAAATTCTGAAAAGTATTGTGTAAAATTCCTACAGAGAAACTTGGTGACCCCGGACGTGATTCTGACAAGGAGGCTCAGGTAAAAGGAGCTGCAGAGGTTGGACCGGTGACCACGCGGAGTCACTGGGAACCTCCTGGGGCCGACTGAACTTCTCCACAAGGGCCCATCACTGACAAAAGGTAAGCAGTCACCTATTCTTCTTAAGAAGTGAAGACTGTGATTCGGCCTTAAAATCTAAATTGGTGGAGAATGTCAGTATGTTTCCTAGAGGTTAATTTGATCCAAATTTAGCCGGGGGACTGACGATTGAAAAAAGGCCTGTTAAACTGATTTGGAATCAGTATAAGTAAAAGGTAAAGGAGTGTTGGGATCATAAATCCTGACAGGTCCTAGGCGCATAAACGGTGCTCAGTAAGACGTTCAGGGAACGCAGAAAGGCCGGAGGCTGTAGAGACCCTCGAATATACATTAGGCATTAAGGACTAAAAGCGCCACAGGGGGATAGCCCCTAGGTGAGCCTAGAAAGCCACCATAGGTCTGGGACCTAAAGGTTCTGTGAACCAAAGAAAAAAAATTGTAGGTCTGGGACCTAAAGGTTCTGGGAACCAAAGTGTAAGAAATACTTAAAAGTTGTGTTTGTTTGTGGGATTGTTGTATGGGAAGTTTCGAGGATAATAGAGAACACAAACAGATAAAAGTGTGAGTAGGTTTCTGTGGTGGTGGATACACCCAGTCTGTAGCCGCTGATGGTGAAACACTGTCAGTAGAAGCTTGTTGCAGACATCACAGAAAAGCCTGACGATTAAACTCACCACTGGTCTTCTCTTATCTGGGGGTACATAAATAACGGGGCTGTGACACTCGGCTTTTGGTCATTAAAAGTAGTGATTTATATCGTCTCACTCCGCTCTATCACGCTAGAGTAGAAGCTTGAGTGAGGGGAGGATCACTGGGGACTAGATCCACTGACCGGATAACGAGTGTGTGTGAATAAAGAATAAATAAATACCTGTGAATAGTACTTTAACAGCTGAAATAACTATGACAGGCCCTGTAGAGTCCCCGGCTGATTGATGGTCGGACTCTTTAACTGATGGTTCACAAGTGTTTATTTTTGGGCAAAATAGATGATACCGTTGCTCCATTAAATCTTTTGACACCTTGAAGACTCTGAACACACCGTGAACACAACGTGAACAATAAGAGTAAGAGCTATGGAATGAAACAAAAATAATATGTAATAAATCAATAAATAATACCATCTATATAATATCATGTTCAACAATATCAAAATAGTGTGTTTTTAACCTTTTACAGAAAATGAATTGTCATTTACAATCATGAAATATCCTTTAAACCTATTTTATCTTAATTACAAACTCAGAATAGAGTGCAATAAACAAACATATCTAACTAAAAAAAATGATATTATAACAGTTATTATATCAGTTTGCAGCTTTAACTTCCAAAGATTGTTTATGCACACAAAAATAATGCTGTATTTATTAAAAACTAGCAAGCAGTGTAATGAAATAATTGTCTCCTTCAGAAAGATAGATAGTCTGAATCGCTCCAAAACAGCGTTACTGATTCAATTAAAAGCTTAAAATAGACTTGTATAAAACGATGCAAAGCAACACAAGGACATCCCGTTTTGATAACGCATTAAGCACCACATGAAACAAAATGATGACAAACCTTGTGCCTTTATC
Organism: Echiichthys vipera; assembly: GCF_963691815.1. Taxonomy (NCBI): domain Eukaryota; kingdom Metazoa; phylum Chordata; class Actinopteri; order Perciformes; family Trachinidae; genus Echiichthys; species Echiichthys vipera. The sequence goes on along the minus strand of NC_139832.1, from coordinate 30,366,862 downwards.
CACCAGGTGCTTAACAAACTTGTCGGTTTACATTTCCTTGAGTTTTTGCACTTTTGATAGACACGTTTGCAATACACTTAACTTTCTGTAAAGTTGTTCTTTTTTTCCGTTTCCGGTTACACTCTATCAAAATAAAAGCACAAGCCTAAAAACAGGAAGTAACAGTAAAATGCAACTACACATTTTAAGAGATTTCTCATGAAAATGCAACTACACATTTTGGGAATATGATGTGCTATATTAAAGGTAATTTACAGGCCCAGGATTAGGTTGGGAGGAATACTGGAAGCGAGTAGCAGGACGGGTGAAGCGAGCCAGAGAATATGGTAAAATATGTATGTGTATGTATGTAATATATGGTTCAGTTAGAGGAGGAGTTAGAGGAGGACAGAGCACGTGAAGAAGTAGTGGGAAACAGAAATAATGGTCTGAGTAGGTTGTGGCATAAGAGAAAGAAGGAGGAGAAGGAATAGGAGAAGAGGGAGGAGCGAAGAGCAGATTTGCATATGGCCGGACTGGCAGCTGAGAGTGTAGAGACAGCTGAGAAATAGGGCAGAAGAGAAGGAGGCAGAAACAGTACCCCCACCCTATCCACACCCACCCCCGTCACCATCAGCCCCTTCAGCAAGTAGAATTTATCCAGATTTGTCTTTACAGTTACCTACGATTGAGGCAGAAGGAAGTATGAAGGTAAGAATGAGAAGAAACGCAGATTATGAGGATACGAAAAAGAGGGAAGAAAGACTATAGTATAATAACAGGTGATTCTGAGAGGGTGAGACTTCAGACAGAAGAGGAGAGACAGTGGGAGAAGGAGAGACAGCGTCAGAGAGGAGCGCGATGTGAGGAAGAGAGATTGCATGAGAGGGCACAACAGAAAGGAGGGGCTTTATGAGAGACAATATGAGAAAAAAAAGTATGAAAGGGAACATGGGAAGTCAGGAATACTAGGAGAAGAGTTAGAGGGAGAAATAGAGGGAGCAGCAACACACACGACAGCGACACAAAGCAGGAAAACCCAAACCTGAGACTGACTTAACTGACTCAGACCACTCTGACTATGACTGTAGAAGCCAGAAAAGCGACAAACACGGGAGAAAGAGACAGAGATTTAAAAACAAACACGTAAATCTAAAAAATCAGTATGATGAGTTCTGGCTCAGAGGGGGAGGAAGAGGAGATACGATGGTCAGAATGCGAAAGCAGAGGACCAGGAACTAAGACTAGGGACAGGACCACCGATATATATAAACAATTTAGTTTAGCAGACAAGGAACACATGAATGCACAACTACCACCACTTAGTGACGGAGCTGGAATATGGTTACAGAAATTAGCTGGTCTAACCGTAGGCACAGAGCTCACCATGAATGAATGAATGAATTTTATTTTTGGTTCTACATCAGATGTTAAATAAAATGACATAATATTTTGACAATTTCAACCAAAAAAGGAACTTGTTTTTATTAACCCACCCTAACATCACAGTTCTGACTGTTTAAACACAACGTATTTACTTATGATTAAACATATATTTGATTAAAAGTATATTTATTTATACCTAAATAAATGAAATAATTTACTTACTTTATATACATTTAAACATATTATACATGTAAACATACATACACATACTCACAAAGCAAAAATCAAAATCTGCAAAATCAAAATTCATATTTGCTTGAATAAGGTTTACTTTTTTCTCATTTCCATGTATTAAAATGAATAACATTTCCCTTTTTCTTATTCATTTATTTATTTTGCTCTTTTCCAATTATAACATTTATACATATGCATTAATTATTTTCAAATTTCAAGGTCTTTTAAATATCGGTCGTGTTGTAATTACTTTCAGTTTATCATTAAGGTCATTCCACATTTTTACACCAATAACGGACACGCACACGCATCTTTGTCTAATGTTAGTTCTTGCTTTTCTTGTTTCAAATCGAAGCAGTCCTCTTAAATTATAGCAATTGTTTCTTAATTTAATTAAAGATTGAATAACTGTAGGAAGATTTTTTTACAGCTCTGAATAAGATTTCAAGTATTTTTAGCTTGACTATATCTGTAAATTTTAAAATATTATATTTTATGAAAAGCTCCTTAGTAGAGTCACGGTATCCCATCATAGGTGATGTGAGAGGATTAAGATTCAAGATTCAAGAAGCTTTATTTATTATTTTATTTATCCCGAGGGAAATTATTTTGCAACAGTTTCAATACAAAGGTGGGAAAAGATCAGAGTAACAACAAGCATAGAAACATAATCAAATAAAATAAAGCTAACGTAAAATAAATCAAACAATAACTAAATGTGACAGAGTGCAACGGACATAGTGGTTAAACGTAGATATATACAATAAACAACAATACGCACTGTGCAGTTTAGCAGCATATGAAATAAAATAAGTACAAACTAAATAAGTGGTAAAGAGCGATAAGTGATAACAGTGTTAAAAATGTAGCAGCATTTCCTACAGAACTCAGAATTAATTGGACAGAAATACGGATTAGGGACAACAGACCAATTAGATTTAGATGCAGGAAAGACTGGCAGGAAAAGGTCAGGAACAAACCCAGGGTCAGATCCACTGCAGGGATCAATGTTTAAAGCTGCACTTATGAAAGGAACAGATAAGGAAGTGCAGGCAAAGATGGAGGATGACCCCAGAGCAGACACAGAGCCTCCACACATATGGATGAGGACACTTCAACATCACATGCGTAGAGCAGATGAAAGAAAGGCTGCGAGCAAAACAGAGATAGAGAATTTTAAAATATAACTGACCAAATTACAGTTAGCAAAAGCCAGAGAGGAAGGCACAAGCCACAAACAAGCAGCTAATGCAAAGACACAAGATCAGATGAACCAACAACAGGCCGAGCCAGCGCCAATAGGAATCCCCAGTTCCAGTTGCCCCAGTTGCAGGCCAATTCTATGCAGGACCCCCTCCCCAGGGACCATGGAACCCACCAGGACCATGGGGCCCACCACAATCACATTATAGAGGAGGAAGAGGACGAGGCTTTAATCCTCGAGGAGGTTATGGAAGGGGCAGGGGCGGATCACCGGGGGCTAGGGACAATGGGTGTTTCGTGTGTGGAGGTCATGGACATTGGGCACGAGACTGTCCACAAAACCAGAGAGGTCTACCAAGAGGGGGACCCCCGCCACAGCGGCAACAACAGCAGGTGCCATCACAACCACAACTGGCCCCAGGTAACCAGTCGCCCCAAGGCACCGGGTATCCAGACCAATACTAGGGGTGCCCAGGGTCAAGGGCAAGGGGAGAGGCTGACTCCTTGCTACAGGAGAAGTGAACGAACGAAAAGTGAACTTTTTAGTCGATACAGGAGCAACACATTCAACTCTGATACAACCTCAGTTCGGTCAACAGCTCTCCAAATATTCCATAGACCTTGTGGGATTTGGAGGACAGCCAATGCCACTCCCTTTCACAGAACCCCTCACCACTAAAATAGCTGGTTACCAGTTTCATCAAAGCTATGTATATACACACATATCCTATGTGGCCCACAGGGGGTGCAAGTTCATTTCCCTAATAGGGTAAAAATAGACTGTTCAGAGACAATTACTTCAAGATGTAACATTGGACAATGGATCCTAGGGGAAGATCCTGATCAGCAGCAACAGCCGGCCAACGTTTACTGGACTCAATTGAAAGAGGACCCAGACCCGCCAATTACCAATGTTTTGAAACTGTATCAACAATGGACACCGTGGATTCACTCGTTGCACCCATATGAACCGGTCCCTGACGTTCCCCACTGTACTTTTCTCTATGACCGTACCCAAACTGAAGAAGTGTATGAGGAAAGAGTTAGGGAAGTAGAGGGTTCCCCTTGGACACTGACTTTGGACTGTATATATATATATATATCAGAATCAGAATCAGAAAACCTTTAATGTCCCGCAGAGGAGGAAATTCTTTTGTCACAGCACCAACAGAATATTACAAAATAAGATAAAAAATAGCAAAAATAAGCAATAAAGTTAAATTTTAAAAAGGTAAGAAATATAAATAGACATATATACATATTCACATGACATGGTGCGGTTGTTCTTGTTTTGTTTGTTTTGTAATAATATAATATGGAGTGAATAAATATGAGTAAATAAGACCAAATAGTGCAAAAACAGAAGTGACCATAGTTCATAGTACATATGTATCAAAGAAAGGAGTAGTAGCACAAGTCCTGCTCACTGTAGAGCAGGCAGAGTGGTACAACATGGGTGACACTGCAACACCCCATATTAGCTTAGCATTAGGAGAAGGAAGTCAAGCTAAAGATTTAGGGCCCATGGTAAAAACAACATCTCAGTTACAGGACTGGGAACAAACCACAATCCCGGCAGTCACATACTCTAAAGAAGGACAGGTGTACAAGATCACTCATCACATCACCTCACAATCAGAATTAGAGAAAAATGTAATCCAGGCACCACCTCAAAATTTTGACCAGGCATAGTGTAATAGCGTTAATCTCATCATCCGTTTTTACTCTATCAGACTCTTGACTGAGAAAAGTAGAGGACGGCTTGGATGCAAATATAATGTACACACACAAAGGAGTTAATGCAGCGAGCTGTTTAGCAGTTCCAGATGACGAAAACCCACATGACTGCATTCCACTGACAACGCAAGCCATTAAAGTGAGACCCGACTTGCATGCAAAACCACAGGATCGACCAGACATTGACTTGTATGTATACGGCTGCTGTTTCAGAAAAGATAATGCAGGACTAAGCGCAGCATAGGCAGTGGTAATCAAAGATCAGGGAAAGTTTGAGACACTTTCCTGAATTGCCCCCCGGGGACCAATAAAGTTTTTTAAATTGAATTTGAATTGAATTGAATTGAATAAGTACAGGAGAAGTGAAAGAAAAAACCGTCAGCTCAGCGAGAGGAAGTGATGGCAGTAACAGTAGCTTGTAAGCATGGTGAGGGAAAGATAGATAGATAGATAGATAGATAGATAGACAGACAGACAGACAGACAGACAGAAGGACAGACAGATAGATAGACAGATAGATAGATAGATAACTTTATTTATCCCCGAGGGGAAATGAGGTCATCGTAGCAGCGGTACAAAGCAATCAGAAGTACTAAAAATAAGATAAAATATAAAATACAAAATATGAACAACAATAATATAAAATAAAAGTACAGTATCGCAGATAAACACTATATTACAATGTGCTGTGTGGATTTTAATGTGCAAGAGAGATAAAGGTGCATTTCAGTGATAGGTCACTTTGAGTAGTGTGAGTTTATTCCCTGAGCGTCGCTCAGCGTGGCTGTGCAGCGTTGTACAGTCTGATGGCAGGCATATGCAGACTCTGCATAGGCCAGTGCAGCAGTGCATTGTCAGTTGAAAGAGTGAGAGAGAGCAGGTTTTGTGACAGCTTCAGGTCTGCCTATTAAGCATGAGGAGGAAATGAGGACAGAGAAAATAGCTAAAATGATGGCAACTATAGGTTTATCATGATTAGACTGTTTGCCTATGGCATTATACTCTAAGAGGGCTAGTGTGAACAGAGAAAAGAAATTTACCCCTTATGAGTTATTTACAGGTCGCACCATCCCTGGACCAAGACATCAGGAACCGCTACAGCCAGGGGCCACACCAGGACTGGCATGGTCCTACGTGACTCAACTCCAAGGCTGGGTAAAAACATTGGCAGGAAGCCAAGGGGGGTCAGGACCAGTACCAGCCCCACTGACTTTGCTAGGAGAACCTTGGGTGTATGTAAAGACATTGAAAAGAAAGTGGACACACCCCAGGTGGACAGGACCCCATAGGGTAGTGGAGCGAACCTCCACAGCAGTAAAAGTGCAGGACAGTGACAAGTGGATTCACCTTTCAAGGTGTAGACAGGGGGAGGAGCCCAAAAGGTCCTTAGATCAAGTCAGAACAGATCTAACCGAACAGGGTTAAGGGACTTCTGTAAATACATATAATCTATTATTGACTCACATACACCATTAGTAAAAACACCACAGTATATAGAGTTGGAAGAAAAAAAAAGAGAGAGCACAAAAACAAACATTGTGTGTGTGGACACTTAGTGTGTTTTTTGTAATATTCATTATTTTAGTGGCAATCTATCTCATATGTGCATGGTTTGATAATTGTTAGAGTTATGGAACTTGGCAGGCCACGTTCGTGGCATCACTTTAGACATCCAGGATTTTGTGGTCTCGGAGGAATGATCACTCTGGTGAACAGGGGGAATTGAAGAATTAAAAATCAATGTGTGAAGTATAGTAATCATGTGTTAGAATGTGTATTAGTAATGATTAATAAGAAGTGTGATAATCAATTATTCAATTAAAAATCATATGTTAGCGTGTGTATTAGTAATGATTAATAAGAATGTGATAAGTGGGATTATTAGGTATGATCATTTAAAGTGTGATAGTGATTATAAGTTCAAGCTCAAACTTTTCTGTTCCCAGCATAGCACATCAACTTTTGATTCAATCTGTATCTGCTTTCTCTGCACAGGAACAAGTCAAGGTCACAAAGACAAAGAACTAGTCAGCGCTCGAACAGGAATCTGGCAGATAGCGTAAGAGTTAGGAGAATTGCTGTCCGTGTTTTGTTTCCTTCACAGATAAAGAAGAAGACTCCTGTGGACACAGAGGGAACCCCTACGCCTGGGAGTCGAGATGGAGGTGTCCTGACGGCTGTTTCAAAAATACACACATGCACGCACAAGCGCACACATAACCACGCCTTTGTAACAAGTTTATATGCTGGAGTAGTTAGAATAGATATCAGAACTTCTTGCCTCTGATCACGGGTACTGTGTGCTCACAGTTACTCTAGATAGAGAATAGAACATTTCTCCAGACGTCTGTATCATCCGATGTCCTCCTGCTAATAAATGCCTGCTGGCGCACTAAACTACCAACGACTCTGCTGACTCCAGAAAGCCTCCTGTAGAATTTGAATTACGCAATATATACTCTGTTAGGTCCTTTTGATTTGTGTGAAATCCTGAAAAGTATTGTGTAAAATTCCTACAATGTACAGATTTATTAAAGGTTGGATATGTAGAGTCTTTAATAAAATCTATGTATATTTTAAATAATGCACACATAAAAATACATATTTAGTCTGAATTAGTGGTGTAGTGGTTAGCACTGTCGCCTCACAGCAAGAAGGTCACAGGGCCATCTTGGCTAAGTATACTTAACGCTGGTACATTTACACCAGGGTTTTCTCCATGGACATTTTGTTATCGTTTCCACCACAGCTTCGGAATTTTATGAAATGTCATGAAGTAACATGGGCACGGATGTGTGGTGGTTAGCACTGTCGCCTCACTTCCTGGTTAAAATCCCGTCTGGGGCCCTTCTGTGCGGAGTTTGCATGTTCTCCCCGTGTCTGCGTGGGTTTGTCTCCGGGTACTCCGGTTTCCTCCCACAGTCCAAAGACATGCATGTGTTAGGTTAATTGATGAGTCTAAAATTGCCCGTAGGTGTGAATGGTTGTCTGTCTCTGTACGTCTCTATGTGCCCTGTGATAGACTGGCGTCCTGTCCAGGGCGTACCCCGCCTTACGCCCGATGTCAGCTGGGATCGGCTCCAGCACCCCCGCGACCCCGACCCCGGGATAAGCGGTTGAAGATGATTTTTTTTAAACTTTGACAGGTTTGACTTTCTGTCCTGTACCGTTTCCATGGTAGCAGCCAATAGCGTTGGGCGTTGCTGGTTGCCAGGGCTGCCTGTTGTTGCTACAGAAACAAGAATCATGTTGAGTTGAGAGCTAGCTAATGGATTCCACAGCACTGAAAGAAAGAATTCCAGTTGAAGACTGGCTAACATTAAATACTGTTGTAAATGCTCCCCTGTTTGATTCATCACTGACATGGAGCAGACTGATCACTGACACACTCTGCAACAAACCTAGCAACCCAACTGCTGGAGTTATTTTTTGTTTTTGGGTCTACGATCTTGAGACACCAGATGGCGGTGTTCTGCTCATTCACCATATTCAACCTTTAAATCTGAAACGTATATATTCAAGAAAGAATATAACCCTTAGACCTTATCATTATTATTCCCTCTCTCTATATCATTATTATATATTACATTTAAATAAAGTTAAAGTGGGAAAACAAACAAAAACAAAAAGCAACATCAAAAGACAAAACAAAAACAAAAACCAAACAGATCATTTGACAGAGGAATCTACTTAGGCTTATTGGCTGGTTATTGTTTTGTTTTTTGTTTGTTTTTTTGGAGGGGGGGGGGGGGCACATGCACATGTAAGGACAACTATAATATATATATTGAATTAAAGGCTGAATATGGAGAATGAGCAGAACAGCCCCATCTAGTGTCTCAAGATTGTAGTCACAATAACAAAAAATAATTCCAGCAGTCGGGTTGCCAGGTTGGTCAGACCCGGTCCAGTATCCTACACGAGACCAGAGTCGGTTTGAGCCTGTTTGAACCCGTCCCCTCCAGCAAATCACACCATAAAAACAAGGATTAGAGGAGTTTGACCGACAGTTAGCGTTAGCCGTTACAACTAAGTAAAGATGAAAGTGATGTTAGCGATCAAGGAGAAGCGTAGCCATTTGGGCGTGCGTTTGAATGGCGTTTCTCTCCTTTCTCTCAGTCCATGGAGTGAATGCTTGGCCTATATTGACTCTGGTTTTTGTCCGTCTCCGCTCACTCAGCTGCTGGGACAAATAAGCAGCTGCAGGATTGGCAAACTCCATTTCACCCAGTGCCAGCCTACAGTAGCTGCACCCAACAACAGACAACCCTGGCAACCAGCAACGCCCAATGCTATTGGCTGCTACCATGGAAACACAACGGGACAGAAAGTCACTGTCAGGCTTCCATGAGGACACTTTAGCACGCGTTTTTCAACAATTGGGCCAGAATTTTATGTGGCTGCGTTTGAGTTTCCACATGGACAATACTAATTATTACTATTACTATTGTAGGATTGTTTTTTTTTTTTTTAAATCTGAGACTTACAGATGTTACAGTAACTCAAAATAACATGGGTCATTGGCGGTGCAGTTCCTGCAAATACGTGGCCTCTTAACAACTAGATATGTCAACTTTCCAGGTGTTTATAATGATCTTATAATTACAAGATCAGGGTGAGAAGAAGACTAATCAGGGAAGTGGAAACACTTGTATTTAATTGCATTGAAGCACCTGTTGCAGTGCAAAGGACAGAAACAAACGCATGAATTCGTACATGTTTATTATGAAAAACAACCGACATTTTGAATCGAATATCTCATATCTCAGATTTATATGAGAGCACAAGCTCAACCCTAAAACAGAGGGAAAGACAGACCAAACACACAGGAAGGAGACAGCTTTGGAGTGTGTACAAGCCACTGAATATCAGAGTTATTGTTTGGATCTCCAAATAAAACTTAATAACTTAAACAAATAAGACTAAAAAAAGAAGGAAAATGTTTATGGCTTATTTATTTATCTTTGCCTTAATGCCTGCATTAAGAAAATGGAAGGATCAACTGAGGTTACATGGATAAGCACCTAAATAATGGGATAATGATACGTTTGGTGTGTGTAGTGAGCAGATTGGTACGCTGTGGTTACTTATCTTTTGTCCCTCACTAATGTTTCTTAACCTGTGCACACGATAGAGAATCATAGTTGTAGACATGGAAGATTGAGAGCACCCATGGGTGGTGCTATTTCTAAGATTTATCAGGGAAACAGCTTGATTTGGCCAGCTGCAGTACAGTACAGACCCAACTGATTAAACAGAGACAAACTGTACAGTCGATGATTGTCCACACCTCTCCTTGTACTGTTTCATACCCTTCCTTACTGAACGCAGGTCAATAATTACAGAGACCCTGCATCAAAATTAGAGAACAAATGATAAATACTTGATTTATTCTGAAATATTGTTGTTTTTTATTGTTCAGAATTTGATTGAATATCAGCTGTGTCTATACCACTGCTCTACCAGCATTTTTCTTCAAATGACCAGGGCACTTCAACAAAAACCTTTATTATGTGAAAAAATATTGATAAAAATGAGAGAACAGTGTTGAATGTGTCAGAAGAGAAGATTTCAACAATGTTTTCTTCTCTAGGATTCAAAAATGAACAGGAAGTTTAGAGGCCACAGCTATGAATGACTTCAGCACATCTGCGCCCACAGGACATCACTAGTTTCTCACACTGCTCTGGTTTGATCTTGGTCCATTCTGACTCACACTCTTCCACAGTTCACTAACTGGAGTGGGTTTCTGAGATTTTCCAGAGATTCTCTATGGGGTTTAGATCTGGCCATTTCATTGTTTCAATATTCTTAGCTTCAAGGAACTGCTTCACCTGTTTTGCAGTGTGACAGGGAACATGTCTTGCATGAAAATTGCAGCTGATTGGGAGACAATAACAGTGAAGGTATTTAGAAAATCCTGAGTTACAGTGGCTGTTGGGCTTCTTAACAATTGATACCACTGTGGTAACTTTAACTCCTTATTTTTATCCAGTGAGTCACTGTTGAACTTTGTTGATTGATGATTGTTAATTGTTGTCCCATGTCACTTATGTCGTTGTGTATTCCATCTCTTTTAATTGTTAGCTCTTTGTCATCGTATGTGTCATTATTGTGCATTTTACTGTTGTTTTTGCTGCTGACTGTACTGCAAACTGCCCTCCGGGAACAATAAAGATCTCTTGACTTGTCTTAGGTATTACATGTTGCTGAAGGAGGTTCACAAACATTTGCATTCACCCTGTCATGTAGCTGTACAAGAGGCCCAACTCCTGCTGCAGAAAACATCCCCCAAACCATGACATGACATTATAGTTCAATTTATTTGGGTCTGATGGGAAACATTATGTCTGGTGTCCGACTGGGGAAAGACTGAACCCAAAGTGTGTAAAGAAGTCAGTTATATTTGGAGGAGGAAGTGTCAGAGTCCAGCTCTAAAACCCATAGAGAATCTCTGGAAAATCCTTGTCAACAAAGTAATGTGTAATAAACCCACTCCAGTTAGTGAACTGTGGAAGAGAGTGAGTCAGAATGGACCAAGATCAAACCAGAGCAGTGTGAGAAACTAGTGATGTCCTGTGGGCGCAGATGTGCTGAAGTCATTCATAGCTATGGCCTCTTAACTTCCTGTTCATTTTTGAATCCTAGAGAAGAAAACATTGTTGAAATCTTCTCTTCTGACACAATAATTACTGTTCTCTAATTTAAAATAAAGGTTTTTGTTGAATTACCTTGGTCAATTGAAAAAAACCTGCTAGTACAGCAGTGGTATAGACACAGAGGATATTTTAGCAAATTCTGAACAATAAAAAACAACAGTATTTCAGAAAAAAATCAAGTATTTATAATTTGTTCTCTAATTTTAATCTCCAGTGTATATATGTAAATCCTTGACAGCTTTCAGCACATCGAACTCAGTGGAGTCACAGAAATCCACTACTTATCACACCAAAGGTGCCCTCAGACAGGACATGTTTTCAACATTCTTCAACAATTCCAGCACCGAGTCATAAGTCCAGCTGACTTTGCAGTCTGAGTACACTGGGAGAAAAAAGTCCTTTAAGCCTTTGTCCCCAGTCTGACACACCTGTGTGGGGGGAAACCATAACTGAGGCTATCAACGAGAAAGTGACCTCTCTGATCTGAGGTAATCTTAATGTTCTGTGAATGAGATGAATGAATAGATTTTGTTGGCCTGGTGTCTTTTTGTTAACGAAGCTACAGGAAACTATTGCAGCTCGGTTCCTGTTGGTTTAGGTCTTTTAAAATGACCTCACCTCTCTGGGGATCTATCATCAAGTATATCATGTTGTTTGAGCTTTGAATAAACCTTTATTTCAATTTCAACTATTATTTTGAGCAACAATGTTTCTTTACTGTAAAATGTTACAAACATGCCATTAATGGGTAAAAAAAAAATCACAAGTTTTCTTAGCTCTTGTTAAGCTCATCAAATTCTTAAGTCAGACTGAGAGAAACAAAGAAAAGCATGACTAAACAAAAGATTTGTCTTGGTTATAATAATTAGAATAAAACCGTTGAGTGCATTAAATGTAAAATACTGGAAAATGAAATGAGCTCTTAGTTGCACAATATAAAAACAACAGGGCTGGAGTCAATCCACTTCAATGTATTTAACCCAGGAAGTCGATTTCCTAAAAAAAAAAAACAACCAATAACATAATAACAAAATAATAACATCAGAGGAACACATTAAACGATGAAAAACTAAAGCAACAAAAGTCCTCAAAACTCCCAAATTTCTGGAGACATTTTGAACACAACTTGACATAAAATAACCAACGCTGCTACTGCTAGTTCATAACAAAGCTGAAAGATGAACAAAAATGAATACATATACGGAGGTGAGAAATAATATAAAAAGTAAACATCATGACTTTCACACGAACAAAACCATAAGATAACAAAACAAAGCATTTCATTACACTAGTGCTGTAACAGGACAGGGAATAGTATTCAGACTGCATTCAGCTTACAGTCAGCTAATGAGGGGCCACATCGGGCAATGGATCGATCAACAGATTGGATTCTAAAAACATTGGATTGGTGTCATAGACTGAACACAGAAGGGATAAGTGACAAATTTGTGTGTTTCAGAGGAGGTTGCGTCCTCGCTCTTATCCATATGTATAGTAGCATGTTACCTATCATTGCTGTCTAGTGAAAACCACGTAGCTCCGAAACGTCAACTATTCGTGAGCTCAGAAAAAAGCTTCGCAACAATGCATCTTTCAGAAAAACACGTTTTAACAAAAAAAGTTTATTTAGCTTACAAATTAGAAAATGTTTATCAAGCCATGAAGGAACCCTTGATTAAAATAAATTCCAAATCTCAAATCATCATGAATGGTTTTCACTGGACTACCTGTGTGACACATCCTGGTTAAATAAAAAAAGACGCTATTATCTAGGACCACGGTAAGAGCACTCGTCAATTTGGTGCAGTTATTCCCCATCAAAGCGCTGTACATATAAATATAGGCTGCAGGAACAATAGAGAATTAAGTAGGCCTGTGTTTGGTTTCATGCATTTCAAGAAAATCCATGTGGAGAACCAGTCTGATTGTATCACATAGTGCAAAACCCCTCAGAAGACTAAAGGACTCCTCCTTTTCTGATTGCTTCCAGAGCCAAAGATAGCAGGCTGTAGCAGTTTTCTTTCTTAACCATCCTGCCTCAAGGTCGTTGCTACATGACCCGTGATTCTATCCAGACGTTAAGTCGTGACGTAACGTCCTTTCAAAATATGATTTCCGGGTCCAAGCCGGTCCAAACCTGATATTTCTCCAACGCCGCAGTGCTGTGTTCCCCATTGTTTGAGCAAATCTGAGTTTTTAAAAAACAACGCAAATGTCATCTTAGCTCTTTCTTATCGATGAAAAAGATGTCTAACTAACGAAAAAGTTGATTGTAATTGTTCACATGTTCGGCCATTGTGTCTGTTTTGTTCCAACTGAGCGTTTGGACCCGGAAATTGTATTTTGAAAAGGTGTTAGGTCAGACTGAACAGCCAGATAGTCATGGGCATCTGACCATGGTGATGTTTTAAAGAGATCATGAATATTATAGTACAGCAAACACTTCTTAACACCCCCCTCCTTTTTCTTTTATAAATGCAACTCAGTTTCCCCTCCCCCCTCCCCCCCTTTCCAGCAAAGTGAACTCTGGTCTAAGAAAACAGCAGGTTTTAGGAAGTGGACTAGATATAGTTTCGAGTTAACAAGGGCATGTCAACAAATGTGACTTGTTGCACAACAGTGAACAATGCAGACACATTGCTTTTTTCTTTTCTTTGACCGTGACCCTGAGCCAAAGAAATCTTTCTTTCCTCTGCTCCTTCTATCTTTCCTTCTCCTCCTATCATTAAAGGCATCTTTACCCCTTTACGACCCCAGTCCCTCTAATTTCAACATCTTGTATTAATAGAAAATATACTTTTGGTACTTGAATCTACCCCTATCCATCAAATCATTTAAGACCTGGACAAATAATGTAAAAGTCTTGGACTGATTTGATTATATCTGAAACGCTCATTTGACTCACGAAACAACTTCAACTTTGCAATATAATGTTAATTCAACAGCTCATGTTCCTTCTTCCAAATTTAAATATATTCAACTACTTTTTGCCCAGGTCTGTGTGTCCTAATTCCTGTTAATCCTTCTATTTTAGGGTTTGGTTCACTTTCAATCCAATCAGTTCAGGACATTTATTTTCTTCTACATTTAAATAGGTCAAAAATGTTTGTCATGTGAAAACAATCATATTAAACCTGTTGGAAATGGTGAACAATTGGTCAACAACTGCCATTTCAGTTGACTTTTTCTTTTTTTAGTTGATTGTATTGAAAGTGAATGGACAGCCAAGTGTGGGTTTCTCTCCTCTTCCTCCTTCAACTAGGCTACTTCCTCATCCTCTTCCTCCTCAACGCATCTTGTGTTCCATGTCAGCGTTGGCCATGTTTGAGCCAGGGCTGGGGTCCTGCTGTCGTCTGGACTGGGGAGAGAGAGGGATGGAAAGATGAAAGAGGGGAAGAAAAGAGGGGAGGGGAGAGAAAGAGATGGAGAGAGACGTGGAGAGAATAGAAAACAGGAAGAAGGACGTGTAAAAGATTGGAAGAAAGGGATCAGAGAGAAAGAGACAATAAATTAAGTACGTATGAACAGGTGTAAAGACAGATTGGTAACACTTGTACATCAGGTTAAAAACTGTTTAAAAGGGACAGACACATAATTTTATATATGTTATATATCTATGTTCCTGGAGTCCTTTGTTCCCTGGGTCCTATGTTCCTGGAGTCCTTTGTTCCCTGGGTCCTATGTTCTCCGGGTCCTATTTTCCAAAATCAGTGCCGAATTCCCCGGCACATAGGCCTATGTAGACCCTAACACTACCCCCTAACCCTGAGCCTAACCGTAACCCCTAACCCTACAAAAATGCTGAATTAAATCAGCAGAGGCAGAGGCTTATGCGACTGAGGAACATAGGGATGACCCCTGTTTCACTGCCACTCAGTAACAGCAGGCTACACATGGATTATCTTGATTATGATTTGGGGACATGGCTGGATAGCTAGCTTGTCTTATGGTTAAATGTAGTGCCAAATTACATCTGCAGTTTGTCAACCGTACGCAATGTTATTGACTTTGAGTCTTGCTAGCATAACATTAGCGTTAGCTTTCTGGCTTGTAGCTGAGCCAAAGAGTTCAATGAGCTGAGCTGACTAGAAAAAACTCCCATTCCCAAATTGCACCAAAGGTTTGTCCTCAGAACCACCAATAAGAACCAATACAAAACTACACTGTTACAACAAAGGTTAGTCTGTGGAACAACTGGGATGATGTGATGAGAATGTGCCAATATATCAAAACTAAAACAACTCTTTTAAGACAAAACACTGAATTTCGGTTTGTTTGTTTTTGTTGTTTTCTTCTCTTTGTTACTGTTTTGCTGTGATTTGTTTAAACCCATGAGCCAAATATCAGATACCCACTGATTCAAAGTGAATTTTTACTAGGTTTATGATTAATAATTTTTTTTAAAATAAGAGGGGTAGGACCAGAAAAGTTTCCCTTTTGAACACGAACTATGTTATTTGAGCCATGTATTTATCTCTTAGGATTCTGAGGATCCCATTTGCTTGTTTTTCTTTTTTTTGCTTTCCTTTTCAGTGTTTTATTTAGTTTGTATGTTCAATAAAGATTAATAAAAAAAAGAAAAAACCTTCAGGTGTTACTAGTGAGTTAAGGCATATAAAAAAGGATTTTGATTGAAAAAATGCATGAAAAGAAATATGAATGGTCTTACTCTTTTCTTGGCAAGTGATCATGGCAAAAACAGGACAATGCCCCCCCATAATCTGAATTCATGGACAACTTGACATGATTCCTTACATGAAGTATTTACTGTTTATAGTTCAATTTGTTGACAAAATACACTATAGAAGTGGCCTTACATCTGCTTACAACAATTCTATGGTATTTGTTGTTATTGTCTGTGAGAAGTAAACTGCACCCTAATAATTACAGGCTAACGAGAGACTAAGAAAAAGAAGTTGCAGATCCACAAACTGTCACTAGAGGAGGCAAGAGGGCTTATCATGACCAGGCTCAGCACTGCTGTTTATACACTTAACTGGTTTTGATATTTTAGTCCTGATAGCTGGCAGACAGACATACAGACAGACAGACAGACAGGCTGCCTGACACAGATAAACACACACACACCAAGCGGACCATTAGATCATCCTTACAAGCCATCAGTATGACAAGACTTTTAAATATATTTGGTGACGGGTGTGTTTGTTAGCCCGTGGTATGACCTCCTCTTGCTGTAGAAAAAAATACTTGTGGTTATATGTTTACACCTAAGTGATGTGGGGTTGATCGAGAGCAGGGAGAGGTGAGGCGGAGAGCGGAGCAGACAGAAATGCAGACAGAGATAGTAAAGGGGTTGCTTAGTCCAACCGGAATGCCGTTTGTGTCATCTCAATGACTCACCGTAATAGCAACATACACACAGTCACATGCACACACACATACAGTATGTCATACTACCATTTTGACTCCTCACCGCCAGACTGACTCCAGTTTCTGTCCGTGTCTCCTCTGGGAAGCTTCCTGTTGCTTTATCAAAGCTGCTGCCGTCAGATCTAAAGTACTGTATGTTTGGTTAATTTGGACTTGATGTGGAGTCCCAATGAACTCAACCCTTAAAGTGGAATTCTGGCGCAAAATCATCCCATGGTCTTTTTCGGCACTTTCATACATCAAATAGGCCATCGAGACAATTTTTTTGTGTATGAACTATTAAGAGGAGAAATCCCGGACAGTTGCTAACAGCCGGATGTGGCTAACACTTATTAGCTCGGGGCAGTACGGTGAAGGCATTAAAACGTCTTTTTTAACCACTAATACTGCTCAAAATAACAGCAAACCTCTGCAGCAGCATGAGAAGAGTCCCTACACAGAAAACAAAGCACAAACAGCGTAGTAAGTGAACCCAGAGTTTATTAAAAGAGTGTTTTAAAGACTTACCTACTGGCCCCTGTACCAGCTCCTCTCATCGTAAAGTCCATTCAAGTGGATTACCAAAGTCAATCTCAAAGGAAGGAGCCCATTGGTGCTTTGTTTTCTGTGTAGGGACGTTTTAATGCCTTCACCGTACTGCCCCGAACTAATCAGTGTTAGCCACGTACGACTGTTAGCCACTGTTTTCTGATTCACTGATTCTAACGGATTTCTCCATTAATAGTTGTTACATGAAAAAAAAAACGGTCTTGATGGCTTATTTGATGTATGAAAGTGCCGAAAAAGACCCTGGGATGATTTTGTGCCAGAATTCCACTTTAAGGGTTGAGTTCATTGGGACTCCACATCAAGTGCTAATTGAACCAAACATACAGTACTGTAGATCTGACGCAACAGGAAGCTTCCCAGAGGAGACACGGACAGAAACTGGAGTCAGTCTGGCGGTGAGGAGTCAAAATGGTAGTACGACATACTTATGTTTACAATTCTCTTTATTGAGTCTCAGATGTTGCAGGGTGGAAAAATGAATTTCAATGTTCTGATTTTAATTTTTTAAACAGATTTGAAAAAAAGTGCTTAATGAGCAAGTCAAATCAATCCCTTCTATCCTTCACATGTTGTCGCTCACGTCCCAGCACTCTCTGTTTCATGAATGGGTTATAGACAACAGACATTTGGACTTGTCAAAGCAGGAAGAGCACAGGTGGAACTAATAACACTGACAACAATTACTGCAGTTAACCATGTGATTAGTCACACCTGTGCTTGACAAGTGAAACTGTCAGCGGTTAAAGGCCCATTCAACTTACAACGTACTTTTGGCTTGAACTACGGAGCATCACGCATAAATCTAAGTCAGAGAAAAAGGAAACAAGGTGGCCTCGTTATTTTACTCGTTTTAGCAAACTCTGTTTACAATTTACAATATCAGTTACATTCTGTTTTGAGGTTGGAGTGATTTAAAATACATTCACATGATGCACACGGATTTAAATATGATTTATAACACATTCTATATATAATTCAGCCTGCAGAAATGTGAATGTGAAAAGAGAGCGCTTTGAGTTCATGGGGTAAAAAACAAACACAATCTCCGCTGTTTCCTCTCTGCACTGCTGCTGCATGGCCAGTGTGTAGTATTTGTCTTTCATACAGGGAGTGGTCTTTGCTAATCGTAAGGGCAGGAGAGCTCTCTGTATTGATCTGTACGCAGATGGAAGCCTGCTGGGCCACTATAGGCTGCTTAACCACAACTCAATACTGGAGAAGTGTGTGTGTGGTGACCAACTTAGAGCAGATTTGCGAGAGTGCGTGCATGTGCCTGTACAGTATTTGAATGTGTTAGTTAGTGTATGTGTGTGTGTTTGTGTGCGTATATGTAAGTCAAAACAGGGGGTCTGATGGCGATCAATACTAATGATATATTAATGCTTTCAGTGCCAGCTTATCATTCACCGCCAAATCTCTTTCTGCTGAGCACTTGGACGTGTGTGTGTGTGTGTGTGTGTGTGTGTGTGTGTGTGTGTGTGTGTGTGTGTGTGTGTGTGTGTGTGTGTGTGTGTGTGTGTGTGTGTGTGTGTGTGTGTGTGTGTGTGTGTGTGTGTGTGTGTGTGTGTGTGTGTGTGTGTGTGTGTGTGTGTGTGTGTGTGTGTGTGTGTGTGTGTGTGTGTGTGTGTGTGTGGAGTTAAAAGGAACATTTTTTTCTCCACCTATTGCTCCTCCATCCATCATGCTGACAGCTACCTCCTGACCTTGAATGACTGGAATATCCCTGGTTTTGGATGAAGAATGTCGCATCTGCTAAAATGACAAGGCTTTAGGAATTAATAGGAATAAAGGGAAGCAGCTCCATATTCTGGGACCACCCAGTGAAAAAAGGACATCTGCTGAGCTTTACTGTAATGAAACCTACTCTATCGCAAGTAACAATTTTTCCGCGACAGTATTTAAAAATAGTTTCATTTTTACTGAACGTACAGTAAGTCATCATAGAAGTAAACGTAAAGGTTTCATCAGCAGCTCATCAGCTCCTGAAAACCGTTCTGTTAAACATAACGTCACCCCTCTGATCAGTCTTTATAGTTTTGTAATGGTCTGCCTCGGAAGAACGAGCCGCCACTGTGCGCCCGCAGACAGCTGCTCATCAGACAGCGGGGAAAACGGCGTTAAGAGTCAGCATATTTTAACATGTTACTCTGTGGAGGAAGGATCTATTTGGACCAAACAAGAGCTGGTGATTGTTGGAAAAGTGGAAAGCTATGTGAGTTGTGTTTTTTTTTCTCACTTTGAATCAAGTGTGTTTTAAGGAGTTTAATGAGGCAATTAAGGTCGGTAGAAGAGAGGAACTTGGATTCAGAAGTATTTTTCCTGTTTAATAAGGAAAATAAGTGTGAGAAAACGTCTTTCCTCAGCCGTTTGGTTATTTATTAGTGTAGTGACCTTGCTGCTCGAACACATCTCCCAGCTGCTTGCTTGTGCTCGCTGTAAAGTTACTAGCATCCACATAATCCTCGTCACCGCCGTAGAGTTCCCTGTGTCATCCAGCCAGGGGAGTTTTGAGATATGTTGCGCCGCCGCTGGACTTTACAGCTGTTCTACAGACCTCACAAATGTGCTCCTTCCTTCCTTCTTGGGCTACATTCACACTGCATATTTCTGATTTATTGCTCATATCTGATTTTTTTACTTGTCTGTTCACATTACGTCTTTAAATGTGGCCTGTCTACAGAATGCTGTGACCGGCATGTGCAGTTGATCACCGATGACATCACGCCACAACGGTGTTTCCAGAAGCGAACATGCTAAAAACAGTGTGGCAGCAGCAGACATATTTGTGAGTGGGTGATATCACGGAGGAGGAAGAGGAGAAAGAAAATTCATATTTGAATGATGACTCTGATTCTGTTCCTGGCTCCAGCCTGTGGCAAAATGTTTTTTTTCCAATCATGGAATCATGTCATTAATTTCCAGAACAGTGGAGCACAGGTCAGAATGACATCATTAAATGTGGTCGCATTCAAAAAATCTGATACGTATCCGATTCAGTAGCACATTTAAAAGTGTCAGAAAATGTCAGATTCACTGAGACTTCTGCTATTCACACTGTCAAAAGCAAAGCAGATCAGGGTCACATATGAGTGAAACCATTGCATAGTAGCATCTTTAATTTTCAAAGTAGGTTTCTGATTTGCACTAGTGAATCTTTACACCCCTATTATTTTAGATGGTACAGTGAATATCGTGTAGCCAATCTTGCAGGATTTTAAATGTATGATGTCTCCAGAGAGGAATTGTAACTGTAATCTTGTCAAATGAGGAAATCATTCATAAGTAATACAAAATTGTGAAAGTGACCCATGTTGGTCTTAAATGTTTAATAACTCCCTCAGTCTTGGAAACGATGTCTGGTAAGAGCTGCAAAGACTGATCTGCTGTGACATCAGAAGAGCTTCTTCAGAGCTATTGCCTGGACTCAAACTTGTTTGGTATATAATTGCTCACTCTGCAGAAAGAGCTCTTACTGTGGTGATTAGATTCTGTGCATTCATCAAAAAGGTCACTGAGTGAACGGGATGCTAAAAATGTGTTTGATACAAGAGTACACCGCCGGTGGTGACAGAGAGAAAAACAACACTTTTGAAGGCCAAAGAGAAATCGCTTTAACCCGCAGCTGCAGCAACATAAAAAGCCACTTGTGTTTAGCTGCCTTGTGAATTTATTAGCAAGAAAAACATCACACACTAAAAGAGCTTCTGTTTTCAGCTTGTTCCTATTTCCTGGAGGCCTGTAGGCCACCACATACAGTTGTTCAATAGAGGAGAAGTAAGACATGTTGGGTAATATCCTCATTTGCTTTCTTGTCGAGAGTTGGCTGAGAAGACTGCTACAACTCTCATATTTGTTCGGTTTAACACTACACCCAGCAGCTGGGAGGCTTAGCTTAGCTTTAGCTTAGCTTCAGCAGAGCTATCGCTGCACCTGACTGCTGGTTGCCAATAGTAACAGTTACAAAACAACTCGTGATTTTAAATTTCGCTTGTGTGCAGATTAATCAGTTGAGATACAACATGATACATGAGCTTTAGAGGAGCTGTCGAGAGGAGTTTTCGTTTCCTATGTTCTCGTCTTTATGCTAAGATAAGCTAGCACACATTTTTAGCAGCTAGCGGTCAAACAAAAGAGGAAGTTTGGGGACATGGTGAAGTAACATGGGATCATGTGATCATGGGATCATGGGATCATGGGATCATGGGATCATAGGATCATGGCCGATGTTACACCACTATTGCAATCAACCTACTTCTGAATGACAGCAGGATTAAGGAGATGACAGTGGACTGGGAAGGAACTACGCCCCCTTATTATCAACGGGTCCTTGATGGAGAGGGTGGACCGCTTCAATTACTTGGGTGTGCACATCTCCGAGGGCCTGACCTGGGTGCTGCATACTGATTTTAAAATCCTAACTGCTTTTAAGATCTGTCTGTATCACACAGGGAGAATCTTCACACGTTCACTTTTCTTTCATCTCAAAACATGCACACACTACAAAATTTGAAAATAGTGGTGCATCGCACACTACAGGATATTAATTAAGAATATCGCAGTATAGGGATCAATGCACCACCTCAGGTGATCTTACCAGGGTGGCCCCAATGAGGCAGTGAACAGTTCAGGAGGTTTAAGATTGGACCTGTAAACGCTCACACTGATCAAGCTCCCAGACCAGATTTCTCCTCCAATCGGCAGGAGGGAAGGATATGGGTTAATGTTGCTGAGCTCCTGTAGTCTGCGCCAGGCATGAAGGGGCCTTCACATGATAATCTTTTTGGGCTGGGCTCACCGTGAGGTTGGGTGCAGGGACCCAGTAAGCGGCTAAATCAACACTAGTATTAAAACAACCCTTTGCGAATAAACTGCATTCACAAACCTGGTGTGATGCTTATGAACCTCCCAGCATAATGTTTCTTCCCAGATGGTGATACGACTTTAACGTAACGTTAAATAGTTTGGGAAACTCGGATAAGTTTTTCCTCCATCTTTCTAACCGACTTGATACCTTCCCACTCGGGTTGCTTAGGAAACGTAAACGTTACACTCAAAGCTTCTATCTCATTGGTTGCACTTTTGAAAGGTCAACGGCAACAAGGTCAAAGTTCAGAGAGGCAAACCTGAGCGGTGTGCGCCGCTACCTTGGGCGTTGCCGCTACATTGGGCACTACGCCTCTTCTGAACAGGACTGAACGAGGCCCTGCAAAGAGTGGTTGGGTCATCTGAGCATACTATGGGTGGGGATCTACCCTGCCATTAAGGATATTAAACCAGGCGCTGCAAGAATAAGACACATTTTTTACATATTTAATAACTGATGAGGCCTCTGCATCTACCTCTGCGATATGACGATACAGGCTATCAGCAAAGCAATATAAAAATGTCTATCATTAAGATTCAATATTGTTTCTGGAAAAATTAACAGCCAAACTGAATCATGACAATGTTTCCGTCTTTTGGATGATGCTTTACTGTACATTCTGATCCCCGCATGTTGTGTTCGTTTTGCACTAAAGTTCTTAATAAAATGAGAAAATACTCTTTTCATTATACTTTTCATTTGTCAAGTTTTTAAAGTTGTACTTCGTAAATAAAAATAGTGAGTTAAAACAATGGTGATTGAGAATATGGCGGGAATTGGGGTGGAAAGACCTGACCCGTTTCTTCATCACTCCCAAATGAAAAAGTAAAGAAACAGGCTCCCAGCATGCATGTTGGCGTATATGTGGGAAAAGGGAAGTGAATCATACACACATTTTCTGGGGATGTCAGAAACCTCACCCACTTTGGGAAAATGTTCACAACATAACTAAGGAAGTCCTGGGTTATGGAATACCTAAAGAATTTAACATTATGTACCTTGGGAGGTTGAATCAATATGTCCTTATCAAAGACAGATATTTAGTAAAAATATTACTGGTAACATGTAAAAAAACCAATAACATGAAGATGGTATAAGGCTGAGTCCAGAACATGGAGAGAATGACTTATAGACTTAGAATGAAGGAAAATGTTTTTTCAACTAAATGGGAGGAGTGGACGCAGTGGGACACGGTTGGGAATATTTGAAATTTTTGTATCTGATCTGTATACAGTGTCATCTAATAATGGACGCACGTAGCCACGACTGTTGTACTTTCTTTTTTTTTGTTGTTGTTGTTCTCTTGTCAGTTGTATGTGACTTTTGCAGCCGCTCCACATGTGGAGTGTAATTCATGGATCTATATGTATGCCATGTTGTTTACATGTGGAGATGAACAATTTCAATCAAAATTGAAGTTATATAAAAAACAACCAATGGGGATTGATCATATGACCCACTAATGAAATGAAAGCACTTGTTGCTGAGTATTCCAATATCTGTGTCTGTGGAGACATTCCCTCTCTAGATGTAAATGAGCCATCATCTTAGTGACGCTGCTGCCCTGATCGTCACTAACAGATATGATGCGTTCACTTGTAATCGGAAATCGGGAACCTCAACTTCTGTGTCAGGCTTGTAGTAAGAGCAGAAGTGTAATAGGAGCGTGTGTCTGTGTGTATGGATTTAAGAGGGAAACATAAAGGGGACGGACTGGAGGTGAATGTGTTTCAATAAAGTTTACAAAGAGCAAATCCTTTAAAAACAAAAAGTAAACACACACAGTGACCATGAACGTGAAAAGGTGGAGGCTCTGAAAGGTTCACCTGCAGTTTCTTCTTACTGCCAAAGAGGCTGCTAAGACACAGGGTATTTCAATTCTTATGGAGTATGACTTTATTTCACACGAGTGTCTAAAAATAGGCTTTACTGTGTTGTTTTTTCATGTAGACTATTGCGATCGTTATGTAAATATGAAATGACCTATCAGAATGGAAGATTTTAACCATATCGCCCAGCTCTAGCTCCAAAGAAAGGGCTGCAATTTATGGGACCAGAGTATAACCAAGAGTGGGATAAAGTTTCCGTTTTCCTATTTGATTTGAATCATCCCCTGTGCCAAATCTAATGCCTTTTTACAGAGTGTGGAGATAGTGACGGTACCCATATTGATTCAGCGGGAGACACAAGGTTTTCTTTTTCTCTGAGAGCCTCAGGGAGGAAACATGAGATCAGTCAGATGAAAGACGACATAAATGCCTCTCTTTCTTTTCTTTCTTTCCTGTTCCCACCATCTATGCTTCTCTCGCCCCTCTGTTCTCTTCATGTGCAGAGTGTGCCTTTCTGTTCTCTCTAATTTGTGTAGAACTATGTGCTGCAAAGCTGTGGTAGGTCTCCATGGTGTGTGTGTTTGTGTGTGTGTGTGTGTGTGTGTGTGTGTGTGTGTGTGTGTGTGTTTGTGTGTGTGAGTGTGTGTGTGTGCAAACTAGCAATGAAATGGTTACATGGGGCTGTTTCTGTCTCTCATGCCACACAAGTATTACACAAGCAGGAGCAGATCTTATAGTCATAATAATAATAATAATAATAATAATAATTCATTAGAAGGACATGCATATTGATAAACAGACACTCACACATGGAAATAAAAATTTAGATAACAGTCTGTGGGCACACAGGAAATAATGCACAAACACAAGAATGCACATACAAAATTTAAACAGGTGGACACGCACAACCACACGGGCACGTACACACACACACACACACACACAAACACACACACACTCACAAGCACACAACCACACACACACACACACACACACACACACACACACACACACACACACACACACACACACACACACACACACATGCACACACACACAATGTGGTTTAGTGCATGACAGTGTGATAGATGGTGAGAAATGAAGGACACAGACCCTGTTCTTTTCTGCTGGCTGTCTGTCTGTGTGTCATCAGTCCCAGATTTTAGAAACCACAGGGTCCTAAAAAATAAACATTTTGGGGTTCATTCATAACTTTGTCAACTTAGGAAGGATGCCTTTGATCTCCCCAAAGCCTTGCTGGGAAAGTGAGTTTGTCTCAAGTAGTTAGATACATTTTGGGACAAGATTCAAATGGACAGCGTAACATTTTGAATGCGTGCAAATGTAAGATACCGCAAACAGCATAAACTTCTACATGGTGAGAATTCAATAAACAAAAAGCAGTTTAAGAACAGATCTCAAGACAATTTAAAATCACTGTGAAGTTCTTTGGGTTCGTCAAATTGAAGGTGTGACCTGTAGCACAAAGTAAATCAACTACTTTCCCTTCTGAGGCTTTTGGGACACAAAACTGAATCAGTCATTCAATAGTTCAATAACACTAAATCAGATCTATTATCAGATTAGGTTCATCATCAAACTGATCATGCACTAAACCTATGGTTCAAATGGTTCAAATACTATTTCACTAAAAATATGGTAAAAGCACACAAGCACACATCACACAACCCTAAGCCACCCCAAGCACTAAGCAAAGAATACCCGACTGGAACTTTGGCTCTTTTTGTCTTCTCTAAACACCAATCACTATATGCTTACAAATATGTCATTATGCTATGGCATATTTAGGGCACTTTTGCTAAATGATTAAAGGTTGAATATGTAGAATTTTATTAACGGCTACACAGAATGAAAGGATTGCTTTTCCATTAAAAAAATACTTTTTTTTAGTTTTAATTAATATTTGTAATTTTTTCTGTCCCGTTGTGTTTCCATGGTAGCGGCCAATAGCGTTTGGCGTTGCTGGTTGCCAGGGGTATCTGTTGTTGGGTGCAGCTACTGTAGGCTGGCACTGGGTAAAAATGTAGTTTGCCAATCCTGCAGCTGCTTATTTGTCCCAGCAGCTGATTGAGCGGAGACGGACAAAAACCAGAGTCAATATAGGCCGAGCATTCACTCCATGGACTGAGCGAAAGGAGAGAAACGCCATTAAAACACACGCCCACATGGCTACGCTTCTCCTTGATCGCTAACATCACTTTCATCTTTACTTAGCTGGAACGGCTAACGCTAACTGTCAGTCAAACTCCTCTAATACTTGTTTTTATGGTGTGATTTGCTGGAGGGGACGGGTTCAAACAGGCTCAAACACACTCCGGTCTCCTGTAGGCTACTGGGCCAGGTCTGTCTCCAGGTTTGAAGCCGGTTTCAATTAACGTTAGAAGCTGTTTTTTGTGAATGTCCAAAACCTCTCAAAGCCCACGATCGGCCGTTTAAACAGTTTCTAAGTTGCTTCATTGGTGTCAGGGTTCTCGAGGACCAGACCCAGTCTGTAGGATTCTTCACTTGACATGGAGCAGGCTGATCGCTTGACACACTCAGCAATGAACCTGGCAACCCGACTGCTGGAATTATTTTTTGTTGTTGCGACTACGATCTTGAGACACTAGATGGAGGTGTTCTGCTCAGTTTACAGGCCTTTACACACCAGGTAAACGTCAGCCAGATGGATGTATCTCCCTCTGCCCAACGTCACATACCTGCCCTTTTTTGGTAAGAGGAAATGAGGTGGAGTCAAAGTCTGACAAGATGGAGACTCCCGTAGGCGAGGACGATTGGATCAAGTCGAGAGAACGGACCCCGACGAGTATGCACCGTCAATGGTTTATATGTTACAGCCCTGGTGTTTAAAATTAACTAATAACTTTACTTAAAGGACATTTGTCATTTAAGAGTGCCAAATCATTTTCTGAACAGTTTAAAAGCGACAACATACAAATTGTACTTATGAGAGAGCTGTTTTGATGATGCCTGCTTTAGATCTATGAATTTGTGCAACTAAATATGCCATTTTCAAAGTTCCAGTTGGGTAGGTCTACCCCAGCATAAGCCAGCCCTCAAACACGTCACTTTGCTCACTGTGGTCCGGACTCAATGAAATCAGGTTCACAAAATCATGGCATAAAGTTCTAAAAAAGTCACGCATTTCCTGAATCATGCTTTTGCTTTATTTTAAATTTACAACGATTCCTTCACAAAGTCACTTAACAGCAGCGTCAATGCTTGTATCTGATGACCTCTGAGTGTACTCAGGGTGTGGCCACCGAATCATCTCTGTTGGGTGTGCTTACAGTTGCAGTGGAGCATACCCAACCATGATGGGAGTTGTGGTCAGAGGTGCAACAGACTTGAAGTCAAACAATGCATTCGGGCATGGTCTTAAGTGTCTCGCAAAGTCGTGGTTAATGAGTCATGAGGGGTGTTTATCTGTAAATCACTGTACACCAGTAGAACTCAGAACCAAATGACATGACATGTTCTCTAGACTAGAGCCATGGTGCTGACATTAAGGCTGGCTTTGCAAGGCTAAGACAGGTCTAAAGAGGAAGCACATTTCTCCTGTTACAATAGGAACTCCACTGTGCAGTAACAGTCCACTTGTCTTTAAGATGGCACGCCACCTCCACAACCCCCTCTCACCTCTAGATCCTCTCTGTGTGATCGGTCTCTGTCTTCAAAGTCTCTTGTTCTGCGTCGGGCCTCTTCAAACGCTGCCTGGGCTAAGGCGTCCTCTTGCTGCACACACACACACACACACACACACACACACACACACACACACACACACACACACACACACAGCCAGACAGATAGAGAGAGGGTGAGTTTAGTTTAACCAAGTCGGAGACGGGGAGATGACTTCAGGAGGAAAAGGCGAAGGTAAGACTAGAGTAGGACGTCTAGTCTTAGAGTAAAATGATCTTTAAAAAAAACAAAGATTACAGATATGGTGGGTACATTAAATACAAACACATAACTGATAATGAAGGCACAGAGTTTCTGAAAATGTTAAAAAATAAAAACCTCTCGGAGAGCATCCGAGATGTGCGCTGGCTCTTATCTGTAAACAGACTTCAGTCAGAGCTGTTGTGTCTTGGAGTTGTTACGTCTCAACAAAAAAATGTCCAATGATCCACTGATGATGAGACACAACATCATCTGTTTATGGACTGTTATAGAGCAAAGGAAGTCTGGGAGAAACTTAAAGTGTACGGTGTTAACTTTGATCTATCTTATAAATCTATGATGTTCTGTGTCCTAGAAAACAGCCCCACAGTGAAACACAAAGAACTGATGCAGCTGATCATCTGCATCGTGTACATGAAACTGTGGAAAACCAGATGCATAATGATCCTCCAGCAGACTCCAGTAGACAGTGACACTGTGTGCAAACAGATGCTCACTGAGCTCCGGAGGAGACGAACCCTGGACAAGAACCAGCTCCTTCCATGGAGAACTTTTTGGACACACTTTATGACCGACTTTGCACTAATTGCACGTGGTTTCATTTTCTATAACATGTATTGTATGTTTTGTTGAGAGTGTATAACTTGTAAAATTGTAAACTTTTTTTTTAAAGAGTAGGACGTGGAGTGTTTTTCTGTGTGTGCACATGTGTTGTTTTACCTGCGCCCTCTCTTCATCATACTCCAGGTATCCCATCCCATCCAGCCTCTGTAGGTCGATCCAGCCTCTCCAGATCACACACACCCCGTTCAAGATCATGGGAGCCTTTAAATAGACCTGGAGAAAGAGATAAAAAGAATAAATGTTCCATCAAACATGTGTCCTGTGTGAGACTTGACATAATTGTTCTGTAAGGTTCCTCTGTTAGCAATGTGTGAAACAAATCTTAGGTGTCAATTTGGAAAGCAGCAACATGGAGAATAAGGGTATTTTCACACCTGGCCCATTTGGAGCAGTTGTTTGAGGGCACACTCACACTGTCCATCCGTACCGTGCCCAAACACGTTTCACGGCTTAAGTCTAATTCGTTTGACCAGTGTGAGTGCAACCGTACCATGGCTAGGAGCAGTAAGCTTGACAGCCACGGCCCGTTTGGGAGAGGTGGGCTTTTGTAAAGCATGTTTGCACATGTACATGCACAAGGCCTACAGCGGCTCTGACGTCATTTTATCTGCGCCTGTTCAGACATAGAAAAAAGAAGGACGGACCATGCGCGGACATTTAAAACAAGTTGTCGCCTTGCAATGTCGACTAAACAGAGTCGTGCCGCATCACAATGAGTCCAAAAAAAACACAAAGCCAAAACGTTACCATGTTTTCTACGTTCCTTTCCATTGTGTGGCCCACAGGCAGTGTGAGTACAAACGGGCCTGGGCCGTGGGGGAGGGGGAGGGGCGGGACAAGTACCCTAAAGCACCGGGCACGGTACGGATGGACAGTGTGAGTGCGCCCTGAATATAGCATTTGAACACAGCAATCGCACTTGGATATGGGCCATAACAAGTGGGCTGAGATTGCCAAGAAAGGGTGCTCCAATCCATCCCTGGAGGGGATATTTTACAGTGCAAACGCAATTAACCCAGCAACCGAAACAACTGACTCACAGCTGTGGCCGCTGGTCATAAAACGAAAAGAAGAGACTTGACAGTGGATGATGGTTTACTGAAGCCTAGAAGCTGGTGAAAAGGAGTTGGTTGACCTGGAGCAGCGATAAAGTAGAATGCAGTGGTAAAAGAAGAGGGGAATCTGGCCTGAGGACAATTATTGCGGTAAGATTTCAGTTTGCTCTTGCATGGCATTTGTTTACAACTTTGACCATGGGTGTGTAAAGAAAAGGGGAAGAGTGTTCGAGGCAGGGCCCCGTTCATTCCTTTAAAAGCTGCTCAGTGGTGCATGAAGCCAAAAAGCTCAATTTCCACGTCTTAATAAACCCTGATGGTCGACAAGTCACTTTCACCACGAAAAAGTATCTTTGGGCTTAATGGCATCACATGACCAACACAGAAGTTGCAATTCCCCCCGTTTTTCCACTATGTCAAATTGGCTTCAAAGAACACAGGGCCTAATTTGGACTGTCGAATGTTGTCATGTGAACAACATTTTTATTTTATTTTATTGTTTGCACATTTTAAAGACATGCATAAAAAAGACAAATGATAAACTGTGCAGGAAGAGGAAAAACCCAGAGGGCTTATTTGAATCCTCCACCAAAAAACACCTCACAAAGATTTCAAAATACACAAAATGCAGAAAATAATAAAAGTGATGGTAAACTTATGGCAAAATATGTTTGGTAGCAACAATGATAAGAAAGAACAATGATCATTTCCATTTAAAAAAGGGGTTAGGGTTAGATACAAACAAGACAATACATGAGGGAAAGCATTTATAAAACAGCAGTTAAATGTATTTTAAGCATCTTTTGTAACACTCTATCGAGATACCATTTTAAGACAAGTAGAAAAAGTCATCCCATAATTTGGTTCCCCGGAATCTTTCTGACAATTGACCTCTATGAGTGAGAAATGTAGGAGGATGAAGATGTGATGATTTACAAGTTGAATATGAATGTAACTGGGAGTTTTTTTGCTCAGGAATATTCCATTTGCTTAAAAAAATTCTGTAAATAAAAACACATATTTAAAAAATATTGAT
Source organism: Echiichthys vipera (assembly GCF_963691815.1). Taxonomy (NCBI): domain Eukaryota; kingdom Metazoa; phylum Chordata; class Actinopteri; order Perciformes; family Trachinidae; genus Echiichthys; species Echiichthys vipera. The sequence continues at coordinate 30,336,389 of NC_139832.1, read as the reverse complement.
GTAAAATGTATGTATCATTTTAGCCCTTGAATTCAATTTCAATTTCAATTGATACATACATTTTTTTAAATGTATGTATCATTTTAGCCCTTGAATTGGAACAAAGCAAACACACTTTAGGTGTGGAAAACCCTAAGACTGATAAAGAAAGGACAAGAAGCTTTTCCAGAACCATAAAAGATTGATCCTGGGTTTCTCGTGACTTATTAGCCTTTGAAAGGAGCAGCTGCTTTATCAGACCCGGAGTTACGTTCAAAATTACAATTCTTCAATCAGAAAGCGTCGGCTGTTTTTCCAGAATAATCCAAATCTGTGTGTTTGGGAGATGCCGGCCTCTCCTCCCTCCCCCGGCTATTACTGCTGTGAAACAGGAGAAACCACCAACTACGTCAAGAGCTCTGCAGTACAATCGGGTGTTAAAGTAGTAAATCACATACGCACGCACACAACTGACGTGCATCTACATATGTGCGCATGTGCACCATCAGTTGAGGTTAGCGTGCGTTGTGAGTGTGTGTAACCTTCGTGTGTACCTTTCTGTGTATGTCTTAATGACTGTGCTTGCTGCTGCAGGATGTCAGTCCTGTTTTAGTGGAAAAATAAGCATTCTCATTGGGCTAAGTCAACAAAAAGGATCCAAAAAAATATTTACCTAAAACTGAAAACTCTTGTTTTTGTTGTGTGTGTGTGTGTGTGTGTGTTATTTTCTATGATCATTGCCCAGGGTCTATGACTGATTCTTTGGGTTTAACACAGTGGAAAAGAAGAAGACATACTGTATTAAAGCCCAATAAGAAATACATTATTTATTTTATTATATTTGTATATATTGTATGTTTACACAAAAGCATGCAAACAGGACAAGCATTATCTGGAGAGTTGTCAGCGCACACTGGCAGCTGAAATATGTCCTTGTGGTATTTTTTCCTGGCATAATGAGCACATTTATTTATTGAAAGTAAATGTAATGTGTCTTCACTAAGGACAACATAACCCTGCACACAAATCATTACGTGTCTTGTTTGACCCTGTGGTGTCTATTTAGTCTGTGAGAGCAGCATAGTGTGAGAATGAAGCAGCGATAACAGGGGACTGGAAGTGTTTACTTATATATATATATATGAAGCCCTTTCTCCTCCTGCACACTGAGAAGCACAGGAGTCTACAGAGTCAGCCAGACTGGGGGGAGTGGGGGGGTCAGACTGTCTCTCTCTAAACTCCTGCTTATATTACATAGCTATGGCTCTATGCCAGGAGGGCAGAAATGTAACCACCAAATATGTGAGCGTGTGTGTCTGTGTGTGTGTTCATGAGGTGAGGGAATGTGCAGGCTCTAAGGTTGTCATGAAATCAGAATTTGATATAAAACGAGTAAATACTACTAGACTTATATATGAATATAATTCTATAAAATCTATGCTTGATACCTCTTTTTCTTCTTCTTAACACCCTGCACACAGAGCTGGTTGAGAAAAAGTCAGTGAACACAGACCGACACACAGCTGATTCTCTTTCCTTTTGTTTCATGCAGTCTTGCGTTGAAAATCTCAGTTCAGCAACTTTATTATCCCGGATGGGAAACTCAATTTGCAGCCAGGTGTATAAGACATAAAAAACCACAACAATCAAATCTGATGGTCGATCTGCTTTTCGTTATCACTTAGATGCGACCTTAGCAGGATTGTAGAACCGTGTAGTTGATGGATCTGGTAGAATTTAAGACTGCACAAATGATGTTTAAAGCAAGAAACAGTTTACTGTCTGGTAACATACAGAAGCTGTTCTCAGACAGAGGGGGGCTATGATAAATAAAACAGTGCTCATACCGCTGTGAAGAGTTTGTATAGAAGTCCAGAAGTGTCCAAATTCAAATTAATTCAATAACATTTACAAAACAATAACTCTTGAGGTAGAGGGATGAGGAAGGGATGGTGGGATGAAGGTGAGCTCATTGTTTCAGTTGAATAGGATTTGACACAGGTGGATATTTGGGTTAGAAATATCAGGAGACTTATTTTAGTTGTTTGAGATGTATATTAGATCAATTTGATTTCATTGCTTAAAGGGGACCTGTTATTCTCTTCTTCAGGTTCATATGTGTATGTTATGTTTCTACTCGGACATGTTTACATGCTTTAATGTTCAAAAACACTTTATTTTTCTCATCCTGCTCATGGCTGCTGCACCTGTATTCACCCTCTGTCTGATAAGCCCAGTCTGCTCTGATTGGTCCGGCACTTCCTGGTCTCCTCCCTTGCTGTTCCATATTACTCCCGCTAGCATGTTGCTAATGTTGTTAGCAATAGACTGGGACAATAAAGCAGTGTTTTCTACTGTAAGAAATCACCTTGGCTAAGAAGATGAATTAAAAAAAAAAAACAACAACAAAAAACACTTGTATGTAGCA